>NC_135498.1:87476638-88192156 GCF_052857255.1 Amblyomma americanum | reverse complement strand
CACCTAATGAGGGAACCTAAAAATTCTATTTACAACTAAAGCCCAGTGCTTATGTTCAGCTACCACAAAAACGACACTGCACTAAAATTTTCGCCGTCTCAGCAGTGCCAGTTACTGGACAGTTACCACTCATGCAAAAGCCAGACTGCGTCACTTTCTAACACAAACGTGTACTTTGTAGGCATCACTCATCAGCTTCTGCAAACAAGTGCTGTCGGATGGCGCTTCCTCTCACATCCAAGCGAAGCTAACCATTGGATTACCAGAATGTGCGTGCCCAATAGTACTTCTTCAAAACCGAGTCAAATATGAATAAGATATTGTTCCGGCCGAACTGAATATATGAACAGAGTAGCTAAAAAAGAATCAAATAGTTTGCATCAAACAGTGAAGCACTAAGTGCACTGCTTTCGCCAAGTTATGATGCATCAACATAGCACTAGAACTAATGGAGTTCTAGCAGAGTTCTCAAACTGTTTGTTGTATGAAAATGAGGCATTTCTTCATAACAGTTATTCAAAAACTTAGGAACATATTTTCAAAGTTTTAAACGATTTTCAACTGGCACCGAGTGATTGATTCACAGAATCAATTAGGAGAACATCCGATTCAGTATTCGAAAATTGCTCATTTTCACACACTCTCAGAAATAAGCCACTGTGCTGACATGCGCACACACACTCAATCACACAGAAATGCCGCCAGCTGTACTTGCCTGGTGGTTACCTCCACCACAAAGCTTTTCGAGGCGGTCCTGAGAGCACTTGCTGATAGTCAGTTCCTGCTCCTTTGCAGCATCCAGGATCTCTAGCAGTAGAGGACTGTGCTCCAGCCTTTCAGAGTTCAACAGCTTTTTTTCGCTGATGTACAGCTCATACAAGATGCGCCGATGTGCACGTAATGCCAGCAGCACAGGGTGCAGGCCAAACACACGCTCATCGCCCAGGCAGGTCTTAGGCTGTTGGTGAGTTGTTGACTCCCGATGCTTCTTCACGAATTTCGGAGGTGGCCTGTTAAAGCAAACACATGGTAAGGTGTAGTATTGGGCCATGAACTTCTATTCCTGTTCCTTAGTACTGCCACAAGTGCTGTGAACAAAGGCACAGCCGTGGACAACAGACCAACAAGGCAGTCCAAAACAAACTGTTTGTTGGGTGAACTTGTATCCGCAGACAGAAAACAACCCAACAGCAGTGATGGCAGAAAAATCCGCTGAACAGTTGACAGGTTAAGGATGCCAGTCACTCTCAGCAAATTTAAAGGCGGCAAAGAACTTTCGATATAAGGCACCTAAAACCCTGACCGCCATCTCGAACATCACAGAAACTGTTGCGTGCAGTTACTGTAGTTGAGATAAAGCTCTTCATGTCGCACGTGGCAAACAGACTGGAAAGTCCACATGTCAGCAGTACTGAATAAATAACAGAAAAACATTAGACAGCTTTGTTTGGTTTGCTTTATTGGTGTTTAACGTCCCAAAGAGACTCACGCTATGAGGGGCACCGTAGTGAAGGGCTCCGGAAATTTCGACCACCTAGGGCTCTTTAAGGTGCGCTGACATTGCACAGTACACAGGCCTCTAGAATTTCGCCTCCATCGAAATTCGACCGCCGCGGCCGGGATCAAGCCCGTGGTGTCTTTGTGGTCAGCAGCCGAGCACCATAGCCACAGAGCCACGACGGCGACTTTACGCAGCTTTGTGATGACATAAAAGTTCCAGTATTTTCCCATCAAAAAGCATTGTGCAGGGGCTTGGTACTACACCATAAAAGTACCAGGAATGCATTCAAAGAGCGGATAAAGTGCACATAGTAACTACCCCAAGTAAAATTGAGCACCCTGCTACAGTACAGGCAATACATGCTGGTTAGTAAGTGCTATCAACAAAAGTCATCAGGACGCGCAGAAAGTGAAATAGGCACACAGCTGCCATGTCTGCCAATTAATTCCCGATTTCACAATACTTTACCGAAAAACACCTGAGCCGAGGTTTTCCCCCAACAAATGCTGCCACATGCCAAGTTAACAACCAAGATATATTAACATGAGTTGCTGCTCTCACATCCCAAGAGTTTTGTTGGTGACAATAGAGATAACAACACTCGTCTCACTCCATACAAATCATGCTTCACAACCAGAAGCAGTATTGTGCATGAAACAGAAGTGCATGCAAGGTAATGCACTTGCACAAAGGTTAATCGTGTGTTTGTTGCCGCCATCGTAATATCCCCAAAGCATGAGAAACAACAGTCTCTCAACACGTGCCACACATTGCATGTATGCCTGAAGTACAGGCTCATTCAGATGCACTCTGCAACAATGAACCCATGGCTCAAAGCTCTCAACTTAAGCACAGCTGCACAGGTTTCCCTGCTTCATTGCTGGGCACAGACTGTGTCGGGCAAGACGGTTCTATAAATTTGTTTCATAAAGCAGTATTTACTCATTAGCAACCACCCAAGTGCAGCCAGTGGCTACAAAGAAAAGTAATTCAACTTTCACAGAAATGCCGCAATTAAAAGAAAAATTCATCTTGGTCTAGGGTTTGAATCCAAGGCTACCGCCTGTCCAGGGCAGTCGTTCTACCAACTACGCTAACTAGGACTGCTAGCAAGTGGTAGGGCGAGCCTTCCTGGCCTTAGTTGGTAGAGCGACACTCCCGGCAGGTGATAGTCCCGAGTTTGAACATGAGATCAGGACAAAGTTTTCTTTTAACAGAGAAGTTTCTGTGAAAGCTGTACAGCTTTCCTTTGTAGGCATGCGCTATGCTTGGGTGGATGCTAATGAATAATTTGTCCTTTATTACAAATCGACTCCACTTTGGCGGATTCCCCAAAGTCAGTGGACTAAATTCATTTTAGCGAGACTGTGGAGTCTTCACTGAATGAGTTCTTGGGCAAGTAGATGACCAGCGGAAGTGCTGATGTTGGCAAGCAGATGGGATGGAGATACGAAGGAAAAGTCCCCGCAATGTGCTAACTACAATCGACAAATACTAACACAGGAAGAACAGCAAAAAAAAAAAAAATTAAAAGCCTTTAAAGGTGCACTAAAGAGTATTCTGAGCTTGTTTTGGTCCGAAACCCTTTTCCCAAGTATTTCAGACCAGGAAAGCAGAGCACCAGGCCAGAGGAAATCTTGTACCCATTAAGGTACACGGTGGCACTGGGGATCGAACCCAGCACCTCCTGAACGCAAGGCGGATGCTTTACCACAACACCATCGCTTAGGTCTCACTTTTTAACACGAGAACTTGATCTACACGCTCCGAGCAATCTTTGGAACTTTGAACTTTTGTCCTGTGTGACCGATTTCCTTATAAAATCGAGTAAAACATCCCCTCCCCCCCCTTTTTAACTCGGCTCCAAAAGTAGGAAACGTCAAACGCATGAAGTGCCTTTCAGCCAGTCGCACAGTGGCTTCGCATTTGTTTTGTTTTTTTTAGGTTTTCGTGAATAAGTAGTTTCAGTCGCAGACAACATAGCCGCAAATTAGGCCCACGGAAATAAAAACACATGTGGATTCTTTTATTAACGTATCACTCCGGCGATGGCAGAGCGGCAAGTCGCCATGCATTGGCCGACTCCTCCTACTTTCGGAGTTCAAAAAAAATAAAAGGCGGGAGCCGGGATATTTAATTTGATTTAATAGGGCCACACAGGACAATAATTCATAGTTTCTATGAATTCTTGAGGCGTGTAGCGAGTTGTCGCGGTAAGAAGGCGAGCTCAAAATCCTCTTCAGTGCACCTTCATAGTTCACCGCATGCCCTAGAAAAAAAATGTTAGCCCAGCATTGTGCTCCCTTACCAAAAGAACACTCACTTTTTTCTAGCCCTTCTAAACCCCTGTGGCTCTACCTCTGCTTCCTCCAACCACTTAGCAAGTGGCAAGGAGTTGAATGCAGCCACATTCAAGATTGTGGAGCAAAACATGAACGTGAGTTCCACACATGCAGTCATATTCCACTCCCCATTATGTGCAAAGCAGAGGGTAGAAGCAGAGACAGAACCACAAGGAAAAATACCAAGGCCAAACTGGTCAGAATGACAGCAAGGGGTGTGTGGACGTTCTTTTGATAAACGCTGCATAGTAGTGAACTAGCGTTTTTGGCTACGGCATGAGGTGAAAGTTGAGGCTTCTTTTGACCTGTTTCTGCAGTTGGTATGGGTCAGCCTGCCTGCAGATAGCTTCAAAAACAGAGGCCTTAAATGTCATATGGAAGACGACACTTTTCACAGACCATTTCGTGAGGCTCTGGAAGACTACAAAATATGTGACAACCCTGCAGCCTCCTTGGTTTCACTTGATTGCATCAAGTGCTTGATAAAAAGATGAAAGAGCAGGTGAATGTGGTGAGGCAATGATGCACAAAATGACAGTACAAGATGGAAACATTTCCCCTTTTAATCAGTAGAAATGCGAACTTTAAATTAAGAAACATAAAGTAAACTTCTGCACAGATAAATACGAAATTGACGTGCTTTCATGACAATAACACCTTGTTAAAACCAAAAACTAGGTGCAGGCTTCACAGAAGCAAGCATAACCAATCACATTTATCTTCGAAAGAATCCCAAACAGCACCACGGATCTGTTGCGACAGCCTAATTTATTTGAAGCAACACATTTCACAAATTCAAAAAAAACTCTTGGTTCAGAGCGTGCACTATGCTGACAAAACGGCATGGAATTTTTTTAATGACGCCAGCGAACGAAACTAATGCCACATCCAATGAGCAACAATATTGAAAGGCTGCAGGCTGAAGTGCGTCTCCGACACGGCCTGCTACTGATTACATGACACTAACTCACTGCCCCAATCGAAGTCTTGAAAAGCCGATGCTTTAACTGACAAACTCGACAGCACTAATACGACGATCAATACAGTTTGTTTGCGCCATCCCTGGACCGTACAAGACAGCACAACTGCATACAGTTGTGGCGCCAAAAAAGAGCACTGCAAGACAAGGCCTGACAAGGCACCGCTAGTCTCCGCTCCAGCAGCGGACTGTGAAAGCTGAGAACAACTCAACTGTCAAAATTGAGCGCTGCCGAATTTCACAAGGACGACGAAAAGTGTCGAAATATATGGCAAACCTCTGTTTCTTGGGTAGCGGATGCTTTCGTTCAAGCTTTGCGTGTATGGACAGAAGGTCGCCGCTGACCGAGTCCCAGTCTTCCGGGTTCGATTGTTGCGAGTACCAAGCGCTCGCAACGGGCCGAGAATTCAGGCGACATGCCGTCTTCAAAGTGTCTCTCATCCAAACCTGGACAAAAAAACAAAATGGATGGCCCATGAGTGAGCGATACAGCCGGTTACTAAAGCACGATGCGTAATAAGCGGTAGAAACGCTTCGCGCAACCACGTGGGTTCTTCACAGTGTGTCACAACCACTCGCAGGAGTCCCCGAGAGTGCGGGGAATATCGGCATTTGAGGCTTATACCCCTGTCACACGGGCACTCTAAAGGCACTTTGAACTAATGCTCCTTTACGCTCCCAAAGGAGCACTACCGCACTACTTCAAGGGAGTTCGTCCGTGCTACACGGTCGCGGAACGACCTTCGCAAGAAGTTTTTAGCGCCCTCATCGGCGAAAAGCGTTATTAAAATTGCAAACCTCACTGCACATGTAAATACAGAAATGTCACATTTTTTTTAGTAAATTAGTTTTATAACCGTATTATGTTAAAGCAACGCAATTTTAACTGCAATAATGACATGATTTTCCAAGTACAGAGCATAACATCACAGTGCTGGCCACACTGAGCCGTGGCTACCGTGACGCTCGTATATCGGAACGAGAGTATGGCGTGGTGAGACTGCCACAAAACAAATGATCTTATATTTTAAAGCACCACTAATCTTACGAAGTTAATTTATAAAATGAAAATTGAACGTTTCTTTTCTCAATTTATTTTTGCTGTTAACTCGCTGGGAGAGAGAGTACTCCCTTGAAGCCTCAAAGGACGAACTCGAGCTGCCTTGTTTCGAAGCTCCTTTGAGCTAGGTGTCCTTTGGCGCGTCCGTGTGGCAGCGCGCGTTCGTCCTTAGAGTAATGGAGCATTAGTTCAAAGTACCTTTACAGTGTCCGTGTGACAGGGGTATTACTTACGGCAAGTGGACGTGTCATCGTGAAGGGTGAATAAACTGGTATCACCGCGGTGTCAGAGGATAACTGTCGGTCGAATGAAACGGAGGCAGTGCTGGCAGTGCAACGTGCAACCCAAAAACCAAAACACCGCTCACGCTTTATGAGTTCGACCGCAGCGCCAATTTGGTGCAGTCGATAAACTACTGAAAAAAAAAAAGGAGTACTCGAAATAAACTAAAACTGACAAACACGCAAAGATACCATTAATGTAGTCGTATAATTAGTGGTGGCGTCTTTTCTTATTCTCAGCGGTGATTCGTGTTGAACTTTAGCATCGAAGCGAATTTCCCCCCGAGTTGCTCTAGCTGCCGTCAGTGCCGGTTTCACTTTCCCTCTGTTTTCTGCTCTATCGACCGGCGCATGGAGGAGACTCCTGAGCAGTCGCCGGTACGTGCGATACGTGATAAAATGACGTGTAGGGCAAGCATGTGCGCCGCACCGTTATCGCGGAGTTATTGAAAGCTCGGCGATATCAACCATGCCTATATCGCATGTGAGCATCAGTTGCTCAGGCAAGGAGCAGACAGCGGCGATGTCCAGCGCTGTGCGGGCCACCCGGGATGAGATTATCCTGGAAGACTTGGTGAGCGACCATCAAGCTAGCGCCTTCGCTTGCCCTTACCGCGATGATCGTCACGCCACTTAGGATTTAGCACGGCGACAGCATCTGGCCCACGGTTTCGGAATGCGCGCGATTGTGCCGCCCCTTTGCAGGCGTCCCAGCTGCGGTTTGCGCGTTGGCAGGTTGTGCGTCACAGCGAAAGAAGCAAAACTCGCGCGAAAATTGATCACGACCAGGTGCCGGCATAGATATTCTTTCTAAATCGTGCCGATAAGTTTCGCTCGTATTATATGGATAATTCCCATTCGAACAATTTAGAAATAAAACTACGCCACAGTGTTCGTCCTGAGCAGTGGATGCCCAAAAACTGCCAGTCAGTGCGTTACGGTATATTTAGCTGGGTCGAGCGACGATGTTTTCAGTTGGTACAGTTGAAATCGATTATCATACTCGATCATGTTCACCTTTTGAGCCTCGTCGTGATGCTGGCAGCGGACGTATTTTGAGTATGACAATTATATTCCAGGTGCCTATGAATGAATTTTGCACACGCTGAAAGTATAGCACTGGTCAACTTTTTGGCGCGGGATAAACGTTGTCTTCCCACATTTATACTGCAGTTGTACATTTCGCATTCTTAATTATAAACCATGTGATGTGGCACAGAAAATTTGTGGTATATACGTGCGTATAGCACTTTTCGAGCTTATAGTTTCTCTTTCATAAATTTCTCAGCTCTGTTGGATCAACTCCATTTTACATCGCATGCACACTATAGCACTGCTACACATATATATATATATATATATATATATATATATATATATATATATATATATATATATATATATATATATATATATATATATATATATATATATATATATATATATATATATATATATATATAAAGTGTTGCGGTCTCTTATTTCGTTATTGTTCCCTTCTGGCACCACATAAACAGAGAAGAGGGGGTGAGTGGGAGAAAGAATGCCGGCGCAGTGTGCAGAGAAGAAGCCTTTCTTCGGGTGTCATATGAACCCTGTGTATAGTTTGCGAAGGGGTCTCCCAAACAAACGTACCTTATCCCGTATCCACGAAGACGCACCTTGTTGGCGCCCTTATCCAAGTTTATTGGATATGTCCAGCTTCGGTTGAAGATGTGATGTATCGGCGAGGTCCTCGGACTAATTTATTTTTGCCATTTAAAATACGTTGCAGCGTCGGTTGATATATGCATGCAGTACTTATCCATTACAGAAGCATTTATCAATGAAGCCGATCGAGCATAGTAACCTCAGTACATGGGCATTTCTGCATCCGCCTCTATTGAAATGCGACCGTTTGAGCCAGGTTAGAACCGAATGTAGAATGTAAATTATGGTGCCTAAAAAATTCCTGAAATGATTTTGATGATCACATTTTAATGCAACAAAGATGTAGAGGTGGTTTTTTCTGAGTATTTGCGTCAAATTTAAAAGTTATTCGTGGACCCTATATAATTTACAAACCGCGTATTTAAAATTTTTCGCTCGCAACTGATTAGGGTGACTCCTTACAAACCGCGCGTTTTTAGCCGGCCCTCCAACTATCAAGCAAAGCAGGGATTCTGGCGCGCCTTAATTATCATTGGGCGTGCCCGTGGCATGGGCGAGAGGCGGCGGGGCGCAGTCCTGACCTTCCTTATTCTTTCTGGAGCGTCGGCGTGTATGCATGAGTTGACGAGGAGCATTATTTTAATCGTCAATATCTTCGGTGCTAATGAAGCGAAATTAAAAAAATTTCGCAGTTCGCTGACGAGTGATGGTGTGCCGATTACTCGTGCGCTTTTCCAAGCCTAAGTAAATATCGTTTCATGGTCCCTGTAACGTCCCGATGCGACATACGATCTATGAGAGACGCCATGGTGGAGGACGCGGTAGAGGAGGGCACCGGATTAGTTTAAACCACCTTGGGTTAATTAACGTGCGCTAAGATCTCACGGCACTCGTGCGTTTTTTTTTTCCACTCGCTTCCCCGTGACCTTGGCATCCGCAGCCGGACGCCAAAGCCGCTGAGCCACCGTGGCGGGTCGAGTTCGAACGCGTGACCAGTTGTGACCAGAAGCAAAAACACTGCATGCCACTGAGCCGTCGCGGTGGGTAGAATTAGAAAGTGGCCGCTCTCCTACTCTTCATATTTACCTCTTTTTAGAGCGAGAGCTCTACTCCTAAGGCTACAACTTTTGATTTCGATGCGGATGAGACAATGACATTCAACGCCTCACAAGATCAAACCGAACTTAACTGCCTGCTGGTATGGCCCAAGCTATGGCAGTATGACTACGGGATCATATGACTATGACCATTGGGTACCTGACCTTGACCCTTGAAGTTTGATTTGAGATAGTGGAGGCCATGGTTAACAGAGCTTTCGCTTGTATAAATATAGGTTCAAGCCACGTTGAAACCCAGCCATTTTTTCCCGTATGCCTTGTGAACCTTTGGGCGACGTAAAACGTTGGATTGCGCGAAAAAGCAGCATGATTTTGCAATATCCGCTCGTACGAGAGGATACTGCTCGTTGACACGCCAAACTGATTAGTATTATAAAAAGAGTGCGATTAAAATTGTCAAAGCATGATGTGCATGCACCCGGGTATAGCGTTTCCCCCTACACACATCCTTTAAAATTTGCTCTGAACCTCTTCTCAGCAGGCACGAGGCGAGCCTCAAATTCTTTTCAGTTTTTCAACAGCGAACGAAGCCTCGACAAACGGTCGGGGAGCTGCGCTCAGGGAAGAGGATGCGCTGACCGTGGCCCTTAATTGCGCATTGATTCGTAACGACCGCGGTTAGATGCTCGCACGGCACGTGCATGCAATTCCCGATATGGAGGCACCCTGCACATTCCTCCTGACCGGTTGCAATTGCTGTCACGGCGCAGTTTTTGTGCCCGTCTCTTTCCTGTCTCACCTTCTGCGTCCGTTCCCGTTCAGAGGGGCCGTTCAAACCATCTAAAATCTTAAAACATGCACGAATAAAATGGTTTAAAGCTTTCGTTCAACGATTGGTCGACGCTGCATATCCCCCTCTATTAACCACGGGAGTCTGCGAAGACTTAATGAAGAAAGCAAAAAAGTTTTTGGTCAGTGCGATAAACAGGTAGGGCAAGAAAAAAAAATCCCCTACAATAGACTCTGTAGCATCGCAAGTTGTCACATCATTGGAAGAAGGTGGCTGGTTCCTAAGCGCGACGCCAATGTGTTTTCGGCATTCAAGTTAGCAAAGACCTGCGCACTCAGCAAGCGGAAGCAACGTCAGTGCGCTAAGAAACACGTGGCTAAGTACACGGAATGCACCTCCCGAGTGTTGTATAGGATACTCATTCAAGTGCGGAAAAATATACACATGTCAAACAGGGCGATGCTATAATAGCAGGGCCATATGCGCACAACGTGTCAAAGAGCAAGGACTCGGGAGGCCACCCGGCTGAACACTGGACTAGGCGTAAAACTGCCACCCTGACTTCTGCGGAATTTGTTAGTAGGTGTATATTTGGTTGAAGATGTTGATAGCCAGCAACTAATAGCACACTCTAAGATTCAACACGTGTTGAGTGGTACAAACATCAGTTAACAGTTAGCAATGCTCACTTTTGCTGGCTAGATTGGGAACTGGTCACCTTTACATTCAGTCATTTTAAAAAAAGCGGGCGGCAGGATTGAGCGAGAGATCATCGAAGCTTATTTCATCATGCAAGCTGGGGGCATATATGTGATCACGTCGTCTACTTTTCTTCACCACGCTAAGCTAGAATTTCTTAGTGGGCCAGTGTGAAAGTGGTAATTTTTACGTTTTATTTAATTTTCTGTGGCTTTTGCGGTTTCAGGTTCTATTTTTCTTTAGTTTTTGTGATCATATATGCAGCATGTTTAAAGGGTTTTACTATAACATGCATCACCGTTTTTAACGAACAGCCCTTTAAAGCAAGAGTTTTGTGTGTAAAGTTTCCTTAGCTTAACTGTATGCACCTTTTTTAGCGATCTTAATTATTGGAATACTTCTCATTCCTTCTGTTTTATTTCTTTTATCTTTTTTTATCAGTACTCTTTTCCTGGGTAGGGCGACGTTGTTACCATGACAGCCGTGAGTTGCATGGAAATGTCTTGCTTCAGGCATGATTTTTGGTTTATTCCTCGTGTACTCCATGACCGCGCTTGATGCGTGCGTGTTTGATATGATATCTGATAAATGTGGTTCTGTGCATCAGCCTTCCTTAAGGTACGGTAACAAGGGATCCATGCTGGCAATAAAATTTAGCTGCTAGAGTTGGCGTCAATCCTGTATACGTGTTGTGTGTACTTTGTGCCGGCCCTTCGCGCCAAAACATTTAAATTAGGGACATGTACCAGTGAGCTAGCGCAAAGCAAAGTGCAACTTATGGCACTTTGCAGCTGTTGCCTCTCGCCTTTGCTCCCCGCACTACTTGGGGTTACGGCGCCGGCAGCGACGTACGACGCCGTGCAGCCCCGGGAAGCGTGGCCTCAACAGCTGTCGCTGTAATAAACGAACAAAAAAATAAAGCTCGCCGATTTCCAGTTCTCAATTGCTACAAAGCAACTGATAAGATATCCATCTGGGGCTCTCCAAAACTCCCCTGTGTCCATTAAAGTTTTCGCCACCACCAGTCGCAAAAGTACCGCTGCGCAGGCGGTGAATCGGGAGTATTAGGCCATTATTAGGCCATTATTAGGTTACCGGGGAGTATTAGGCCACAGCCTTTAGATAGTCCCAAATTTTTGTACTCTCTTCACTCGCGCCCTTTGTCCTGCAGTGGGCGCAGTTCGGTTGTCGATGGCGATGCTGCTGACGGTAATGGTGGCGTACGCCGACGCGGCATTTACCATTGTAAGCGTCTGACAGCTTGCCCAGCAGCCGTGCAATACAAAAATACGAGGAAGTCCATCCACTTCGTGTGTCCCTGTCTAATCACATGTAAGCGGGAACGGCCCCGCGTGGCGACCGCATTTAGATGGAGCTATAGGCTAAATGAAAAAAACGCTCATGTGGTGTGCGATTTCGTGGCCTTAAACGACCCCGAGTGGCCGAAATTAATCCGGAGGCCTCCGCTGCGCTGTGTCTCGTAGACCACATGGAGATCAAAACTATCGGATCGGTTATGATTTACGGCTTATGGGGGTTTAACGTCCCAAAGCGACTCGGGCTATGAGGGACGCCGTAGTGAAGGGCTCCGGAAATTTGGGCCACCTGGGGTTCTTTAACGTGCCCTGACATCGCACAGTACACGGGCATCTAGAATTTCGCCTCCATCGAAATTCGACCGCCGCGGCCGGTATCGAACCCGCGTCTTTCGGGTCAACAGCCGAGCGCCTAACCACTGAGCCACCACGGCTAAATAGGCGAGTTCTAATGAACTAGGTCCTAATGTACATTGTTCTTTTTGCTCTCCACTTTCTGTTTGACCGTCATACTTATTTCAGTGCCAAGTGGGAGTTTTGAGAGCCACTTGTTAGCTTAATTCTGAGTTGCGTTGCTCACAGTGGCCCACTTGACGCCAATCGACAGGCCTGTGCATTTTCTTTTTCGTTCTCTTGTTGCTGCTACTATATATATACACTGACAACGCTGACAGCGTGCGGTAGTGGACTCGAAATAGGGTGTTGTCCTTGGAGCACATATACCTTCCGCGCAGAGTCACGTATTCCGACGCAGAGTGCTGATTTAGGATCGCATACATATATTCAACCGGCAGGTGTCGGAACAGGTTTAAGACAAAGCGCAAGCTCTCAATTCAAGCAGCCTGGAAACAGGGTGACGCGAGATGAAGCAGGACGAAACTCTTTTTTAAACACATGGTATGGAGGTTTGCACGTTTCAGAGCTGTAATTAGTGAGTGAGTGAGTGAGTGAGTGAGTGAGTGAGTGAGTGAGTGAGTGAGTGAGTGAGTGAGTGAGTGAGTGAGTGAGTGAGTGAGTGAGTGAGTGAGTGAGTGAGTGAGTGAGTGAGTGAGTGAGTGAGTGAGTGAGTGAGTGAGTGAGTGAGTGAGTGAGTGAGTGAGTGAGTGAGTGAGTGAGTGAGTGAAAAGCTTTATTGAGCTCTAGATCCGCTGGTCTTCTGCGGTCTTCAGATGGCTTCGTCCATCTTCTTGCACAACGGTCGGTTGCCCTTAGTCCAGGGCTCCGCTGGATGCTGCTGCCAGTTGTGCTCTAGATGGGCTTCTTCATCCTATCTGCTGAGTGCCTTCACAAACATGCAAGAACGTCTCATGACGTAAATATATAGTTAAACAAATGCAGGGCAGAATGCGTATTTGAATAGAAATTACGAGTTATCTAACGCGAAATTTGGGAGATATTTGAACACGGGGAGCAAAAGCAACCGGTTTGGAAGGGTATACCCATGGAGTCCCGTATTGTCACACAGTTCTCGAAAAAGCTAACTGTACGAAGGAAGCACAGTGAGTGCCCTCATACTTTCAATAGCACTTAAGCTGCAATAGTGATGCGTTTAAAAAAAAACGTAAAAGACAAGTGTGCATTGTAATGTGCGTGTGGTCTCACCAGAATACATGCACACACATAAGCGCAGTCGCAATTAATACCCTTGATGGATCGTATATTCATAAGGTTAGAGAAAAATGCAGGAATAGATCACAGAGTGGTGCGACATCACTATACAGGGTCATGTGCAGAGCACCACCTGTACACGCACTGTCCATTGCATGCATGCTTATATGCGCGCATTGTTCTGTCAGCGCGAGGAAATGCGGGGCCAGCAGCTGCGCGCTCTCCTAGAAGCGGAGGAGTCTCGGCCGCTGTTGTTATTGTTCGACCACAGCGAGCCTCCGTCACAGCCCGAAAAGGTGTGCGTGCAGCACGAACGCACACGTCGACCACTGAGCTAACTGAGCTGGATCGCTGTCGGCCCGTTGTGTCGCTTCCGATGCTGCTGCTGCTGGTGTGGTATGGCGTATAAATGTCGGAATTCGCAAAGCTTACCTCGGCTGTCGCTTAATGGCTATCATGATCATGACCAGCTTAATTGCCAGCGCGGGCTATAACTATAAACCGACCATAATTAACTTGATAGCGCATACCCGTCGGTCCGGTTCCATGGTCGTATACGATTATGAGAGCTAACGAGCGACTGCATGTTGCACCGGGAGTGCAGAAGCACGTTCAGATCCGTATCTGTACCGGAGGTTGTAGCCGAACTGTATACATGCTGTGAACGGATTCGATTCGTGAAGCGCAAAAGACCGACCTCATGGCACCATTACTTTCGCACTGCATAACGGTATCGGTATCGACGCAAGTGGGGCAACAGGCACAATGCGCAGTGGCGTTATTTATTCATTTATTACGTGAAAGGCTCCATGAATGGGGCATTACATGAGGGATAGGCGTGACTGATTACAAGATGATGGCCTCGATCTTTTTGTTGAATTGGACGGGGTTGGTGCGGTGTACGGCTTCCGGCAGCAGATCGTTCCAATTCCGAGATGACTTTACAAAAAAAAAAAAGATCGTAAACGAGACGTAGTTCTTGCAGGGGGAGGGTACACTTGTTGTGGTCGATGCGGCTGGAGATAGTATGTGCTGCTGATATGATTAGACGTCATCTGATGACATCAGCGAAGGTGTACGCTTCTGGAAAGCAGATATCGCCGATGAGGGTTGCATGCATCGAACTGCAGCAGTGCCTTACGCCGGTTTGTAGGGAAAGTGGGAAAGGGCCGGGCGCGTGAATTCTGTCGTCTTTGCGCCGGCCTGATTTTCTGACGCACTAACAGCTGTCGAGGGCGCCTTTTCCAACAAGTGGAGATGTCCGGGAACGTTGGCGGTCAGCTACACTGACCCCCTTTTTTTTTTGCCTGGTATATAGCACTCACTTCCGCGCGCTTGCATCCCTAAACACTGGCAATTCTTTCTTGACAACCGCTCGCTATCTGTTCCGAACTCGTCAGAGCCTTATCAACAACATACGTGGTTATAACTTGTATAGGCTTCACTTTTTATTTTACGGTGGCTGGTTATCTGGCCAGCGTGCATACTGTCACGGCTCACCTTGTTTTGATCAGTCGTTGACCGTTGGCCAACTGCTGTGCGGTTCCTTTGAAGCGATTGACAACCCATTGAAACGCGTTAAGGCACTACAGCACACATGCAAAGGCCTTGCCTTATACTATAATAAGGCTTTATATAACCAGAACTGTTCTTTTTCGTTTGTTTTTTTTTGGTGGGTGAGCTGAAGACATTCACAAGTTCCCGTGCGGTGCCTTCAGCTTTGTGCAGCGGACAGCTATGCACTTTCTTGAAACGCACTTTAGGGCAGAAATCGAATTTAAGCCGTTTTCACAGAAATCTTTACGGGCCACAAAGATAGCATGAAACTAGATTTTAGTCAAAAATGAAGTTACTTGGACATGTTCGGTTAAACCAGAAATTTTAATTTTACTTCGGTACCGAAGTTCTCGAGGGAAACTTTCGTGCTATTATTGCATATACCCCATCGCACGTCAATACGCGTACTGATAGCGGCACATATGTTAACCTAGCTTTTAGTGAAAGTACTTTGTCTTCTTGATTTTCGAGTCTGAGTTGACGTTATGAGCAAAGCGCGTCAGCGCTTTTGTACCCGTGAAAGCGTGAAAGACGGGTGTGAGTGCTTATGCGCTACAGTCGGATATAACTCAAGAACGAAGCGTCTTTTCCCCGTCGAAGGACCGCCTTCCAGCCAATGGCGTCGGCCGATTCCCATGAGCCTGCTAGCGTGACAGTGCAGGGAGTAGCTGATTAAAGGGGATAGCCCCCTCCCTGCATTGTCACGCTATCGCGTTCATGAGACTCGGCCGACGCCATTGGCTGGAAGGCGGTCCTTCGACGGGGAAAAGACGCTTCGTTCTTTACAGCTGTATCCGACTATAGCATCGACATGATAATTCAACCGCGCGGAAGACAGGTGTGAAGGCGACGGAGGTACATTTTTGAACGGAAGGTACGTGTTTCGAGGCCCGGCTTGCTATTGTTTCCGGTGTTCAACTTTTGCCAGCGTCAAATCACTGCCGCGCTCAAAGGCCATTCATGCTCCTGTAGCATCGGTATAGACCCGAAAGCGAACGTATTTATTGATCGGAAAATTTTCTCATAATTATTTCGTGGCACTTCTAACGCAGCCATTTCGGGATTGGCCACTTTTTTTTTTAATTCAGGCATTGTGCGCTAAGAAATTCAAAATCGTTAAAACTCGGTTGTCGGTATCTTTAAATCAATCATATCTGTCCTTCTGGGTACGCTTGGCTTTATTATGCGTTGCAACGCATAAAGTCATCCATGTAGCATGCAAGGTCTTCAAAGCGTCTATTTCAGAGATAAAACGAATAAAAGGGCCTTTCGACCTAAAGAAACGCTTTTAAGAGGTTTTTTACTGCCTTAAACGATCTGTCTTAAACGATATGCCTAAAAGAAAGGAGATGGGCACTATCTCCACCCTCTATAAGATATCTTACAGGAGATAGAAGTTGTGGCGGGAAAGATAGCGGGAAAGATACTGGCGGTCTTTTTGGCCTTGTGGTGAATACGGGGCAGAAGACTGGCTCTACGCTAGCCCTAGTTAAGTCATCTTACAGACGACAGAAGTTCTGCCAGGAAAGCATCCAATTTTGTTGGCCTTTTGGGGCTCGTGCGCGGGGTACCATCCATGCCGTGGATGGTACCCGGGTGTACCGTGCACCATCCACGGTGCGCGGGGTAGGAAACGGGTTCTATCACTGAGACATATAATAGCTAAGTTTGTGCAGAAAGGCATCTAATTCTTACCGGCCGTTTCCGCTCGGCGTTTTTCTCAATCCCGACGTTGGCAAGCGGCAGCGGCCCTGCCATCGTTGCGGCCTCCTCGGTGCACGCCTGTAACGGCGCGGGCTCTTCAGAATGCCTGCATCAAGTCTGATTCTTGGTATGCAGATTCCTCTTCCTGGTGCTAACTTTGGAGGCGCCCGTGTTCGCACGTGACCCTCACCGCAACTTTGCCGTGTTTCAGCGCCGGACTCTGCGTCACTTGTTCGGCTTCTCTCCTGTACGGAAGCCATTTCTTGCACCTCCGTGCCCTCTCCCAGCTCTTCGCGCCACCTAGCTGCGTGCGGTGTTAACCTGCGGACTTTCATCGCCGCCCGGCATACTCGTTGCGCAGCGGTCTTCGCGCGAACCTTCGCATGCCTGCAGTCCTATCCGCGTCGCATATAGGCTACAGCAAGGACCGGTGGTTCCTTTGCCCTTGCGGTTACCTCGCTCCACGGCGGATATCGCGCGTTCTTCCTTCCCTTAACAAAATGATCTTCAAAGACACTATCGCTTGCCGACACATTATTACTCTTGTCTATTTATAGTCTATGGGCTGTCTATGAAAAAAAGTCCCCTAAAAGTGTGTGATAGACTGTCTATAGGATTTTTATTGCCTATGAACTAGTCTATAGACTATAGACAAAAGTTTATAGGCAGTTTATAGGCACAGTTTATAGACTGTGTAAGGAACTTTTTTGTAAGCACTTCGCCTCACCGCTGCGCGGTGGTATCCAACGGATCCTCCGACGCTGTTAGACCTTTCCCGCCGTGCAGCGACCATCGTGCGTGCACACGTCTTCCCACCATCGCTGTACGTGCACATGTGGTGGCTTCTCAGCGATCTTCCCGTGCTCGTGCGGCGTTCCCACAGTTCTGCGCCCAGTCTGCGCGCCTCTGAGTGTATAGATACCATTTCCTAGTGCTCCCGTCCGACCTCATGGAACTGAGGCCACCTCTATACGTGCGCCTCGTCGGTTGCATCCCCTTCCATGGAGCTGTTGCAGCTGCAGCTGCAACAGCTCCTCCATGGTGCCTCCACGCTTTGCTGCTACCTGAGAGGAGCTGGTAGTGGTGGTAACTCTGGTGATGGCTCGTGCTTCTTGGATTGGACGCAGTGACTCTATAATGTCTCCGAGGGCTGGGGTCGCTGCAGCAGATGAGGTCGCCAGTCAACTGTCGCATACACCACCGGGTGTGGGCCTCGAGGCCCCTCTGCCCATTCGGGTGTCACATTGACTTACCTGCCACCGCACGTTCCGCCACCCGTTGTCATCGTCATGTGCCAGCTGCGGTGCGCGGTGCTGTGTGTGCGTCATTTGACCTCTCAGCCATGTGTCCTGGATTAGCATTTTCCTACTTGCTGCTTGTGCTCTTGCGCACCAACTCCCTCCCTAACCTCGTTCTCCAACTCCGGGTTAAGCACTGCTCCTTTTGAAGAGGAGCAGAACTGTGAGTCTTCGTGCCCAATATTATCGCAATACTCCTCCTATCTTGTTCGCATGTATAGTTCTCTTCTTTATTCGCTTTTTTTATCAAGGTTGTATACGCCGAATCTACTTTCGGTCATGCTAAAATAATTGATTCGCCGTGCTAGTCTCCTCGTCTTCCCTATAGGCGAAGGAGGTGCGCACCTTTTATTTGCACTGGAGCGTCGACTACTTTTTTTTTCTCAGAGAGGAAGCCGCCATATATGCACGCCAAGCAGGGGGCGCATCCCACATCTGAGTCAGCACAATTTCGACACATTTCCTAGCGCGTTTTTTGCTTAATTGTCCTGCTTTTATGTTGTAGCCTATTCGTCAATAACTTCGCGGCTTATACAAACTAGCGCGGGATGAAGAAATAATCGGTGTGCCACACAGGCTGTGAAAGGAGGCGGGATAGCTATTGTTCTGCTTGCGCGTCTTTATTAATTTGAAATTGATTTAGTCCCGTTGTGCCATATAGGCGGTGCAAGCAGTACTGTTTTTATTTTATTTTTTTGGGTTGCACATCATCTAACGAATGTTTCGCGACATAACAAACGCGGGCATACATGTTCACGTCGCCAGAAGTAGTACGTCTCAGGAGATTACGAACGGAATCTTGAGTGTTTGTATCTTAAATCTGTTTTTTTTTTCTGCTGCACCATTCATATGCATCAGATTCTGATGATGCGATATTTTTCGGATATGCTGTTTTTTTTCCTCTCCTTCATTTAATGAAGCAGGTCAAATGCTGCTTGAGCCGTTTGTATTGAATATGATATTTTATTCGTTATAACAAAAAGTGTTGTTCTGATATTGCTTCTTTTTATTTACGCAGAGCAGCAGTAGCTGATGCCAACATCAAGCTTGCAGCGTGCAGCAGGGTTATTGTGCAGTTCACAGTGCAAGCTTGATGTGGGCCCGTAGCGCTGTAAAGTCGGATACAACTCAAGAACGAAGCGGCTTTTCCCCGTCGAAGGACTCTCTTCCAGCCGATGGTGTCGGCCGATTCTTATGAGCCTGCTATCGTGACAGTGCATTATCAGGCTAGCAGTTTCATATGGGAATCGGCCGACGCCATTGGCTGGAAGGGGGTCCTTTGACGGGGGAAAACCCGCTTCGTTCTTGAGTTGTATTTGACTATGTAGCTCCTCTTCCGCTGAACAAAACGAACAAAATTCGTGGGTACATGGCTTGTGCAAGTAGTACTGCAAACATCTTCAAAACTACCTGTATTCTTAAAGAAAAGGTCTCGCTGTGACTCATTTCTATAGGCGTTTGTTTGCGACGCTTGCGAGAGGTGTTCTGTAGACTACTTTTAGAAGTTTCTTGACTACGCCTAGAAGACGGTTTCTGAAACGTTTTTTGACCAGGATATTAGACGAGCTATGTGACTGATTTAGGACGTTGGCCAGCTGAAAACGGGATTTTCCCTGCACATTTTCTAGCCGTTTGTCTCGTTTCGGATAGTTGCGTTCAAGACTTCTATCTCAGGTTGTGCAGCCTGGGAAGGGACACTGAGGAGCACAAATATAAGTTGGCCTATATTGATCTATTACCGCCTTCTAATCACAAAGAGACCACTCTTACCGAAAACGCAGGTTTTGTAACTATAGAAAAAGGAAGAAAATCGAAATACTGGTGTCGCCATCACCGGCGAATTTCGCAAGTGAAATGCATCCGTCGACACCAATTTTTTTGACGCGGATCGCAGAGGCTACGCTACAAAGCCTTTCACTTTAAAACTGTTATCACGGAGTCCTTTTCGGTAAGGACACCACTAATTTTGAATAAAATGGCGGGAAGCTTTAGAAATCAAATTTGTTCTCGGGGATAATGCGTGTTTTGCTACCAGAAAAACGTTAACATAGCCAGAGGAAATTTTATGCTCACTGTCGACTAAAGCCATTTGTCATGCGGGAAAGTCCGGGACACATTATCCGCTGTTTCAGGCGATCTAGTTTCTGTGCGCGCTAATCGGCTGTCGCCTGTCGGAGGAAGTTTCAAACGCGTCCTTTATTCCTTTGTCTCTGCATTCGCGCAGGCCCGGCAACGCGAGAATGGATCGGCGGTCACACCGAGTTCGGATTCGAAGCGGACTGCCGACAAGGTAAGCGCTCGCCGATTTCGCTGTGTACAGCGTGGACGGAGCGTTTCTGCAAGCAGCAAGAACTCGTATAGCGATGTATAGAGCGGCTGTAATCGGTGTAACAGGACCGCAAAAAAAAAAGAAGTTGGGAGAGACTTAAGCTCCGCTTTTAAGGGTGTGACGCAAGAGCGATTCCTCTTGCCCGCGCAGACACGCGTACACTGCTTGCTCTTTCACAATCGCAATCATTATGTGAAAGACCAGACGACACACATATGAAGCCCCGCTTTAAACCAAGCCGTAAGAACGTGTCTACATGGCATAGCGGTAGCGTGTCTGACTCGCAGCCCAAGGGCCCTAGAGTGAGTGGTTTCTGAAGCGCCGCTGGTGTGGCTGGCGCCATCTATGGGAACCTCTTGTAATCGACTAGTGATTTTTCCGTCACGCTGACGGCGACGCCGACAGTGGCTTTTCTGCGACACGGGGCGTTTCATTTTTAATTTACGCTTTAGCGTAAAAGGCGA
Source organism: Amblyomma americanum (assembly GCF_052857255.1). Taxonomy (NCBI): domain Eukaryota; kingdom Metazoa; phylum Arthropoda; class Arachnida; order Ixodida; family Ixodidae; genus Amblyomma; species Amblyomma americanum. The sequence continues at coordinate 88,171,520 of NC_135498.1, read as the reverse complement.
ACCATGTTCGCAAATTGATACGTTCGGCAATTTACTTGCAACGGATACATACCTCAAATGCGGCATGAAGGGATAGATGTTCGTATGCCATCTGACGCTGCAATTTTCCCCAGCGGTGTTTCTCAATACACCTTTGTTTTGTGCAGCCGTCGCCGCAGCTCATTTGGCAGAGCACCGGACGCGAAATACGGAGGTCGTGGGTTCGGATCTCACTGGCGGCATGCGCTTGTTTTGTAGCGATAGCTACATTACGGTAGCATTTCGAGCCTTCAGCGGGGCGGCGCCGCCACGCTGTCACGTTGTTCGGAGCAGCTGCCGGCGGCGCCGTGGCTGATCACGTGGTTGGTCAGGTGACCAAGTTCCACTCGGCCAGCTGTAGCTATCGCGTCACTCCAGGTTTAACCAGAGCTAAACCACCGCCAATATTTTTTCTTCTGCTTTCTAATCAACTATCTTTAAAATAATTACCCATTCATCTTCCATTGATGGAAACCAAAAATTTAAAAAATATATATCCTATGCCGCTTAGTTTCGGCGACTGTTGGCTTCCGTCGTGTACAGGCGCGGACATAAGTAACCGGAGCAACGGATTTCGTTGTAAGTGCAAACACGCTTTCCCTGTAGGGATTGAAGAAACATTGCTCGCCCGTGAGAAAGCGCACTGGCGTCCCCTAACAGTATGCACACACCATTGCTGGCAATTTCAAATAGGCAGCGCGTGAAAAAAGTTGGAAGCCAATAGCGTGCTCCGTTTACTTTTGTCCACGCCTGTACGTACTGTACGTTATAACGAGCCCCTCTTTTCGCTTCCCTTGTCTGCTCAGTAGCTAACGAGGGCCTCGATTCTGGTATTCATGATGCCGTAGGCATTAGAGGGTTCTCGCACAGCTTCCGCCCTCGCAGGATCGGATCACGTTCCTACATGGAACTCGCGGCAGCACAGAACGTACTGCGTCCGCCGCTGGATGGCACTGGTGGAAGGCACTGGTGGAAGGCACTGGTGGAAGGCACTGGTGGATGGCACTGGTGGATGGCACTGGTGGATGGCACTCGTGGATGGCACTCGTGGATGGCACTCGTGGATGGCACTGGTGGATGGCACTGGTGGATGGCACTGGTGAACACTACTCTCATGGTTCGGTTACAGTACACATAAATACCCCCTAAAACAGGTGATTGCAGAACCGTCACTGTAGCTCAGTTGGTAGCGCACCGGACGCGAAATTCGGAGGTTGTGGTTTCGGATCCCACCGGCGGCATGTGTTGTTTTTTTATTGTTCCGCTTTTCTAATCAATTATCTTTAAGCGATAAAATATTCACTAATAATATCCCTTGATCAACAGGAGAAATAAAAAATTGGCGATTGTTTAGCCCTGATTAAACCTGGAGTGACGCGATAGCTGGCCGAGTGGAACTTGGTCACGTGACCAACCACGTGATCAGCCACGGCGCCGCCTGCAGCTGCTCCACACCACGTCACCAACCACGTGACAGCGTGGCGACGCCGCCACGCTGAAGGCTCGAAATGCTACCGTAATGTAGCTATCGCTACAAAAAATCCCCTATGCTTATTAGGTTCTGTGGCTGATTGCTTCTCTAAAATGTATAATGAGCGCCTCATTTTCCCTTCGCTTGTCTTCTTACGCGCCACACACACACACACACACACACACACACACACACACACACACACACACACACACACACACACACACACACACACACACACACACACACACACACACACACACACACACACACACACACACACGTTGCCTACAACAACCAGGGGGGAACTGCAGCTCTCGCTACGTATATCCTGGCATAGCTGAGCTAAGCCACTGCCAATTTTTTTCGATAGCGCAGTTGCGACTCAGACTAAAGTCACTGTGGAAATAAAAACAAATGGCAACGTTTACGCTTGTTGCGTGAATCGCGATCTTCAGTGGCAGCTAGCGTAAACTTTTTTTTTTAGTATCTCTGCCCCTTGATTTCTCTCAGTCACTTACTTCGCCTTAGCGAACAAGGCGCCCATAAGTTTTGGTGTGTGATGCGTCCCGATAAGGGTCCCCAGCTGGCAGAAGCTACGCCGGAGCGCTCCACTGTGGGCCCGCCGCGGTGGCTAGTTGGTAAGCGCACTCGGCAGCTCAGTCTAAGGACGGGGGTTCAGTCATTCCGGCCGATGTCCGAGACGAAATTCCATGATTGGTCGAGAGAGGTCACGTGACCTCGCGAATAACAACCTGCCCTCCATGGCAGGTTGCCCTGGCCACCGGATTGTGAGCAGCATGCCCACTGTGGCAGGAGACAAATACGTGATTAGTCGAGAGGGACCTTGTGACGCCATCACAACATGCCCGCCGTGTTGTGAGCAACCTAGTTTCTAGACAGAAACCTAGATAGAGAATGGAAATTAAAAATCAGGAAAACAATGATTATGTAAATGTCGGCACCGTCAAAGCATTGTGGATACCTGATACTTCAGCCAGCAGTGAATATGATGGACCGTCAAATGCCAATAAACTGCCGCAAGCAAACAGAGGTTTCAACAAGAGCTGCGACATATCTAAACTATAATGCTATTGCATTTCGCTCCTAAGGTGACTTAGGCGTCCCCCATTTATTTCTTTATTACTTTTGTTCCGGAAACGGCCTAGCATATACGCTGACAGGCATGGCTGACGTGCATCGTCAGCCTCGCACGCGATGCAGCAGCGACCACTGTCCACTCAACCACATGGTGCCTAGAGGAAAATCTCCGAATCGAATGGCAGCACACAAAAAAAAAACAGCCGCCATGTCATTCTGACCTATGACGACAGCGTCTGCCGATGAGACAGGTGTTTCCTGCGGTGTGTCCTCCGTTGAACCCACGTTCCGGCTGGTTCACGCCTGGGCCTGGTTCGCTGGTCTTCGTGCTGGTTGGTATTCGTGATTTGCGCGAATTTCAGCTGCCCTCAACTACGACCCCCTCTTTCTTCCTTTCTTCTCTCAGTTCTTCCGTTATCCCTTCCTTTACGGCGTGGTTCAGTTGTCCGTTGAAATTTGAGACATATACTTCGCCATTTCCATCCCCCCCCCCCAAAAAAAAAAACAATTTTCGTTTTCATTATATTTGTAATTTACTTTCCTTCTTGACTGTAGACGCGCACAACCTGGACAACTTTATTGTTATCATTTGTAAATAGTGTAAATACGACCACTCCATATGCTCTTTCTTGCTGTGCCCTCACCTCTTTCATTTCACTTCTTCATACTGCCTGCTCTCCTTTATTTCCGCTGCCCCAGCTCAGGTGCCGCGGACACAGTGATGGCAGATGCCGGGGTTTGCAAAAATGATTTTAACTTCCTTTTTATTATTTTTTGATGAATAAACACTTAATACTACTACTACTTCATTATTTCAGCTGTCCTTCCTTTGCCGCGTCGACCGGCCTATGCTGACGATTGCCCATAGTCTCAATGGCTGTCCTGACTGGCCAGCCGCTATGGCATTGAGTTGACACTCGGAGACGTGTATTCGCGAATCTAGGGGCCGTATTCTATAAGCTGTCAATTTTCCGCTGTCCATTTCGCGTTCATTCGGCCCTCTGCCAGTGGCACAATAGATATGCCCGCGGCTTTCAAGCGTCTGCGGCAAAGGACCCGTTCATGGGGTGGTTGGCGGCCGGACCTCAGCACTGGCTGAAACTGGATGCAATGTGCAGCTAATAGTCAGGTATACATCGCAGCGCTCTCTCAACAGCAGGCGACCGGACCCGACTGCACCAGCTGCCATTGGTCGAGATATGCAGCCAGCGGTGAGGCCAGGGCTTGTTTTCCGTCGATAACAAAGCACCATGTCACCATACACGCATGCCATCGTAAGACCTGTCATTAAACATTCACGCACAAAACTGTTCGCTCTTGCATTGTGCCGTTTAGTTAGGTGTTCTCAGCGACATTTGTGAACAGATTGAGCCTCTGATTTGCATAGGCACTTCTAGTCCGAGCAAATTGCCTGTTTTTTTTTTCTTTAGTATAGGCTCAGTGTAGTGCCTGACAAGAGCTTCGATCTCATGGTTCTGCAAGCCTACCACTGCAGCGGTTAGACTGTGCTGTCAATTTTTACTGCGAGCACCAGAAAAAGCACGAAATGACACTTACAGGATGCTTCATTACCCTGCAAATATCAAATTAACAGTGCTCATAAGGTACGTTTTTATGTGATTACTATCACAATGCCTGAAAGCACCGACGAAGGCTCTCAACGGAGCGAACGAATTTTTCCGCTCGCGCAGGTTCTTCTTGAGTATAAATAGTGCTCGGCACAGCCGCAACGTGGCGTCGATTTCATAAAAATCGCCAGTAACAGCTACCAATGTCGAGTCGGCCTGCACCGCCGTTTTTTAACGCGATAGCGTTAAAGGCCGCGTTACACAAAACCTGCCGTCAGCGTTGTCGTCATTGTGAGCGATAAATAGGGTGGCGTATAGGTGGTCCAGGCAGGCACCTCCGTAGAAGCAACCTAGGTCACGCGACCTTGTGAGATCTTCACAACCTACCCACTGGATTGTGAGCAAACTAACAACCATATAGAGCAGGTGGCAGTGAAATGAATGTCTGATCGCTAGAGGTTGCTCGGGAGGAGCGACCTGGGAGCACGAGACCCACCGGTGGCAGCACCTGCCATCGCAGGACAGTGGCGCGTCCTAACAGTTGCACCACTGCGTTAAGTGCGCCCATGCAGAAGAGAGTTGACATGCACGCAGAGTTCTATGAAAACTGGCACGCCCATGATTGTCTTTGCGCGATAGGCGGATGCTTATCTGCCGTACGTGACACGGCGACGTGGCAATCCTAATTCTCTGCTTTTGGAAACACTAGGGGCCGTCAAGTGCCGTGTGCGTAGCGATAAGCACCTGCCATCCCAACGGGGTCGACAGCTCTGCTGGAGCGTGGCTATTTGCGGGTGTGTGTTTGTGCGCGCGCTCTCTCTTTTTATCCATTACAGGCAGTCGGATGTCTATCGCTTCCTTGTTTGCATAGCTATCGGCTTGTGACACGCCCACCGCAAAAAAAAAATGCGGCAAGTGATTTACTTAGTGGTGACTGAGCTTCCGGCTTCAGAACACGTGTCCCCATCGTATAGGCTGAGTTAATGCGTGAGTGCGCTGTGCCAGTTGGTTGAGTGAGCGAGTTAGCAAGCGATAGGTGAGTCATATGGGCAGAATGTAAGATACTGCATGACCAACTACTGGCCGTCATTCTGACGTAACACGGTGGTTTGGGCTAGTTGGTTGCTGTTCATAATGGAGACAAGTTTCGCAGCATGAATAAAACGAACACAGAAGACAAGGAAGAAACAAGCACAGTCCTGTCTTGTTTGTTCCTTGTTCTGTGTGCGTTTTATTGATGCTGCGAAACTTGTCGTCATTCTGACGTTCTGAACAATTTTTGACACCTTTTTTTTTTATACCAGCAGGTCTTCTTTTCTTAATTGTTAGGACAGCTTCCCTGCAATACTGAGTGGCTACCTAGCGACGGAAAAGGGAATTTTAAAAGAGGGCCTCGCCCCCAATCCAGACGTAATGAGAAGAAGATGCAGGCGCATTTCTTCTGTTAGCAGGTCGACGATGTGGGCGCAGAACACAGGGCTTAGCGAGGTGGGCGCTGGGCTTAGCGCGTGCATCTTTCAAGCGCTAGCGCACACGCGTTCGGCCTTTCAACTTGTCCGACTGAGGGCCGGCGATAGCACTAAGGCAAACAACAGTTGAGGGAAAACTAATCCCCATGTTGGGAAAACAGGGGCCGTATTTTGTGACAATGGATTTTCCGTTTCATTATGTTATTCCTCTGCTATTGGCAACAGCCGCCTGTGTCGTCAGGATTTACTGATAGCCAGCAAGCAGTGGCGTACTGCGGCTTTGACTGGTCGTATAGCTGGCGGGGATCACCAAAAACACGGAATATAAAGGCCTGAACAGGAAGGCAATCTTCATGCAAATTAAGGCCTCTGCTGACTTGATGCTTACGCGATATTTTATTGTTTACACTTGTGGTAGATATGATTGTGGCATAGTACCACGACATTTCAGTGACTTTATTTTTGAACGATGGTAAACAACAAATGTATTTCGGTGCGCCGAACACTCAAGCAAGTATCGCGAAAAAAAAAGTCTGCCCCGCGGTCTCATGTTTGCGCTATATGCCAAGTGATTTTGCGGTCGCGCTTTCAGAACTTGTACAGTGAACGAAAAAGTCCGCCTTCTTTTTAATTGGTCGCATCTCTGATGATGATGTCCATCATCTCTATTCCCATCAGTGAGCAGATCCAGTGGACTGCTTTCTTTCGCAGTTTTTTTTTTCTGGTTAAGATATTAGTGCACCGCTGCATTCCCAGCCTCCACCCTGTAGTTTTCGCGTACTCAAAAAAAAAAAAAAGGCGCGTGGATTTCAGCGTGATCCGTCCGCGCTTACTTTGGTGAATAGCACAGTGGGTTAGAAATCAGGCGACGTGATGATAATGCAGTAAATTTCAAAGAATAATGCTACTTATATTTCTATCATTTTTCGAAGAGGTGTTAACTAATTTTTTGGCTGCTACGAAGCAGTTATCGAGCGAGGCATCCTAACACGCTTTGCGTTGGGTCATCCTTCGGAGCCACATTGCTGTGATCGGTTTAGTCCGCCTCCACTGCCTGAATGACGATGGCATAGGAATGCGCATGAGTGTGTTCGGATGATAAGAGGGGAGTAAATGTTATAGCGCGCGGACACCTAGAGGTTGTTCTCACTGCTTTCTGTATGGTGCGTTCAGTGAACCAGAGCTGACAACCACTGCGTCCCGTGCGAAACTTTGTCCTCGTCTCTTCTGTTTTCCCGCACCAGTTACGATGTCGGAGCTATATACTCAACAAGCACCAACTCAACAAGCTTTTTAGTTGCAGCCATATATCTTCACGTCGATCAAACGATCACTGGCTGTCGCGCAATACAGTAAGCAGCATTGTTTGCCTTCGTCATAAACAAAAAAGGGGATGCGACCGGGGTCACTGACCAACAGCACACAGTGTATACTTCACGGAAGCGATAGCGAACTTTCCTTGCAGGTATCCGGTTATCTCCTTATCTAATCCGGGTCGGCGGGCCCCTGCACGCGCCAAGCGAATCGACCTCCTTGCCCTGTTGTTGATGGGCGCGGCGCCAAAATTCCCCGCCGAAGATCCCCTCTTCTCCCTCTTTGGGGAACGCAGCGCGCGATCGAGGTCACCGGCCAGAACCGGTTTCAGGGCCGCCGACTTCGTGGCGCCGGTTTGTCCCCTCTCCCTTCCTCCCCGCTCTTTTCGGGCGGCTGAGTGGACACGGAAACGTCCCGCATCCCATGTGCGTGTCGGAAAAGTGCACAGTACATTGGGGGAAACCCATGCGCGAGACACGGCGCATCGATCCAAGCGCGCTCCCCTGCCTTCTCGCTTTTGCGGCGAGGTTCGAGAGGGAGGCTGGGCACGTGTGCGCGTGGGAGAGAAACCCTTTTGTGCAATGGCCGCGCTGTTGTAGTGAACGGAATAGAAACGCGCCATAGAAAAGGCAGCGGCGCGAGCGCACTCGTTCTCTCGCCTTTGTTTGGGTGCGAGTGCTCGGTTCGTATACTGCGGAGGATATGGGCGCCGTTTGGCGAATGTCTCGAAAATCGGCCACTGTAGTAGTACATGCAGGGTCCTTGGACCACACGCATTACGCCGCCGTCCGGCCTCGCTCACAAAAGGCTTCTCGTACGCTGCTCCGTGTCTCGAGGCCGTCAGGCCGCCTTGCGTGACGTGTTGAGAGAGTGGGATTCCGTCCCCCGCGCGTGCGTATGTCGCATACGCGTACATCGTGCTTCACTTCTATCTTTCCCCATTTCCTCTCTTCCCCTATCGTTCCCTCACATTATTCCCTATTTATTTCCGGTGTATCCCAGTGGAACCTCTCTGCCTCTTCCCTCCACTCAATTGCGCCGCTCTCTCTCTTTTTCGGACGGCGCCGTGTTGCGCTAAAGCTGTTTCCTTAATTACGCCACCATCCGCTAGGGTGCAGCGGTCACGTGAAAGAAGAAAATGCAATGTCTCACAAAAAAAATTAAATGTGCAAAAGACACGTCCGATCGAACAAACGTAAGAAAAAACGACCGCCGATAAGAATAAAGCCTTGGGATAAATAAAGAATGAAAACAAAAGAAAATTTCGCGGGCGGCTATAGGTGTCACGTGGCTTGCCTTTTTGCGCGAAACTACTCGAGAAAGTTGGAAAAATGAGCTTCACTTTCAGCTCGCACAGCTAGCTGCGCGCCGCTAGCCCTGGCATTATCATGACCTTAAGTGGGCGCAACATAGACACGCCGGAGGCCCGGCTAGCCTGGCACGCTCTAGAATTAAATCAACGCGCGTCGAGATACTGTACCGGAAGCTCCGGTGCGCTGCACTTCAGTTTTCGCCCTTCATAGGGCATGCACGTTTTGAGTGGCCTGCATTAAGGCGAAAGCCTTTAATGGCTCATGCTCCGTCCGTCCGTTACGCTCTTGTGTCCATGGCCTCCGAGATCATCCGTTCTTGCTAGCGCAATTGGGTCATCTCGGAGGCCGTGTTGCACCATTGGTAGTTCACTGTGCATGAACGAGGTGGAGCCACCGGCGCCCGCGCGATATGACCTCCTTCATGTTTGTAAACAAACGAGATGGAGCTGCAGTCGCTTGCGAGCTCGTGGTAGGCAAAAGGTCGGGGAGTGGCGTCTTGGATAGGTGTTGAGCGCGGGCTTTCAAGGCTTGTGTAGGCGCGTTTCCAGTTTCTGCGAATCATAGCAATGGTCGATGCTTCCAACTTAGCAATTTGTCGAAGTACACGAGCTCGCGTTGGCCACGTGCGGCCTATAAACAGAAATAGTTTGCCACTGTGTATTGTATATATGGTTAGTAGTAAACATGTAGAAAGCGTTCCTGCCGTTTATTTATGCGCTAGGCATTGAGTAAAACAAGTTTTGACACTCTGCTCTAGCCGTAATGATTTTACTTCGGGACAATAGTGAGGGGAAGTGCTGGCCTTGTTTCGTCGGAGCAGACATGCGCTCATCGTCTGCTGACATACGTACCTGTCGCGCCGTGCGAAAAGTGGAGACAGTGTCGTGTCCCTGATCTCCTGTCTCGCTTAGCGCTGTTTTTAGCAGCATGACCACGCACCAGCCAGGCCGACTTGTCCTCTTGTTAAGCTGGTCGATTTGGTGAAAATTTTTGATTTCTAGAATTATTTTCTTTCCTAGCCCTGAAGTCTAGTTTCGTGACGAAAAATTATAGCTTAATATTGAGTACAAATTTATAAATTACGCTTTTTAGAAGTGTGGTCGTCAAAAATTGTGAGGTAATTTCTTTGATTTCAATGCCGCATTTCTTTGACCAAAGCGAAAGCGAAGATGCCTTAAACGAGGGAATAAACTTTAAGGTTCGTTTTCTGACCTCTCACATTTTCTGCGACTGGATCACTCACCTTCGTAATTCGCATGAAAATCAAATGATTCCATTTGTCGCAAACTATTCCTGAGACGTTGAGGAGCGTAATAAATCTCTCCATTTTTTCCCTACACATGCAGTACTGTGTTACTTATTTTTTGTAAGAAACGTTTTCATGTAACTATGCATACATAAGTACTCATCATATAGAAAAAGAACTAATCGCGTCATCGTAATGAACAGGGCTTTATGTACATATGCTGGCATAAAAAAACTGCGCACTATCTACTCAATTTTTTGAGACCTAGCTTGGGGGGACTTGACGACGGTGTTAATTATAATTACCCAGAACTGCACCAGGTATAGCTAGAAATAAAAGGAATTACTGAAACTAGCGTAGGAATTTCATACTTGCACCAAGTTTAGTTACATATCGCATGCATGAATAACGAGAACACTTTTCATTGCCGCGTCCCCTCTCAATCTCGCCACGTGTCTGTTAGTAGCACGCCTGTGGCTGCTTCTTTCCAAACTTCGCGATCATGTACTACCTCATGAAACATGACACATGCATGATGTAATGAAAAAAGCATATGGCGTTTAACACTCTTAAGGTACGCTATTCTAAGCACACCAACGCGACCGCGCAAGATTGACACAACTTACCAAACTTCTTTCTACTCGAATGAAATAATTACGTCGTCATATCAAGAAACAGTTTCAAGTAAATATTGAATGTCATAAAACGCGCCATTAAAACATGGTGTGCTATTAACAAAAAAACGCATTACTTGGGGGCGAGTGAACCTGTCGGCGCCCCGTGCACTCCGGCTCAAGGTGATAAGTACGTGTGCAGCTGCATATGTCTTTTTTTTTTCCTTGAGAAATTATCAGCCTACTATCCTGAAGTTCAGGTGAATGAACGCAGTAACTTGCAAGTTACTAAGTGCATTGAGTGGCAGTGCCGATCGACTCCCAGACTTCGCGCTTTACTACCGTGGCCCAATGCCTGTTAGCCAGTTTCCGAATGCGGCATTTATGCGCGAGAAACCTATCGAGGCTAATTTAATATTTTTTATGCTACTACGCGGATCCAGCGGTGACGCAGCTGGTCAATACATGCTGCTTCTGCAGTGCACAGGCTTGAAGCAGCCGCCGGTAGCTGCGGCAGCTGCGGTAGGCACGGGCAAGCGGAACCTGTTTTGCCTATCATGCGAAAGTCGCTGCTAACATCAGCGCCACCGCATCTTCGTGACGTCGCGGGGTGAATGAGGTCCATAGAAGACCTGGATGGGTACACAGATTCGACAGGAAGCATGCTGCAGGACATGTGTGACAGGCATGATTCAGTTTTATGCAACAGTACCGAGAACTGTGAAGGGCTCATAACATGGGAGGCAGGGAGTCTGCACTCGACGATAGATTATGCACTAATGTCACAGAGGATGTATAACAGATTAGGGGTAATGAGCATTGATGAAGATGGCTCCAGAAGTCTAGGTAGTGACCACAAGCGTGTCAAGTTGAGTTTCACAAGAGAAACCAAAGTAGGACTGAAGCGAGATGAACAATCAGAGGGGAATTTTTACTCAGAAGAGCAATTGGAAGCAGCAGCCAAACAAATCGAGAAAGTAATTTTTGAGGATAGTGAAACAGAATGGACTTATACCAAATTAACTCGATTACTGGAGCAAGAGCTAGCTATGGTGCGAGTAAAGCTAGAAGGGAAAAGATGCAAACCCAAGAGTTGGTGGGATGAGGAGGTCAAGAGGGCGATAGAGAAACGTCAGGAAGCGTCCAGGGAACACAGATATGCCAAGAAGAAGGGGGAACCAGAAGCTGAAGTAGACAGAAAATGGGATAACTTCATAAAGTGTACAAGGGAAGCATCCTATTTGATTAATGAGAAAATTAGAAGAAAGGGTGCCCAATGGATGTCAAAAGTAAATAAAAAGGATAGAAAAGCAGCTCAAAAATTCTGTAAGCATCTAAATGCAATGAGTAATAATACTAGGCTAGAACAAAGGTTTTCTGTTACAGATCAGGGTAGTCGACTAGAAGGGGATGAGGCGATAAAACACATAGGAACAAGTATGACAGAAAAATTTAAGGAAAGAAATGTTGCGCACAATTTATCAAATAAGGACAGACCGGTTACTGCAATAGCTTCACTTGAGCAAGGAGAGTGGGAAAGGGCAGAGAAGAAGGTTCCTAGTGGCACATCAACAGGACCAGATGGTATTCCGATTATGTTATTGAAGAAGCCAGGACCAACATCCAAGCAAACATTAATACAGGTAGTGAATAAAATGATAGTGGATGGGAAAGTCCCTGATGAATGGCGATTAAGTAGAATGAACATGATATATAAGGGAAAGGGGGACAAAGCTGACGTAAGTAACTACCGTCCCATAGCAGTGGCATCTGTGGTGCACAGGGTGGTGATGCAGATTATAAAGGACAGATTGCAGGCTTGGGTGGAGAACGAGGGGGTGCTAGGGGAGTTACAAAATGGGTTCCGGAAACAAATGAGGTTGGAGGACAATCTGTTTTCATTGACGCAGTGTATTGAGATTGCTGAAAAGGGACACAGGCCCCTATGGCTAGAATTTCTGGATATTAAGGTAGCCTACGACAACGTTATTCAAGAGTACCTGTGGGACATACTGAGCACATTGGATGTGGAGGATGGTGTGATTAATCTTTTAGAAGATATATGTAAAGGTACCAGAGTGCTTATAAAATTGAAAAAAGGTATCAGAGCCTGTAGAGATACAGCGGGGGCTTAGGCAAGGATGTCCTCTGTCTCCTTTGTTGTTTATGTTGTACCTGCAAGGGTTGGAGACCAAGCTAGAGAGGAGCGGACTAGGCTTCAACCTTTCTTTTTGCAAGCAAGGAGAATTGAATAAACAGTCATTACCGGGACTAATATACGCCGATGATATAGTGCTAATGGCTGACAGCAAGGAAGATTTGCAGAAGTTGATAGACATATGTGGTACAGAGGGAGATAGATTAGGTTTCAAGTTTTGTAAGGAAAAATCTACAGTCATGATATTTAATTATGAGGTCGGCGAGCATAGAATACAGGGGTGCACGCTAGAAATAGTGGATGAGTACAAGTATCTTGGGGTGTGGATAAATAAGAGTGCTGAGTATCTGACAGAGCATGAAAAATATGTAATGAATAAAGCTAGTAGGAATGCAGCTGTCATGAAAAATAGGGCACTGTGGAATTACAATAGGTATGAAGTGGTAAGAGGGACCTGGAAAGGGGTGATGGTTCCTAGCCTGACTTTCGGTAATGTGGTCCTGTGCATGCGACCAGATGTGCAAGTAAGGTTAGAAATTAAACAACGTGGCGTAGGGAGGCTAGCTTTGGGAGCACATGGCAATACACCAAATCAGGGGGTACAGGGTGATATGGGATGGGCGTCTTTCGAGAGCAGAGAGGCTAGCAGTAAGATAGCATTTGAGGACAGATTGAGAAAAATGGGGGAAAATCAGTGGGCTAGGAAAGTTTCAACAGAGAGAGCTTTGTGGAAAAGAGGGATGCTGACAAAATCAGCACTGGGAACATACAGGATTCTTAAGCAGGAAATTGCCAAAGAAAATATCTATGATAATTGCAGGGGAAGCTCTTTGTTGTTTGAGGCCAGGACGGGAGTTTTGCGGACTAAGACATACAGAGTCAGGTACCTTGAGATAGACACGTTGTGCGTTGCGTGCGGAGAGGAGGAGGAAATGGATGAACACTTCATACATTTCTGTAAAGGGCTTCACCCTACAGTGGAAAGCAGCGGGGCTGGTTTATCCAAGGCATTGGGGTTTAAGGACAGTGAAGGGAAAGTAGATTTTAAGCGGGTAGAAGTAACCAAGCGAAGGTTATCTGATTGGTGGCGAAAATCAAGAGAAGAGTAAATTTTCATGTCATGGCTAGGTGGCTTGAGCCACCGCCCGATTTAAAGGGTTCAGCCGTATCCGTCCGTCCGTCCGTCCGTCCGTCCGTCCGTCCGTCCGTCCGTCCGTCCATCCATCCATCCATCCATCCATCCATCCATCCATCCATCCATCCATCCATCCATCCATCCATCCATCCATCCATCCATCCATCCATCCAGACGTTTCGCAGCTGTCGACCGAGTCGGGTGCCGCGCATCCTCCCTCCTAGCCCTCGCTTCAATGGAGTCTCAGAATGTGGGCAAAAGCAAGTACCCATTTAACATATTAGCCACACATCACTCAGTGACACAAGCAGCAACACCGCGCTAAAGGCTTTCGCCTCACCGCACTTAAGGTCAACAAAGTGCCCCCTGAATTTTTGTGGTTATCCATATATCCTGGCTCTTAAGTTGAATCCGTAGTTTGTGCCACCGAATGAGGGGCGTAATTTTCAAGCCTGTTCGCGCATTCGAACGCTGTGGGATTGGGGGGCACTCCCGCTATTGGGTACACAAGGATGTCGTGACAGCCGAAGTGACAGGCGCAAGTTGGACAGCAGCCCACACTTGAAGATTCAATTTCTGATTCACTCGTGGAGCAGCCGCAGCTTTAACTTCCACGCCAAAAAACTGGGCGTAGTGTGCCTCCATTTGCGCCTCGATGGTCATATATCGTTCACAGTTGGAGCCACCATTCCATGGTGCTCGCAAAGATAGCTTTTCTCTGCAGCCACATTGTTCGAAAGGCACCATTTGTGGCTCTTCGCGCCCAGGCGCTGCTAATAACACTCTGAGTCTTATTTAAGAGATGATCTTTGGATCTACCATCGGGGGCAAAAGTTACAGACCCCCCCCCCCTCCAAGTTCCGGCATGAGCTACTCTGCGTGGGGGCGCCACCTGACAAGACACTTCTGGTGTCGTAACGGGCGCATTCACTGCGCCGTTCTGCCGTTCTCGACACCAGAAGTTTTGTCAGGTGGCGCCCCCACGCAGAGAGGCCGGAACTTGGAGGGGGGGGGGGGGAGGGGTCTGTAGTTTTTTGCCCTCGATGGTACATGATCGCAACGCGACTAGAACAGCTAATGCGTGTGCCTCGAAGTGTCATTGCCTGAATGAAGGCTGTCTCGACACCAAGTGGTGGCGCTAGCATTGCGTACCATGGCTAGGGGTCTTATGGTACCTCGATGCCAGCGTCGCCGTCCAAGGTGGAGAAGTGAGCGCCATTGTGGGTGAAACCTTTCCTAAGGCTATATAGCACACTACAGCTCTCAGAGCCGAGACGGCATGCAGGACTCGCGCATCGTGCTGACCCTTGCATTCGAGAGAGCCACGATTGAGAAACTCGCGTCGCGCGTTGCTTCCACTATTTTCGGATGGCACCACTGTTAGAGAGCTTGCTGCAGCATCTGAGAGAAGTCGCTTTCGGTGATCTGATTGTCCCGAAGGTGCATCTGTCGTTGTCGGACGCAAAGACCAGCCACTGAGTGCTCGCGCATGTACCGAGAACGGAAAGGTCACAGACCGCTATCTCTATAGGTCTATCTCTATAGACCGCCATCTCTGTAACGGATGCATAGCATGCATTAGCCTGGCAGTGCGAACGACGAACAGATGAAGCGGAGAGCCTAGGGACTTTGCCGCTTTCGTTCACGCGCTTAAATTTCCCGGGAGATGGCCTCGGCTCGTTCTCTGACTCCTTCGGTATGCTAGATGGCAGAGTTCTCAAGATATGGTACAGCTTCCTCCGTGTACATGAGAATCGCCGGGTTATTATTCCGGCTTCGCTTGAAGCCCTCCGATTTCTCTAACAAATACCAGCGGCCGATCTAGTGCTCGAGTTTTCTGCTGGCGCAATACTTGAAAAAGAGAATGACAAGGACACTAACAGAACACAAACGCTTGCGGAGCGCTCTGCGTCTTTCTCTGAGTATCTCCTGTTGTGTTGTCTGAGGCACATCGCTTCACTGACTCTGCCCGTGCGCACATTCTTCTTCTTCTTCTTCTCCTTAGTAAGCATGGCACATACCCACGCAGGGGGTTTGGCCAAGGTTCAGTAGATAATCCCAATGAGGTATTTGCGCGGGGAAAAATAGGCGTGAGAAGACTAAATCAATATAAGAATTGGAACAGTGAAATGAATTAAAGAAATATGAATTACCAGGAATAGAATCGAGCATTTTTGGACATGCGACAAAATTTTGTATACAGCTAAGAAGGTAATCGATCAGTCGCGCTTATGTAATCATGAAGGTATAGCCGCAAACACTGCTTAACGGGAATCCCTTTGCGCTCGCACCGAACGAAAGAATAACTGGAAGAGACAGTGGGAGTCCTAACCTCGAAAGAGGGACCTCCAAATACTGTTTTCTCTGAACTGCGAACCGCCGGCAAGAGAGGAGAAAATGATCTATTGTTTCAACTTATTCTGGCATGTAAACGTCGTTTTCTTTCGCATGCTGTTTGAATTTTTCCACTGGTAGCACAAGGAACCACGTTTCTGAGGCGGAGTGCATAGGCGGGAGTCCAAAGCGTGCTTTCTACTTTTGCTTTTAAACATAGCGTTCTTTAGCCGAGGAATGAGATAATGCAGAAGCCGGAAAGGCGACAGCTTGAGTTGTTGCGGTTGCCTCAAAAGGAGAATGACTCATACATGCACTGTGAGGTATCGCTCAAGTACCCAACAATTCTGGACAAAAACATCTTTCAAACGGGAACAGTCTATGAACATTTTTTTCATTTACACTATATATCGTAACATTTCACTATAACATTTATATATCCGCAGATTTCCCGTCGGCAGCCTTAAAGTCTTTTGCAATTAACGCTTTTTCACTATAGTCGAAAACGTTCCCCATTTGTTTCCTATATATGGCAGTCTTAACTGCTCGATGCGAGCGACGGAAAAAGAAAAAAAAAGATTTTGCTATGAATCGGAAGAATGCGCCATTTCCTTCAACATTTCCACAACGGTACCTCACAATAGTCCAGTATTCAAATTTTGTCCAAGAATGATGGACGTGAATCGGGTGTTGATGACGTAATGCTCATTAAGAATACGTGACGATAATATAGCATAATTTCGATTTCAAACAATTAAGGTTTAGCAGCTTCCACGGGGTTTCGTGACAATATGTGACCCGCCGCGGTATCTCAGTGGTTAGGGCGCTCGGCTACCGATCCGGGGTACCCGGGTTCGAACCCGACCGCGGCAGCCGCGTTTCGATGGAGGCGAAACGCAAAGGCGCCCGTGTGCTGTGCGATGTCAGTGCACGTTAAAGATCCCCAGGTGGTCGAAATTATTCCGGAGACCACCACTACGGCACCCCTTTCTTCCTTTCTCCTCTCAGTCCCTCCTTTATCCCTCGCTTTTCGGCGCGGTTCAGGTGTCCACCGAGATGTGAGACAGATACTGCGCCACTTCCTTTCCCGAACAGACAATTTACAATTTTTTTATAACTATAGGAGATAATAGAAAAATCTTTTTTTTCTTTGCTGGAAGTTAGTATGGTGTTCTGTTTTTTTAAGAGAGAACTTTAAATGTTTGAAGAAAAAAGGAATAATAATAATAATAATTGCTTTTTGGGGAAAGGAAATGGCGCAGTATCTGTCTCATATATCTTTGGACACCTGAACCGCGCCGTAAGGGAAGGGATAAAGGAGGGAGTGAAATAATAATAATAATAATTGGTTTTGGGGGAAAGGAAATGGCGCAGTATCTGTCTCATATATCGTTGGACACCTGAACCACGCCGTAAGGGAAGGGATAAAAGAGGGAATGAAAGAATAAAGGAAGAAGAGGTGCCGTAGTGGAGGGCTCCGGAATAATTTCGACCACCTGGGGATCTTTAACGTGCACTGACATCGCACAGCACACGGGCGCCTTAGCGTTTTTCCTCCATAAAAACGCAGCCGCCGCGGTCGGGTTCGAACCCGGGAACTCCGGATCAGTAGTCGAGCGCCCTAACCACTGAGCCACCGCGGCGGGGGAAAAAAAAAGGAAAGCTCTGTTTTAGAAAATCGACCATGACTCAGTAGTGTTGTGCCTGCCAGCCGTTGGTATAGAATAGACGCGTCTTCCTAATTGTGAGGGCCCGACATGTTTTGACTCGTTGACCGTCCGACGGCCAAGAACAACAACTTGATAAGTCAGAATTCCTGAAGCCATCATCATCGACAGCTATAGTAACAGCACTGTTGTTGTTGCTTCAAATACGATGGCACATACCCACGGTGGAGGATAGGTTAGGATTTGCTGCAGATCCAAAGAGGAAAAAAACTCATCCAGGTTTATCTCAAGCGGCTCATAAATATAGAGGAATCTGAGAGAAAAAGAAAATCACGAATTTTGAGAGATCTTGAGGAAATCGGAACGAAAATCGAGGAAGCAAGGCGGTGTGGGTTGAATAGCTAAATTATAAAGAATTAATCAGAAAGGAAATAATTGTAAAGAGGAAAGTAAATGCATCGAGAATTTAACACAAAAATCTCCCGGTTTCAATAACCGCACTGGCGATGGTTAAGAAGGCACTTTGTTGTCCTCTGACTTCGCAGCCATACTGATGATGATGGATTTGGTAACGAAAACATTTTTTAACTGGACATAATATTGCTGGTCGCTCCCCCTATTCTGGGAGTCCGCAGGAACTTGCTCTTGCCCTTCTGGTTAGCTCCTGCCGAACTTTCGATGCTAAGATGGACAGCATTTCCTCCACGGCCATACTGAGCTTTCTGTTACGTGCCTTCGCGACGCCCCCCAGCGGCAGCATTGCGGGTACTCCAAGAAGGAAGAGAAGGAAGAAGAAGAAGAGGAAGAGGTGCGGCTCGAGCGCGCGAGCTCCCTGAGGCGGCGCAGCAGGATCGGACTGGGCAGCCTTCGAACCGCATGAGCTCGGGCTCCAGCGGGATACCCCATCCGCACCCTGAAGAAGAGAGAGGCGTCAGCGACGAGCACGTTGCGTGTACCGCCGCCGCCATGGCCGTCCTCTGAGCGGCTCGCTGGGAGGAGGCGCCGCGCAACCGTCGACGACGAGCCCGGCCACGACTGGGCAAGGTGAGCCGATGATCCGCCCCCTCTGCCGCCGCGATGGCGGAACACCAGCGCCGCGATTAGACGTACACGTCGGCGCTTGAAAGTTCTTGCTGCCAGAGATGCCTCCGCCGGTGCCTCGACTTCGAGCGCGCCAGAGGCAATGCTTGGGATGGCCCCAGTATTGGATGCGAAACAGCCGCACCTGCGTGTCACCTAGACGTAGGGTCGTTGATCTCACGGCCACTCCCTCGTTGCTCGGTGTTGCTTATGCGATGTTTGATGGAGGTTCTGGCCCAAGTGGTACGTGGCAGAGTGGTGGCCACCCTACCACTCTGCCACGTACCACTTGGGCCAGAACCTCCGAGCATCTTTTCTTGCCAGCTAGTGTTTATGGCCTGGTTATACCGTAAGCAGGGTAGCGTAATTTCTACTTTTCCTAACAACCAGGTAGCACGTCAAACCTCAAACCGATCTATGGACACGGGGGCCTTGGTGCACTAGCCGCACCTCACTCATAAGGTTAGCATGTCCGGGCTACATCGTTTACTGCATGGTCTGTGGAGAATTAGTGCTGGTGACATATATTAGTGTGGGCATAGAAAAAAGAAAGAAAAACGGCAGGAATGCTTCAGATGTTTCTGTATTTTCCTGCTTGGAGTTGCTTCGTCGATGACGCACCTGCAACCGTCCCCCCTCCCCCAGCATATGCAGCGATGAGGAAGTGTAACTATGGGAGAATTTTCAGCTGTAATTAAGGTACAAGTGTAATAACTGCATCCACTCTTACGCGCAACTATTAAAACAACCTGGATATCGGCCATACCCTCGTAAGTGGCCATGCAATAAATTTGCGATGAGAGCAAAACCTCTCGAATATAGAGCTCAGTCTCATCGCCGGCCACCCCCTCTGTTGGCTATAACTCGAACCAGCTCTTAGTCCGCGAGTGAACGCGGTGGTAAGTGAGCGCTGTGTTGTCACTAGTGAATTGTAGCTCGCTCACGCGACTTTGGAGCTCTCCATCACCTTTCCGTGCAGTCGGCATGACTGCACGATTCATGGCACATATCTCTAAACTGCACGTTGTTCAGCTACTCGCTCGCTCAGCTGGCGCATGCCAGACATGAGTGACAGTTCACATCACAACATTGTTCACATCTCAGATCGTATTACTTTCAAGGGAAAAATAAGCAGCATTTTGTTCCGAAGTGTTTTTGAATTTAGTTCTATTCTCTGGTTGGTTGATTACTATTGTATAACGGTGTTAAAATAACCATCATCATTTTGCTTCTGTTTCGCACCCCAGTTATGCAACCCCCCTCACAAAATACTCCAGTCGGAACCCGTGATATACTTGAATAAATGATAGTTCGTTCGTTACCTGACCAATCGCCCACCTAGCCATTAGGCGTGACCTTTTGCAGACAAGACCAAACGGCGCTCGTATGCTTCCTAAAACCTTGGTCACTACTGCGGGCACTCTGCTATATGCGTATACGTGTCTAATCATTGTAAGCTTGCTAGAAAGCAATGTCTGACCACAAATGGACGTGTGTCATCCGCGACATTTGCAGCGGCGATCTCTGATGCCGTGCTCAAAACGGCGCTGCTCACGTGACTCGTTTGTGTGCCTAATCACGTGGCTCGTACATGTGCCTAATTGTAGGCGCAAGTTATAGTCAAGTGCCTACATTGGCCCCTACCGCTAGCGCATCATTACGGTTCAGCCCTGCTGCCCTCTCTAAATTTTCCACCCCTCGCCTATATATCACCACAAATTCGTTCCCTACATCTGTTCGGATGTTGAGTATACCAGACAGGGTTCTATATTGGTTCCCTTGTCCCAACTGTTCCACTCAGGAGGACAACGTCCTCTAAAGAGCCATGGGCCTTTTAGAGCAGCGCAGTCAAAGCTGTGCCCCGAAAAACGACCCCGCATATATGTCCGCAAACGGTAACGGAGCGCGATGCTGGCTACCCCGCAGGGCTCCCTCTCGCCATCAGGCCTGTCACGCACTGAGCTTCCAGATACATGCAACCTGCGAGGAAACCCTACGTGAGTAGACGTTCGCCATCCCGCATGGCACGGGTTCTGCTCACCATCGTTGTTTATCCCCCAGCGCAAAATCGGATTGGCTAATGGCGGCAGCTTCCGGACGCTGCAGTATTTTTGTGCATGTTTTGCGTTCTTATATCTATGTTCTGCTACATTTTTTTTTCGCACTGCACAAATCATCACATGCACCCACTGTGCAGGCGGGCTCCTGTTACAATGCTGGCGTTTGCTGCTCGCGCCCGTAATACAGTGACCTCGAACTTTGCCTGTATATGTGTCTTCAAAATGTCTACTTTCGAACCCCAGACTTGAGAGATCGTTCCTATATTTCTTCGTGGTTGAAGTTCACAAGATATTTGGGTTCTGCCGCTTTGAACGATTGTCGCGTCTTGACTGCGCGCAGTCGAACGCGTGGCTGGTCAGTCCCATTGCCGACATTCTTTGTAGTATCACATGGGGCTGCCCGTGTAACAAGTGCATAAGGTGAAAGGTTCACGATAGCTGCGTCACAAATGCGCCTAATTAGAGACTAGTGTCAATGAACCGGCCGTTACGATGCCGTTCTGGCTGCTTCTATACCGTCCGTCTTTTGCACCTCACTAACCTCTGTCGGAGGCGTCGCTATACCTATTATACCCTTGTCACACGGGCGCACTTAACCGCGGTTAAGGTAACCGCGATTTTCGCTAACTGTGGCTACTGCTGTCCACACAGCGGATCAAACCGCGCTTACACCTTTAACCGTGGTTATTGCGAACCGAGCTTGGCGACCTCAGTTTGCGTCGTTAACCGACAAGATAGCGGCGTCTGTGGACGGAAAGTGACCGTAGGCGTCCCAGCACACGAGCTGGCCCGCTCCAAGCACGTGCTTTCTTTGCACCAAACCATGCTTCAAGAGCAAGGCGTCAAAATAGGCAGTGTGTACGACGCCGTGCGACGGCGCTTTTATGCAGCCTTCGAGAACCGTCCGAAGGCGTAAAAATGATGCCCGCGGCGCGAGGACAAATACGACGCGCACTCGATCCTTTTCACGGGGACGTCGGGAAGCCGACCCTAAGCTGTAACTGACAGCTGCAGAACCTTTTGATGCGCAGCGGGGGTACGCTCAGCAAACTCACTTTTTTGCAAGAGTTGGGCCGGTTGCGAAGTGTTGTCGTGGTCGGTATGGCGTAAAGAACACGCCTTGGATGCGCATACTGTGGCTCGCACCACCGTGCTCTTGTACAAATGTTTTTGTCGCCGCCCACTCAGGACGTACTTTTTCGGAAAATTTTGTTGAGGCTGGTAGCGTGAGTTCCCTTCGGAATTCTTGCTTTCTAACACACAGCACCGTGTGGCCCTCAGTAAAAATAAAATGTTACGACCACTCTACCTCAAGCCTTCGAAACGGCGCTTACAAAAACTTAGACAGTCTATAGACTGTCCATAGACTTCTGCCAATAAAGTCTATAGACTCTCTATAGACAAGTCCTAGAGTACACTTTATAGGCAATACAAATCCTATAGACAGTCTATAGACAATCTATAGATTTATGACCATACTCTTTTATTAGGCTTTTGTCTATAGACCATGAGTAGACAAAGCAATATCTATAGGAAGGCAATAGTTTATAAGAAGTCTATAGACTGTCTATAGACCATTTTTATAAGGGGAATTACTAGACGTGCCCAGTGCACGCGAATTCGCTATACCTATACGGCGCAGAATCCGCAACGTCTCTGTAACGTCTTTATAACTTGCATGCTGGCCACAATTTCCGCTACGGAGATGTTTTTTTTGTTGCTTGAAATGAAAAGTGTGGCACTGTTCAGTTACTTAACAAAATATATGATCTCCAAACACGCTGCGGCTTCTCATTAGATATACCTCTGTTCGGGGAATGTAAGGACGCAGGCTCAATTCCGGCCGCGGCGGCCGCGTTTCGATGGAGGCGAAATGAAAGGCGCTCGCGTACTTTGCGATGTCGGAGCACATGAAAAAAACTCCAGGTTGTCGAAATTTATCCGGTGCCGCCTAATAGGCCATTTGTCGGTTTGACGTGTTAAACCCCACATACCATACCAGTATTGCAGTTCTGACGGCAGCAACTGTGCCACACACGTTACAGTGAAGGAAGTATACGTAATCGGTGTTGAGCCAATGACACCAGCGACATCTCACGGCATTTTCACTCGCCTTTCCAAGCCGGGGACTCCCACGGCATTTTGCCAGGGAAGTATCGGCACCGCTCCGGATACTCTGTGCACAAGGCACCCTTTAGCAATACCGAGATGTCAATGTGAGATGCTTATAAGGCCCTTCGCTTTGGGGTAAAGCCAGATTTTAACCGATTCTTGATCCGCGAACTTCATAATCGGGTTAAATCCCGTTTCTACCCGAAAATGCCCCTTCTAGACAACACCCTGAGACAGGTGTTTGAGGGAGGAGGGAATCTAGAGAACATGCGTTTTTCTGCGCAAAGCTGAATACACCGCGCGCAATTAGTCGGATGTCCAGCGTTTATTTCAGAGGAGTGTTTTCATCCAACTGGTCATCTTAAACGTCTTTTAACGCTTGTTATTAATAACATGGCTAAACTTGAGGATGAGTTCGAAAAGTACATTTTAGAAGCTAGAGGCCAAAACATGGTTTTTGACCAGGCATTTAATCGACAGCGTTGTATCAAGCGTCGAGGTCCTGATAGGGCTCTTGTGCTTTTAAAATGGCCGCTGTGATGTTGAATGACTGTTTTCACAGTGTACGCGGCAAAGAAGCCTCGCACGCACGAAAAAAATGCTGCGCAAGAGATTGTGAGGCGACTCGATTGCGCTGGAGGGCAGTGCCTTGAAGTGGATGTGAGTGCCTTGGTTCATATGCCACTCAACGTGTACAGTATACACGTTGAGTGGCATATGGACCAAGTCACTCACACGTGGATAATCTAGTCCGGAGAAAATGTTGCTTACTTCGCACGAAACGCGACCACAGAATGAAAAAAGCCAAATCAGCAGCGAAAACGCTTCAAAACGCAAATTGATGCGTTTTGGGTGTGAAAAATGAGATCCATGCAACGGGATAGAATTCCGAAAAAAAAAAAAACTCCGACCCATAATCAGCGCGGCATTCTTTCCGGCTTCCCGCAGCAGTGCCTCGCGGAAAGCCAACGACACGCGATCCCGTGTTCCCTTTAACAGTAGACAGTACTGTAGTAATAGGTGATCTTATTAAAATAATAATAAAAAGGAAGGCAAAGATGTTTGCCAGCCCCGGCATCTGCCATCGATACTGAAGCACCTGAGCTGGGGCAGCGGAAATAAAGGACAGCAGGCAGAATGGCGAAATGAAATGAAAGGGATGAGGGGACAGGAAGAGAGGATAGGGGGAGAGGTAATATACACAAACTATTTACACAATAAGAAATGTGTCCAGGCTGTGCGCTTGATTAGTTCATTTATGAGGAATTAAAACACATGCACACAGCACTGTGCTGGCTACAACATGGAGCGTGGGCCATACCGTACATACAAATTTTCAAATAACTACTGAAGGCAGAGCAGCCCCTGCACCGACAAAAAAAATTTGGGCCATACTGTACATACAAATTTTTGTCGGTATTTTTGTCCGAAAAGAAGTATTATCTTGAATATTTTTTGCGCCGCTGGCGCGCGGCCCAGAATTAACTGGTGCTCGCGTTGTTGCTACAGATGAAGGCAAGTCAGATTGCAGCATACAGCTGCAGCCTGCGCGTACAGGCGCGGACATAAGTAAACGGATCACGCTATTCCGTTCTGATTGATATCACGCCTTGCACATCGGACACGAAGCAACATTATGAAAAAAACGCACTGTAGCGTCTACTACCAGCCTGCACATGCCACAGCTGCCAGTTTCAACTCGGCAACGCGTGAAAAGTGTTAGAAAGCGATATCGTGCTCCGTTTACTTTTCACCGCACCTGTACGCCTGTGCGACAACGTAATCGAGGTTCCTCGGAGCTCTCTGCTGCTGTCATCTTTGGCAGCAAGCGTCTTTAGTGTCTGGAGACGACAAAACTCGGACACAAGTCAGTGCCATTTGGATAGCAAACTGTCTTTCGTACAAGGGGGCGTCGATAACGTTCACTTCTTTTCTGTCGCCCCCCTTTGTGCCTGCGCATTTAGTGCGAAACTCTCCCGGAATCACATGCGTTAACACCGCCGAACAAATCAGCTCTCTCGTCATAATTGCAGGGCCTCGAATTTAATATAATAATAATTGGTTTTTGGCGAAAGGAAATGGCGCAGTATCTGTCTCATATATCTGGACACCTGAACCGCGCCATAAGGGAAGGGGAAAGGAGGGAGAGAAAGAAGAAAGGAAGAAAGAGGTGCCGTAGGTGAGGGCTCCGGGATAATTTCGACCACCTGGGGATCTTTAACGTGCACTGACATCGCACAGCACACGGGCGCCTTAGCGTTTTTCCTCCATAAAAACGCAGCCGCCGCGGTCGGGTTCGAACCCGGGAACTCCTCGAATTTGCTCACAAGTGCGTTTTCAGTGTCGAGGGTGGGCTCGGTTTCCGGACGCTCAAGTTCCTTTCCAGGGGCCACGTCGGCTATCTCTAGAGTGTTTTAACGCGAGAGCGTTAGAGCTGACGTTTGGAGGAAAAGCCGCGCGCGTTGTCACGCTAATTAAGGATTGGTCGAGAGGGTTGTGACGTCATATGTTGAGCTGTGGAATGAACATGATTAAAACTCGAGTTAAATGGTCACTGTAAGGTCGTAGCATGAGTGTGATGTCATTATGACATGTGAGGATGTAAATTAATGCCACTGAAAAGGAAATCTGAGCAATTAGTTGCGAATCCTACCAATGACCCTTGGGTTGCGAGTGAGACACATTACGCATCGGGCAGTGAAGTACGTTCATGGGGGAACCTACATGAAAGGCGCCCTTGTGCTGTGCGATGTCACTGCACGTTAAAGATCCCCAAGGGGTCGAAATTATTCCGGAGCCCTCCACTACGGCACCTCTTTCTTGCTTTCTTCTTTGACTTCCTCCCATATCCCTTCCCTTGCGGCGCGGTTCAGGTGTCCGCCGATATATGAGACAGATACTGCGCCATTTCCTTCCCCGAAAAACCAATTATTATTATTATTATTATTATTATTATTATTATTGTGTATCACGTGGTCTAGTATGCCTCCTGATGCATGCTAGTTAGTGCATGTAATTACAAGAGGTACTAATTAAGAAAAAAGTTGCAACGTTGTGGCGTCATACCCTGAAGGTGGAGCTTGAGTACCCCGAATTTTCTTGTCAGTCACGCCTATATCCGTGACTGAGGTCGCCCGTTTTGAGTATGACTTCGACTGCGTGTTGAGTGATGAGAATGTATAGTCGGAGGTCACGGCGTTTTATCTCAGACCGACGCCTGTGTGTTCAAGGGGGGATCCAGTTATCGCACACAGGGTTGGGGCTCGCTTTTGCCTCTCAGTGAGGGTGGCCTGTATTCCTCGCGCTGGCTGCAATAACCCAGGTAAAGAAATGCTCCACCCTTTTTGCGTATCATCTTCTATAAGGGCGGGCTACTTTGTACGTAACATGGGAAGAGGGCGCCCGATATTGCATTCTGTATATTCGATTCCGCCCTTTGGTACAGCCTTATCGGTGTCCTTTTGAGATCCACGGCTATCAAACACGACTACGTGGTGAGACAATGCTCGCACGCACGGACGGATCGGGCGGCTGAAGCAGGCGACCTAGGCAGCGTAAATTCAGAAAAAGTTACACGACTGGGTGAAAATGGCTTACATTTGCGTCCAAAGTTGAAATAGTATCGTTTTGTAGTGTCAGTTTTTTTATGCATTTATACTTTCTCGCTCATTTGTGCTATTATTCTGTTATGTTTGCTGTTTTAGGGAGCTCTTAACGATGGTTCACGGGGTAGTAAAACAAGACTGAAGACTGGGAGGCACTCATAATATATATATATATATATATATATATATATATATATATATATATATATATATATATATATATATATATATATATATATATGATATGTGTGTGGGGGGACGGGGGATGGGGTCTAACAGCTGCATACATTTCAGTCGTTTTGTGCAGGACATCTTCAGTAGAGGGAGACGGAAATGCACGGGGGGGGGGGGGGGGGGAGGGGGGGTCAGTCCGCGCTGCGCCGAAAGTGGAAGTTCCTTTCGGTCACCTCAGTGTTGCTTCTGAGGAGGAGGAGGAGGAAAAAACTATCAATGCGATAACATTAGAAGGCTGATGCGGCCCCTATATGCACCGTCGGTCATAAAGTTCGCCCATTGGCTCGACAAATGTGACGTCATCAGACATGAGCAATACCGGAGAATTCTCATTGGTTAGAGGGAAGTGACGTCACCTCCACTAGAGGCATCAGCAGGTGCTAATGCTAACGCATTGTCGACCGTGACACAAGGCGATCAGGTGTCCCTGTGGATGTTTGCGAGACCATCACTACCGTGAACAAGAGCGCTTGCTCCACCGAGGTTCATTGCACTTCACACTCCAAACAGAAAGGAGTAAAAAGGGAATAAGCTGTTATCTAGCGCCGAGGACAGCTTATTCTCTTTTTACTCTCGTATAGGCGTATTCGTGTCTATAGTGCAAGAGTAAGACGAAGGGTAAGGGTAAGGGAAATAAGGGGAGGTCTAATGGCAGCTTTACATGCATTTAGAACGTGCTCTTCACCCGCCCTTATCTCCGGGCAGTTGGGACAGTGAACTACGTCTCGCTATCTGCGAGCTATGCAACTCGAATCACTGCTCTCTACCGCGCTCGGAACAATAGAAGACTGGCACACTCGAAAGGTATTCCACATTTCGATGGGCGTATTACGGGTTCGTGTCTGTACCCTGGAGAGTGCAAGTTCTACGTGTATGAATGATAAGTGACCCGATTCAGCGCGTCTCGGATAAGTTTTCCTGGAGTTCGTTGTCTCCCGGTGCAAGCCGTTTTACGTCGTTAGTTCCGGAATATAAAACTAAACGAGATGTTTTGATCTGCGCACGATTAATATACGGCATAAGAAAAAAAATTGACAGGTCCGTTGTTCTCTTCATATGTACTCTGTCCGCACCTTGATTCGAGCAGCAGCCCACGCTCCAACGTTGATGTTGCAGTACTTACCAGCAACACACCCGTAGGCTTGCCTCCGCTCGCCGTGCGCCGGTTCCTTTACTCTGCGGGCGGAAAATTTCGCCAAGTTCGCTTCGGGTTCGTCGTCGACTTTCCGCACCCGCTTCGCCACGGTTCCCGAACGATGCTCGCCCGAGTTTGTCGAAAACGAGGGTTAAAAGCTTTCGATGTCCAATACAGAACCGGGCTCGCCTTCTTGACCGAAAAGAAGGTAGCGCAGGGTAGCGCCGGCGCAAGAAGTTACCGACAAATGTCTCGCAATATACACCTATTCTTTGATACGCGTGCTCGCAAACAACGTAATGGAGCACAGATGAAGGACTTTCATATGCACCTAATGCCAGTGATTTTTTTAAACTTTTACAGATCTTTATTTTTTTAATGTTGCGGTTTAAACGTAAACCGAGTAGACGTGCACGGGGGAGCATGTGGTTAGCCTGATTAGCTCAATGTTTTGCTTCGCTGGGTCGTCGGCACGTCTGGCGACGATATGAGACTTGAGTTAAGCTCTGATCGAGGTTAAGTTGATCTGATCTGGTCGCGCCGCAGACGGAAGTTGTTGAAGACGACGACGTGCTACGCGCGGCGCGAGATTGTGTTGCAGTTTAATACGAGGCGTGACAGGCTGCGGCGATAGCCTAATTAATAAGGAAGAAAAATGCGGTGAGCTCTCGAGCACTGACAATGGAAGCTGATCTGTTCGCAGCGCTACGGGTTCAAATCTCAGTCGCGTCAATATTTATTTATTCATTCATTCAAGGTCAAGGTCAAGGTCAATGCTTCAGCGATGGCGCGGCGTTTGCAGCTTTACTCGGGAAGTAGAGCTTTCGCTCTAAAACTGTGTGAGATACGTCGGTGCGGTCCATAGAGCTTGGACTGTACAGCAAGGTGGACCTGATGTACCTCATATGAATCAATAATTAGAGGATGAATTGACTGAAATTAACTAATAAACTTTCTCATTTTTGATTTTAGGAGGCGAAGTTGTATTGCGAAACTGATGGCCGTCAACATAGAAGATGTGCTTTGTTCTTAAATTTTCCTAATGAGTAAAGTTTCTCAAAACATTGAACGTCAAAAAGACATATGAAAGCCCGTTGAGGTGGCTTTCCCGCATCATCGTGTATTTATAAAATGGCGTTTCTCTCGCTTCTCATGCATTAAATACTGGCGCTATTGGTGTATTTGATGACGTAGAAGTAGTTAACCTGATTTCGGCGACGATACCACGCGCAGCGGCGCCATTTTACAAATACGTCATGCAGGAAAGCCGACTCACCATGCTTTCAAATGCGCATGTTTGGTGTTCAGTACTAGGAACCACACTTCCGACCGAGAATTTGAAAATCAGGGCTCACGTTCGATGCTTGTTGTTAACTAGGAAGCGCAAAATACCGGACGAGGCACAGAGTAACGGACACAAAAACAGGTTCACGAGCGCTACTACCAACTGTTTATTCATGCTTTGGTACAGGGGATATATAGGAACAGAATGTCGAGCATGCGCGTGGAAAAGGCACAAAAACCGCACATCAGTCACGCGCACAAGTTAATAAAAAAAGAATCTAAAAAGGCACGTGTACAGACGTGTCACTGACACAACGATCGGACAGCTTACGGATATAATAAGCCTCTAGAACGAGCCCAGCCTAATCATTGCCGCTCTTGCGTAGAATCGTGGTCTTCTCCAACCTTGCCCTACACGTGCACGAAGCAAGGTGACGCACGAGATTAGCACTAGTGTCATTGTTTTCGTTGTTTTTGGCATGCTCCCGTAGCCGGTCAATAATACAGCGGCCGGTTTGGCCAACGTATGAAGAGCCACATGAGAGGGGAATGCAGTACACCACTCCTATTGCACATTTAGTGTAGGCGATCCCATGTTTTTTTGTTGCAGCCCCTACCGACACAACCCGTGATGCGAGGGCATAGCTTAGATAGCTTGTGGGTGCTGAGAACATTAAGGGCACACGGTGCCTGCCAGCCACTTTTTTTTTTAGGTTGTGGGAGAGTTGGTGTACATTTTTGTGCGCGTAAAACGAAGCCAAGCCAGGGTGAAAACAAAATTTATCGCCTTCTGCAGCAGCCTGCAGTTGTCGTCTTTGGCAACTGCCATCAATGCCAGCTCAAAGGATTCCCTGGATGTTTTCTTCTCGGCAAAAACGCACAAAAGCCATTTAGGACCATTGTTAGCGAGAAGGGCTCGTGGCAACACAATGTCAGCCGTTTCTTGCTCAGCAAGCTTAAACACATTCCCGTTGATGACCCCTTTCTGACTAAGAAGTCACAAGAAGAGCTAACCTGAGCTAAACCAGCAGCAATATTAAGAGCGGTAGCTCTTACTCATCACGTTTCTCGATTTATTGGGGTCTGCTACCACCACCCTTCGGCGTGAAATTTTCCAAGTCCGGGGAACTCAATATGGCGGCCCTCCATAGTAAACCGATATAGCAACCCAATTGCTGGTCGACTGGTGACGTCATTAGTATATCGAATTAGTGATTGCTTGGTGACGTCACTTATAAATCCAATATGTCGGCCGATAATTATCATATGGAAAAATGAACGTACAAAGTCGTATTTCTATTGGTGTACCTCAATCTCATTCATATCAGTTCTAGTAAACTAAGCAGCTAACGCCCGTTACTTCAACGTCTTCCAGACGGTGGCGGCAACTTTTTTTTTATTCATGCCTAGAACCGCATTTGCAGTTCGCGCTATTTGGGGGAAATTTGAACCGTTGGTGTCGCCGCGTTGAGGGCAGGGATAAAGTTTCCATCTTTTTATTTTTTTTCTCCGGGAGTGAGTTCTCCCGAGTAAACAACAAACACCCCCTCCGTTTCGACAGGCGTGACTGCGGGGCAACGATCAGAATTTTGTTCCAACCCACGAGCTGCGCGACGCCACGTTGGCTGATTTGTTACCGAAAGTTCGCAGAAAACTAAAGGGGCACCAGGTATAGGGTGACCTGCATACTGACGACGACAAAAGGCAAAAAAAAAGGCTGCGTCAAAAAAAAAATATTCCGACACCGGGAATCGAACCCGGGCCTCCTGGGTGAGAGCCAGGTATCCTAACCACTAGACCATGCCGGAGATGGAAGGCGAGGCGTCAACCAGTCTCAGTGGAGGCTTTTTCACGCCCGTAGTACCTCGTCGATAACTTATTCTGTCACTTCCAGTCACTCCCCAACCGGTGAATGAAAAGCCTCTGGACCCTGGCGCGAAATTTAAAACCCTACGTGGAAGCTACCGGGTGCAGCACCACGTGACATGGCTTTCCAGCAGTTTTAGTGATCTCAGCTTAGCAATTCTGAGCGAATTGCCTTTATCGTTTACGTCATGCGCGGTTTTAACTTTTAGCGCAATAAGCACAACAAAAAGTGTTCGGCCTGTAGAGCTTTGGGCCTGTATGTGGGGCGCCCCACCAGTAAACGACGACCAGCGCTGTTGTGTATTTGTGAGTGCACTCGTGTCGCTTCATGCTCTTTTTGTTTGCCCACTATTTCACCGCTGCCCACCTAAGGATGATTAATTCCTAGCCAGTCAAACATGCTATATTAATGCATGCGGCACAAAGATAAGTAAAGACAATGAACGATAATAATAAAAAGCAGAACGTTGCCTCATTAGGGCAGAAAATGCGTCAGCAGTTTTGACCAGCAACAGCACTCCTTTGAGGTGCGGCTGGCAGCGGGAATTCCTGGTAACGAAATAAAAGTGCAAAGCCGGGAACTAAGCTGTTTATCGCCCTAGTATTAATACCGCAACCATGTGCCGTAAATTCCGTGTAAGAGCCTACGGGCTATACAGATTGTGATGATGACATTTTTATGGCGCAAGAACAGCTTTTTCCAAAGGACGCCATGGCCCAAGGTACTTGCGTTCAAACAATGTGGGATCGAGACCCATTGGACAGGCATTTCATCCCAGATAAGCCGAGCAACAGGCCAGTGGAGTGCTTGTACCAACTGTATCACCGGTGGGTACCCAGTGGCACTGGGGATCGAACCCCACACCTCCCGGATGAGAGGCGGATGCTCATAAAAGTATGCCTCCCCTGCTGTATGCGCGGGCTACATATACGATAATCAAACTTAATTAAACTATTAATTAATTGCGATTCAAAAAATTGCCTGTGGTGCGCATGATGGCTGTGACTAATATGCAACTGGTTCCACTCGCCTGTCTCTAATGATGGCTGTCACTAATATGCAACTGGTTTCACTTGCCTGTCTCTAATAGTTTATTTTTTAACCCTTGGCTCTAGTTAGCTGGGACACCCGGTATACTAAAAGCCAGAAATTTTGTCCTTTGCGAACTATTTACGGGTGCGGTCACTGCACTATATTTTTCTTAATATCGCCCAATATAGCACGAAATTTGCGATGCGATTCTGTGTAGCGACTACGAAGTATACATCGGGTGTTGACTGTATATCGTAAGTATGGAATTTCTGAATAAGTGGGATTTTTTTTTTTTTGCTGTTGTCTGGGGCTGGTTTGTGCATGACGGAAAGAGTGGGACTGAACTTATAAATTATATCAAATTATAATGCTGCACGAAGTTCAGAGCTTTCATCTACCCTTTGCGAGGTCAGAATATTTCAGGATCAAAACCACGGCAGAGTATCGCCCAGTCCGTTCTGGGTTTCAGCTGATGGCGAAAGGTGCAAGTAGTCTAACCAGCGCGCGTTCCTTGCTGATGCTGCTCAGCCACGGGCATGAACCTATATCCTAACGTAGTCTTAAATCTGGTTTTCTTATTTTCACGGAACTTTTAATCGAATATGCATTCTTGTAGTACACATTTACGCTAGCGTATGGTTCATTACCTGCCACAGTAGCTCAGTGGCTTTGGCATCTGGCTTCTAATTCCAAGGTAGCGGGTTGGATTCTGGCAGCAACGGCCACATTTCGAAATCCAAAACGGACGTGTGCTGTACGGTGTCAGCGCACGCTAGATGACACCAGGTAGACTAAATTAATCCGGAGCCCTCCACTACTGCGCGCCCTCATGTGTCGCTTCGGGGCGTTAAACCCCACAATTTAAAAGTTACACTTTTGTTTTTTCGCGCTTTACGTACGCTCAAGTGAAGCTCGAAGGCAGTTGGACTGGCATTGGTTAGCTCGATGGCAGCGACTCCATGTGCCTCCAGGCTATCCCCGATTAAAACTCAAAACGCTCGTGTGACTGCCGTGGTATCGACAGCAAGCATCACCGTGGTCATGATGAGGCGGCTTTGTCAGGGATGTTTTGACGCAGTTCCTTTTGGTACGACATAATCCATTATATTCCATTGTTTTTTTTCCATTGTGATGTGTGTCCGGTGAGGAATGTACCGTGCATTATTCAAATGACAAAAGTCGATCGTTCTTCTCAAGCATCAGACTACCCGAAAAAAAGTAAGAGAGATTGGTTGCCCCACAAATGTTCTTGGCCATTCCTTTTTCACTTTCACGATAAAGGAATGGAATCGTCTGCCTGAAAGACTTCTCAATATTCTTCCATAATGTTTTCCTCAGCTCTGCTTGAAGTGTGTTCTCAACGAGTTTCGTTATGTTGGTTATATTATTTTGTGTTATTTGTTGTTGTTGTTGTTGTGTTTTTTCTCCTTGACTTTTCTATATTACTATGTTTGTAATCCCCCTAGAATAACGCGCCATGGGCGATGTAGGTATATGCATAAATAAATGTAGAGTTCAAACTGTCTAAGTAAGTACTTCAGAATAAATTGTTGGGTTTAACGTACGCCAGGAGAGGTGCCGTAGTAGAAGACTGCGAATTAATTTAGACTACATGGGGTTATTTGACGTGTTTGATATCGAACAGCTCACGGGCGCCTATTGACTAACTTATGTAGTAAGTTCATGCTGCATGAAACGCGAAATCGTATGGCAGCACCCCGAACACTGTAGCTAAAGGGGCTCCAGGAACACATTCCGAGGAAAGCACATCAACTCACTTAATCACTGCATTTTGTTGTCATGAAAAGCTGAGCCAAATAGTACACTTCTAGACGCAGCAGAGGACCAACAGTCGCGCGCGAAAGTTGGCGAGCCCTTCCCGGCGACTTTTTCATGTTCGCACTCTCCTCCGTCGCTCGCATCTACGTGTACATGTTGAGAGGTGGCCATTGGTTAGATTCTTTCAGACGTCAGGCAGCTACCAAGGCCGCGGCCAATAAGCCGCGTTGCTCTGGGGGGTCAGGAAGGTGCGCCCCTCGAAGGTGGGGACAGCGGGTGAGCGCCCACCTTCCAGCGTGCAAAAAGTGACGATAGGAGAGGGAAAGGCGCGAAGACGCTGAAATACAAATTTTGACTACAGATAACTCAGCTTCTACCAAGCGCATTAGAAAATTTTTTGCTAGACAATATTCGTGAAGAGGCGTGCTTTTAACATCGCAGCCATTCTGCAACTTTATTAGAGCCCCTTTCAGAGCCCCTTTAAAAGCGTAGCTCGTGGCATTGATTCGAACCGGTGACCTATGTACCCCCAATTCCACGTGTTTACAAATATTCGTATGAAAATTGCGGCTGAACCGTTTGTCGTAGTCTCTTCGGTTTGGTTTCTGATGCGGGCGCTATATGCGACACACATTTATTGCGTATGGCTCGAGTCCCTATGAGCGGCGACGACCACCGAACAAACTCCAAGAGTGAGCAATGAGGTGCTAGTTGGTATGACATGATTACAAAGCACAAAAGTGAGCAGGGGACAAGACATTGGAGAGAAGCAAACAGGACGAGCTCCTTCTCTCCATTGTCTTGTCCCCTGCCCAGTTTTATGTTTTGTAATGAGCGAACAACACGTCCGCTCTGCCACTGAGCCTTCAACGTTCTATACCCGGCGCGTGGCGGCCACCTCTTCGTTTTCCAAAGCGCCAGTCCCTGTAATTATTATTATTATTATTATTATTATTATTATTATTATTATTATTATTATTATTATTATTATTATTATTATTATTATTATTATTATTATTATTGTTATTATTATTATTAATTGTTTTTTTTTTGGGGGGGGGGAGGAAATGCTGGAATGGTTTATGGGGGTTTAACGTCCCAAAGCGACTCGGGCTATGAGGGACGCCGTAATGAAGGGCTTCGGATCATTTCGACCACCTGGGGCTCTTTAACGTGTACTAACATCGCACAGTGTTCATGGCACTCCAGCAATTTGCCTCCATTGAAATTCGACCGCCGCGGCCGGCATTCGACGCCGGTTCTATCCCGGGGGTTCAACAGCAGCGCTAGTTTTAGTTCCACGTCGATTACACTAACGTTCACGTTCGAAGCGTTTTTTTCATATATACACAGAACCGCATTTCCAGTGCGCTCTTTTTTTTTTTTTTGCCGGAAAATTGAACCCTTGGTGTCGCCGCGTTGAGGGCAGGGATAATGTTTCCGTCTTTTTTTTTTTTTCTCCGGGAATGAGTTCTCCCGAGTAAACAAGAAACACCTCCTCCGTTTCGACAGTCGTGACTGCGGGGCAACCATCAGAATTTTCTTCCTACCCACGAGCTGCGCGACGCCACGTTGGCCGATTTGGTACCGAAAGTTCGCAGAAAACTAGAGGGGCACCAGGTATAGGTGCGACCTGCATACTGACAACGACAAGACAAAAAAAGGCTGCGTCAAGAAAAAAAAAAACATTCCGACACCGGGAATCGAACCCGGGCCTCCTGGGTGAAAAGCCAGGTATCCTAACCACTAGACCATGCCGGAGATGGAAGGTGGGGAGACAACCAGTCTCAGTGGAGGCTTTTTCACGCCCGTAGTAGCTCGTTGATAATCTGTTCTGTCATTCCCAGCCACTCCCCGGCCGGTGAATGACAAGCCTGTGGGCCTTGGCGCGAAATTTAAAACCCTACGTGGAAGCCACCGGGTACAGCACAGCGTGACATGGCTTTCCAGCACTTTTCGTGACCTCAGCTTTGCAGTGATGATCGAATTGCCTTTATCATTTACGTCATCCGCGGTTTTAACTTTTTAGCGCAATAAGCACAACAAAAGTGTTCGGCCTGTAGAGCTTTGGGCCTGTATGTGAGGCGCCCCACCAGTAAACGACGACCAGCGCTGTTGTGTATTTGTGAGTGCACTCGTGTCGCTTCGTGCTCTTTTTGTTTGCCCACTATTTCAGCGCTGCCCACCTAAGGATGATTAATTCCTAGCCAGTCAAACATGCTATATTAATGCATGCGGCACAAAGATAAGTAAAGACAATGAACGATAAGAATAAAAAGCAGAACGTTGCCGCATTAGGGCAGAAACTGCGTCAGCAGTTTTGGCCAGCAACAGAAGTCCTTTGAGGTGCGGCTGGCAGCGGGAATCGCTGGTAACGAAATAAAAGCGCAAAGCCGGGAACAGCTGTTTATCGCCCTAGTATTAAACAGGACCCCAGAAAGCGACTCTCAATAAAGCTGCGATATGTATGGACTGTTAAGGGACGCCGCTTCATAATTATCCTCGAGCAAGAATTCTTTCAATGCGTTTCGTGGACGCTGAGTTATATGCTAACAAAATTCGAACTTCCGGGTCTTCGCGCCTTTCCCTCTCCTCTCGCACGCCAAAAAGGCGGCGCTCCTCCGTCGCCCCCACTCACCCGGCCCCTCCCGTACATCCGCCGGCTGCGACGCGCGGAGTGGCCGCGGCTGCGGTAGCGCGTGGCGTCTGAAAGAATTTCGCGCTTTGAATCAATGATAACCCTCGGCTACTGACGACATTTGCACCAAGTGACGTCGTATGCCAGGTTTCGCGCGGAAGCCTGGCACCGCGCGCCGCCGCGAAGTGCGAATTACAGCGGGAATTTTTAAAAATGTATTGTGAATATCCCGCTCGATTGTGATGTCTCGTACGCGGCATGGACGCTCGGTGGCCTGTACTCTATATTATGCAGGCATTTTAAAGGCAAGCTCAAACACCAGGAAAGGACAGGCAGAAGTTGAGGGCGCACATTCGAATCGGCGACCACGCATGAAAAACCGGTAAGCTGAAGCAAGAACAAGATCGTCACGTTAGTCCAGTGCGATCGCATGCATTCGATCCGATGACGCAACCAGCGTTCGTGAGAATCTCCTCACACATTGCCAGGCAAAGAAGCGATCGCTGTACGACTAATCAGGACTCTACCAAGAGCACGGGAAAAATGGGCCAGCTGTGATGTGGTGGACTGTGATCGACTATGCTGCCAATGAAACATGACTCTGTAAACGAACGAGTATACGCGCAGCGTTATCTATGACCATTTTTTACCTCCTGCGCTGCTTATCACGTCACGGTTGTACAGCGTGTTTCACTATATTCAGTACAGGTTGATCAGAACAAATATATATTAATAATTCAATTATACACAAAATATGCTTGAACAATGTATCCGCCTGGCCACGACAGCCGAACCTCGGAAGTAATGCTTTTGATGTCTTAAAACATTTTCATAATAATCTGGCCGTAGCAAAAGGAAGGCGGACGCCCTACCTGGAGTGTTGCCGTGTTTAAGCACACCTGCCGCGGCCCTACTATGCACCGGCGCACGCTGCATGGAGGAAAGGAATGGAAAGCGTGGCTGGTTCAGGCGCCCGTGAGCGCGGCCCGGGCGCCAGCAGGAACAGAAGAAGCTGCCAGCTATCAGCTCGACGAGTGATGATGCGGAAAATGTGCAGAGCGCGGAACGGCCTCTCTTTCTCCTTGCCACTTCCACCGGAGTGCTTTCCGCGCAGTGCTGGTTGCCTCGAGTTGTTTAGCACAGCAGCTGTGAAACCGCTTCAAAGTGCGTCCATTTGTATTGCACAGTGTGTGGGGCCTTGCGGTAGCAAGTGCTCCCTGGGGGCATCTAATAACAACGTTCACAGAAATAAAGCTTCAATTTGTTTGATTTGCATAGTTCGATTATTAACCAAGAGGTGGCGCGACAAATGCTTACATTCTAATTTTGGATCATTTAGTGGCTTGGGTTTTATGGTACGCCACTACTAGGAGTTGATCAACTAATACGGGCAAGTGCGGCGGTTTTCTGTTTTGCCCTCCGGAAATAGGGCCGCCCTGGGAGAGCACCCTTCACACGCTTGATGGGTGTTGCGAAAGTGCCTGCCTCGATCTATTTACTGCGCGCCGGGAGAGGAGGAGGCTGGCCGACGCTGCTTCGCGTCGTTTCGCAAAAGCGCTCCGATTTTGCGCCATTTTTCGAATTAGTGTTCCGGGTCTTTGATTGTTTTCCGTACGTATATAACACTCTAAAATGTGCCCGCGTCGATCTCTATCGCGACCGCTTCCTCACGGACAGGTGAGTTTGGACGGCTTCCGCTCCGAACCCATCGAAGGGACACGCGACGCGCAGTTCCATTCGTCGTAGCCACTGCCGTCTCTACATTTATCGGAGGATTTTTCGTCGGGGATGTCGAATTCCAAGTGAGTGGAGAAGTCGTTTTCAACTCTGACCTCAAGAAAGCAACTCACGCCATTCCGACAGAGCAGATTAGCTTGCTGCTTTTCGAATGGTGTGGAGCAAGAGATCTGAATTGGGTTTCGCATGGGATTTAGCGTGTCATATGAAGACAGTCTCGAAGGGCTAGCTCGAGCCTCGGAGGCGCTTTGAGAATGCCGATTAGCGCACGATATGTGCGCAGATAAACTTGGGCATAGCAAGCGAGTCGACTTTGTGGCTTTTTAGAGCTCTCAGTACGTGGACTATAAGAGGGGGGGGGGGGGGGGGGGGGCATTTTTGAGTGCGCATGATCGCTGTGGCTATGTCGCTTGCGCTAGAAAACACATTTTTGCTCATTGCTTGGTTTGGTTTTATAGATTTATGGTAATAAAGATCCCAAAGCGACTCAGGCTAATTTCAGCTCATTGCATTGTGAAGAAAAATGCATTTGCTTTTAAGTGATACGAGATGTCAGTACCGCTTTCAGTTGGTGAGTGCGGAGTCAGCGGAATACGAAATAACAAGAAAGGCATTTCTGTTCGACCTGCAAGCTTGCGTGAACTTTTTCGGAAAAACTGCTGCACTAAAAAGATGGCTGTTTCTGCAGCGTTTAGTTGGAGTGTTAATCTCGATATACGCTGAGCAGTTTTTGGCTACAGTGCATGTTTATTTAGAACCAGCGCTGTAAAAAAAAAAAACTGCGAAAAGAGAAATTTGACGCGTATTGAAGATTCACTAAATTTCCGATGTACTGCACTGAGGAAAAAAAATGTATATTGAAATCCAATTTTCTCAGCAGTAGATTCAATGTCTTGGCTGCCGAACAAACACCACCATAGCTATAGATCCAGTTTAACCAAGATGGATGTTATATGTAGTTCTCTTCAGCGTCTCTCTTAATGTGTCCAGCTATGCTGCAGTCAACCGACACAAACATTTCAACAGCCAGTTGCCAATCCTGGTTGACAATGATGAGTTTCATTACACCTTCACTTGCGTGTAATGGCGATTTCTGGTCGACCGAAAAATGTGCTGTGAAGCGTTTTATATGAATGTTTCTTACGGCCCCTTTCTGTCGCTCAGAAGCGGGTGCAGCCGGCCTGTCGAGCTCAGTTTGCTTATAGCTGTAGCTGGTCGGGATGAATCAACTCCCCCCCCCCCCCCCCCCCCCTTTCTAGCACGGGGCGGTTTGCTTATGCTGACCCACATGGCAAGGTGCATGTAAACGGTCTGCTCAACGACGGGGGAAGAGCGATGGGTCACGACAAAAAAAAAAAAGCGAAATTCCCAATCGTGCAATTTCCGGTTCGAAGCTCGGAGCTGGCTCCCTCGAAACGGTTCCACGCAAACACAGTCGGATCCAGCATGGTAATCCCGGCTCCTGTCCCCGCTTTTTCTTTTTCGCGTTGTGTTCACGCTTACAATTTTATGGGGTCCACACCCGATATGATTGTAAGGAGCTTGCTGAGGAGCTCCAGACATTTGACGTAGTACGTTTAGCGTGCATTTGTGAATGGAGAGCGTTAACACACGAAAGCGGACGAGATGAAGACTGTGCACGGAGGCTCACTATCCTTTTCTCGCTAACCTACATTGCTTAGATCTCCAGGACTGGCGGGTTCTCCCGCGAGGGGACATTTTAGGTGCCCGTGTACTGCATGCGCCACGTTTTGGGAGCTGCGTGAGTGAGCACACGCCTTCTAGACTCTAAAATGAAAGGATTAAAGAGGGAATAAGCTTTACTTTAGTGCGGACAGCCTACTCTATTTTTACTCCCATACGCTTGTGGTGGAATGTGTTCTACTCAGACGTGTGTATCTATGGAAACAGCTCAACTCTAACCGGGCTGACAGGTTCACACCGTTCCGTTCCCAGAACTACTTGGTTAACCCAGTGTAATTCTCCCCTCTCTCTTACCCTCTCGATCAGGACAAATGTACACCGAATACGCCCCCCTCCTCACCCATTCTTAGAAAAGAAAAAGTAAGATTATGCGCACGCTAGTGCGCATGATTTTAGATCAAGGATGACTGTTTGTGACAGTCGGAACGCGATGGTGGCAACGTACGAACGTCCACTGAGTCGTCTTTAACAACTTTGAGGTGCGAACGAAAAGTTAACGTCGCTACTCAGTGTGCGATCCTCAGTGTACACTGTTGTGATCGGAGGCCCCGACAGCGGGAACAGACGAGCCCGGCAGGCGCCATCGAACTATGTTTGACAAAAGGTGCTGTCGTCCTGAGAAGAGGATTAGGAACGGCTCCTGGCGACGGTGAGCTGTGACGAAAGGCCTCTCATCCTTTCGTCCAGAGTATGGAATGCGGCATTCCTCCCGAACTGCGCCCTCACGTGGACCGGCAGAAAGACCCGAACAAAGGCGCCGGAACCTCCCCGCTCGCTTGCACCTGCGCGGCCAGACAAAGCTAGGGCGGACACGGCTGATTCATCTTACCCTCTGGAATTCACGGGGCCGTCAGGACATATCTTTCCCACGGAGGGGATCACCGCCTGCAAAGCCAACGACCTTATGCACCTGGTCAACCCGTCGGAAACAGCATTCCAGGACCTCAAGGCGCCAGGATTCCTTATCGCCTGTGCACGTGTTAGTGAGGGCGGAGCGGTCACGGGGTTAGGGCGGAGACTATGAAGAGTGTGTCTGCCCATTGGACGCTTGATCAGCCACCGGTTTCCCTAGCTAGGTGCCTAGGGAATATCCACTGTATTTAAGCCGCAATTTAGCTGGTTTCACGGCACTTCATCTCTGACTTTTGGTCTCCCTGCTTCTGTTGTAAATATGTAAATAAACCTTCAAGTTTACCAACCCTCCTGAAGGCTTCCCTCCGTCGTCTGCAGAGTTCATCGTCATGCGGTGAAGACCTCGGTCCCGATACCCAAGCATATCAATACTGAACGGGACCCGTTAACGCAATTCGTTTACAGGACAAAATATGACATTGCATCGTGCCACCATGCGCAGGTTTTATCCATCTGTAAATAGCCTGCGCAGGCTTTCGACCTTTAGAGCTCGCCCCAGATTTCGAAACTATAGGCACGTTCCCGCGAAATCGGACTGAAAGATTTCGGTGTAAGGCAAGAAAGAGGAAAAGAACGACGTTTCCCGAAGATGGAACGTGCGAAGCAACATACACCAGACCGGGATGACATAGATGCGTGACGGCGCGTTGGCGTGCCTCAGAGGCCTGCCGTGCGCAATCAGGGCGGCCTCGTCGCACAAAGTATCAGGCGCGCAAGAACGTATATACTTGCGCGGTGGTCACCGCCACTACGGGGCAGACGCACGCGATCGCACGCGTCGGCGCGTCCACGTTTCCGAGCCGCGGTTTCCCTGGGAACGCTGGGCCCGGGCTTTGCATCGACCGAATGACCCGCCGCGGTCAGCGCGTGCACGATGCCCGTGCACTTTACACCGCCCCGGGACGGAGCAGCAGCTTCCAAGGGCTGTCTGCGCGTGGAGGCAGTACCCAGTGGCACGTGTGCTGTGGGAACGCGATCGACGCTCGCGCACAGCTGCATCGTGACCCTGTTCGGTGCTGCGCTGAGCGCCCGCCGAAGCGCACATAGCGGCGTTTACCAACGGCCCGCGAGGCATCGCCTGTCTGCGCAAGGTCAGATCGCACTGTTCTGTCAACGCTTGTAGCGTGCTTGGCTCGGGCTGCGGGAACCGTTCTCTTTGTGCAAGACATATATGGCAAGTGTTTTACGTTCACATCATTCAGCCGCAATGCGACACCCCTGATATACAGCGCGTTTCACCTAAGACTTTACACAATTTTTTTAATATAGGCGTTTTGAGTTAGGCCCCGCCGCGGTGGCTCAGTGGTTAGGGCGCTCGACTACTGATCCGGAGTTCCCGGGTTCGAACCCGACCGCGGCGGCTGCGTCTTTATGGAGGAAAAACGCTAAGGCGCCCGTGTGCTGTGCTATGTCAGTGCACGTTAAAGATCCCCAGGTGGTCGAAATTTAACCGGAGACCTCCACTACGGCACCTCTTCTTCCTTTCTTCTTTCACTCCCTCCTTTATCTCTTCCCTTACGGCGCGGTTCAGGTGTCCAACGATATATGAGACAGATACTGCGCCATTTCCTTTCCCCCCAAAACCAATTATTAATATTATTTGAGTTAGAAGAGAGCTTTTTTCGGCGTAGCATTGTAAGCGGCATGCCCATCTTAAGTAACATCCATATCGGTTTTTTAGAATTTCGAAAACGCAGTTACCCTCGGCGCTGTGCCCAACAAATTTTAGCTACATCGCGCCAAAACCCTTGCGCCTTCGAGAAGCACGTAACTCGTCGAAATAGCCAAAATTTCTCGGGCCACGGCGCCGAGGGTAACCGCGTTTTCGAAATTCTAAAACATTCATAAAGATATTACTTAAGATGGACTACACGCCTCTCAATAATTAAGGAGCCTAACTGTAATAGCTACAAAGTAAACTATTCAATATTAGTTAACCAGCCTGCTAGTTAGCACGCCTTAGCTGTATTCTGATGTACTTCACCGGTGACATTGCTATGCCGAAAAAAGCGCTCTTTAAGTAAAAAAGCCTATTTTTTAAATTTGTGCAAAGCCTTAGGTGAAACCCTCTGTATATTCCTCGTGAGATGCGGAGTGGAAATTGCTCTACCGATATTTTTCATGCACCAATAGGATGTGGTGACTGAGCCCGGAAACATGACTGAAATATTTTATTCGTTGCACGGGAGTGCAAGGAATTATGTTTTTTTTTTCGTTTTACTTCGACCATATACT
This sequence comes from Amblyomma americanum, assembly GCF_052857255.1. Taxonomy (NCBI): domain Eukaryota; kingdom Metazoa; phylum Arthropoda; class Arachnida; order Ixodida; family Ixodidae; genus Amblyomma; species Amblyomma americanum. Next base: position 88,128,698 of record NC_135498.1, on the reverse strand, counting down.
CACCAAATTAAACCACATGTTCTATAAGTAGTCGGGAAACATCTTTAGCTCCAAACCTGCTTCAATGAATACCGCACCTCCTATTCCGCTGTCGAATTTTTCTATTTCCCCATTCTTGTAGCATAACGCTACGCAAAAGCGCACTCTTGTGATGAGGAGTATTGGCTACTGCTTCTTTCTTGTGCAGCGAAGACGCTTAGATGACATAACTACTACGTATCGTCCCTCACGTACTTTGCTGTTTTTTTTTTTGCTTTTCCTGTTAGTCTCGCATTATTTTCTTGGTAATCATGTTTGATTTGTAACCGTAACGCTCCGATGTGCTTTTACGCTTGAATCTGTATAACTCTGCCCTTTGTACGTAAACCTGCGTTATTTTTCGCGTTTTACCCCGCCGCGGTGGCTCAGTGGTTAGGGCGCTCGGCTACTGATCCGGAGTTCCCGGGTTCGAACTCGACCGCGGCGGCTGCGTTTTTATGGAGGAAAAACGCTAAGGCGCCCGTGTGCTGTGCGATGTCAGTGCACGTTAAAGATCCCCAGGTGGTCGAAATTATTCCGGAGCCCTCCACTACGGCACCTATTGTTCCTTTCTTCTTTCACTCCCTCCTTTATCCCTTCCCTTACGGCGCGGTTCAGGTGTCCAACGATATATGAGACAGATACTGCGCCATTTCCTTTCCCCCAAAACCAATTAGTAATAATTAATAATTATTCGTGTTTTAACTGTCTATTTACTACGCTGCCCAACAAAAGTTTATTTTTATCTGCTTTGTAACAGGAGGTCCCGCTGATAGTCTCAACTTCGGGACCTCCTTCTGTACTGTTTATTACCGATGTAACACGTATTTAATTGCAAATGAACCTCAAACTTAAGATGAACAGCAGGAGACGCAAAAAAATGGTAGTATATCGTGTGGTCAGGAGTAGGTGTAAGCATGAAATCTACGGTCATGAAGTCATGCTACACACCGTTAGAGTTTGAAATATTCAGATTCCAATTCATTTTACAGAAATAAAAAAGTCGCATCTGTACTGGAAACCACGGTGTAGCTGTGCAGCCGCCTCGCGTATAGACGGCAGTGATTCCATCCGGGTGCTGCAGGGTCGCTGCATAAAACAGCGGAATTTCGTGCGCCTAAAGCACCAATACAGGCGCTGTCGCATTGAGCACTAAAAGTACACCGAAGGTTAGGAGAAAAAAAAAATTCGGGTCTCTAAAGCGTCACGTCGCGGTACTAGGGGCGTCACTATGGTCAGCGTCATCTGGTGCGATGTCCTGGACCCCGACCCCCTTTCCACACACTCACACGCACACACAGAAAGACGTATGTTTGTAAGCTTATTTCTGCAAGAATGAGCATAAAAACAAGCAATTCGACATTTGTTTTTTTGTAGCGAAAGCTACATTGGCCACGAGCTTACAGTTTGGCGGTGGTCGCATTCGCAACATGGTCGCACCGCACCACGTGACCAACCAGGTGACCAACCGCGTGACGAACCACGAGACAACTAGCCAGACAACCAGACTAACCTGGACTTGCAATCAATATTAACCAAGGCTAATCAAACTATGCCTTAGCTTTCGCTACGTATATCCTGGCATAGCCGAGCTAAGCCACCGCCAATTTTTGAAGAAATACTCTAATAAGTAAATAAACTGAACAAAGGCTTTTTTGACACGCATGATGAATGCACTGACTGACAGCGTGAAAATTAACAGCGCAGTTAAACTGTCACGAGTGCGAACATTGTGTGAGCATCTAAAAACTCGCGTATATGTGTATGTTTTAGAGTGATATTCTCGCAAAGCGTGCGCAAGTGTGGGGCAAGCGCGATTTCATCGCCACCTGAAACGTTTCCAACACGAAGGCTGGGACGGCGCAGTTGAGACCCCGCATAAGCGGATAACGGGAACAGAACGCGGAAGTGAGCATTTGTCAGGCCAGTTGGCGACACATTGTGAAAACTGCTCAGCGCCAAAACACACCCGTCAAAGACTGAGAAACTCTCGCCATCTTTGTTCTTTCAAGAGCTAATAGCAAGTCGGCGTTTGTGGCACTTGCCCCCTTTGTCCTGTGTGGTTTTCGAGCTATGCGTACTGCTGTCAGAGCTTCGTGATGTACCCCGCCCCGATATGTTGCAATTAGCGGGGAAATAAATTATGAGAACAGTGACCCGTACATTGTCCTTCGTCCACTCCGTTAAGCTGCCACTTAGTGAGCTCCTTTAAACTGCCTGGATGCCTCTCACTGTCGAGTGACGAAATTTATGAGGGAGAATCCTGGCACTCCTCCATTTGCTTGACAAAAAAAAAAAAGATGCAGTATATATGTGTGAAGGCACTCCAATGTCTATCGCCAACCTGCACTTTCTGTTGATGGGTCGTTACCCGGATATCTACCACGGATAACGATTATGGAAGCAGCCAGATAAGATTGCGCTGGCCGTTGCTGTACATAAATGACAGCAGCTCAACTGCCGCCCGTGCTCCGGCATGGTCTAGTGGCTAGGATACCTGGCTTTCACCCAGGAGGCCCGGGTTCGATTCCCGGTGTCGGAAGGATTTTTTTTTTTCACCGACATTATAGCAACAGCACATGTTACGTGGAGCATTGAGTTGGTCTTCTTGAGTTTCCTGCCAAGTTTCTTTTTTTCCCCCTCTTCAGGTTACTCTGAATATAATGGGGTCCAAAGTCGCGAACACTGGTAAATAGTGTTTCTTTCTTTCTTCTTCTTTTTTTTTTTTGCTGGGACAACGAGCTAAACCTTTCTGCATTTTGATGTCGACACACACATACTTGAGTACGTGGATAGTCTGGGGCGTTGAGTTAACCGTATAGCGGTTGTTGTGCGTAACACTGCCCTTTCAAAGCGCTTCAGGAAATACAAGATGGCGTACCGAGAACCTTGCTTCCCCGGGACAAGCTATCATCAACTCGAATGCACGCTATAGCTGCTTTTCGACGTTTTCCGGGTCGCTGTCGCATATAGGTTTGACGGGTGCTGCTGAGGCGGATAACTGAATATTTTTCACACCGTGTGTGTTCTTCTTGTTTACATGTCCCGTCCCGTGTGTTGCACTAAGCGCGCCAATCAGTCTTTCACATCCTTCTCGCGTAGCTTCTCCTTAAAGGTCAACGCCTCTGGCTTTTGTCTACGCGTCTGCGTGTCGCGAGACACCAACGCTATCGCAAAGAAGGGCGAGTGCCCATCATTGAGTCAGTTCGCAAAGGCTCGGCGCCCCTTCAGCTGCAGTTGCTGCTTGTTGAATGCTGTCACTAATGTCGCCTAGCATCCGCCTTTTAAGAGCGAGAGCTGTACTTCACATCCAAACCTGCAAAAGCTGATTCATCGCTGAATTCCGTCATTGAATGAACGAACGAACGAACGAACGAACGAACGAACGAACGAATGAATGAATGAATGAATGAATGAATGAATGAATGAATGAATGAATGAATGAATGAATGAATAAATGAATGAAAATAATTGTTTATGGGGGTTTAACGTCCCAAAGCGACTTAGTCTATGAGGAACGCCGTAGCGAAGGGCTCCAGAAATTTCGACCACGTGGGATTCTTCAACGTGCACTGCCATTGCACTGTACACGGGACTCTAGCGTTTCGCCTGCATCGAAATATGACCTCCCACGGCCGGGACTGAACCCGCGTCTTACGGGCCAGCAGCCGAGAGCCATAACCACAGAGCCGCTGTGGCTGCCCAATTAAGTGAATAAATAAATATCGCCGCAACTGGTATTTGAATCCACGGCGGCGCGAACAGACCAGCTTCGCTGGCCGCTGCACGACAGCGCTATGCTATCGCCGCAGCCTGTCACGCCTCGTGTTAAACTGCAACATACTCTCGCGCTGCGCATAGCACATCGTCGTCTCCATCTACTTCCACCTGCGGCGCGAACACATCAGATCAGCTTAACCTCGATCAGAGCTTAATTAACCTGAGTCTAGTATCGTCACCAGATGTGCCGACGACCCAGCAAAGCAAAACATGGAGCCAGTAAGGCTAAAAACATGATTTCGCCCTTATACTCGGTTTAACTACGTTACAACCCTTCCATTTTTTTGGTTAGGCGAAAGTGCCCAATTCACTATTAGCACTCTCACCGTGGCGTTATTTTCCCCCCTTCCCTCGACAGATGGCGGTGCCACGACGTAACATGTTCTGGACCCAGCTGTCGGCCCTGATATGGCGCAACTACCTGCTCAAGAAAACGGAAAAGGCAAAGACATTCTGGGTGAGTTCGCTCTCACATCACCGCGTTAGCCCTGAGCCTCGTGCGTGAGAGGCGGAGAAGTGCACATCAGTCCACAATTCCGATGACGACGGAGGGCTACGTGACCCAAGCTGTCAGGGGCCATCTTTTTCCAGGCGTAGAGGAAGCAGCACCTGGCACAGTAAAACCTCTGGTGTACTACCATGTCACGTTGGGTGCGCCAAACACCGCTACACTCCAATAGAAAAGAAACCTTAATTGCAGCCTTTGTAAGCACGGTCGTACAGCTACAAATATTGAGCGTCGAGGACTTCGGGGGAGCTGAGTCTAGCCGCTGATGTTAGTAGCCGAGTTCAGCCGCAAGGTTGTGGCTTTGTGGACATTATTTTGCATTGTTGGCGCACTGGTAACCCTATCGCACCGAGGGAGCTTGCTCTAAACTTTATGAGAGTGCCTTATCTGTACACTGCTGTCTGGCAACGCTCAAGTGCTTTTTTTTTCGTGCCCAACTATTCTGGACAAAAGCATTTTTGATCGGTAAGCCATTGACGAGCGCAGTTTTCTCATATAGTGTAGGATTGCACTGTAACAATCAATTTTTGTTTTAAAATAACGTTTTTGCTACCGTCAAAAGCGTTCCCCGTTGGTGTTCCGTGGAAACACTTTAACAGAAAGAGTTTGCTACATATCAGAAGAATGGACAATATTTCCGTAACAGTATCTTACAATTTTGCAATTTTCAAAACCATTGTCCGCGATCGAACATGTTGGACACGATAGGCTCTACACACGAGCACCGTGCCTGTGTGCATTCCGTAATCCCCGTCGCAGGAGGTGGTGATGCCGCTGCTGATGGTGGCCTCGCTGATGAGCATCCGCAGCGGCCTCAAGCCCAGCTCGAAGCCGCCGCACTACAACCCGATCGGGCACGTGCGCCTGGTGACGCCCTCGCACCTGTCGCAGCTCACCGGCGAGGTGATGGCGGCGCCGGCCACGCCGCAGACGCACCAGTTCATGCGTGAACTCATCAACTTCCTCAACGCCAACACCTACACCAGCGGCTTCAATTACTCCATCTACAACTCATCGCAGGAGATGGAGGAGGTGGGGCCGCCTTCACGGGCACCTCCCGATCTGAGATTCAGTTACCTTCTGTCTTCAGTGGTTTGGAAGCACCCTTAGGTGACCCCTGGCTCCCGAAGGAGCGCTGACAATGTCAAAGCAGTAACTGCGTGTAAAATATACAGTCTCGCATACAGCTAGATATCACCCGTAGACGAATGACAGTGGTTTCTTAAACAGACACCTCGCTGTGTCGTCTCCCAGCGGCAACCTTCGCTCGCTTTGCTCACGGGTAAAAGTCTGTCTGCCCGTTTGCAAGAGAACAGACAGGCTGCAACAGTCCAGACAAAAGCAGTGGTTGCGCCCTGTAAGGTTCTCGCCACAGCCAAAGCCGTTGCTATAGATTAACATACTGCCAATTACTGCACCACACTTTCGGTGCTTATAGTCGGGGACAGTTCTCAAGAGATATCGCAGTGACTGTCAGCCCTTCCGAGCGCGTTCCCGCAGTGTTCGAACGTTAGACGAGACGGCTGGATTTGCTGCGTTCGCAATAGCGTTCTGCATTTCCCCCGCGCTGGCAATTCTCTCCGCCAGTGCAGTTCAAGGATGCATTTGCCAGTCCAGACCGGACTCTTAAAGCTCTGCGCGCGTAAGGTAACCTCATGAGTGGTCGGCACACGCGCGCTGCCCAGTCACGACAGGCAGCGTGATATGGCAACCGAGGCGCAGGCTATTGGATATGCGCAGCAGTGTGTGCATTCTTGTCATGCTTCTCTCACGATACAGCTGCTTGCAGGTAGTGCAGTAGTTCGAAGGATGTTCCGGGCCGTGGCACTTCTGTGTGCTCGTGACCTATCATATCTGCAAGCCAGTCAAGCGCGCGGTGAAGTGTTCGTAACTATGTACTTTAGATGCAGTGCATTCTGGGATGATTACCGGAAGCCTCATTCGCCTGGGCAGCGCCGACACAGGTCTGCTCTCTGCCGTGTCGCAGGCGTATCGGCAAAACTCCACGCGGTCCCTGGTGGGCATCTTCTTCGAAGGCGCAGACCTCGCTAACAACGGTTCCTACCAGCTCCGGTTCCCTCTGCGGCACCTGCCTTCGCCCGAACTGAAACACGTCGGCATCGGTGAGGAGAGACGTCTTTGCTCAAACTCCGTGAAATCAGTCTTCGTGAACTGGCCAGCGTCGCTTGAATTCGGGAAATAAATATGCCATGAACTCGCAACATCAGCGTGCACAACATTAAATTTTGCACAACCGGCGTAAATTGCAAATAGAGCCTGAGAGGGCTCTATTCTTAATCAAAGTCGCACTAGCAGCTGTTTACATGGTCGAGCAAGCACAGTGCGCTGATAAGAGGCAGGAAACTTAGTTCGCTGTTGGTTAATTGCTTGCACCCTGTCACGGAGGTTGTGTGATGCTTTTAGAAGTAGTCTGCTGACTGTTGGCGTGTTCTTTAATGAAGAGCTCCAACTCAGACTGTCGCTGTTGTCACTCACCTCATATATTCCGCACTGGTGCTGCTATTCCCGTGCTGAGCGATTGAACTTTTTTAAAGAGCGCTCGCACTGATTGGGTCGCCATTGTTGCAGTCGATCAAGAAGCTGTCGTCAGTCTCTTTCCCCGAAACGCGCGTTCTCTGGAGTTACGTTCAAATCTCACCTCGTGGAGTTGCCACGCTGCAAAGCGCGACCGACCGGAAACCAAAGTATATGCCAAAAGCATGCGCATCAAGCGCCTGGTAACACAACAGGCTATCTTCAGAGATGCACGGAATGAAAGTACATGTTTATGCTGCTTATTTCATTGTACCTTTGAAGGAACCATTTTCGCAGACCGAGAAGCGACCAGTCCGTGTATAATGGCTAGCTAACGTACATGATGTCCTTTCTTCTTTTTTTTTTGTTCAAACAGCGGCATCATAATTCTCCCAGACTCATGCATGTGAAACTATTTCCTGCTAGAAATAGAGTTCCTGTATAGTACCTCTAGCTACGAACACACAGCGACTATAGCTTGGAACATATGCTGACTTCCAAACATGTTCCGAAAGCTCTCTGTTTAAATGACTGCGTGCGTACATTTAATATGCTTCAAATTTGCGAAACAGGATTTGAAAGGGTGTTAATGATCTCGGTAATGACAATGGCGTGCTAGGCAAAATGAATGGCTCCGCAGTAGTTCCTCATATGCAGGCCTCCGTAAAATGAACGTAGGTTTTTACCCGCGAGCCGCATTGCTGTGCAGTTTCTCCTGGATTGCCGCAGCACGCTTACTACATGTACCTGCAGTCGAAACTCGCTATAACGAAACAGTTTATAGCGAAGGAATTGCCATTCCTCTTGTAACTTCCCGTAGAAGTCCATGATTAATATCTTATTTTTAGGAAGTAAATTTGCCTACAACGGGATATAACTAACCTCCAGTGAACCCCACATTTGCCATCTTGCGCTGGAAGCGCCAATTCATAACGGTACCCGGTACTTGCGTAACGAATTGATGTAGCAGATCGCAGATGCCCCTTTCTCTAACCTCCTTGCTGCATACAGATCTCTGCGCGCGCTCTGCTTTTCTGGTACCATGCGGAATTTGTTTCGCAGCATGGCCGCATGGTTAAAGCCGTTTGGCAGTGTGTTTGACTTGTTCGGAGAGCTTGACGATATCGAAGTTGCACCGGTTTCACGGCGCCTATAGGGACGAAAAATCTGATGGCAAAACAATTTTCATCGATCACAATGCGGACATGATCAGTGCTTTCGGTGTGGAGTACGCGTTCTCAACACTACATTTCTGCTATGCGTGGAAACATAGTGACCGGCGTGCCTTTGAGCTTTGCGGAAAAGCCAGCAAAAATGGGTACTCGCGAGGAAATTGCCGTCTCCCACCTCCTTTTGCAGCGGCTTGTATCGGCAGAAGCAGCTAGAAAACGAAACTATATACTGTAAATTATCTCCCTGCCCTTTGCAACATTATTCCTCCAAGACCCGCTGTCTAGTACGTGAAAAAGCTTACGGGATGCGAATTTGCGGGGAAAAAAATTATGCCTGCGTTGCCTCGCTAGAAAGTTAGCCGTTATTGGTTCCAGCGGATGTGGCCGGCATGTCCGTTCAGGATTCTATGCTTTTATTTTATATGCTCGTCCTGACTGCGCTCATATATATATATATATATATATATATATATATATATATATATATATATATATATATATATATATATATATATATATATATATATATATATATATATATATATATATATATATATATATATATATATATATATATATATATATATATATATATATATATATATATATATATATATATAAAATGTCCTCTCGAACCCACATCCCGTGAACTTTTTTCTTCATGACTGTACGTCTACATTGTGCCACGTGGTAGGCGGTCGATTCATGCGATGAAATCTCCCGCAACGCACATTGGCGGCACATGAAACGCCTGCTACGTTGTCCACGGTAAACACAAGGTAAGCCCGTTGACACGCGGCGGTTGCAACCAAGGTTGCGTAACGGCACAATGAAGCAACGGCTATAACGAAGAAATCGCGGAGCCCCTTGAAATGCGTTTTAACGAAGGTCTCTTGTACCGCGGTTGCAAAGAGGAGTGCCTCAGCGCTGTAATGGGGCCAAACTTGCTGTGACAGCTTACGTGGGGATCGTAAGCTGCGTGACGCGTTCGTTTGGAACGAGTGTACTCGGTTTGGCATGTTGCGGTGGCTTCCTTTATGGTCATACACTGTGCTCTCCAAGGTCAACAGCCTCGACGTTTAATATTGGTACATCTCTCTGCTGACGGGGTGTACTGAAACATCGCGCGCAGACAATTTCATCTGGGCACTTCCTGAGCGGCTATATCACGCACATTTCGACGCCCCCCCCCCCCTTACTGAAAAATGTATGTAGGTTTGAACGGGTCAGCAAATAGTATTATGGCACATTTGGTTTGGCTTTATAGGATGGACGTCCCAAAGCGGCTCAATCTATGAGGGACGCCGTAGTGGAGGGCTCCGAATAATTTCGACCACCTGGGGTTCTTAACGGGCAGTGACAATGCGCAGTACACGGAATTTTCACATTTTTCCTCCATCGAAGGGCTACCGTAGCGGGTGGGTTCGAACTTTACGACTTGCATGCACTGTGTGATGTAAGTGCACGGTATATAACCACGGGTAATGGTAGTTATACGAAGCCCTCCACTAAGGAGTCACTCAAGGGCTGAATCGCTTTGGGAGCTTCATCCTATAATGTCAAACTAAATGGGCCATAATCCTACTTGTCTCCTATTCAAACCTGTACACATTTTTCAATAGGGCGGCCGCGTTAATTGTGATGGACACTCTTGGATAGTGGCTCTTTTAGATGGCTGAGAGTGAGATTACAAAATTGGGTTGTCGGGCGCGAAACGAGGTTAGGTGTGATAAGCTGTCTGTACTTCACTCTGAACGACTACTCGGCCAGAAGGCCTATTCCCACGAGCAACCTGGCTGCGCTTTTCTCCCGCAAAAGTGATTTGTCTGAAAAAAACATGGCGGCCTTCTTCCTGTGACGGGGAGACGTGTTTTCTTTCCCCTCGCCCTGTCGCAGAGATGTGTCGGATAAAGCACTTCGTGCACTCGTCGGACGCCGCGCTATGTCCAGGCAGCGCGTACTACTCGAGCGGGTTCAGCGTCCTCCAGGCGGCCATCGACTACACATTCCTCAAGGTAGGTGCATGGACTGACACCGGCGCCGCCCTGCGGAGCTACGCGCAAATGGTCAGATCTGTGAATCGCTTTGCATCTGCATGATGGAAAACAGCTATAATCAGAAGAAAATCATCTGTCCTCATAGTAATCGTCTAGCAACACTGCTCGCACCAGGAGACAGGGTGGGGACAGCTCATGCAGACAGAGACGTGATGCACGGCGCCATTTTTCTCAGACGCGGTCACCTAGAGCAAGTCTTTGGAGCTCTTCAACCTAACCAGTTGGGGAAAATTTGCATAGCGCTCATTTATCAATATCCGGCACTCCCATTGGTGCAAGAGTGAAACAGGTGACGGTTGCGCCACTTGCCCCGATCAGATGAAATGTACTGAAGGTGGTTGTGGTGGAGAATAACTTGTGATGCCCTGGTGCCTCTGTCTGCTCATCTTTAGAGGTCTTCTATAAGCTTTCTTTGATAGTATAGGCAGCTTATACAGGTTTCATATATGCATAGTGAGTTCCGCCGAGAGCCGTACACGTGAAGCACTGGTAAAGAGCCCGCGATTAATTTTTAAAAGCATGCTTTTCGAGGTAAAAAGGTGGCTTTTACGGCAAAAAAAATACCAGTGTTGGCGGACGTCAGAAAAGAATTGAACGGTGTGATCTTGTAAACTCGTTCCAATTAGAGGTTTGTAGCCAACCATTAGTAATAGCCATGTTTCTTTAGAATTAAAAAGAAAAACGCGATTACTTTTGCCGCTGTGGATAAACGAACGTTGGTTGTTTTTCGCTCAATTCGAAAATCGCGCGCCGTCCGCGTGCGCATAGCGACGTCGATCAAATCACGTCACTCCGCGGCGTACATACCACGTGACCTGCTGTGTCCCGCGCCACCGCCCTGCACTACTCGCTTCTGCTTACTGCTCCTACCTTGGAGGCGATGTGGTCACGTGGCACGTGCGCTGCGGTGTGACATTCCCGGCAGGGCGTCACTTCCGGGCAACGCGAAGGGAAACAACGTGCGAAAACAGGCGCGCACACGGAAGTGCCCATGTATACCAGTAAGCGGAAAACCGGGCAAGCAGAGCAAATCTGACAAGCGTGTCCACTTTGCGTATATACGTCATAAGGTTGGCTACAAATCAGTTGATGTCCCGCGTTAATTTCGCCGCGCATGCGCAGATGTGGACCAAAAGCGACCTTAAGCTCCCCGATATCGTGGTGCGCCTGATGCCCAAGCCGGCGTACGTGGACCCGGGTACTACGTGGCGAACCCTGGTGCCGCTTTACCTGACACTGGCCTTCTCGCCCTTCGTCTCCGTCCTGTGCGTCAACATCGTGCTCGAGAAGGAGCGCAAGATCAAGGAGGGCATGCTCATGATGGGCATGATGCCCTCGGCCTACTGGTACGACTCTCCCTCCGCCCGCACGCCAACTAGAACTGTCATTCTTCAAAGACGATGCTGGGCAATTGGGCACATGCTTAGAATCAAAGATCCTGCAGCGCACAGAGGAATGCATATGCTCAGCGCAGAGAACCAAGGGGGCTCGTCCTGTGGTCTCCGTGCTGAATGTGTGTTCTCCTTTGTGCCAGAAGGTTCTCTCTCAGGAACTGTCACTAGCGTCGCTGATAACTGCTGTCACAAGGGCACGTTTAGGTGGTCTCCGAGGGCCCGATAATCTGGTGAATCGCGAAGCGGCCTTGTAATCACCCACGTGCCTTGACAATGGACTCTGACGCGTCAGGTGTTGCCGATGGATTCCTCTGCTAAAAAATAAACGGCCGACAACGGTACAGAAAAATTTTAGAAAACGTACTGTTTGCGTTTGTAAGCAAATCCTAATGTCTTCGGCGTTAACAGCACACGTTTAGAGATTTTTGCATCAGTGGTAGTGAGACTTATTTTTATAAAAACTCTTGGGCGATCATCGCGGTCAATCGTTTCAATGTGTTAGCAGCCAGAAGTTCGTTATATATGAGGTGGACAACTTAGGTTCGTTATATCCGAGGCCAAGACATTAAATTTTGTTATATCCGAGGTGGCGGAATACTTCGGTCCATTACACCCGACGTAACACAAGAAAGTCCATTATATCCGAGGTGAAACTAAGGTTCGGTATATCCAAGATTACCACACAAAAAGTCGTTATATCCGAGGTGGCATACGGTTCGTTATATCCGACGTAGTATACTAAGTTCGTACCTGCCGTGGCAGCTGGGCCACCTGCCATTGGCTACTTACTGACGGCGCTCACCATTTACTCTTGCACTGGCCTTTCTTGAGGCAATGCGTTAAAAAAGCCACGCCCACCCGCGGTCCCCTCGCGTTGCAGGACTGCCTGGTCTCTGGTGGAGGCCGTGGTGGTGGCCAACGTGGCGGCCATCATGACCTTCATGGTGTACGTACTGCGCATCCTGCCCAACACGGACATCCTGATCGTGTTCGTGCTGTCGCTGCTGTACGGACTGACCATCGTCATGTTCAGCTTCATGGCGACGCCCTTCTTCGACAAGTCCAAGGTGGCCGGCTCCGTGGTGGGCCTCATGATGCTCATCTTCAGCTTCTTCTACATGCTCGCCGTGTTCCTCAAGGGCCGCGTGTCCACGTGGGTCTTCTACGTCCTGGCGCTCCTGTCGCCGGCCGCCTTCACGCTGGGCGTGGAAAAGGTCAGCCAGATGGACGTCAAGGGCGCCATGCGGTGGGACCACGTGTTCGACGAGGGCTTCTCCGTGGGTAGCGCCATCATCATGCTGACTGTGGACATCTTCCTCTATGGGTTCCTCGCCTACTACTTCGACGCCATCGTGCCCGGTGAGGAGACCCCGAACCGACCACGGGTAACGCCAGCCTAACGATAAAGAGGCACGACGGCGTATGTGTCGGGGTAGCGACCGCACAGGTCATGTGCGGGCTGCAGCTGTGCTGGATAGAACCTCAGTTCTGACGCCTGGAACGTCAGCCGCGTGACTTTATGTGGGAACGAATCGCAGAGAGCGCCGCAGCTGGTCTAGTTCAGCTCCCTTACGGGTCTTAACTGCGATTCTCTCGGCAGCTGAATCCGAGCGGATATAATTTTACTGCGCAAGGGAGAATGAGTGGCATTAGGCGAACATATGAACGTGTGTCTCTGCGTGTGCCGCCGAGTGACGCCTCCGGCACCTGCAGCGAGCCGAGCGCGGGAACCGCTCCAGGACGGGAGGCGGAGGGGCGGGCATAGCAACGCCTCCAAGCGAGCGGTGAGTGTGGAGAGGAGAAAAGCGGGGCCGAAAACGAGCCTGCGCCATTGGCAGATCACATGCGGCACGCAAAGGCGAAATGTGTATAATGCAATAAATGTAAAGGCATAAAGAGTAGTCAGCGAACCATAAAACCCGACCAAGCTAAAGCGAAGTGTAAATGCAGCAAAAGTACATCTTCCTCTACGGGTTCCTCGCCTACTACTTCAACGCGATGCAGCAAATATAAGCACAATACCTGCAGCGAGCCATAAAACCTCAGCCAAAGTAAAGCGAATTGGTGCAACTTTCAGGCAATGGGATGCGGCAAAAGGGCAAGGAATCATCCTGAAAGCGAACTGTGCTTACGCAGTTCATCGCATCAGGTCATCTGTGTGTCTGTCAATACCTTTTTTCGTGCTTCCCTTTCCCGCTCGCCAGAAGCGAAAGAGCAAAACAAAAAGCTGCGGCTAGACACGCAGCCGATTTTTCGCAGACTTCAGTTCAAGCTTTCCTCCGTCTTTGTGCCAGGATTTCTCTGTGGTTAGCATGCACAGTGCGACACTTTAGCACCCCTAAAGCTCTAAATATCTGTAAGGTAAGGAGAGCTCTTGCCCTCATTTTCCAAGCCATTTTGAGCTTTAGGGATGCTGTAATGGCTCTGTTACACGTGTAAGAAGTAAGTCACGCAGCCTGGTTACTTTTTGGCAAAGACTGCGTGTTACGTAGTACCTGCATGCATACCAGTGTAGCCTGTAAAGCGTGCACTGCCGCACGCACAGTGGAGAAACCCACTTCGCATCTCGCCTTACTTTTAATGCGAAAGCCTTTCTTGGCTCATGAGTGGCGTGGACGGAATTTGTCGACAGAGGTTGTCCGAAAAAGTGTCCGCACTTGTATGGTAGTTAAAATAAGAAGAAAATAAAATTGGGGCATAGGTAGGAATCGAACGCGGGCCGCCGGCGTGCGAGACGGTGACGCTGACATCCCGCCACGACACTCCGACGTTTGGAGCTAAATAAAGGCGCATATAGTGAATGCACAGTTCTTAAAAACGCATCTTTGAATTATGTACTGAGGCCGACATGAGCGTGTGACATAAGAATCTTAATTACAGAAGTCGCAATCAAGCGAGTAACAAATTTTCTCCGTTCCCGGTAAATTCCATCCATGCTTGGCGTGCTGTCGTGGCGCCGTCATGCGGCACCCACTGAAAACCTGTTCTGCAATGTAGAGCGCGGGCCCAGCAGATGACGCAGGTGGCGGATCGCACACAGCTTTCGCATTTCCGCTCGTAAGGAGACTTAAGCTCATCTCATATTTTTTGCGTTTTTGATATTACAGCGTGAGGCTCGTCCACATGGCACGCCATTGTGCTGAAATACATCCAAGAAGCGAAAGAAGTAAAAAAATTAACGCTAGGAGGGCTTATATTTCATCCAAAATTGTGTCAAAGAGGTACAAGGCGCTTCATGAATGTCTCGTATACTATACAGGCTCTCACGTAACATTAAAAAAACGCGAGCAAGTTTTGTATTTAAATCTGAACAGATAATGCTGGCGCTTCCCTAGAACAAGCGAGTGTAGTTTTGATTTCGAGTTAACCGAACTAATGAAATAATTTACGGGTGAAAACGCATGGTTTCACTCATGTAGGCAGAAGCTCAGTGCTTGCTTCGTTTCAGACATACTTGAGATGATAAGGAAACATTTTACACTGCCAATGCACACATTCCTTCAGGCGGCAAATGAGAAAAGAAGTGCCATAATATTGTGAGTCAATTTATGATAGTCGTTGCATTATTTCGTTATGCTTACACATCTGGAACGAAGGCCTCCCGCGCAGAAACATGTGACGTGTTAGTGGGAGGAAAGCGAAAGACTGCACAGATTTGATCGAAGTCAGTTTTATCGTATTTTATCAGCGTCATCACCACCAGATCTGCGTATACTGCAGGACAATGGTCTCTCCCTGCGATTAACCTTAACCTGTGCGAGCTGCGGCCTCCTTACCCGCAGAAACTTCCTGATCTCATCCGCCCACCTGATATTCTGCCGCTGCCTGCTACGCTTGCCGTCTCTTGGAAATTGCTATGTTACTATGAGGGACCATCGGTGATCTTCTCTTCGCATGACATACCCTGCCCACGCCCGTCTATTTTCCTTGATTTCAGTTAAGATATAGTTAACTTGTGTTTGTTCCCTAACCCATTTTGCTCTCTCACTTTCTCTTAATGTTACGCCTACCATTCTCCTTTCCATACTTCACTGTGCTGTCCTCAATTTAAGTTCAAAGCTTTTTGTTAGCCTCCCAGTTTCGACACCACAAGAGAGCACCAGCAGGATATATCGGTGGAATATTTAGGGGAATGCCCGAAGGTGGAGTAGATTTGTAATAAGGGAGTAATTACTCATAGACATTCACCCAAATGCAGCCATACGGCTAAGCGCAGCCGCGTGGCTGAGCTTGGGTGGATGTCTATGAGTAATTACTCTCTTATTACAGGATATATTGAGGGTGCCATCCAAGCGCACTCCAACCCGTTCTTATTCTACTGGTTATTTCACTTTTATGGTCCGCATCCGTAGTCTTTACTAAGCCTAGAAAGATGTAGGGATATTTATGGTGAGGTCAAGGGACCCAGCTGGGGTCGAGTATTTGAGCATTGCTAGAGGGCTGTTCCGTCGCAGGCGAGTTCGGCCACCGACGCAGCCCGCTGTTCATCTTCGGCTGGCTTGGCTACGGCCGACGGCGCAAACCGTCCGATGCGGACGCTCTCGGCAAGCCTGATACCACGCCCAGCCCCGACGTTGAGGACAGGCCAGCGGAGCTGCTCGGACGGGAGGCCATCAAGTGAGAACGCTACTGAGGACCTCAGTGTCCTTCTGTTGCCTGAAGCAGGAAACTTCAGCATGTTACTGGGACGATAACCTTACGCGATTTACCTTCTGCTTCAAGCGTTAAAGGGTGCAACACTTTATAAGAGGTTGCCTCGCATTTTTTTTTGCATTCATCATATCGTGAAAAACTTGAGTGCTCAGTGGATTTACATAGGTGGCCTTAACCATCGTTGGTGTACAGCTGCCCTCATAGATGAGTTACCTTTCAGTGAGTTTAGGTTCGGCGAACAACTCGGGGAACTTAATAACGCAAATAAGCGACAATATGCAACTCCAGCTTTCTGAATTCATCTGATATTCGGCGGTGTTTTTTTTCTGCGTGAATCGACTTGGCTTTAAGCTCAGTGGCGACTGCGCCCAGTGTTGACTGAGTATGCCAGTGTGACACAGGCTATGCACCACGCGAAGGCTGTGCTAGACCTCACTGGCACTTGGAAGCAAGAGCGGGCCAAGCGGCAAAAGCGAGAGAAGTGGCCGTACAGGTGTCGAGCGGAACTGTCGAGGTACCAACGTCTGCAAACAAAAAAGCTCCCCGAGCGGCTTCGTGCAACGGGTTCGTCAGAACGCAGTTAAGACTAGGGCTGCTTGTTTAAGAAAATGTCACTAAAACCATCTGGGATAGCTGAGAAGGGCATTTCGCACTAACATGAGAAAGTGCTTCAAAATTCTCATCGGGAGAGAGTAGGTGTAGCCCGCACCTATACGCATGCAACTGCCGCGTAGCTGCGTCATTGCTGCGGCTGCCGCAGGGGGCTAGTGAGAACAAACTGCGTAGAGTGTTAGACCGTGACGTCTCATGTGAGGTGCTTCATCGAGGCAGTACGTGAGGCACTGTTCATTGCCCGTGCTGCAGGGTTCAGGGCCTGCGCAAGGTGTTCACCTCGTGGCGCAAGGACCCCGTGGTGGCCGTGGACGGCGTCAGCCTGACCATGCACGAGGGCCAGATCGCCGCGCTGTTGGGCCACAACGGCGCCGGAAAGAGCACGCTGCTCAACATGCTGGTGGGCACGCTCAAGCCAACCTCGGGCTCGGCGCGCATCTACGACCTGCACACCGAACGCGCCGAGGACGTGGCCCAGATCCGCTCCATGCTGGGCGTCTGCCTCCAGGAGGACATCCTCTTCGACACGCTCACCGCCAGGCAGCACCTGCGTTTCTTCGCCCGCATGAAGGGCGTGCCGCCCACCAGCATCGACCTCGAGGCACGCCGCTACTCCTCCTCCTTTCAAGGAGGTTCCGTTTAGTTCACCAGGCTAGACGGAAATACGAGTCGTGTTATCTCTTCTGTTAATTGTCTGTCTGAGACCAGAAACGGGCGATATCGCTGCTGTTGGTCGCATACGGTGCGCACTCAGACAAGCTGCTCGCAGTAGTCGTGCGAACTTCTCGCGACCGATGACGAGCGACAGCGTGCCCTTGGCTGCGGCCGGCGATTCCCGAAGGTGATCGACGCAGTTTGCGTGCCAGCGAACGGTGCTTAACACCATGCAAAATGTATAATGTTACAAACGTGGCAAGTGAAAATGCCGCAGGCAGTAGGCATTCGTGCTTTACAACACCACCAACGCCATGAGTATTACAAGCACGCATCGGGTATCTTTCCTGTGATTCCACCCTTTAGTCATACCTGTGCTGTCAGCATTGCGTGTGCGGAACGACGCCGCCGTCACAACGCGTGGCTGCGGGCTGCCCAGGCAAGGCAACAACTGCAGGCTAACTTCTGCTGCTTGTGCCTGCATGTATGCTAGGCGCAATTCTGACCGGTAGCACCTATTCTCGGCACTGGGAGAGTAAAATGGGCAAGTTAAATGCGATTTCGTCTCTTCTCGTTTTTATTTTTCCCCAAGAGGAATAACTCTCGTTTCCATGCTCCGATTTCAGTTAATCTTTTTGCCCTGACACCTGGAACGATTGAGGAAACCTTTGAGCCGGAATGGTCGGCACTGATAAAAACGTTGCAATGCCCCTAAAAGCGTTGCAATGCAAGGCCCTAATCTCAAGTGATGGCTTTGAGGCATGTAAACAGAGCGGTAAATATATTAATATGCAGAGTCGTAATCAACGGCTATGAAGCGTTACAGCCACAGCTACAAAAACTGTGTTTGCCTTTGCAGTAGGCTACGTGCTTATGAAGTGTGGACATTCTCAGATACCCCGTGAATCACCGTTTTGCACACTCTCTCAACTAATCTGCTTTCAGTAAAGGTTCGCAGTCACTGCAAGGTTCGCAATCATACGTGCCAGATAGGCCTAGCGTACTTTCTAGAGTACCTCAAAACTTCGGCGAGTAAGTGCAAGTGCAGAGCGTGATTTGTCTGCACTGGCGCCGCACGTCAACGAACAGACTACATGAGCCTCGACTTCAACCCTCTCTGTACGTTTCCTACTCAGGTCAAAAACATCCTGCTGGAGCTGGACCTTGCAGAGAAGGCCGACGTGCAGGCCGTCAAGCTGAGCGGTGGCCAGAAGCGGAAGCTGTCTGTCGGCATCGCACTCATCGGTGACCCAAAGGTGTGCCTTGTCCTCTGGAAATTTAACCGCGTGCATGTTAATGCAATAACAAGACAGGCCTTCTAGACGGGACCTCTATTTGGAAGATATCCCAAGGATGGGCAAAGAAGTCGGCTGTGGTCGTTTTCCAGAGAATTTCCCTCTATGATTTTCCTTGTTTAGTGATTGGGGTGTTTAGCAACGATGCTCCACATAGCGCCTTTGCAACAGACAAATATGCCTCAAGTGCCACTGGGCCGTGTCGTCCGGCCGTGCCGTTCATAGGATGCGCTCCCTGTCTCTCGAGGGTAAATGGGTTATCGTCGTCACTGCTCCAAGTCTTAGGGGCCCCACATCATCGGCCTGCAACGTGCCCAGTGACCTGCATATTTTCTGACAAAGCCTGTACCTTTTGCACCAAAGCAAAAAATAGCCATGATCGACTTTTTGGTGAACGCTTCCAATAGTTTCGTGCATTTTTGTTTACACGCCCGTGCTCACGGGCCGTCGGCTTTTTTTCTAATCCTGTTTAGCTATTCTGCTATAGACAGGGAATGCGACTCGGAGGCTTGCGCGCTCGCTTACTTTTTAGCTGCAGCGACCGATTATGAATATAGAAGGCTACTTCTAGCGGCACAGTTTCTCTGCAGTAAAGAGCGCTATCGAGGCGTAGCATGGTCACTCCTTGCATGACCAGCCTCGAATGGGTTGTTTAAGAAAGCATGAGAAGTTGCTCGTGGCACATGCTGGCTGGAGGTAAGCCGTCTAATTTTAAGCATCCTAGATTAACTAGCCAAACGAATGAAATAAGCGAAAGCGCCTTCGTGTGTGCTCCTCTTGCGAACTACGTCATATTTCTCGTGCGCGCAGATCGTGTTCCTGGACGAACCGAGCAGCGGCATGGACCCATCCTCGCGGCGCCATCTGTGGAGCGAGCTGCAGAAGCGCAAGGAGGGCAAGGTGATCGTGCTCACCACGCACTTCATGGACGAGGCCGACATACTCGCAGGTGGGTCTGTGCGCTCGCCGCATCCAGTTACATTGAAGTTTCAAGTCACGCTTATTAAGCATAGGGCATACTATTGCGCTGGTTAAGTAATACGTATTGACCTAGCAAAGCCCCAAGTGAAAACTGCCATGGGGGTGGGGGAGTTGCTCCCAAAAATAAGCATATTACAAGGAGGTACCAACCGCAGCAAGCAGTGATAACATTAGTACATTGATCAAACTTTGAAAGTAGCTATAGAAAGCAGTCAAATGCAGTGAAGTAAAAGCGCTCTAATTAGTTCATTGTGCATCAGTCAATATCATCTTGAAATCCTTTTTAATGCGATAATTTAAAGCACATGATGATTTAGTTCCTGAGGGAAATGCGTTGAAAAGTGATACGCAAGCAAATCCGCCTTTTTCACAAGATGTGGCGCCCTCTGGGGAGTGGAGAAAATTCGTCTGCTACTGGTTGAAAACAAACGCACGTGGGAGACGCAGGCGCGATCCTGTTCCTCGAGGAGACAGCTGCGCCTGCGAAGCGGCAAGCGCGTGCTTGGCAGCTGCCGCCATCTGTCGCATGAACCTCTCACTAACATGAACTGCGCATGCGCAGTAGCAGCTGGCGATTTAATTTTCAACCAGTGGGGCTCAAGGAGAAGAGGCGCGCACGCCCAGAGTGGCCGTGTGAAAAATGCGGATTTAGCAGGAAATTTTCTGCAAATTCTAACCTTAGGAATGACGCGGGCCTGCCAGCTAGGTGCAGTCCCCAGTAAAATGTTTTTGAGGAAAATTGGCTAAATCAAGCGCTGTTTATAATTTTATTGTTTCTCTGCCTCTTGTCTCGTGCGGGGCGTCGGGAAAATGCATCGGTGAAATCTCGATACAGTGACGTCGAAGGATAAAATAAAATCTAGCTGCAATAGTTGATTAATGCTTGACATAGGTGATGTCACCTTCACCTAAGACTGAATCGCGATAACCCAGAGAATTGAAGTGAAAAAAACTGGCAGCTACTCCACTGTCGGAATTAATTCGGCTCTGACATATACGCAGATCAAAACTTTTGCGAGCTCCCTCAAAACGATAGCACGTTTAGCTGCGACCAATGACCGGTCTGTTCCTTGAATCGCAGACTGGAAGGCAATACTGTGCAAGGGAAAACTGAGGTGCGCTGGGACGTCGTTGTTTCTCAAGAACCGCTTCGGCATCGGATACCACCTCACGTGAGCAGATATACATGCCTTTTCCTTGCTGACACACACGCACGTTGTTAAAGGGTGCAAGCTGATGCAAGATGCCATATGGGCCTGCTGGTGCTCTTGCAGCATGGTGGTGGAGCAGGGCGCCGACAAGGCGCAGCTGACCCAGCTGGTGCAGCGGTTCGTGCCGGCCATCTCGGTGTACCGATCGACCAGCACCGAGCTGGCCTTCATCCTGCCCATGGACTCGACCTACAACTTCGCCTCGCTGTTCGCCGCCGTCGAGCAGGCCATTGCCGACGGAGCCATGGGTGTGCGCAGTTACGGCATCTCCATGACCACCCTCGAGGAGGTCTTCCTCAAGATGGGCGAGGTGGAAAAACCCGAAGAGGTGCACCTGCGGGACATACAGGTATACGGGATCCGCATGTCCGCGTGCTCCTCCTGTTCAGAACACCCCGTGGGTGTAGTACACGTCTCTGCGGCGCCGCATCGGCGGCACTGCCCCGTTGTTCCAGATCTCCGCAATATTGGTTTTAGGCGACGGCGTTATAGGGCGCCACCCTGAGGTCAGAGTGTGGCCCGTTTTTGCCAGTTTCGCCGTTCCTTCCATGAGACGTTTTGCGAATACTCCATGTAAGAGCGATCATCTTGGCTTCAGTGTAGCAGTCAGCGTGACTAATGTAATCGTGCCAACAATATCTCGTCACTTTTAGCCGCCCAGTCTGCAGACCAAATGTTTCACACGTCGCAAGACTGATTGAAGGGCGGCGCAGCTGGGTTTACATTGGCGATGCTTTTCAGTTGCGCACTTGGGAGCTGCCTCAATTATCACCGAGACCCGCGCGCGAAAGTTGGACCTTTTTTTTTAATTCTTAGTGAACATGGCGTAAATGTGAAAATGACGGTCCCGTCTGCACCGTGTTATGGTGAGCACACTGGGCTATCTGACCTTCTAATTGAAAATGGAAATGGGTGGAATGCAAATCGGGAACCGATGGCGGCTCCCAATTCATTTACGGCAACCTTGCCGCCGATACAAATAAATTTGAGGTACATCCCCCGTAAAAAGTATACAGCCGAAGGGGTTTGTTTGCGACGCCTTGAGCGTGCCTGGTTATGCATAATCAGCGACCGTAAGCTCTCGAACAATAAATGACTTCGATTCCTCAATCCTCCCAAGTTTTTGATTGCTAGATGATCTAGGGAGCCCCGCTAAACAGCTTAGAAGCGAACATTTGGGCTATATATACTTTTGACGGGGACTGCACAATATAGTTTTGAGGAAACGTTCCCTAGGCCAAACATGCGTTGAAGAGCTTCGACAGCGCTCATTTAGGTACAGTCGTCGATGGAACCTGCTCGTATAAGCTATAGAACGCTACACAGAGCCGGCCGAGGAAGCCGTGCGCTTTAGTTTTTCCGATAATTGGAGAAAAGGAATGCTGAGACTTGTTGGGGACGACAGGAGGACATCGCGAGCAGTGCCGTGCGCAACAGCCCTCCGCCCACGAAGAAGCAGCTGCTGTCTGCGGGGCAGCCGCTCGGCGGTCACAGCGCAGGCCAGTCTTCCTCACGTCGGGTGAGTGTCAACGGCCACCATCGCCGTCCTCAAATAATGACGTCATTAACAGACTAACCCCTTGCTCGCAGCACGGTGCGCGCCTTCATGGAACCGCTGCACACTCTGCGGAGCGCTACCAGCGTCAGGTAGGTGCACGCTGACTTCAGGCATGGTGTCACGTGGGACTGCGTTGCGAGGCCCACTGAAAGAATTAGCGCTCGAGAAAGAAGAGTAGAGAGAGGCAAGGAACAGTTAACCGAGCATAACCGGCCTAGACGCCATTAACCGCCTAATGAGCACATTTTTTTTTTTCGACAACAGTACCGAAATGGTTTAGTAACCGTGCTGACATGCCGGCAAACCCCTCCCCCAAAATGGTTTCGACGAGCCCTGGAAACACACAACAAACTGGACTTGTTATAAGCCAGAAACGACAGTCAGCTCGGGACGAGCCTGCCTCGTCGAAGTCTGCTAGCGCGTTAAACGAGCTCATCGTCAGAGTCGGTGCCCAGTAAACTGGGCGAGTTGCTGCGGCTGCGCACTGACGGGGCAGCATTAAGCCAACTCCTGTGACTGAGAGATAGACGGGGCATCCCTATTAATGAGGCAGGTCCTTGTTCCTGCCTCATTAATAGGGGAGTTTATAAAGAAGTTTATATAAGTTTTTTCTCGGGAAAGGGCTCAACGGCTCTCGCTGCCCCGTCATTGCTGAGACTCATAAAATGTTGCAGATGCTCAACTTACGATCGGTGCCTCAACGTCCCAGCAGCAAGTCTTTTGACCGCACATGCTTGTGATTGGCATGCTGAAAGTTTTGCTAGAGAGCCGCGACACAAGTGGAGCATGAATGCGATTGCCGTATTTACTCGCATATAGCTACATACGTCGTATAGGTCGACCCCTTAACTTTGTAAACCGCACAAGAAAACAAAAGCTGTAATATCGCACTGGTCGACCATGATCCAGGATTCGGCTGTGCCTGCCCAGTAGCAGATGTGCACCCGCACCTGGCCCTTCCGGGCCACCTGCGCATCTGCTCTTGGCTCCTCGCGGAAGCGAACAGAGAAAGCGAATGCGGATCGCACTGTGCTATAATTATCTTATGTAATTGTTGAATACGTCCAGGAGGCATGATCTCACCGCGGTGCTGATAGATTGAGACGATTTTCGTCTTTCGATGTTAATGCCTTTAAAGTGCGCCGTCAATGCGGTAATGGCGCGGTAGGGCTCCATTCTGAACATCGTGTCGGCCTCAGCTGAGAATCGTCTGCGCAGTTTGTGGAATACAGAGACCGCATAAAAGTCTCTGCGCTGTAACGGTGGCAGCAAGTGTATCCTTGATTTGTGAACGATCAAAATACCAAAAATGACGTCACTTCCATTCTGGGTGACGTCATCTACCTCCCGCCAGTGGAAATCATCCGCCCTGGCGACGTCTCTTCCCGTCAGCCATTGGGCAAATTTTATGACCGACGACGAATTTTCCCCCCATGAGGCTTAAACCTATCGCATTAAAACGCGTGGGCCTATACGCGAGTAAATCCGGTAGTTGCAGCTCCATACCTGCGATGAACGTTGCAAGCGCCACTTAAACCTTGCCTTTGTAAAGTCGTGCGACACTGCGGAAGCGGGGGTTAATTAACTAGAATCTTAGCACTCGATAAAATATTCGTACGCAAAAACACGGGATAAGGGTGCGGAATCTAAGGCTCCGGCCACTCGCCTGCCGTTATCGCGCGTGCGGAAGAGGTTGCGTTAATATAAAAATTACATAAGCACATTCTACTCCATTCTTGTCATTTTAGTCCATCGTCATTTGCTCAAGATACGACCGCAAACTCGCAGCCGCCCGGCTTTGCTATAGTCCGCGCGGCGGACGATAAGAATAGAATCTTAGGGAAGCAGTTGTTTACTACTCCAACGCGGCTCTGCTATTTATTTAAGCTGTGTGAGTTTGCTGACGCCAGATTTAGTTCCCACAGCGTCCAACGTTTTTATTTTTTTTTCTAGTCAGACCACGGATGACGTTGCATCGCACTAAAAGAAGAAAACGAAGAAAAACCATCTTTTGATGCAAAGTTCCTGCCCGCCATTCATTTATGGTCTTGATCTATGACCGCGAGAAGCAGCACTGCATTTTAATTCGCGGACGGTCCGTTAACAAAAGCTTTCTTAACGAGCCCGTTTATTGTGCGATGTCAAATGACGTTAAAGAACCCCAGGTGGTCAAAATTATCCGGAACCCTCCACTACGATGTCTCCCATAGCCCGAGTGGCTTTTGGGCGTTAAATCCCAAAAGCCAACCAGCCAACTACTATCGTCAAGCAAGCTTTTGTTAACGGACCGTCCGCAAATGCAAATGCAGTACGTGATGAGTGGAGTGGCCTTCTGGCAATGTGACTTAGTTCTACTTATAGTCGGATACAACTCAAGAACAAAGCGGCTTTTCCCCGTCGAAGGACCCCCTCCAGCCCTTTCTCTGCATTGTCACGCTAGCATGCTCAAGAGAATCGGCCGACGCCATTAGCTGGAAGGGGGTCCTTTGACTGGGAAAAAGCCGCTTCGTTCTTGAGTTGTATCCGACTATAGATCAAAACATTGGCGATGACGTTCGGCATTCTCGCCTGACAGCTGAACTTTGCGGTGGCTTGACGGGTTCTTCAGTCTAGTGCCATTCAAAATAGCAGTCGAAATCTTCGTAGACTGTGCGTGCCCAGGTTGATGTGTTGATCCAATTATATAGAGTGTGCGCGAAACGAGTTTTCTCTATCCAGGGCGTTTATTTACTGTTTGTTCCGTTATTGGGCACGGTTATCGCTGAACTATTCAGTGTTTCAAAAATTGAAAGATATATTTTATGAACAGTTTTCCAATATATCGAGCTTTTGCGTGTAACCGAAGTGGACGCGCCATGTTTGTTCAAGAATTTATTGAAAAATGCTACGTCAATTGACGAGTCTGCTGAGAGGTGCTTAGGGAGTAATCTTTGCATAGTCAGTCGGTGGGCGATTTTTGAGAGGCATTTGTGCATTAGACGGAATCACTGTAACGCTGCTAGGTGTAAAAAACTCAAGCTTGCAGTAATTAGCTTTTCCATTCAGCATCCAAACTGCTTTCACCCCAAGTAACATTGCCTTTTTTTCCTGTCTTTGCAGCTTGCATTCCTGTGTCTGCCGTCCACCTTCGACGCTGCTCCGTGCTTGTGATCTGCATCCCAATTAAAACAATGCTCCCTGAGCTTATGTGCATTGCCTGCTCTACCCGTCACGTTTTGCATGTCACCGTGTCATGGTGTGCCTCCGTGTGTGTGCGTGTTTTAATGTGTTGATGGTATATATGCTCTGTAACACTGTGGCCGCTTCTGTGTCGGCAGCATTCGTGCTAACGTGTTGCGGAATTCTTTCCGCTTGTCTACTGAATCTCGTGCAGTCTACCCACTTGTTTTCCCATCCTCTGGTGTTTGGAGCCATGCGAATAAGGAGTGTTTGGCGTCAAAGCGCTTGCTGTGTTCCTTAACACATACTTTTTTTGCAGACACAATCAACTGCTGCGTGTTCTAACAAGGGGCCCTTTTTCTGCACGGTTTTGCATATTGGTCGTTCTGACGCGTCCTGACAAATCGCGCTAAACGCAAGGTCTGCACAGACCAGTGTTTTATAGGCTGCCAGATGAGAGCCCTCTACCTTTCTACCTTTCCTTCCCCCATGACAGAACCACGTAGAGAAAGAGCAGTGAAAACTTTGCGCCAATTAAGGGCGACCATTAATGCTTCTGGTATCGAGACATACGTATGCAAAAAAAATGACAATCTCGTCGCAGTCTCTCTGTTATTAATGACTGACTAAGCTTAGTAGGGACACAGTGAAGAGGAGAACGATGTAGGAAAGGAAAGGGGCAGACAGGCGCATGTCTGTGCTCTTCTCAGGTTCTGTCTGTCCTGACCACGCAGTACCAGCTAGCCCACTCTTGCATCTAAGCTGCTGTCCAGAGTGACCAACGGAAGTGACGCGTCTCAAAGCGCCGACTCTCTGCCGCTGTGTTTGCGCAGACCAGCTACCAGAAGGAGATCGAGGAGATCGAGCTGGTTAAGAACACCAAGGAGACCATGCCCGTGACCAGCGTGGAGCCGAGCGCCCTGCAGGCATTCGTGGCCTTCTTTAAGGCGAGTGGGGCGCTGTTATAGTTTTGCACCCTACACCTTAAACGGAAAGGAGTAAAAAGGGAGTAATCTGTCCTCTAACTCTCTCCTTTTTAATAAAAGAAAGTGCGCTAGAGGAAAGCTTACTCTATTTTTACTCCCATACAGGCCTACACTCTAAACACAAATACACCTACACGGGAGTAAAAAGGAAGTAAACTGTCCTCTAGCGCACACTCTTTTATAAAAAGGCCTGTGCTAGAGTACAGTTTTACTCCCTTTTTACTCCTTTTTGTTTAGAGTGTATATTTCCGTTTAGAGCGTAGCATCGCTTGCTAGCTTGGGGACAACACTACTAACTGTCCACTGGCTGAGCGTTTTCAGTTTCCACAGGGGCATGAGTTGTCGGGGGTGCAAGGATCCAGCTTACGCCAACCGTCCTTAAATTGCCCTCATTTCCGATTTGCCTCTCCCTTTACCCCATCTCCCCCGATTTTCTAGTCCGGTAGGTGGTTCGTGGAGTAAAGTGGTGCACAAAACACAGGACCAGTCCACGATATGCAAAGAGTGAAGATATGCGTCGACGGAATGAGAAAAAGAAAGACGTCGTTTGCCGCTCGTAACAAGACACACACGCTACTAGAACCACAGAGTTGTGGCCACCGACATCCACCTGTTATCCCATTCCGTCTGTAGTAGAGTAGGTGCTAATGTGTGTGACCGGTGGGGAATGAAACAAAACCGTTTCATTCCAAACCCCGGACAACCTATAGTCTAAACACATATCTTAAGCTGAGGCCCACGGCAGGTTGCGTTCGGGTCATAAAATCCCGTGGCAAAAGTTGTAAATGACGCGCAGAAACTAATCGCGGGAAATTTGCAGGGCGGATGGCTAGACTGTGTGTAGAGGATAACGGGTGATAGTTCGCTCAAAGTAATCCATCTGGAGAGGCGCATTCCTGGGCGAGGCCATGAAGTCGCCAATTCGCGACTTCCGCAGTGCTGTATTATTCAGCTGCGAGAGAAAGGGAACTGCGGTGACGTTTGAATTTCGACTGCGGCCCAGGCACTATACCGAAGACATCCGCATACGGGGAGTGTCCATATTTCACCTCTCCTTCCTGTGAACGCTGCCACTGCAGGTGGCTCAAACCGGAGGAGCAGGAACTAATCAGCTTTAGTGGAGCTAAGACTCCAGTCCGGATCTCTTTGGTGGAGTTCCCTGCCTAGTACATTCCCGACACAGACGACGAGGAATGCGCGCCCCTACACAGTTTTACCTCAGTTTTAGCGCATGCTCGCGGAGCAGTTTGCTATTTCAAGCCGCCGAATCGCACACTCTTGAAAATGACGTCTTGGGCTGGGCGGCAGTGGAACTGCCGCGATCCTGCAGTGTGTCTGCGGCCGTTGTCTTTAACAGACGCCGTGCTGCGCTGGCAGGGGCAGGGCTTCAAACACAGAGCGTTGTTTGGCTTACGAGTCGTCGGCGCATCCGTCTCTAAACGCTTGGCGCTTTGCCCTTGTGTGAAGGATCGCCTACATGTTATCTTAGACTTGCGGCCGGTTTGTGTGGGCTAGTGCACATCTGGATTTGTAAGCGGAAGAAGTAGCAAGAAGGAACGCAGGAAGATTGTCCCTGCCTAGCGCTTCAACTCGCGCCGTTCTTTCATTCCACCTTCGCAGCTTTTACTTTCAAAATGCGAGCAAGCTATCCCAACAGCATCTGTTACGCATAAGCCGCTTTCGCGTTCTGTACTGTCCCATGCTCCTTCTCTCGCCTATCGCACTTCGCATACATGCGATTCCCCTCTGGTGAGAGAGTTCGTTTGCGCTCCGGCTATGGGAAACTTGCGCTGAAGTTTGCGGTGACGATTGCAGCGCCATAGCACACTACCTAACGAGAAGAGCAAGCAGTTTTGGGTAGTACTCTTCGTACTTTTCCGCGCCACCTTCAGGCGCTTATTGGCGTGAGCCTCCGCGCTCTGTCGAAGGCGTACATGCCGTGCGTCAGCTATCTGGGCTACGCCGATAGAAGCTAGGCAATGAATGCTGTCAGCCAAACGTGGTATCGCAGAATGTGTTCTCGCGTTTGCAGCGGCCCAAGCGGCTGACAAAAGCAGTTTTGAGTCACCGAATAGAAACTTGCAGTGCCACCTTGGCAGCGCAGGTGCGCCATAGCCTCGGCTGCTAGGACGGCGGAGGAAGATAAAACGGTGCGCCGTAAGCCGCTGCTGCGGGCAGCGTTCACTCTTCGAAGCTAGCCACATAACCTGCCGTCGCTGCTCCTCTAAACCACACTTGCAGCGTGCGAAGCCACAGAAAACGCGCGTACACATAGGGGAAAAAATGGTTCAAGCCGCCAGAAACGTCAGTTTTTTCGGAGCGCTCAGGCCTCGTTATTTTATGAACAACGTACAACGTTAGAACTCACTTGCCGGCATCCCCATCTGTCTGTCCTCGACCAAACGACGGCTTTTAAGTGTGCCGCACAGGATGAATGGTGGACTGCGAGGCCTGTTTGATTTTCCTGATGAATTGAGCTGGGACGCGAGTCGGCGTGACAGCGAACACTCGTAATCGCTTGTTTTGAAAATGCTTTAGGTAAAAACAAGAAAAAGGAAACTGCGCACCACGCTTACGCTACTTCTCCCAACTTCACAGCTTCTAGCAGTGCAGTGAAATCTATGAGCGCGAGGCGACAGCTTCCAGGCGTGTGTAGTTGTCTTGCGATAGCGCTCGTGAGTGGGACACTTGCATAGGAGCATACGAGTTCTAAAGTGACCCATACTGCAGAGATACAGCAGTGTGGGGTTACGCAAGCATTCCTCGGATGGCATGGCAGTGCTCACTGTGCCGGCTGTCCGTAGATCAGGGCAGATACGGGACACATAGTGTGCGCTCATGTAAGGCTGCCATTTCCTCTGCTTATTCTCTTTACCCTCCCCCTACTTCCTGAACTGCTTGGCTCACTCAGGCTCGGCAGATGAGTAACGGGCCTTGGCGGAGCAAGCGCTCTTCTGTAGCGATAGCTACATTACGGTAGCATTTCGAGCCTTCAGCGTGGCGACGCCGCCACGCTGTCACGTGGTTTCTCACGTGGTGAGGTGCAGCTTCCGGCGGCGCGGCGCCGTGGATGATCACGTGACCAAGTTCCACTCGGCCAGCTGTAGCTTTCGCGTCACTCCAGGTTTAACCAGAGCTAAACAATCGCCAATTTTTTTCACTGGGCCTCAGTGCTGACCGAAAAGTTTATTTCTCCTCCTCCTCCTCTGCGGCGTCGGGTGAAAACCGCTACACTGAACAGAGCCACATATGGCAGCTCCCGTCTTTCGCTGCGACGCTCGTTTTCAAATGGACACGAAAAGACGCCCACTTTAGTGAGGAAGCAGGGAGGAGTCTCGCGTTGTTAAAATTAGCGCGACGGCCTGCTCTGTAACCCTTCAATATCCTGCAATACAGACTTGACGTCAGTGGTTTTCGTATCTTCAAACAAAAGAATATCATGACCATGCAGTATAGCGCAAACCGTAGTTCCCGCATGTTTCCCAAAGCAAGTGTAAGGAGTGAAATAGGCGCGCTGCAAGGGCTACTGAAAACTTTTAACTGCGCCGGAGGTCTGAGTTTTCGCAGGGCGTACTTCTAAATCATGAAATGGCTTTGACTACCTATTGAGGAGTTTATGTTTGCGCACATGTATGTGTGCGAAGTTTTATTGCTTGAAGACGTCCAGAAATTGACACTTATTTGGTAGTTTTTAATTCCATAGTAATTTTATATTTCTCTTTAGCTCTGTCAGTTTTACGAATTTCTGCGATGCAGGGGCCAGCAATTCCTAAACGCTCGAGGTTCATAACTTTCAAACCGCATTTTAAGTGCGTGGGCGTTACACAGCTTAGGTTTGAGTAGACCCTCCTGAATTCCAGACATTAAGGGCGCTTTCGGAGATGATCGTAGTCAAAACTAGTTTATTCATACACTAAACATAATTCGGTCGACAACTTTACGAAACACACCCACCACCGCCAAAGTCCGCGTGACATCCACCGGCAGCGTGCTCACGGTTGCTGCGTGAAAGTCAGGTGTCCACAGCGTGGTGGCCGACGGATAACGCAGGCTCGGATGCTGCTCTTCCTGCGCGCCCCGATGCACGTGGTTCCGCTGGTGGTGCTTCCGGTGATCATGGTGCTGCTCAGCTACTGCTTCCTCAACAAGAGCGAGGTGCCCGTCAACCGACTGGGCGTCTTCACCCCCGACTTCTACCCGGATGCACACGTGGTGCAGGCCTACCGCAGCGCCGGCAACCAGGGTGAGGAACAGCGGGCAGCCTATAGCCGAACACCCGCTCACAGTGCTTATGATGGTCTGCTGTTGACCCGGAAGACGCGGGTTCGATCCCGGCCGCGGTGGTCGTATTTCGATGTAGGCGAAATGCTAGAGGCCCGTGTACTGTGAGGTGGTCGAAATTATCCGCAGCCCTCCGCTACGGCGTCCCTCATAGCCTGAGTCAATTTGGGACATTGAACTCGTAAAACAAACAAACACCTGCTCACGACAAAAACTACTGCGTTGCTGTTAACGTGCAACGCCAGAGTGAGCGATAACCAGAAAGTGATGGTCGCCGATGATGTCGGCGTTGAATTTGAGAGCAACTGCGACAAAACGTGCGTCTCGGCAGCTGGGAAACAGGCCCTTTTGCGCATGCGCGGATGGCACGGTCGACTGCGAGAGTCATCCCACACTGGTTGCTTCGGAGTGAATTTGGGTCTTCGGTGCTGCACGGTCAGTACTCGGGTGAAGAATTTGTCATCATTTTACCGTGCGGCGAGGTCGTTCTTGATGCCTGGTTCACAACCCTCGAGCCCCCCAGTTCCCCGAGCTGATGCATAATCCTAACGCAGCACATTCGCCGACTTCTGTGATCTGGCTGAGAAAAAAAAGAGCAAAAAAAAATTGCCTTGTGCTAACTTTTGTACACCCTTTTATTAGTCCTTTAACAAGCTGGCTTTCCCACGTTGCAAACTGGCCGACAGACGCTGACGAATGCGCTTGACATCTGCGCGAGTTAACAATCTTAACACCTTCTACGTCATAAAACACACGAACAGTGCCTGCTTTTTTCAAAATTAATAATTTGCTCTTTCGCTGCAACTTTGGTACGTCGTATTGCTCTGCAGCTGGCCTAAGGCGTGAGGCTCTGTACGACGAGACAATGCGAAAAAACTACTAACCCGGGATTTCCAAAAGTTTTCAGTAAAATTAGTTATACACTCACCAATCACTACGAACATGCAGTAGGCCCTTAATGTAGTTAAACCGAGCAGACGAGCTAAAGCCCCCATTGGCTGCAGCTTGCGCGACGCTCCTGCGAACCCGAACTTACCCGAGTTACTCCGGGGCTTCACACAAGTCTTGGTTGGGATGGTGTTAAGTAGTGCTTTCGCACAAAATCTGCTGCTGTCGGCAGTATGCGGCACAAAGGACTGCTTCCATTCTAAACTGTTCACTTCGTTCTCAGTGTTGTTCTGCTTCGTCTGCAAGAAAGAGGGTAACTGCATAAGATTTTGCGGCTTTGCCATACTTGGAATCCAACACGGGACCAACGGTTCTCCGGAACAGTCGCTGTACCAGCTAAGCAAACCGGACGACTAGCAGATGTCAGGGCGAGGCAGAATTCACCAACTCGAAGAGGCAACTATGTAAAACTCCCATGTGTTTCGGTGAAACCCATAACGTGCCGTAGATTTTAAGTGAGAGAATTTTTGTCGATCTACTACTGTTTACACTTTGGCGGTTTCCCTAAACACTAAACTAGTTTCAATTGTCCTGTGTTCGTATTCTCACGCACAGCGAGTCGATCTGTGTTTCCTTGCTGCCCGCAAAGTAACAATGGCTGCGGGTTCCTACCTGAGAAGTCACCTGCTATTCAGTGACCGTTCTTAGACTCGTTCACATGAATTGAGAGGTTCAGAGTAGCTCAAGAGATACTGGCCTAGTACACATCGTCACAAAGCAGAAAGGCACGGGCAGTTTGTTTACACGACTTGGTCAATCGAGTTCTTTTCAGGGTCTAACTGAATGTCTTGGAATGTCTGAAACGTCATCTGAATGCGTGTGGGTTTTGGCGCAAGTGGGCAACCGACGATAAAACAATGACGCCGTTCTCAAACAACACCGTTCTTAAGCACCCCGTGTTCATTGTGCACCCTCGTTGTTCCCTGCAGTGCCGGAACAGGTGCGTCTGTTCGAGGAGGCCATGAAACTGCAGAACATGACCGTGCGATGGAGGAACAACACCGTCACGCTGGACAACGTCGACCCCAACAGCTACTACGCCACGGTGCCCGAGAACCTTGGCGGAGAGTACAAGGTACGTCGTGCCGCAATGCTCTTTACGCTGGTGTGACTACGCAGGTTGCTGCAGTATCGGAAGAAAGGCCACATGTCGCTGTGTAATAGGCGGACCTCGCCCAATCCCGTGTTTTGTCCCCGAAGGGAGACTACACTGCGAATGTCGTGTCTCATGTCAAGGCCTAAGAAATCAACACGGCAGAGCGAAGTCGCCGCGCTTCCGGATGTATTTCTTTTCAAGATTCATGGCACTAACTGTTCTTCAGAAAGTTAGACAACATTCGAGACAAGCTCAGCGGTGCTAAGAACATGTTTGTGAGAGCGGCTTAAGCGCCGCTCAGTGTAGCGGCAGAAATGTTTCTTTTTGTTAACCAGTGTCGCCATGCATGGCGCCTCGGTAATGGAGATCATCAAAGGCGACATTTCAGGATTGCGAGCTCAGGCTTTACCGCGCCCAGCCCGCTTCGATGAAACTCAGAACTTCAATTAGGAACCAGTACTCACACCTTTGCTGTGGGAACGTGCGATTAGGGCAGACGATAGACGTTAAGAGACAAACGCAGAGTTCTCCCTCACCTCCGTGTGTAACCGTCCACGCAGCCACTCGCTCAAGCGACATGACACGGGCGGCAGAATAGAACTCTGACTACACTACCGCTTTTTTACAAATTGGTTATAAGTACACAGGTCGGACCTCGAATGGCAAATACCTTTCAAAGCTGCACAGCAAGGCTGTGGAGATACGGAAACCGAACGGTTTGCTTAAACCATGGCACTTCACGGTAACAGAAACGCGGCGTGAATTCCAGTGCCTAAGCCGTGCAGTACCCGCCGCGGTGGCTCAGTGGTTAGGGCGCTCGACTACTGATCCGGACTTCCCGGGTTCGAACCCGACCGCGGCGGCTGCGTTTTTATGGAGGAAAAACGCTAAGGCGCCCATGTGCTGTACGATGTCAGTGCACGTTAAAGATCCCCAGGTGGTCGAAATTATTCCGGAGCCCTCCACTACGGCACCTTTCTCTTCCTTTCTTCTTTCACTCCCTCCTGTATCCCTTTCCTTACGGCGCGGTTCAGGTGTCCAACGATGCATGAGACAGATACTGAGCCATTTTCTTTCCCCCAAAACCAATTAATATTATTATTATTAGCCGTGCAGCTGTGCAGTACACTGGGTGCGTGAACTTTCCGTGCCCATTGGTCGAGCTGCGATGCCAAGGCAAGTGCGTTCTCTTCGTGCCTCTGCGCAGTACACCAACCCGCTGACGCTGCTGTTCAACGACTCGCACGTGCACACGCTGCCCATCCTGCAGTCGCTCATGTTCAACGCTCTGTACGCTGCGCGCGCGAAGAGCTCCGATGTGCTGAGCGAACGGCGGCTTCGCACCTCCTCCTTCCCGTGGCCCCAGCGGGGCATCGACAGGGTGTTCGACGCCCAGCTCTACACCTGGACCATGATGATGAGCGTGGTGCTCGCCTACATGCCCTCGCTCATCGCCGTCGAGGTGGTCGAGGACCGGCAGAACAAGGTCAAGAACCAGCTGCGCGTGTCGGGGCTGCTCTTCTCCGGCTACTGGTTCACCGTGCTGCTCAGCCACGCGGTGCTCTACCTGCTGGCCGTGATGCTCACCATTCTGGCGCTGGTGGCCATCGGGGTGCCCTTCCTCACGGACCCCGTGGCCCTGCTCGCCATCGTGGCCCTGTTCGTGCTCTACGTGCCGGCCTCGCTCATCGTGTGCTACGTGCTCACGCACCTCTTCAACAAGCACGAGACGGCCAAGGGGGTCCTCCCCTTCATGGCGCTACTGGTGAGCAGCCCGTGGGCGCGTGCATTTCTACTACTGCCTTCACGCATGTACTCAACGAAGTGTCAACTGTGCAAGGGCAAGTTGAGATATACACTTATCATTCTCTTATCTCGACTCCCCTATGTTATATTGTATTGTGTGTACCACTGTGTGTTTTTAAATAGTAACAATGCATCAGAAAATAGCCCTGTCTTTTTTTTAACAACGTTGAACTCTCGCCCTAACACGCCACGTCATTTATTTTAGGGTCAAATATCCACACGGAATTCATGCTGCTTTAGATGTAAATTTCGTAGCATCTAAGGACGGTACTCATTGGCTTCTCTCCTGACCAGATTGTTAAAATATACGACGGCTACAGTACATGTGAACGTTTGGTGAGCAGCTGTCCGTCTGACATCGTGTAATACGGCATGAAATGCTAGCCCGTAGTACAGACATTTTTTTTAAATATCAGTAGGTGTTTATTATCACGCGTAAAGAAGTCAGAGAAAACATGGAAGTACGCGGAAACTAACTGCTCTCGCTCTGGCCCAGTGCTCCATGTTCCCGGCCGTGCCGGTGACCATCCTGGACATGATGGGCTCGTCGCGTAGCGCCACCGCCTTGCACTACACCCTCTGCCTGCTGGTGCCCTTCTACATCCCCAACGGCGGCCTCTACTACATCACAAAGGTGAGCACTCGCCCGGCTGGCAACAGTTTACAGGGCTCACTCTCCTTTATAGCACTCGATCGTCAAGCGATTCAGTCACGATAAAGCCTTCGTTACAGGGTGGACACTCTGAGCGCAGTGTGTGACAGCCCCAGTATTGCATCTCACGCGGAGCATACATCTCTGGCACGTTTAAACTCTACGTTGTGAAGAAACCAGTTGTTTTCTTTTTTGCTGCTTGCCATCTTGATAGATATACCTAAAACACCTCCGTACCTGATGCGAGAAACGTGGTTACGCACAAAGTTGAAGGAGATAAGACTGCTTGAGCCGATACCCCCGCTGATCTCAGCAGCTGAGTCAATTCGTACTCTGCAACCAACCAGTAATAAAAATACATGAACCGGCAGTTACACGCAACGACCTATCGAGTAACCTACCACATACTCCAATCGCACAATACCTTCACGTACACGAACACACACCACTCGCATAACGCAGCCAAAATGAGCAGTGGTGAACGCGTAGGACGGGTTTCTCCGCACAACACAAGAGCCACTGGTGGTGCACGCTTCGCAGGGATCAGTGCTTGGGAACTTCAGGCACGTTGCAGACATCGCATACATATAACTTGCGCGAGACTTCCCAGCAACGACCTATGAGTCGGTGTGGGGGTGCCTACACCGTGACTCCTTTTTTCCGTGGCACAGACGTCTTTGACCATCGAGACGAAGCTGTCGAACGGCTACGAGGCGGACAAGTGGATGTTCTTCGACTGGGACAGCAACATCCTCATCACGTACGTGGCGTGCGTCATCCACACGTTCGTGTACTACTTCCTGCTGCGCATGGCGGACATCGGCAAGGCCGGCGGGCGCGTGGCGGATGCCTTCTGGATCACGCGGCGCATCATCGACATCACGCCCAACAGCGACGTGCCCGAGAAAGAGGACGCCGACGTCAAGGCCGAGAGGCAGCGGGTGTCCCAGATGGACATCAGCCTCATGCCCAAGGTGCGCGCCGATCCTGATCGTCCGCGGCCCCCGGTTCGCAGCCTTCGCGGCATTCTTTCTTCCTCTAGCCTGGCGGTGATGGGTACGCAATTGTCACCATGTGCTGTCGGGAGAAAAAGTTGGTCTACGCGGCGTGGCTCGCTGCCTCTTGCGGCGCGTTTAGGCCTTCACCATCATGCTGGAGCGCCACTGATGAAAATGAGCAAACTGGCATGCCTATAGCTAAAGATAATCACCTTATTCTCTGTACCGGCAGCATGCCCTACCGGAAAGTGGCGCCGCGACGAACTCAAACTCAGGCTCAAGTGGTATAAAGGGTGTTTCACCTAAGACTTTCCACAATGTTTAAAAGTGTGTTTTTTTTAGAAGTGACCTTTTCTAGCATAGCATTGTCAGCGGTGCACAACATAGGAATACGGCTAAGACGTGCCAACTAGCAGGCTGGTTAACTAATACTGAATATTTAACTATCACTGTTAGGCTTCTTAATTACTGACAGGCGTGTAGCCCACCTTAAGCAATATCCATATCAGTTTCCATAATCTCGAAAATGCGGTTGTCCTCGGCGCTGTGGCCCAACAAATTTTGGCTACATCTCGCCAAAACGCATGCGTTTTCGAGAAGCTTGCAGGGAAAGCAACCTCTCCAGTGCACGTAACTCGTCGAAAAAGCCCAACATTTGTTGGGCCACAGCGCCGAGGGAAACCTTGTTTTCGAAATCCTAAAAACTGATATGGCTATTACTTAAGGTGGACTACACGCCTGTCAGTAATTAAGAAACCTAACAGCAATAGTTGAAAAGTAAACTGTTCAATATTAGTCAACTAGCCTGCTAGTCAGCACATCTTAGATGCATTTTGGTGCACAACACTACTGACAATGCTAAAAAAAAACTATCTTTACAAATTGTGACAAATATTTTGTTACACACCCTGTATACGCTTTTGCTCCCGACAGTACAACGGTATGAGTGTGGCAGAAATTCACCGTGACAACGGTTTGTTTTTTGAACACCGTGTCCTGCTTGTTTTGTTTTGTTTTTTGTTACGCGCAAGGTACTAAAACAATTTGTATGGGCTACAACAGCGTTGTGTATGGCAGGCAAGAAATTGAAAACAGTCGAGTTACGAGAGCAAATACGTACCCTCACTTAGGTATGCGTTCGCTGTGGCCTCTTTTGTTTCGACAATTTCACAGCTTTTGTTGTTTGAAGTACAACTTAGTTTTGTAATAAGCTACGTGTCCGTCGCAAACAACGTTATCCTGACTGTGCATGTATGTTACTGACGAGTTTGGTCACAGCTTCAGTTGAAAGAAACTTAAAAATCGTCTCGACTGCCTGCAGCCACGTTTCTACTCGCGTAAGTTGGTATAACAGTCCTCCGACTGCTTAGCAATGGCTGCTGTCTTCAAACACGCCATTTCGTTGCTGCTGGTTAAAGGCGCAAAGCTCCAACAAAAACATGTTCGCCGTCACGCATGCGGGAAAGGAGCGAGTACAGCTCACACCAATGGCCTATTTTGCCGTCGTCCCTGCCGACTTCCGGCAGTCATTGTCTCCTTGAAGGCGACTGCCTAGCGACCTGGACGTAGCTCCACTGTCTTTCACCTTCTTTGTGACGGGCACGCATGCCCACCTCCTCCCCCGCAGCCTCCGGTGGTGTACGTGAGCGAGCTGCGCAAGGTTTACGAAGAGGGGGCCCGGTGCCGGCCGCGCAACCACGTCAAGATCGCCATCCGCAACCTGTCGCTGGCCATCGACAAGGGCGACATCTTCGGCCTGCTGGGACCCAACGGCGCCGGCAAGACGTCCACTATGAAGGTCATCGTGGGCGAGGAGAGTCCCTCTAGCGGAAGGGTACGATACGTTCTGACCGCCCGCTATGAACAAAAACAGAAAAAAAAACTCGTGATACGTTTGCGCACTGTACCGCCCACGCTACATTCGTGTCCAGACAGAAACGTCCACGTACGCCTAGCGGCATATTGTATCCAGAGGCAATATTAGGCAACAATAACTTGGTTCACGAAAGCATAAGCTTACGCGCTCATAAATAGGCATGATTGTTTTGAGTGAAGAGCAGTTAGTTGCAAACTAGAGGTGATGGCGATGTGCGTATGTCCAGGTATGCGTTTTTAGCAGATACTCGGACCCCGCAACATCTCAGTGCCCTACCCATCCCAGAACCCCGGATACTGCAGCGGCAGGTACACTTCATCTTTTCTGTCATGAATTCGAACTCAGTAGGACTTCGCACAAAAAAGGGCGCTTCCCAGCCACGCTGTGTAGCTGGACAGGCCTTCATTTCCAGGACAAGGGGAATGAACCAATGAGGCACGGCGACCGATTCTCCTCACCCCGTCCGCTCTTGGGCGCAGGTGGCGGTGGGGGGCTTCGAGATAACGTCCAACCTGTGCCGGGCGTTCAAGATGCTCGGCTACTGCCCCCAGCACGACGCCTTGTGGAACAACCTGACCATCCGCGAGCACCTGCACCTCTTCGCCGCGTTGAGGGGAATACGCAGCAGCGAGATCGAGTCAGTCACCAACTGGTGAGTGAGCGCATTCGTCTCGGCGACCGTCTGGGGCTGACGCGAACATCGAAACAGTACAGGCACAGCGTATAAAAGTGTGTACTGCACGACGGGTCATCAAAAGGGGCTGTTTTGTTTCCGCAACTTTTATTCACAATATGAACACGACATCAAAACCTGTTGGGCCCGTAGCCGAAGCTAGGTGAGACCCACAGTCGTACACGCTTGGCAGCAGAATAATGTACTGTTTAAACAAAGTGTTACACGAACTATGTTACTGGGAAAAGAAAGGAAAAATTGGGAACAATGCATGAACCTATATGTTATCAAGCAAAAATCATTTCACACAATAGCCAAAGTTTGTGCACGTTTTTACTTCAAGTGAAATATTATTCCGTGTTTTCGTACCACGGTAGAGTAATAAGCGTTGGCCAAAGACGTTGATCACTACAGAGAGATTAAAATTCAGGCTGCTCGCGGAATGGTGTTCAAAGGCAGACAGAAGGTCAAAGATTTGATTTGATTTGATTTGATTTATAGGGGTTTAACGTCCCAAAGCAACTCGGGCTATGAGGGACGCCGTAGTGAAGGGCTCCGGAAATTTCGACCACCTGGGGTTCTTTTACGTGCACTGACATCGCACAGCACACGGGCCCCTAGAATTTCGCCTCAATCGAAATTCGACCGCCGCGGCAGAAGGTCAAAGGGACAGGTATAGTAAGAAAGTCAAGACAAAAGCTCTCACGTTGCGATAAGCTGTTGAAAGCGGCATAGGAATGCACTCGGCCATATACCCTAAGCAAAAATACGCCTACATGGGAGTAAAGTAAGATGGGAGTAAGCTGTTTTCCAGCTTCCCTCCCTTATAAAAGGGAGTGAGCTAGACGACAGGTTGTT
Organism: Amblyomma americanum; assembly: GCF_052857255.1. Lineage (NCBI taxonomy): Eukaryota > Metazoa > Arthropoda > Arachnida > Ixodida > Ixodidae > Amblyomma > Amblyomma americanum. Next base: position 88,088,937 of record NC_135498.1, on the reverse strand, counting down.
CCCGTTTTACTCCTTTCTGTTTGGAGTGTCTCGGCGTTGTCTGGAGGAGGTCGCCATAATAAGGGCCGTCCTCTCCCAGGCTGATGGACAAGCTGAACATCCGGGAGCACGCGGACAAGCGGGCCAAGCAGCTGTCGGGCGGCACCAAGCGCAAGCTGAGCTACGCCGTGAGCATGCTGGGCAAGCCGCGCATCGTGCTGCTGGACGAGCCGTCGACGGGCATGGACCCGCAGTCGAAGCGCTTCCTCTGGGACACCATCTGCTCCACGTTCCCGCAGGGCGGAGACCGGGGCGCCCTCCTCACCACGCACTCCATGGAGGAGGCGGACGCCCTGTGCACCAAAGTGGGCATCATGGTGCGCGGAGCGCTCAGGTACGCCGCCCCACTCTACCGTCCCTCCGATGTCCCGGCGTTCTGGTGCATGTACTCCTTTCTAATGGGTGTTCTTTTGCAAAACCACGCGCCAGCTAGTGTGGCGAGCCAGAGAAGCTTAACGACAGGCACGTAACAGCAGCAATTGGAAGGAGGCTTCCTGCAAGAACGGGCTTTAACCCAGAAATAAATTGCGATTTCTTCAGTTTAAGAACAAGGTCAACGCTTTCGGCTGCTCGACAACGTCGACCTTTATGTTTCACCACAACGACCTTGAGTGCACCTACAAACAGCGCGTCTGTCGCATATACCGAATGTTGCTTCGGCCAGTATGGCTCTTTTCCTCCTCCTCGCTCTCTAACATTCTTCCTAAATCTTCACGCCTGTGTTTCCCCTGTTAGCTATGCCCTGTGCTCTGTTTCTCTGCGTGTCACATTCCTAGACAAAGAAGCCCTGCTGCTTTGGCACATGAGAATAAATGTGAACTACCGCGTACAAGTGCAGGTGCAGCTAAAAGACGCTTGGGCCGGAGTTCGGTGTAAAAGCGGCACGCTTACCGGCTGTGTTTCATACCGGGTCCCCTTATCCCGCGTCGCAGGTGCCTGGGCTCGACGCAGCACCTGAAGAACAAGTACGGCGCCGGCTACACGCTAGACATCAAGATGCACCGCCAAGAGGGCGCCTGGGAGAAGAACGTGGGCGACCTGAAGGTCTACGTGAAGCAGGTCTTCCCCTCGGCCACGCTCCGAGAGGGATTCCAGGACCGGCTTACCTACGACATCCCGCAGGCGGGCGTCACATCGCTAGCGAACGTCTTCGTCGCCATGGACGAAGGTAACGTCCCAACGACCGGGGGGCCTTAGTAGCCTGCTTCTCTGCAAGCCTACGAGCGATGCACAGAGGTTGCAAACTCTGCGATTGCCCTGTAGAAATTATTTACGCATTAAGTGTTCAACGCGACCCAAAGTCGGCTGGGTGCGCAAGACAGAATATGCGGACGCCACAGGAAATCGAAGAGCAGATATGGACTACGTCGAGGCGCATTGCGTGATCATTGGATGCGCTGTAGAAGTTGTTTCGCCCAAAGTAAGCGCCCGACCGAGTACTGATTTCGAACCGAGCACAAATTCTATACCTTCATACCTAACATGAAGTGGTCATCGGTTACTATTCTAATATGATCAACATCGCTTGCGGTAAGGACGACTTGGGCACATCTGCGGAAATGGCTTTTGCGTCGGTTTTTTCGGGATACCCCGATAATGAAAGCAGCCTACATGCGTTTAAGGATACGGCAGTAGTTTGCATCGCATTTTGCTTATGCTCTGTTCCCTCTCCCTTTACAGCGAAAGCCAAGTTCTCTATAGAAGAGTTCAGCTTCAGCCAAACGACGCTAGAACAGGTAAGTCTCACCGTCTTCTCTTTCATGGCCAAGGCTCATCATTTGCACGGGGCTGTTCAAAAATAATGGGGGACTACGCCGCGTCCAGATTTTCACTCAGACGGAGTACATGTGCGGTTGATGACGGCAGTGTGTCAAAATCATTTGGCATCAGACGTCGGTGTTCACGCTCACAAAGAAGGCGAGGGGGCGGAATGCACTACAGCACCAACGCTGCCGACCAGATGCGTGCGAAACGTGAATGTCTCGTCTAGCACAGAACGTTTAAGCTTGTTGACATTGCACCTTGAAACGAATACCACAAAAACGCAAGGTATAACGAGTAAGAGAACACACATTAAAACAGCGCTGACTGCACAGAAGCTCGCACACATGCACACCGCTAGAGTTGTGAATCACCGCTACGATGGCCTATAGTAGTCGTAGCGCATCGGCACATATGCAGTAGGCACTCGGTTAGAGCCGTATTACATTCGGGGAGGGTGAGGTTACCGCCGAGAGACTTCATGGTAGAGGCTTGAATTCGACGAGAAAGCACAAGGGGACGTGTTCTGGAGCACCGTCCTGCTCTTGAGCCGCAGTTGGGGGATAAGCCTTCATTTCCCAGTGCAGTGGGTCCCAGTTGCGCAGCTGAAACCTCCCGGACCAACCACGAGAAAACCACGACGATGGCGAATGCTCCGAAGGCGCCCCCGTGTTGCTAGCCGCGCACATTAAGAGCATTCGCCGTCGTCACAGTTTTCCAGCTTGACATCAGGGACCCACTGCACTGGGAAATGAAGGCTTATCCCCCAACTCAGTTTCAAGGGCTGGATGACGCTCCGGAGCACAGGACTTTCACGCAAGCGCGCGACCTTGAGAGAGACTGCACGATTTTGTCGCACTTGTGGTACGTGGCGCGGACAGCAAGCAGTCAGAGGGAACACCTCGAACGTACGGAAGACGAAACTGTTTGCTGGGCTAACTAGCGCACACCTAACTAGAAGGTGCAACAAGCAGTGGTCAGGCTAGTAGATCAGATGTGTATCATAGCCAAGTGCTTAGTCAATCGTTGTAAATAATTTCGTGCACATGATGGCGGTCACTCACGATCTGGCTTGTGGGCCATCTCTTTGCCCGAGAGCAAACAGGCACAGGCTACGTAAAAAAAAAATTGGACAAATATTACGCTTCTCGGCAATGCCGTTTTTAAGCGCAGCTGCTGTGATATTTCAACCACAGGCGACCGCAGACGGAACACGCAGTGCCGAACGGAGGCGGACATGGGTTTGGGCTTCCGCTGCGAGCACAGCGACCCTCTCCTTGGGCGAATCCTCACTGGAAACATTTGCAAACGACATCACCGCTTTAGTCACGTGACGACACAAGCCAGAATGTCGACTCAGGCTAATGTCATTCGTCGGAAATTACACTGAATTCGCCGCCTGACATGGATGAAGCTATTGCAGTTGCTTGCAATTCAGTGGCTTCTGTAGCGCAGTTCAGTGCTTTATTCGCCGTCTCCCCTCTTTTTCTCCCGATTCCTTATATTTCGAGGTGTTTGATCATCATTCGCGCGCGTAACTGCTCGCGTAACGCAGCCTATTACACACCATTTCCTCTTACGCTACACCACTTTACACAAAACGTCACCCATCACCGTTTGATTGAAACCGTCCGCAAATAGGAGAAGGACGATTCCGCACACGCTAATTAAAACTGCGTGGCAGAATGCGACGGCCCACGACCGGCACAGCTGCCCTTAAACATTGCAATTTGTACCATCCAAAACTGTAAGAAGTTCATTCAGGCAGACTGGGGGAAGAGGGGCGAGACGATCGCCGCACGCCAAAGGCTATAGCACAATAACCAAGCCGTCGACGCTTGCGTACCATCTGTAAAGCGCTGTCGAAAAGGCAAGCATAAAATTTCAGTCTTCCGCTCTCCTCTGCGCTGTGCGTTCGCTCTTTTTAACTCCCCGATACGCTCGTTTACGCCGAGCCGGCGCCGAGGAACGCCGCTAGCTCAACGCAGGAACGGGCGACTAAGAGCTGCACTCTGAAAACAAAGCCTTTATTTTCACATATCTGGTCACTGCGGTGGTCCATCGCGGCATCCAAGGGGTCCAGAGAGCCGAGAGACAGCGGGCGTCGCGAGGGCCCCGTGCTGCAGGACTTGCTCTCGAAAGCACGAGCTTCGCAGTCTTGTCCTGGTACGCGCCTTAGCTCGGGTGGCTCTTGATTGGAGTCATTCTCTTGTTGGGAACAGTCTCCGCCTTCGCACTTTCTGCTGCAAACAAAGAGGACTAACAGCTGACCGACAGCATCTAAAACGAAGAAAGAAAGTAGCACGAACGTGAATATTCGTTGAAGTGGTTTCCCACGCTTGTTGGTCTCATGATGAACGAGTAAAGCACAAAAACGCCGACACGCAAGAGGAACACGTATACCATAAGCGCTCGAGGTGTCTGTTCCTCTAGCATGTAGTGTTTGCGCCGTCATGAATGCAAACGGCCTACAGTTTGTTTCCAGTCTCTTCGACGGCCCTGACGTTGCGCACCCATGCCTGTGCAGGTCTTCCTGGGATTCGCCAAGGAGCAGGAGCTCGCCGGAGACGAAGACGATGCCCAGATCCATGCCTGAAGAGAGAGTGTTCTTGTTTGTCTCGCTTTGTCATTACCTTCATTTTGACGTTGCCTTCTTGCCCATTTTGGATGCCTCATCGTGTTTTTAAAGGAATAAACCGTGCCTGTCATTGCCGCCCATCCGCCAGCCTCCTGCTCAGTCTGCCGACCACTTCGCAGCTGTCTTTCACGTGTAATTCGTTGAGATACAAGGTCACGCGCAGAGCGGCTGTCATTGCCAGACAATGAATTGCTGATTGATTGATTAGTTGATTGACTGAGCTCTGAAAATAATGTTGCACTTCAACAGTCCTCGGTTGGACTCCTTGGTGCAAGGCCCCGCGGCCTTGGCCGTCCGCTGCGCTCTATACTAATTAGCTGTTGCACAGTAAGCCTTAATTTCGACATGATCTTCGTCCTGAACACCGATTTCTTCGAAGCCAAGCTTCCCCAGCGTGCTACCACCGCTGTGTATGGGAAGCACCGTAACAGTGTGTGTGCGGGAAATACAATCAGCAACCTACTGTATAGGGTACAGCTTTCCCACATATACCAGGTGTTCCAGCGAACGCTTCCAAATATTCCTTGAAGCGGACGTCAGTTATGACGATTACGCCTCTCGGTAATGAGATATTTGAGCGCAGCAGTTTACAATTTGTAGCGAGGCGCCAAGGGAGGGAATGTGTGTACTTATGGCAGGCAGTGCCGAACGGAGGTGGCTCTGGGTTTCGACTTGGGCAGCGCCCACAGCGTTCCGCCGCCGATGGGCCTCGCCTTGGGCAATAGCCAGCGCGCTAGTGTGGTAAAAATACTGGGTGATATCTGCAAGGGCTCCACAGCCAGCGTAGTCATTCATAATGTTGGAAGGCCATCAGGCAGGAAGACATCTCGCCAGTGCTATTCACAGTCTGTTTACTTGAGGTATTTAGAGGCTTGGATTGCGAATAGTTTGGCACACAAGTTAATGGACAATGTCTTAGTGTTCTGTGATTCGCTGGTAACATTAATTTGCTAAGTCACGCAGGGGACTAACTGCAAAGCATTATCAATTACTCAGACAGGTCTAAGATGTATATGGGTCTCTCGAGAAACAGCAGTTTTACAATTTGTAGCGAGACGCTAAGGGAGGGAATGTGTTTACTTAGGGCAGGTAGTGACGGGAGGGAAATAACGAATAAGAATGGGGTGGATCGCATTTGGCCGGTTCTCTCAGATTATGAAGGACTAGTTTACGAATGTCCCTCAACAGAAAAGTACATAACCGCCATGGGCGTCCGGATGGGAATGAAAGTGGGGGGTGGGGTGGGGGGCAAGAGGGGGCGGCTGCACCCCCTTGGAAATTTGGACAATTTCTTTCGCTCGAGCAGAAAAGTTGATTAGCACACTCGGGTTCCTCATATCCGTAGAAGCGCCATTCAGGGCTGCGAGCAAACTTTGCACTCTGCACACTATAACGTAATCTTGCTGGTGATGGCACGGCAGTGAAAGAATGACAGACTGAAGACAGCGAACAATTCTGAGAGGAACGCTTGAGTTTTTCTATCTTGAACTTCGAGATCTACGCAGTATTATCACGAGAACTTGCGCTTTCTCATAAATGGCCGGCTACATTTAGGAAAACGTCTAGACCGCCACACTTTGTAAGAAAAGTGTGACAACTTCCCGTGGAGTCACATTTGCTTGTAGACACCCCTTGCCGAAATGACGAAATTTCGACAACCCTGGCACCCAAACCAAGCCTATATAAATCCGCCCCTCAAAAAGCTTTTGCGCTTGTAGTGCACTGAAAGCCGAGGCCAGTATTGTCATTATGCGATCCCTTTCAACGAATGAAGTTATGACCACATAATTATTTCGGTCCCAGATAAATGCAATCGCAACTAAATTTTGCGTAAAGATAGGATAGTCAAGCTTTTTTAATTAATGGAAGAGTAATTCGTAGGAGTCTATGCTTTGCTTCATTTTCTGGTTATGAAAACGATTGTCAAGAGCTTCGGATGGATTTATACAGTGTAAACACCCAGACAGACACACTGCCATGAAAACGGCTGCAGTGCGTCTGCGGTATGATTTGCCGGAGAAAAGGGAACGAGGCAACGTTTTTCTCATGTATAAAAACTGTTCCAGAGAAACACCATGAATGGAGTAATAATTGGCTTTCGAAGAAAGGAAATGGCGCAGTATCCGTCTCATATATCGTTGGACACCCGCCGTAAGGGAAGGGATAAAGAAGGGAGTGAATGAAGAAAGGAAGAAAGAGGTGCCGTAGTGGAGGGCTCCGGAATAATTTCGACCACCTGGGGATCTTTAACATCGCACAGCACACGGGCGCCTTAGCGTTTTGCCTCCATAAAAACGCAGCCGCGCGTTTTTCCGTACTGCAATGAAAACAGGTATAAAGGAATGCCGCAGCTAGGCTTCGGAGAGAACGAGTAAAAGCATATGAAACGACAAAAGAGGGACAACGACGGCCATAGAACACAACCGGCACTCTTCGAGAACGGGCGCTGGCAAACGCCAGGACGCTCTTAACGACCAGCGAGTCAGCGACTCAACAGGGAGCCGAGGGTACCGACAATGAGCACATCCACACTACAGCCTCAAACCCAGCGCCCGGCCAATAACAGAAATCAAAGTAAAACCAAATACACGGTGCAGTATGTTCGCACACCGTCACCAAATACAGGATCCCTCTTTCCTGAAAAGGCATTCCAGCCCTCTCCTGTCGGCAGCCTTCTCTTTCGCCCCCCCCCTCACCGCCGCACATCACCGTCGTCATCTTCGCATTGAGTGCTACTGCGACGCGCCTCCTCACTCGAACCGTGAGTGATGGCTGCGTCAATGGCGAAAACGTAGGGGAAAGCGCCGCACGCCAGGGGCGGCGGTGCGCTCAGCCAAAAGGGTAACAGCAGCCCCGCTTCCACGCTTTGAGTCACACCTGCGAAGTGCCGCGTCCGGGCACGCGTCGTTCCGCCGTTTCAAACGACGTCATCGTTAGCTCTGCTGAAGGGCGACCTGTTGCAGACATACAGCGGCACCGGTGAGTATTGTTTCGAGCCGTCTTCAGATGGGTGTCTGTTTCTTTTGTCTCTAGAGAGATAACGAAGCAATATCTGGAGGTTCCTCTTTCGAGACTAGGACTGCCTCTGTCTCTTACAGTTCTTCTATCGTTCGGTGCGAGTGCCAAGGGATTCCCGTTAAGCAGTGTATGCGGCTACCTTCACGATTACATAAGTGCAACTAATCGATTATCTTGTTAGCTATACACAAAATTCTTTCGCATGTCCAAAAAAGGCTAGATAGATTCTATTCCGGATGACTCATACCTCTTGAATTCATTTTATTTTTCCCAATTTTTTTTTATCTTGATTCAGTCTTCCGACGTTTCCTTCCCCGCGCAAATGCTTCATTGGCATTCTACCCTATACCTTGGCCAATCCCCCCCACGTGGGTATGTGCCATATTACTTGAGGAGAAGAAGAAGAAGAAGAAGAACGACACGGAGGCAAACAGTGCACAGAGCATCTTGTTTTCGCCTTCGTCGCTCGCTATAATCAGGATACGTTCGTACGCCGGCTACCGAACCGGCAACCATTGTGCATGTGCATTTGGCTGAGTGCCCCTCCGGCGTGAGAGGCCTCGCCACAGCGGCGGCAGCGAGTGAATGATTCCGACCGTCTTCCCACAAGAGGAGCCGACACGGCCACGTGTTTCCCAGCACGTGCATCTTTGTACAATGAGAAACCCTTTGGGTGGATCCTTGGCAGGCTCGTCTCCGGCAGAGTGGCGCCGCTCTAGATATCTTCTGTGGGGTAGGCGTCATACGCTAATGAAAATGAATGTAGCCCAAACAATCATCGGCCTTACAAATACATTAAGAACACTGAATTAATGTTCGACCAACATTGCTATAGCGTTTGGTGCTACCTGGAAAGTTCACAAATGGTCATCAACAAAGTCAGGGCACGAGAGAAATGATTAGGAGAAAATTTGGAAAGGAAGGACAAACATATTCCAAGCTAGATTAGGAAATTGCTACCGCGCGCTAAAATATCGTAAGCTACTTCTCGTCACATCTTTGCACCATATCCACTGATATTGATCCCATGCAGGACCGAAACATTATAACAATGTTACTTTTCTGCTTTAGTCGAGAGATAATAATAAGTCCTTGATGTACTTTTTCTAATGCTTTTGCAATGTTATATATTTAACGTTTTTATACCACTATGTAAAAATAAATAAAAATGAATGCAAAATTCTCGAAAATGTTAAAGCAACCTCCCACGAGCATGCGGGTCCACCAGTTGTGACGGTACACAAGTTGACACTTTTCAAAGACGAACTACGGGTACGGCACTTGAGCTCCACACAGAGCACAGCATGCAAATCATACATTCGCCTCCGAACGGGTACTATCGTGTCAAGCCTATACACCCGTTACCAACGGGTGGCTGGTGAGTAATACCAACGAATGGGTAATAAAAAAAACTTCCTAACAAAATATTCGACCTGTGCTTAGAATGCATGGCAGGCACAATATGAGATTTAGGCAACGTACAGCTAGTCGAATATTATATTTACTGTAGGAACAGTGATAAAAGGTCTGGGACAAACATATTGTAATTTTGTTTATATTTATGATTCTAACATTGTAATGAAGTTTAGGGGACTATATTAAAACAATGTTCATTTGGAACATTAAACTAAAGTTTTGGCACAACATATAACATTGTATGGTAATTTTTAACAATATATTAACATTAAGTCACCACATCAAACTAATGTTTGCCCTCAATGCAGAACTAATGCTTTCTTTATAACACATAATCTTATTTAATAATGCGGCATCTAACGTTACTGCCATTATTCTAATGTTCGGTGTGACTCGCGACCCATCCACCTCGTATAAACGCTATCGTAATCGAGCGCCCTTTACATGGCGTCCTTTCCGTGTGTATATGTTTGTTTCTGCGGGTGCCTCCTTTACATTTTGCGACCGGAGCCTCGGCGCGGAGGTTCATCGGGTAGTGCTCTCGACTGCTGAGCCCGAGTTCGCGGGTTCGATCCCGGCCGATGCGGCCGCGTTTCGATGGAGGCGAAATGCAGGAGGCGCCCATGTATACTGTGCGATGTCAGTGCACGGTGAAGAGACCCACGTGGTCGACATTATCTGGAGCTCTCCACTACTGCGTCTCTCATAGCCCGAATCGTTTGGGACTCTACACCCCATAAAAACACAAATTTTACGACCGGAGTGGCGAGTGTCCCTTCCCCTCGGAAGTCGCGCGGCGTTCCTTTCACCCCCAAAGTGCGCACTCGGGGACATTGCGGCAAGTAAGCCCTTGCACGTGTGCGCGCGCCTCTGCGTTTGTTTGTGCTTCGGTGTTTTTAAGTGGCCGGTTGTCAACGGAGCTGAGAACAACCAAGACAGCGGACGAGAGGGCGACGAGCGGCGAGCAGTGTGTGTGCGGTTGCTCGACTGCGCGGATGCGCGAACAAGATCGAGCGAGGTGTATGATCTGCGAGCGTGCATTTATCCACTAAATAAGTTTTCGTTCTTATATAGCCATTTTTTGTTTTCAACGTACGCGTTCAACTGTTTTTCCTATCAATGTGTATATATTTTCTAACACTATCAACCACGAGGAACTCCACAGCCAGCTTTGTCTCACACGGTCCCCAATGATGGACATCCGGCGCTTCTTCAAGCGTCAGCGGTTGTCTGACGAAGCGCTATTCCAACTGCGCCCCGGAAGATTTTGGTGTAACATGTGACAACGGTGTAGCAATTGACCAGTGATGCAAGCTTTCATCACCGGACAGTAGCCGATGTCGTCGACTCCATGGAAGGAACTCCACCAACAGCGAGCTCCAGTCACGCAGTAAGCCGAGACGATTCCCTTTCTCCTTGCTTGGGATTGAAGTCCGGAGACAACAGCAAGAAAACAACTGACTTGCCACAAGAATATGACCCAGGAGAGTTTCTAGGGAAAGCTTAACTCACTGGCATCCCGGACTTTTTGAAGTTACGTCTTCTTACTAAGCCATGGTCGCCAAATGTTACATACGACTTTGAGAAGGATGTAACTCCTGGAAAGAGGGCTTTTCGCCACCAATGGCTGAGAGATTATACGCCCCTTGGCTTGCGTACTCAGTGACAGCGAAAGGCACCGTTTGTCGTTTTTGCGTCACTTTTCCTCCGCGAGTTCACCGGGGTACTCAAGGTAGTTCTATCGTGCGCGCTTTCAGTAACCACAGAAAAATGCACGAGGCGTGCAGGGATCACGTGAAATCCCAATGGCGCCAGGACGCAATCACGGCTTCACAGTACTTTATGGATGTGATGAAAGGCAAGCAGCTACCCGTTGTACAGCAGCTGAACAGAGCACTGCACGAGCAAGTTGAAAGGAATCGTGAGAAACTGTTTCCAATAGTTTCCACCATTGTCTTTTGAGCGACGCATGACTTGCCAATTCGCGCCAAGCAGTCCGATAGTGGAGTCTTCAATGATCTCCTTGATTTTCGGGTAGAAGCTGGATATATTCGACTTCAGGAGCACTTCACTCCTTCTGCTGGCAATGATAAGTACACTTCTGTCCGCGTCCACGGCCTTTTTTTCCCCGTTCTTGCTGACGAAACTGCAGATATTTCAGAAAAAGAGCACATGTCTACAGGCGTTCGCTTTATTGGCAAGGCGGGAGCCGAAGTGTGCATTCGAGAGCAGTTTTTGGAATTTGTAGAGCTGGAGCAATTAAACTCCGCTTGCATCGCTGCTGCAATCATGAAGAATTTGACGATTGCCGGGCCGATTCTTTCGAACCTCGTTGGACAGGGGTACGATGGATGCCCTACAATGGCTAGAAAAGAAGCTGGAGTGAACAAAATAACACAGAAACAGTTCCCGAAGGCAATATTTTTTCACTGCATAAGTCACAAACTAAATCTCGTCATCAACGATTTGAACGACGTCTCTGAAATTCGAAACACAATTGGGGTAATCAAACAAACCATAAACTTCTTACGCGAGAGCGTTCTGCGTAGAAAATCGGTGCCCAACATTCCGATGCTGTGTGAGACAAGATGGTCTGCAAAATACAAGTCCATTAGGATCTTCTCAGCATTACGTGGCCATAGTCGAAGCACTCGAGGAGCTCGCGTCAACGGAATCATGCTCGAACGCTGCAACTAGACAACGAGCTCACAACCTCTAATGTGCAAGAACAAGCTCATCTTTCATCGTCTGCTTGCACATTGTAGCGAAGTGCAGCGCTCGGCTCGAACCAGTTACGAACGTTCTGCAAGGTGTATCGATGGACTTCCATTCTGTGCATGGCCACATCACTGAGCTGCAACGTATTTTTCGCGGCTACTGAATAAACACTGTATAGTTCTCTGACATCATGAATGCAGTAAGGGAGGGAGCCAATCATTTAAATGTGGTGATATCTCTACCAAGACATGTCTCTCGTCAGGCCCACCGAGACAACTACGTGATTCAGTCGCCGTTGAAATACTACCGTGTGGCAATATATGTGCCGTACTTGGACTCTCTCACTGCTTCTGTAGCTCGCCGCTTTTCTGAAAGCAACGAGAGGAGCTTCAAACTTCTCCATCTGCATCCATCAAAAATGAAGCACTTGAGCCGTGTTGAGTTCGCTGCCCTCGCCGAAGAACTCCGATGCTTTTAAGGCATCGACAACTTCAAGGAAGAGGCCATCTCTTGGTACGAGATGTGGCGCAATAAAACTGGGGAGCCATCAGAAATAACTTACTGCGAGCTTCTACCTCAGGCCAAGACATTGTTCCCCGGTGTTGCGAAAGCCATTGAGGTGGCTCTGGCTTTGCCAGTTACTACCTGTACGGTCGAACGCTCCTTCAATACAATGAGGAGAGTGAAAACCTAGCTACGCTCAACAATGACAAGCGACAGGCTGGACTTCCTTTGTATGATGAGCGTGCACCGAGAGCGTGTTATGAAGCACAGAGATGACTTTATCACCCGTGCCATCACGCAATTTGCCCAGAAAAACCCAAGGCGTCTGCAGTTGCTGTTAAAGACTGACTGAGTGACTGTATAGTTGCGTGTTTGTGAACATATTGTGAACATATTGTGAACATATTGGTCATCAACTCGGGTAAGTCGAGAACCCGAATGCAGCAAGACTGAGAACTCTTCTCCCCGAAGTGATAGTATCTTTTTGCATTTCTTATTAATTTTAATTGTTCGTTAATAAACTCCAATGTATCTCTCCAAGCCACGCATTAATTTGCTCTTTGTAATTTTTCTTGCATGTGTATTTTACTTATTTATAAATAAATAAATAAATTTACTCCGCAAATAGTGCCTTTTTGCTGCGAATGTACCGCTGCCCCCCCCCCCCCACAAGCAACGCCCCCCCCCCCCACCCCGCCCGCAAAAAATTCTGCGTACGCCCTAGATAACAGCTGTATCTTACCGGTACTCACGTATGAGGCAGAAACGTGGAGGCTGAGCAAAAGGGTTTATTTAAATAAAAGGGGGCTCTAATAAAGCTCCAGTACGGCTGGGATGTTAAAGCATGCCTCTTCACGAATACTGTCCAGCAAAAAATTTTCGAATGAGCTTCGTAGAAGCTGAGTTACCTATAGTCAAAATTCGAATTTCCGCGTCTTCGCACTTTTCCCTTGATAACAGCTGTATCTTACCGGTACTCACGTATGAGGCAGAAACGTGGAGGCTGAGCAAAAGGGTTTATTTAAATAAAAGGGGGCTCTAATAAAGCTCCAGTACGGCTGGGATGTTAAAGCATGCCTCTTCACGAATACTGTCCAGCAAAAAATTTTCGAATGAGCTTCGTAGAAGCTGAGTTACCTATAGTCAAAATTCGAATTTCCGCGTCTTCGCACTTTTCCCTTGATAACAGCTGTATCTTACCGGTACTCACGTATGAGGCAGAAACGTGGAGGCTGAGCAAAAGGGTTTATTTAAATAAAAGAGGGCTCTAATAAAGCTCCAGTACGGCTGGGATGTTAAAGCATGCCTCTTCACGAATACTGTACAGCAAAAAATTTTCGAATGAGCTTCGTAAAAGCTGAGTTACCTATAGTCAAAATTCGAATTTCCGCGTCTTCGCACTTTTCCCTTGATAACAGCTGTATCTTACCGGTACTCACGTATGAGGCAGAAACGTGGAGGCTGAGCAAAAGGGTTTATTTAAATAAAAGGGGGCTCTAATAAAGCTCCAGTACGGCTGGGATGTTAAAGGATGCCTCTTCACGAATACTGTCCAGCAAAAAATTTTCGAATGAGCTTCGTAGAAGCTGAGTTACCTATAGTCAAAATTCGAATTTCCGCGTCTTCGCACTTTTCCCTTGATAACAGCTGTATCTTACCGGTACTCACGTATGAGGCAGAAACGTGGAGGCTGAGCAAAAGGGTTTATTTAAATAAAAGAGGGCTCTAATAAAGCTCCAGTACGGCTGGGATGTTAAAGCATGCCTCTTCACGAATACTGTACAGCAAAAAATTTTCGAATGAGCTTCGTAAAAGCTGAGTTACCTATAGTCAAAATTCGAATTTCCGCGTCTTCGCACTTTTCCCTAGATAACAGCTGTATCTTACCGGTACTCACGTATGAGGCAGAAACGTGGAGGCTGAGCAAAAGGGTTTATTTAAATAAAAGAGGGCTCTAATAAAGCTCCAGTACGGCTGGGGTGTTAAAGCATGCCTCTTCACGAATACTGTCCTGCAAAAAATTTTCGAATGAGCTTCGTAAAAGCTGAGTTACCTATAGTCAAAATTCGAATTTCCGCGTCTTCGCACTTTTCCCTTGATAACAGCTGTATCTTACCGGTACTCACGTATGAGGCAGAAACGTGGAGGCTGAGCAAAAGGGTTTATTTAAATAAAAGAGGGCTCTAATAAAGCTCCAGTACGGCTGGGATGTTAAAGCATGCCTCTTCAGGAATACTGTCCTGCAAAATATTTTCGAATGAGCTTCGTAAAAGCTGAGTTACATATAGACAAAATTCGAATTTCCGCGTCTTCGCACTTTTCCCTTGATAACAGCTGTATCTTACCGGTACTCACGTATGAGGCAGAAACGTGGAGGCTGAGCAAAAGGGTTTATTTAAATAAAAGAGGGCTCTAATAAAGCTCCAGTACGGCTGGGATGTTAAAGCATGCCTCTTCAGGAATACTGTCCTGCAAAATATTTTCGAATGAGCTTCGTAAAAGCTGAGTTACCTATAGTCAAAATTCGAATTTCCGCGTCTTCGCACTTTTCCCTTGATAACAGCTGTATCTTACCGGTACTCACGTATGAGGCAGAAACGTGGAGGCTGAGCAAAAGGGTTTATTTAAATAAAAGAGGGCTCTAATAAAGCTCCAGTACGGCTGGGATGTTAAAGCATGCCTCTTCACGAATACTGTCCTGCAAAATATTTTCGAATGAGCTTCGTAAAAGCTGAGTTACATATAGACAAAATTCGAATTTCCGCGTCTTCGCACTTTTCCCTTGATAACAGCTGTATCTTACCGGTACTCACGTATGAGGCAGAAACGTGGAGGCTGAGCAAAAGGGTTTATTTAAATAAAAGAGGGCTCTAATAAAGCTCCAGTACGGCTGGGATGTTAAAGCATGCCTCTTCACGAATACTGTCCTGCAAAATATTTTCGAATGAGCTTCGTAAAAGCTGAGTTACCTATAGTCAAAATTCGAATTTCCGCGTCTTCGCACTTTTCCCTTGATAACAGCTGTATCTTACCGGTACTCACGTATGAGGCAGAAACGTGGAGGCTGAGCAAAAGGGTTTATTTAAATAAAAGAGGGCTCTAATAAAGCTCCAGTACGGCTGGGATGTTAAAGCATGCCTCTTCACGAATACTGTCCTGCAAAATATTTTCGAATGAGCTTCGTAAAAGCTGAGTTACATATAGACAAAATTCGAATTTCCGCGTCTTCGCACTTTTCCCTTGATAACAGCTGTATCTTACCGGTACTCACGTATGAGGCAGAAACGTGGAGGCTGAGCAAAAGGGTTTATTTAAATAAAAGAGGGCTCTAATAAAGCTCCAGTACGGCTGGGATGTTAAAGCATGCCTCTTCACGAATACTGTCCTGCAAAATATTTTCGAATGAGCTTCGTAAAAGCTGAGTTACCTATAGTCAAAATTCGAATTTCCGCGTCTTCGCACTTTTCCCTTGATAACAGCTGTATCTTACCGGTACTCACGTATGAGGCAGAAACGTGGAGGCTGAGCAAAAGGGTTTATTTAAATAAAAGAGGGCTCTAATAAAGCTCCAGTACGGCTGGGATGTTAAAGCCTGCCTCTTCACGAATACTGTCCTGCAAAATATTTTCGAATGAGCTTCGTAAAAGCTGAGTTACATATAGACAAAATTCGAATTTCCGCGTCTTCGCACTTTTCCCTTGATAACAGCTGTATCTTACCGGTACTCACGTATGAGGCAGAAACGTGGAGGCTGAGCAAAAGGGTTTATTTAAATAAAAGAGGGCTCTAATAAAGCTCCAGTACGGCTGGGATGTTAAAGCATGCCTCTTCACGAATACTGTCCTGCAAAAAAATTTCGAATGAGCTTCGTAAAAGCTGAGTTACCTATAGTCAAAATTCGAATTTCCGCGTCTTCGCACCTTTCCCTTGATAACAGCTGTATCTTACCGGTACTCACGTATGAGGCAGAAACGTGGAGGCTGAGCAAAAGGGTTTATTTAAATAAAAGAGGGCTCTAATAAAGCTCCAGTACGGCTGGGATGTTAAAGCATGCCTCTTCACGAATACTGTCCTGCAAAATATTTTCGAATGAGCTTCGTAAAAGCTGAGTTACCTATAGTCAAAATTCGAATTTCCGCGTCTTCGCACTTTTCCCTTGATAACAGCTGTATCTTACCGGTACTCACGTATGAGGCAGAAACGTGGAGGCTGAGCAAAAGGGTTTATTTAAATAAAAGAGGGCTCTAATAAAGCTCCAGTACGGCTGGGATGTTAAAGCATGCCTCTTCACGAATACTGTCCTGCAAAATATTTTCGAATGAGCTTCGTAAAAGCTGAGTTACCTATAGTCAAAATTCGAATTTCCGCGTCTTCGCACTTTTCCCTTGATAACAGCTGTATCTTACCGGTACTCACGTATGAGGCAGAAACGTGGAGGCTGAGCAAAAGGGTTTATTTAAATAAAAGAGGGCTCTAATAAAGCTCCAGTACGGCTGGGATGTTAAAGCATGCCTCTTCACGAATACTGTCCTGCAAAATATTTTCGAATGAGCTTCGTAAAAGCTGGGTTACCTATAGTAAAAATTCGAATTTCCACGTCTTCGCACTTTTCCCTTGATAACAGCTGTATCTTACCGGTACTCACGTATGAGGCAGAAACGCGGAGGCTGAGCAAAAGGGTTTATTTAAATAAAAGAGGGCTCTAATAAAGCTCCAGTACGGCTGGGATGTTAAAGCATGCCTCTTCACGAATACTGTCCTGCAAAATATTTTCGAATGAGCTTCGTAAAAGCTGAGTTACCTATAGTCAAAATTCGAATTTCCACGTCTTCGCACTTTTCCCTTGATAACAGCTGTATCTTACCGGTACTCACGTATGAGGCAGAAACGTGGAGGCTGAGCAAAAGGGTTTATTTAAATAAAAGAGGGCTCTAATAAAGCTCCAGTACGGCTGGGATGTTAAAGCATGCCTCTTCACGAATACTGTCCTGCAAAATATTTTCGAATGAGCTTCGTAAAAGCTGAATTACCTATAGTCAAAATTCGAATTTCCGCGTCTTCGCACTTTTCCCTTGATAACAGCTTATCTTACCGGTACTCACGTATGAGGCAGAAACGTGGAGGCTGAGCAAAAGGGTTTATTTAAATAAAAGAGGGCTCTAATAAAGCTCCAGTACGGCTGGGATGTTAAAGCATGCCTCTTCACGAATACTGTCCTGCAAAATATTTTCGAATGAGCTTCGTAAAAGCTGAGTTACCTATAGTCAAAATTCGAATTTCCGCGTCTTCGCACTTTTCCCTTGATAACAGCTGTATCTTACCGGTACTCACGTATGAGGCAGAAACGTGGAGGCTGAGCAAAAGGGTTTATTTAAATAAAAGAGGGCTCTAATAAAGCTCCAGTACGGCTGGGATGTTAAAGCATGCCTCTTCACGAATACTGTCCTGCAAAATATTTTCGAATGAGCTTCGTAAAAGCTGAGTTACCTATAGTCAAAATTCGAATTTCCGCGTCTTCGCACTTTTCCCTAGATAACAGCTGTATCTTACCGGTACTCACGTATGAGGCAGAAACGTGGAGGCTGAGCAAAAGGGTTTATTTAAATAAAAGAGGGCTCTAATAAAGCTCCAGTACGGCTGGGGTGTTAAAGCATGCCTCTTCACGAATACTGTCCTGCAAAAAATTTTCGAATGAGCTTCGTAAAAGCTGAGTTACCTATAGTCAAAATTCGAATTTCCGCGTCTTCGCACTTTTCCCTTGATAACAGCTGTATCTTACCGGTACTCACGTATGAGGCAGAAACGTGGAGGCTGAGCAAAAGGGTTTATTTAAATAAAAGAGGGCTCTAATAAAGCTCCAGTACGGCTGGGATGTTAAAGCATGCCTCTTCACGAATACTGTCCTGCAAAAAAATTTCGAATGAGCTTCGTAAAAGCTGAGTTACCTATAGTCAAAATTCGAATTTCCGCGTCTTCGCACCTTTCCCTTGATAACAGCTGTATCTTACCGGTACTCACGTATGAGGCAGAAACGTGGAGGCTGAGCAAAAGGGTTTATTTAAATAAAAGAGGGCTCTAATAAAGCTCCAGTACGGCTGGGATGTTAAAGCATGCCTCTTCACGAATACTGTCCTGCAAAATATTTTCGAATGAGCTTCGTAAAAGCTGAGTTACCTATAGTCAAAATTCGAATTTCCGCGTCTTCGCACTTTTCCCTTGATAACAGCTGTATCTTACCGGTACTCACGTATGAGGCAGAAACGTGGAGGCTGAGCAAAAGGGTTTATTTAAATAAAAGAGGGCTCTAATAAAGCTCCAGTACGGCTGGGATGTTAAAGCATGCCTCTTCACGAATACTGTCCTGCAAAATATTTTCGAATGAGCTTCGTAAAAGCTGAGTTACCTATAGTCAAAATTCGAATTTCCGCGTCTTCGCACTTTTCCCTTGATAACAGCTGTATCTTACCGGTACTCACGTATGAGGCAGAAACGTGGAGGCTGAGCAAAAGGGTTTATTTAAATAAAAGAGGGCTCTAATAAAGCTCCAGTACGGCTGGGATGTTAAAGCATGCCTCTTCACGAATACTGTCCTGCAAAATATTTTCGAATGAGCTTCGTAAAAGCTGGGTTACCTATAGTAAAAATTCGAATTTCCACGTCTTCGCACTTTTCCCTTGATAACAGCTGTATCTTACCGGTACTCACGTATGAGGCAGAAACGCGGAGGCTGAGCAAAAGGGTTTATTTAAATAAAAGAGGGCTCTAATAAAGCTCCAGTACGGCTGGGATGTTAAAGCATGCCTCTTCACGAATACTGTCCTGCAAAATATTTTCGAATGAGCTTCGTAAAAGCTGAGTTACCTATAGTCAAAATTCGAATTTCCACGTCTTCGCACTTTTCCCTTGATAACAGCTGTATCTTACCGGTACTCACGTATGAGGCAGAAACGTGGAGGCTGAGCAAAAGGGTTTATTTAAATAAAAGAGGGCTCTAATAAAGCTCCAGTACGGCTGGGATGTTAAAGCATGCCTCTTCAGGAATACTGTCCTGCAAAATATTTTCGAATGAGCTTCGTAAAAGCTGAGTTACATATAGACAAAATTCGAATTTCCGCGTCTTCGCACTTTTCCCTTGATAACAGCTGTATCTTACCGGTACTCACGTATGAGGCAGAAACGTGGAGGCTGAGCAAAAGGGTTTATTTAAATAAAAGAGGGCTCTAATAAAGCTCCAGTACGGCTGGGATGTTAAAGCATGCCTCTTCAGGAATACTGTCCTGCAAAATATTTTCGAATGAGCTTCGTAAAAGCTGAGTTACCTATAGTCAAAATTCGAATTTCCGCGTCTTCGCACTTTTCCCTTGATAACAGCTGTATCTTACCGGTACTCACGTATGAGGCAGAAACGTGGAGGCTGAGCAAAAGGGTTTATTTAAATAAAAGAGGGCTCTAATAAAGCTCCAGTACGGCTGGGATGTTAAAGCATGCCTCTTCACGAATACTGTCCTGCAAAATATTTTCGAATGAGCTTCGTAAAAGCTGAGTTACATATAGACAAAATTCGAATTTCCGCGTCTTCGCACTTTTCCCTTGATAACAGCTGTATCTTACCGGTACTCACGTATGAGGCAGAAACGTGGAGGCTGAGCAAAAGGGTTTATTTAAATAAAAGAGGGCTCTAATAAAGCTCCAGTACGGCTGGGATGTTAAAGCATGCCTCTTCACGAATACTGTCCTGCAAAATATTTTCGAATGAGCTTCGTAAAAGCTGAGTTACCTATAGTCAAAATTCGAATTTCCGCGTCTTCGCACTTTTCCCTTGATAACAGCTGTATCTTACCGGTACTCACGTATGAGGCAGAAACGTGGAGGCTGAGCAAAAGGGTTTATTTAAATAAAAGAGGGCTCTAATAAAGCTCCAGTACGGCTGGGATGTTAAAGCATGCCTCTTCACGAATACTGTCCTGCAAAATATTTTCGAATGAGCTTCGTAAAAGCTGAGTTACATATAGACAAAATTCGAATTTCCGCGTCTTCGCACTTTTCCCTTGATAACAGCTGTATCTTACCGGTACTCACGTATGAGGCAGAAACGTGGAGGCTGAGCAAAAGGGTTTATTTAAATAAAAGAGGGCTCTAATAAAGCTCCAGTACGGCTGGGATGTTAAAGCATGCCTCTTCACGAATACTGTCCTGCAAAATATTTTCGAATGAGCTTCGTAAAAGCTGAGTTACCTATAGTCAAAATTCGAATTTCCGCGTCTTCGCACTTTTCCCTTGATAACAGCTGTATCTTACCGGTACTCACGTATGAGGCAGAAACGTGGAGGCTGAGCAAAAGGGTTTATTTAAATAAAAGAGGGCTCTAATAAAGCTCCAGTACGGCTGGGATGTTAAAGCCTGCCTCTTCACGAATACTGTCCTGCAAAATATTTTCGAATGAGCTTCGTAAAAGCTGAGTTACATATAGACAAAATTCGAATTTCCGCGTCTTCGCACTTTTCCCTTGATAACAGCTGTATCTTACCGGTACTCACGTATGAGGCAGAAACGTGGAGGCTGAGCAAAAGGGTTTATTTAAATAAAAGAGGGCTCTAATAAAGCTCCAGTACGGCTGGGATGTTAAAGCATGCCTCTTCACGAATACTGTCCTGCAAAAAAATTTCGAATGAGCTTCGTAAAAGCTGAGTTACCTATAGTCAAAATTCGAATTTCCGCGTCTTCGCACCTTTCCCTTGATAACAGCTGTATCTTACCGGTACTCACGTATGAGGCAGAAACGTGGAGGCTGAGCAAAAGGGTTTATTTAAATAAAAGAGGGCTCTAATAAAGCTCCAGTACGGCTGGGATGTTAAAGCATGCCTCTTCACGAATACTGTCCTGCAAAATATTTTCGAATGAGCTTCGTAAAAGCTGAGTTACCTATAGTCAAAATTCGAATTTCCGCGTCTTCGCACTTTTCCCTTGATAACAGCTGTATCTTACCGGTACTCACGTATGAGGCAGAAACGTGGAGGCTGAGCAAAAGGGTTTATTTAAATAAAAGAGGGCTCTAATAAAGCTCCAGTACGGCTGGGATGTTAAAGCATGCCTCTTCACGAATACTGTCCTGCAAAATATTTTCGAATGAGCTTCGTAAAAGCTGAGTTACCTATAGTCAAAATTCGAATTTCCGCGTCTTCGCACTTTTCCCTTGATAACAGCTGTATCTTACCGGTACTCACGTATGAGGCAGAAACGTGGAGGCTGAGCAAAAGGGTTTATTTAAATAAAAGAGGGCTCTAATAAAGCTCCAGTACGGCTGGGATGTTAAAGCATGCCTCTTCACGAATACTGTCCTGCAAAATATTTTCGAATGAGCTTCGTAAAAGCTGGGTTACCTATAGTAAAAATTCGAATTTCCACGTCTTCGCACTTTTCCCTTGATAACAGCTGTATCTTACCGGTACTCACGTATGAGGCAGAAACGCGGAGGCTGAGCAAAAGGGTTTATTTAAATAAAAGAGGGCTCTAATAAAGCTCCAGTACGGCTGGGATGTTAAAGCATGCCTCTTCACGAATACTGTCCTGCAAAATATTTTCGAATGAGCTTCGTAAAAGCTGAGTTACCTATAGTCAAAATTCGAATTTCCACGTCTTCGCACTTTTCCCTTGATAACAGCTGTATCTTACCGGTACTCACGTATGAGGCAGAAACGTGGAGGCTGAGCAAAAGGGTTTATTTAAATAAAAGAGGGCTCTAATAAAGCTCCAGTACGGCTGGGATGTTAAAGCATGCCTCTTCACGAATACTGTCCTGCAAAATATTTTCGAATGAGCTTCGTAAAAGCTGAATTACCTATAGTCAAAATTCGAATTTCCGCGTCTTCGCACTTTTCCCTTGATAACAGCTTATCTTACCGGTACTCACGTATGAGGCAGAAACGTGGAGGCTGAGCAAAAGGGTTTATTTAAATAAAAGAGGGCTCTAATAAAGCTCCAGTACGGCTGGGATGTTAAAGCATGCCTCTTCACGAATACTGTCCTGCAAAATATTTTCGAATGAGCTTCGTAAAAGCTGAGTTACCTATAGTCAAAATTCGAATTTCCGCGTCTTCGCACTTTTCCCTTGATAACAGCTGTATCTTACCGGTACTCACGTATGAGGCAGAAACGTGGAGGCTGAGCAAAAGGGTTTATTTAAATAAAAGAGGGCTCTAATAAAGCTCCAGTACGGCTGGGATGTTAAAGCATGCCTCTTCACGAATACTGTCCTGCAAAATATTTTCGAATGAGCTTCGTAAAAGCTGAGTTACCTATAGTCAAAATTCGAATTTCCGCGTCTTCGCACTTTTCCCTAGATAACAGCTGTATCTTACCGGTACTCACGTATGAGGCAGAAACGTGGAGGCTGAGCAAAAGGGTTTATTTAAATAAAAGAGGGCTCTAATAAAGCTCCAGTACGGCTGGGGTGTTAAAGCATGCCTCTTCACGAATACTGTCCTGCAAAAAATTTTCGAATGAGCTTCGTAAAAGCTGAGTTACCTATAGTCAAAATTCGAATTTCCGCGTCTTCGCACTTTTCCCTTGATAACAGCTGTATCTTACCGGTACTCACGTATGAGGCAGAAACGTGGAGGCTGAGCAAAAGGGTTTATTTAAATAAAAGAGGGCTCTAATAAAGCTCCAGTACGGCTGGGATGTTAAAGCATGCCTCTTCACGAATACTGTCCTGCAAAAAAATTTCGAATGAGCTTCGTAAAAGCTGAGTTACCTATAGTCAAAATTCGAATTTCCGCGTCTTCGCACCTTTCCCTTGATAACAGCTGTATCTTACCGGTACTCACGTATGAGGCAGAAACGTGGAGGCTGAGCAAAAGGGTTTATTTAAATAAAAGAGGGCTCTAATAAAGCTCCAGTACGGCTGGGATGTTAAAGCATGCCTCTTCACGAATACTGTCCTGCAAAATATTTTCGAATGAGCTTCGTAAAAGCTGAGTTACCTATAGTCAAAATTCGAATTTCCGCGTCTTCGCACTTTTCCCTTGATAACAGCTGTATCTTACCGGTACTCACGTATGAGGCAGAAACGTGGAGGCTGAGCAAAAGGGTTTATTTAAATAAAAGAGGGCTCTAATAAAGCTCCAGTACGGCTGGGATGTTAAAGCATGCCTCTTCACGAATACTGTCCTGCAAAATATTTTCGAATGAGCTTCGTAAAAGCTGAGTTACCTATAGTCAAAATTCGAATTTCCGCGTCTTCGCACTTTTCCCTTGATAACAGCTGTATCTTACCGGTACTCACGTATGAGGCAGAAACGTGGAGGCTGAGCAAAAGGGTTTATTTAAATAAAAGAGGGCTCTAATAAAGCTCCAGTACGGCTGGGATGTTAAAGCATGCCTCTTCACGAATACTGTCCTGCAAAATATTTTCGAATGAGCTTCGTAAAAGCTGGGTTACCTATAGTAAAAATTCGAATTTCCACGTCTTCGCACTTTTCCCTTGATAACAGCTGTATCTTACCGGTACTCACGTATGAGGCAGAAACGCGGAGGCTGAGCAAAAGGGTTTATTTAAATAAAAGAGGGCTCTAATAAAGCTCCAGTACGGCTGGGATGTTAAAGCATGCCTCTTCACGAATACTGTCCTGCAAAATATTTTCGAATGAGCTTCGTAAAAGCTGAGTTACCTATAGTCAAAATTCGAATTTCCACGTCTTCGCACTTTTCCCTTGATAACAGCTGTATCTTACCGGTACTCACGTATGAGGCAGAAACGTGGAGGCTGAGCAAAAGGGTTTATTTAAATAAAAGAGGGCTCTAATAAAGCTCCAGTACGGCTGGGATGTTAAAGCATGCCTCTTCACGAATACTGTCCTGCAAAATATTTTCGAATGAGCTTCGTAAAAGCTGAATTACCTATAGTCAAAATTCGAATTTCCGCGTCTTCGCACTTTTCCCTTGATAACAGCTTATCTTACCGGTACTCACGTATGAGGCAGAAACGTGGAGGCTGAGCAAAAGGGTTTATTTAAATAAAAGAGGGCTCTAATAAAGCTCCAGTACGGCTGGGATGTTAAAGCATGCCTCTTCACGAATACTGTCCTGCAAAATATTTTCGAATGAGCTTCGTAAAAGCTGAGTTACCTATAGTCAAAATTCGAATTTCCGCGTCTTCGCACTTTTCCCTTGATAACAGCTGTATCTTACCGGTACTCACGTATGAGGCAGAAACGTGGAGGCTGAGCAAAAGGGTTTATTTAAATAAAAGAGGGCTCTAATAAAGCTCCAGTACGGCTGGGATGTTAAAGCATGCCTCTTCACGAATACTGTCCTGCAAAATATTTTCGAATGAGCTTCGTAAAAGCTGAGTTACCTATAGTCAAAATTCGAATTTCCGCGTCTTCGCACTTTTCCCTTGATAACAGCTGTATCTTACCGGTACTCACGTATGAGGCAGAAACGTGGAGGCTGAGCAAAAGGGTTTATTTAAATAAAAGAGGGCTCTAATAAAGCTCCAGTACGGCTGGGATGTTAAAGCATGCCTCTTCACGAATACTGTACAGCAAAATATTTTCGAATGAGCTTCGTAAAAGCTGAGTTACCTATAGTCAAAATTCGAATTTCCGCGTCTTCGCACTTTTCCCTTGATAACAGCTGTATCTTACCGGTACTCACGTATGAGGCAGAAACGTGGAGGCTGAGCAAAAGGGTTTATTTAAATAAAAGAGGGCTCTAATAAAGCTCCAGTACGGCTGGGACGTTAAAGCATGCCTCTTCACGAATACTGTACAGCAAAATATTTTCGAATGAGCTTCGTAAAAGCTGAGTTACCTATAGTCAAAATTCGAATTTCCGCGTCTTCGCACTTTTCCCTTGATAACAGCTGTATCTTACCGGTACTCACGTATGAGGCAGAAACGTGGAGGCTGAGCAAAAGGGTTTATTTAAATAAAAGAGGGCTCTAATAAAGCTCCAGTACGGCTGGGATGTTAAAGCATGCCTCTTCACGAATACTGTCCTGCAAAAAATTTTCGAATGAGCTTCGTAAAAGCTGAGTTACCTATAGTCAAAATTCGAATTTCCGCGTCTTCGCACTTTTCCCTTGATAACAGCTGTATCTTACCGGTACTCACGTATGAGGCAGAAACGTGGAGGCTGAGCAAAAGGGTTTATTTAAATAAAAGAGGGCTCTAATAAAGCTCCAGTACGGCTGGGATGTTAAAGCATGCCTCTTCACGAATACTGTCCTGCAAAATATTTTCGAATGAGCTTCGTAAAAGCTGAGTTACCTATAGTCAAAATTCGAATTTCCGCGTCTTCGCACTTTTCCCTTGATAACAGCTGTATCTTACCGGTACTCACGTATGAGGCAGAAACGTGGAGGCTGAGCAAAAGGGTTTATTTAAATAAAAGAGGGCTCTAATAAAGCTCCAGTACGGCTGGGATGTTAAAGCATGCCTCTTCACGAATACTGTCCTGCAAAAAATTTTCGAATGAGCTTCGTAAAAGCTGAGTTACCTATAGTCAAAATTCGAATTTCCGCGTCTTCGCACTTTTCCCTTGATAACAGCTGTATCTTACCGGTACTCACGTATGAGGCAGAAACGTGGAGGCTGAGCAAAAGGGTTTATTTAAATAAAAGAGGGCTCTAATAAAGCTCCAGTACGGCTGGGATGTTAAAGCATGCCTCTTCACGAATACTGTCCTGCAAAAAATTTTCGAATGAGCTTCGTAAAAGCTGAGTTACCTATAGTCAAAATTCGAATTTCCGCGTCTTCGCACTTTTCCCTTGATAACAGCTGTATCTTACCGGTACTCACGTATGAGGCAGAAACGTGGAGGCTGAGCAAAAGGGTTTATTTAAATAAAAGAGGGCTCTAATAAAGCTCCAGTACGGCTGGGATGTTAAAGCATGCCTCTTCACGAATACTGTCCTGCAAAATATTTTCGAATGAGCTTCGTAAAAGCTGAGTTACCTATAGTCAAAATTCGAATTTCCGCGTCTTCGCACTTTTCCCTTGATAACAGCTGTATCTTACCGGTACTCACGTATGAGGCAGAAACGTGGAGGCTGAGCAAAAGGGTTTATTTAAATAAGAGGGCTCTAATAAAGCTCCAGTACGGCTGGGATGTTAAAGCATGCCTCTTCACGAATACTGTCCTGCAAAAAATTTTCGAATGAGCTTCGTAAAAGCTGAGTTACCTATAATCAAAATTCGAATTTCCGCGTCTTCGCACTTTTCCCTTGATAACAGCTGTATCTTACCGGTGCTCACGTATGAGGCAGAAACGTGGAGGCTGAGCAAAAGGATTTATTTAAATAAAAGAGGGCTCTAATAAAGCTCCAGTACGGCTGGGATGTTAAAGCATGCCTCTTCACGAACACTGTCCTGCAAAATATTTTCGAATGAGCTTCGTAAATGCTGAGTTACCTATAGTCAAAATTCGAATTTCCGCGTCTTCGCACTTTTCCCTTGATAACAGCTGTATCTTACCGGTACTCACGTATGAGGCGGAAACGTGGAGGCTGAGCAAAAGGGTTTATTTAAATAAAAGAGGGCTCTAATAAAGCTCCAGTACGGCTGGGATGTTAAAGCATGCCTCTTCACGAACACTGTCCTGCAAAATATTTTCGAATGAGCTTCGTAAATGCTGAGTTACCTATAGTCAAAATTCGAATTTCCGCGTCTTCGCACTTTTCCCTTGATAACAGCTGTATCTTACCGGTACTCACGTATGAGGCAGAAACGTGGAGGCTGAGCAAAAGGGTTTATTTAAATAAAAGAGGGCTCTAATAAAGCTCCAGTACGGCTGGGATGTTAAAGCATGCCTCTTCAGGAATACTGTCCTGCAAAATATTTTCGAATGAGCTTCGTAAAAGCTGAGTTACCTATAGTCAAAATTCGAATTTCCGCGTCTTCGCACTTTTCCCTTGATAACAGCTGTATCTTACCGGTACTCACGTATGAGGCGGAAACGTGGAGGCTGAGCAAAAGGGTTTATTTAAATAAAAGAGGGCTCTAATAAAGCTCCAGTACGGCTGAGATGTTAAAGCATGCCTCTTCACGAATACTGTCCTGCAAAATATTTTCGAATGAGCTTCGTAAAAGCTGAGTTACCTATAGTCAAAATTCGAATTTCCGCGTCTTCGCACTTTTCCCTTGATAACAGCTGTATCTTACCGGTACTCACGTATGAGGCAGAAACGTGGAGGCTGAGGAAAAGGGTTTATTTAAATAAAAGAGGGCTCTAATAAAGCTCCAGTACGGCTGGGATGTTAAAGCATGCCTCTTCACGAATACTGTCCTGCAAAAAATTTTCGAATGAGCTTCGTAAAAGCTGAGTTACCTATAGTCAAAATTCGAATTTCCGCGTCTTCGCACTTTTCCCTTGATAACAGCTGTATCTTACCGGTACTCACGTATGAGGCGGAAACGTGGAGGCTGAGCAAAAGGGTTTATTTAAATAAAAGAGGGCTCTAATAAAGCTCCAGTACGGCTGAGATGTTAAAGCATGCCTCTTCACGAATACTGTCCTGCAAAATATTTTCGAATGAGCTTCGTAAAAGCTGAGTTACCTATAGTCAAAATTCGAATTTCCGCGTCTTCGCACTTTTCCCTTGATAACAGCTGTATCTTACCGGTACTCACGTATGAGGCAGAAACGTGGAGGCTGAGGAAAAGGGTTTATTTAAATAAAAGAGGGCTCTAATAAAGCTCCAGTACGGCTGGGATGTTAAAGCATGCCTCTTCACGAATACTGTCCTGCAAAAAATTTTCGAATGAGCTTCGTAAAAGCGGAGTTACCTATAGTCAAAATTCGAATTTCCGCGTCTTCGCACTTTTCCCTTGATAACAGCTGTATCTTACCGGTACTCACGTATGAGGCAGAAACGTGGAGGCTGAGCAAAAGGGTTTATTTAAATAAAAGAGGGCTCTAATAAAGCTCCAGTACGGCTGGGATGTTAAAGCATGCCTCTTCACGAATACTGTACAGCAAAAAATTTTCGAATGAGCTTCGTAAAAGCTGAGTTACCTATAGTCAAAATTCGAATTTCCGCGTCTTCGCACTTTTCCCTTGATAACAGCTTTATCTTACCGGTACTCACGTATGAGGCAGAAACGTGGAGGCTGAGCAAAAGGGTTTATTTAAATAAAAGAGGGCTCTAATAAAGCTCCAGTAC
This sequence comes from Amblyomma americanum, assembly GCF_052857255.1. NCBI lineage: Eukaryota > Metazoa > Arthropoda > Arachnida > Ixodida > Ixodidae > Amblyomma > Amblyomma americanum. The sequence continues at coordinate 88,060,678 of NC_135498.1, read as the reverse complement.
GGCTGGGACGTTAAAGCATGCCTCTTCACGAATACTGTACAGCAAAAAATTTTCGAATGAGCTTCGTAAAAGCTGAGTTACCTATAGTCAAAATATGAATTTCCGCGTCTTCGCACTTTTCCCTTGATAACAGCTGTATCTTACCGGTACTCACGTATGAGGCAGAAACGTGGAGGCTGAGCAAAAGGGTTTATTTAAATAAAAGAGGGCTCTAATAAAGCTCCAGTACGGCTGGGATGTTAAAGCATGCCTCTTCACGAATACTGTCCTGCAAAATATTTTCGAATGAGCTTCGTAAAAGCTGAGTTACCTATAGTCAAAATTCGAATTTCCGCGTCTTCGCACTTTTCCCTTGATAACAGCTGCATCTTACCGGTACTCACGTATGAGGCAGAAACGTGGAGGCTGAGCAAAAGGGTTTATTTAAATAAAAGGGGGCTCTAATAAAGCTCCAGTACGGCTGGGATGTTAAAGCATGCCTCTTCACGAATACTGTCCTGCAAAATATTTTCGAATGAGCTTCGTAAAAGCTGAGTTACCTGTAGTCAAAATTCGAATTTCCGCGTCTTCGCACTTTTCCCTCTCCTCTCGTCACTGTGCACGCTGGAAGGTTGGCGCTCCTCCGCCAGCCCCACCTCCGGGGCAGTGCTTCTTGCCCGCCGGAGCTACGCGGCTTATTGGCCGCGGCATTGGTAGCTGCCTGACGTCTGAAATGATCTTACCAATGGCCATCTCTCAACACGTATACGTAGATGCGAGCGACGGAGGAGGGTGCGAGCATGAAAAAGTCGCCGGGAAGGGCTCGCCAACTTTCGCGCGTGATTGTGGGTCCTCTGTTGCGTGTAGAAGTGTATTATTTGGCTCAGGTTTTCATGACAACACAATGCAGTGATTGAGCGAGTTGATGTGCTTTCCTCGGAAGGTGTTTCAGATACCCTTTAAGGACAACGCAGCGAGCCATGGAAACAAAAATATGTGCAACGTTAAGGGACAGAAAGAGGGCGGAGTTGGTCAGAGGACAAATGCTGGCTAATGACATCCTAGTCGAAATCAAAAAAAAAAGAAATCTGCTTGGGCAGGGCATGTAATGCGAAAGCAAGATGACCGATGATCGTTAGAGGTGATTGAGCGGATTCAAAGAGAAGGCAAGCGTAGCAGGGTGGCTGCAGTTGGCACTAAATTGGAGGGGTATGGGAAAGGCCTTTGTCCAACAGTGGACGTAGTCAGAGCTGATGATGGCTGTGGCGCCATCTCAGCGGAACAACGCATACCTTATTGGTGACGTCATTGTCGAGCAGACAACGGCGCTCTTCACGCTGCCGCCGTTCTCTACTTTGCTCCCCGCGCTCTCTTCGCAATCTCCGTCTTTGTCCTCCGCAGCACTCTGCGTTCGCTCTCTTTTATCCCCCAATGCGCTCGTTCGGTTGGTTACGCCGAGGCAGCCCGCTCAATGCAGGAACAGGCGCCTAAAAACTGCGCCCTAAAATGCTGTATGTATACCAGGTGTTTCAGGGAAGACTAAGTAACTTTCCAAATTAGGCTATTGGGGGTAAAAATACTGCTTTTGCGACATAGTATTATTACCAGTGTTGGCGAGCACCGGAAAGCCGGAGAATTGTCTTTAGTAAGCAGGTTAACTTATTTCTGATAATGAACTTTTTTAGCTATCATAGCTAGGCAGCTGGTTGCAATTAAAGATTTGCAGCCGGTCGTTAGTGTGGAAAAGTCCGTGACCTTAGTCGTGTTGACAAAGTCAAACAGCAGCTGGTTGTGGTAAAAACTTTATTGGATGCATGGGGTTGGTTTTAGGGGAGAGTGGAGGGTTTCACCGCTCCCTTGCCTGGGTGGTAGTCCTTATTCCGGGACAGCATTGGCGGTAGCCGCTGCCCGCGCTCTTTGTACCAGAGCCCTCTGGCACTACAGGCCGAAGTAGTCGGACAGGGTCGCCTCCCAGCCCTCTCTCGTCGGCTGATTTACTCTTTATTTCCGGATTTTTCAGCAGGTACATACCATATGACATGCGTCTGCCCACATCTCACAAAACTTACAGTACCCCGAAAATGTCGGGTCTATGTGTTTTAGAATCGCAGGGCTTAGAAACGACCCCGTTTGCAGCCTTCTGTGGTGTCGTTCCTCAGTTCTATCCAGGCCCTTGGCGGGCTCTGGGAACGTCTGCCTACTGAAGCGCAGATATTCTGTGATGTCCGCATAAGTCGTAAGCTGATTCGGTATAGGATTCCCTACAGAGTCTGGGAATTCAGTGGAAGTCCGGGAGAGAGACGCTCGGGCGGGTGTATGCAGGCTCGTTCGCTTCTATTCCCTGGTATACGGGCACCCATATCAATTGTTTTGCACTCTGTATTGAGTTATGTTGCGCGTTTGCTTAAATTTTGCTAGCAAGCGGTGGTATTCTTCCCTTTATATCATTTCGACAGGCGCGTTGAGAATCAGAAATTATGTGCGTGGCGTCGGAATGAGTGGCTGCCAGCGCTATCGCCACTTCCTCGACTAACCGCTTTTGTAAGCTACTGCATGACGACGAAAGTCTTCCATTTTTTTTATGACAGCTACATCAATTCGAAATAAGACTGGAGCACAACCGTTGCTTCCTTTGCACAAGGTTCTTATCTCTAGAAGATGGCCAAAGCTGCGCCTTAATCCGTTTGTAATTGAACCCAAAAGTGTTACTAATCGGTTCAATGTGGGCACTGGCTAGCCCCGCAAATATGACTTCGTGAACACCGTCTTATAGTAAGCAGCGTTTTTAGCTTAGTGTATTTTATGCTCTGCGCGTTTGCACCGGCTGTTCTGCGTCCGTACTGCCATCAGGTGTACAAGCTGGTTGTTGTTTCCACCACAACGGTGAGCCTGTCTCTTCGCCCCTTTTGTCAGTTGGTGTGCAGAAGCGCTACATATACATCGTCTCAGTGCCTACTTACCGTACGAAGACAGAAGGCTGGCCGGGCCAGCGAAACTGGCACCGTCTTAGGTTAATTTTAGTTCATACTCTTAACGCGATAGCGTTAAAGGTACCGTTTCCCAGAAAATCCGGTGTCTGCGTTGTGAGCAAAAAATCACACACATGGATCTGGCAGGTGGTCCCGAGAAAGCAACCTAGGAGGAAGGTGGTCCACCTAGGCCACGTGGCCCTGCGGCGTCACCACAACCTGCCCACCGCGGCAGTTAAGTTATTGATCGGTCGTTCGGGAAGAGCAACCTTGGCCGCACAAGGCCCACCGTTGGAATCACCTGTCATCGCAGGGCAGTGGCGCATCGCTTAACCGCTGCACCAGGAGGGCATGGCAAATCCCGGGTCTATGAATGTAGAGAATGACCTTCTGCATATATGGGAATTAACCATTACGCTATCGCGTCATACGCTTAACGCGGAGCTAGTGTCCCCTCCAATTTGTTTTCACACGGCTACCCCCTGAGCGAGCGTCGTGAGCCCAAAGTCTGACCGTCTGACTCACATAAGCCTCAAAATCAGTGACACAGTTCTCTTCGAGTATCTCGTCAAAATACATGATACACTAAAATGTATTTTCGATACCGGTACTTTCAATGTTGGCAAGCGATACCTAATGCCGATAGCAAAATGTATCGAGAGTATCGAAGATGCATGTCTCTTAGATCTATGCCTGTGTCCACTACCTTTGCTTGAACGGTGAGGTGCGAGCCGAGCAGCACAACCTTCCTCTACTCGAGTGTAGTTGTATACTGCGCACTGCCTTGGCATGATAGGGCTTGTACGAAGAAGACGTGCATAACAGACCTTTTAAAAATATATATACACTACTTATGCCTGCCTTGACATTTTGGGCTGTAATAAGAAAAATGCAGTTACGACGAACTTCCGATATAACAAACGCGGTTCCAGCCATCGTCAGATTCGTTATGAATGGGCTCGGCTGTACATTGGGGTTTAACGTCCAGAATCGACGCATGGGCCATATGAGGGATCCGCCGCGGTGCCTCTGTGGTTAGGGGGCTCGGCTACTGAGCCTGGGTTCTCATGTTCGAACCCGGCCGCGTTTCGATGGAGGCGAAACGCAAAAGGCGCCCGTGTGCTGTGCGATGTCAGTGTACGTTAAAGATCACCAGGTGGCCGAAATTATACCGCAGCCCTTCACTGCGGCTCCTCTTGTTATTCTTTCACCACCGCCCCCCTTCCTCCCTTCCCTTACGGCGCGGTTCGGGTGTCCACCGAGTTGTGAGACAATTACTGCGCCACTTCCTTTCCTCAAAAACCAAAACCAATATGAGGGACGCCGCAGTCGTAGGGTCGGGATTAATATGGAGCACCTGCAGTTCTTTAAGTGCGATGACATCGTGCACAACACGGGCGTTTTTGCATTTCGCCTCCATCGAAATGCGTCCGCCGCGGCCGGGATCGGACCCACGACGTTGAGAACAGGAAACGAGCACCATAACCACTGACCCACCGCGGCGGCTAATCTCGAGCGTCTGTGTGCAGCCACGAAGCTCTGAGAGCCAAACGAAAGCGGTTGCATACACGCGTAAATAAACTGCTTCGCGTTGCTTGTACATGTTTAATGTGTCATTTTTTACGGCCCGCGATGCCTACGTATTAAAACGTTCTCGAAACAATGACTTTTCAATGTCCGTGATTTCGTGGGTTGAATTCGCCCGCAATGGCGGCAATGGCACCAGGGCGAGTAGAGCGGTGACCTTGACGTTGGAGGTGCCAAAGCTGTGACATGGTCGCGTGGCGGCGCTGGCGTTGGAGGCGGACCAAAGACAAGTGGCATGGCAGCGACCTGAGCGTACGTGGGTGTAGGGCGAATAGCAGGGGTGTCTGGTGCCAGAGAGCAGGTTACTGACGCCAACTCTTCTTTGATGATGCTGCGAAGGCCAGCACCAACACAGGACGGAGCAGGAGGCGCAGGTGCGGTGAGGCACGGAGAACCGCGAGCGATACGCCCCTCACGAATGAGCGCACGAATTTGTGCACACAGGTCGGTGGGCAAAAGGAAAGCAGCCGGGTCAGGTTGTACACGAATGGATTGCAGCTGATCGAGGCGTTGGCAGGTCTCGATGATGGCATCGACGGTCGTAGGGTTTTGGACGGCAAGGGCATTGAACGCCAAAAAGCCGATATCCTTCAGGACGTGGCGAACATGGTCAGCCTCGGTCATCGTGGCATGCGGTCAGCGAGCTTCTTCTAGGCTACTTCAGACCGAACAGCCGGAGAGCCAAAAATCTGTCGCAACTGCTGCTTGAAACTTGTCCAGTCGGGAATATCCGTCCCATGATTTAAGAATCATGTGCGTGCAACGTCAGTCAAATGGAAGGACACATTCAGGAGTTTAAGGGAGTCGTCTCATCGGTTAAACCAGCTCACGGGGTCGTAGTGGTCAAGCCAGTCGTCGACGCCGTCGCTGCGGAGGCCAGCAAACATCTGAGGGTCGCGTTGACGGCTGCTCACGGTCCAAGTTGCGGGTGCAGCAGAGGGCGAGCGGGAGGAACCCGTGCCGCCGGCGTTCTCCTCTTGGGACATGACGGTGAGAGTACACAAGCGACGACCGGAACGCAGCTCCAGGGAGAAGCGGGGAAAGAGGCTACGGGGGATCCAAGGCGCACCTCCACCACGTGTAAGGGAGACGTTTTTTCGCGGGAGACGTTTATTCTCACCCGCTGGCAGAGACGTGCTCCCAGCGAACAGCGCCAAGCGATGGCGATGGGAATTTACAGGTGAAAGAGAATAAGTCGCCGCCAGAGAGGCGACGACGACGAAGGCGCATAAAGTGCTCACAATATAAATGTAACATAAAAGTAAACATGCAGGCCTGCCAGTTGTGCTGGCACACAACTTACAATGCTTTGCAATAGCCAGTGCAATGGGGGCACTTCAGTTCCACTATACAGCACAACATGCAATTCGTATTCACTCACCCCCGAACGGATATCCTGGAGTCAAGCTTACATACCCATCACTGAGGGATGTCCCAAGAATGATAGTACCGAATGGGTAATAACCAGTTTTCTGACAAAACAATGGGGCTGTGCATGCAATATATGGCAAATACTAAGAGATGTGTTGCAAAGTACTGCTAGTTGAAAAACATCTTTACAGTAAAAACAGTGGGAAATGTTCTGGAAATCAGTGCTCGAAATATATTTGTAATGTTGTTCTACAGTTGTGTCTTTAAACATTATATTTAACGTTTCGAAGACTATATTAAAACAACGTTTGTTTAGAGCGCTAAAATGGCCTCTTCTATGTAACACACAACGTTATATGTTAATTTTTCACGTTAATGTAACATCACTGCAACTTACGCAACATTTTTATATCATTATTCTAATGTTCGGTGCTACCTGGGCTAGTAGGCAGGTTGGCCACTTAGGTCACGTGACTGCGGCACATCACAACCTGCTCACCGGATAGGGAGCAAACTACCCACTGTGGCAGTTAAATTAATGATTGGTCGCTCGGGACCTGGGCCGCACAAGGCCCACCGCTGAGAGCACCTGCCATCGCAGGGCAGTGGCGCATCGCTCCAAGGGATATGAGGACTCCCAGGGATCTATAAATGTAAAGTAGAGAATGACCGTCCGGATAGATGGGAATTCACCTGCGGTGGAGCGTTGGAGCCGCGCGCTAACGTTGAGTCTACCGTTGCGCACCGTTTCGTCTACCAGCCGATTTCGTGCGCCCGCCTGCCAAGAGCGCCGCTTGTCCTTCTCCTGGCATACGTTATACGCTGAAAGTCTCGCCACTCTCCTGTCCTGTAACTCCGCCCCTCCGACACGCGCTCGCCAGTGCAAGCCTACCTTTGTCCCCCGCGATTTTCGAGACAGCACCTACGTTTTCGTACCCGTGGACTGTGCCCGCCGTGCGCTTTAGGTACCCTGTACTGGACCCCATCTCGTCGTCGCGCGGGGCGGCAAAACTTATACGCTGCGCGCCATCGGTTGCAACACCATAGTCTCCCTCCACCACATAAAGCTTGCCCTCGTCGACAACACCGTGCTTCCTTCATCAGCTGCCCACTCACTTCTTCGCTTTTTTTTTTCCAACAAGACATCTCCTTGCCCTCTTTAACCCAGCCGGAAGACTTTTCGCCGGGACAACTCCTTGGGAGAAGGCACGGCATGTGGTGGCGCGCTACGAGCTGAAGGAAGAGACGCGCAGTGGCTGGAATAAACCTGTTTGCCTGCGACTCATGTGGAAGCACCTTCTTCTTCCACAAACCCATTATGCTATCGCGTCATTCCCGGCAATTTTTATTTGCAGGCAAAGGGTACACGAAGACGATCTTTGAAAAGACGGCTGCCCGTCGAACAATCGCATGGCGGTATTTCAAATGTCTGCAGTCACGAAAAACCGAGCAGCTGCAGAGCAGCTTAGCGAAACTGAAACCCAAGTCAGTGGTGCTTCTGTACTTTAGTAGACAGGCTAGGGCTTATTATTTTTCATTTCTTTTATGTTGCCCCAACATATTTTATGTACTTTAGTCGGGGAGAATCCGACTGTGTGGCCTGACCGTGCCCCCCCCCCCCCCCCGCCCCAGAATACGGGCCGGTGTAGTTTCGGCTACTAGGCTTTGTTCCGATGCAATGCCAGCGGTGGGGATGAGTTGGCCGGGGCCCATCCTCTGGGGACGCAAAACCCCATGGGAGTGGCAGGGACTCCCAAGCGACTGTGAGGGCCAGTCGCGCCCGTGTGGACCGATGCCTGAGCGGAGGCAGGCCTGGTTATATTATCAGGTTGGACACACGGAATCCGGCACAGAAGGCATGACAAAAGCAAAAGGTTTTCAAATACATGCATCTACCTCCCTCCGCACGCGGGGGCGTGCAAGTCTGGCTACCGACGCGCCGGTTTCTGGTTCCGGAGAAACCAGGTCCGCGCGGGGGTTCATAGTAGCCAGGCTCTAACCGACACCTCGGGGAAGCGGTCTTAGGCCGGCCGCGGGGCCGTCGCGGGACGCCGAGGAATGAGAGTTCGTAGTACGATCTGTGCAAACACCGTCGATGTTGTGGAGTACCGGTGGAGTAGCCCGGGTCCTCTCACCCTAAGCCACGTTCTTGGTTTGTGGCCCGGTCGCCTGGCCTTGAACACTTCCACCTCAGTAGGCGTGGATCAAGCTAGGGGGAAAATAAGTGCGCAGTTGGTTGGATGGAAGCACAGGTGGGTCCCCGCTGAGGTGTGGGTCATGGTGCCGAGGGCTGCGTGCCGATAGGTTGACGACCCAGCCTCTACAGGCCGGATCACACCACACATACTTCCGGTGTCTGAAAAACCGCGAAAAGCACTCGATGGCTAGTAGCCAGTCCGAAGCAGCCCCTGTGAGTCGGAATAACCGACGCCCTGGTCTGCGGTCGGTACGGACTGCGGAACCGGGTGTTGTGGAGGGGCCCCAGGTAGCTAACCCCGTCGTAGGTTCTCCTGTCTCCGGCGGTCGGAGCCCGTTGAGTTTGGTGGGTGGTCGGGCATCCCGCGAGTGGGGGCCGCACCATTGGGCAATCTCGACGCCCTCCCTGTCCTGGCCAGGCAGGCCAGTAATGGAGTCGAGACATTCGAAGGATCTGAAGGAAAAACTCGCTGCCCCCATTCCCATCCCAAGTCCCATAACCCTTTTATTTAACCCCTTCCGCTACTTCTCTGGGGAGATCCTCGGCTGTGGGTCGGTATAGTGGCATTCCCTTACTGGTTTTTTTCCACCTTCGGGTGGCAAAATTTCTATTGCCTTAGGGCCACATCTTTTATATTACTACTGGGTTTACACCCGCGATAATGTAGTGGTGCGGGAGAGGCCATTATTTTTCATTCATTTTTATTGCCTCGACTTGTATTCTGTACTTTAGTAGGCGAACGCACTCGCGTGAATGAGCCGTGTGCAATGCGCTACAATGCTCCACTAAGGACGCGCCGCTGTAGTACAGCCCGCTGCGGGATTGCGCGCTTTAGAACCTGCGAGAGTAGTCTTTCGCTGCTGCTGTTCAATCACTGAAAAAAAAAAAAGCACCCGGGGAGTACGCGTCTGAAATTACCTGGATATTGCACTGAAGTGACGCTGATGAAACTCTGTCTACAAAAAAATTCACAGAAAAAATTTTAACTCCGGGATTTTCTCATTTCCGAGACGTTCCGGACAGCAGGCTAAAGGGAAAAAAAAAGTACCAATTTTTCTCGCGTGAGGAAAATGCGACTAAGCAGACATCAAAAAATAAGCAAAGAAGCTTCGAGTAATTTTTCTCCGACATCATGGTCACGTTCTACCTGTGTCGCCACTAAAATGCCACAAGTACACTGAACTCTGCAATAATTAATAAAAACCGAACACAGGTCTTCCATCTAAGGGCCCAAGCCCGGCACTGCAACTTCAAACCTGGACCCGGCCCATGCCCGGCGAAAAAGCGCATTTTCCGGCCCGAGCCCGTACAGTGCTCTAATCAACACCTCACAACTGTCGGAGAATTTTCAGAAAGTTTGGTAAAAGTTGCGCTTTCTTTGGTTTCCACGCGTACACCTACCTTTTCATTCCTACGAACGTTTGTGCTTACACTTAAGCCAGCTGCTATTCAGCGGTGTCCGTGGCTCCGTGTCCACTTTGTGTCGTACGTGCCCCAACAGTTCATATCTACCAATGATAGCTTAGTTTCAATATCAATTACTGGCGTCCTGTTTAAGAAGAGATGCCCATAATCCCCTGAAGATTGAGGTCACCTCCCGAATTCACCCTCCCAAGCAGTCTCCCAACTAGGTGCAACACCCTAGCAAAACTAACTGAAGCCCACTTCACGGGGCAGTTCTATCGCCTATCTCAAACACCGGACAGAATCTCCTGAAAAAGACCCAAAATCCTCCTCGACGACCAAATTTCGGATCGGCATAACATTGCTCTAGACTTCGCAAAAAATATATTCCACCTCTGCCCATAAACACCTACCCAGAGCATGACAAAGATCGTCGACTGCTCGAGCAGCAGCTCTCCATAAGCACTACTCTAGTCATCCAACAATCACATACGTAGATGCTGCGGGATATTCTACCCTCTCGGCCTATGCAATCACGGTATGTAACCGTGTTCGTAATCCCTGTTCAGTGTTACATCCTGTCCAGTCTGAAGCAGCAGATATAGCCCTGGTCATTGCTAAAAAAAATGTACAATATATTGTCACGGACAAGAAGACAATGTGGGCAGTGGCTCGGCACGGAGCGCTCGCGCTAGGCCCACAGCCATTATATCATTCCACCGCCACCTGTTATGTAATCCTGCCTTGACCTCCTTGCCGTCACGTAACATTTGATGGGGGTGCGGGGTACGGCGCTTGGGTGAACGGAGTGGTCGGTTCTGGACCACTGCACACGACAATGTGTGCCCCGCCCCGACCAGAAGACACGACGACATGACGCCGCCGCCGCAACTCGAACCTATGACCCCATAGACCCTAGAAGCCGCCAACATATTCTAACACAGCCCCTGCATGCCCATGCCGTTTGGTGTGTTCATGGGCCTCGGCCGTCGGCTCAAGGTGACCTAGCTACGGCCCGGAAGCTTCCTGAACCAGCGCTCATCTGATCATCCTATGGTCATCTCTTTCACCGTGACGGCAAGCCCTGCATATTGTTCTCTTCCGTGTTCATCCCACCTGTCACGCCCATCGTCACGTCCTAGGTTTCCTCTCCACTGCCGTTCTAGTTCACGCGATCGGGATGATCGCTCGGCAGCCCCGGGTAGTGTCACGGACAAGATGACGACAATGTGTGCAGTGGCTCGGCACGGAGCGCTCGCGCTAGGCCTACTGCCATTAAATCATTCCATCGCCACCTGTCATGTACTCCTGTCTTCACTTGCTTGCCGTCACGTAACAACATAATGGGATTTTAAATCAGCCATTCGAAATTTCGCCAAACAACGGCTTCACACACCAGCACATCGTGTTCTGAACAGTGCTGCTCCACTGAATCGGCTCATTGCACTCATCTGGGCTTCTGCGCACAGCGAACATCCAGAGAATACGGCTGCATACAATGACGCCCGAGGACTCGTCGACCGGGCGGCCTTCCCTCGTTCCGCAGTGCCAGGTAACGCACGGTGACACATCACGAAATTACGCCCCATCACCGGGGTTCCCGAATAGTTTACTCCCCTGTCCATAAATCACTCAATAAGGTCGAACAAGTCGTTTGGAGACGGACTCAAACCGACACTTTCCGAAAACCTTCTCGTGTTCCCTCACACACCTGGATGACTGTCATCCGGCCTCGGACTCGCAGCAGGCCTGACGGAATTACATGTGGGGTAGGACTGCGCGACTCGGCCGCAGAATACTATTGGCAGTTCAGAGCAATTCGGATTCGGCGATTAGTAAAAAAAAACCTAGTATGCGTTTCAGAAGGGTATATGCTTGGGCTTGTTGGTTCATAACTTCAAGGTGAAAAACGTAGCGCAAAGAAACGAGGACACATAAAGACGGACAACACACGGCGCTTGTGTGTTGTCCGTCTTTCTGTGTCCTCGTTTCTTTGCGCTACGTTTTTCACCTAGTATGCGTGCCCGGTCACCAGGAGGTTGAGGGGTACGAGGCTGCTCACGCGGCTGCCCGAGCGTTCCTTCCCTCGGGTTCTACTCAATCCCCGGTTCTGCCGCGGCAATCGTACCAACCCCGCTAATCACTTACGCGTATATTACAAACCATCTACGCCTCTACAGGAGGGTACTCCCGGAACCCGCTAAGGGTCTCGACAGAACCGAGGAGTGCCACCTTAGACGGCTCCAAGCCGGGTCTTTCTTAAAACCCGCCATACTAAAACACGTGGACCCTCCATTCATGGCCAGGTGCAAATTATGCGGTCAGTATGCTGACCTATACCACATGGTGTGGGCCTGCCAGTACAATACACATATAGCCGTTATAAGTCAACCAACTAGGGAGGGCTCGGAGGCGGCCCTGTCCAGCTCGGACGTGGAGGCCCAGCGGGCCCTAGACCAGAGAGCACGGGCATTAGCGGTGGCCAATGGCATCGCGAAATAAGGACTGCCACCCAGCACAACCACCATCCTCATTTAGCAAAATGCAGCAATAAATGTTTTCTCCTCCGGCCTGAAAATTATACATAGACTCTAAGACTTTAAGGCGAATGTCTATCGCATACACACGGCATACCGAATAGTTCCACTTAAAAAGATTGACTTTTTAGAAAAGAGCGCAGTAATTTCCTCACATATCGGTCGACACCCGAACTGCGCCGCAAGAGAAGGGAAGATGAAAGAAGAGGTGCAGTCGTGGAGGGCTCCGGAATAATTTCGACCATCTGGGGATCTTTAACATGCACTGTCATCGCACAGCACAGGGGAGCCTTTTGCGTTTCGCCTCCATCGGAACGCGTCCGGGTTCGATCCCAGGAACTACAGCTCAGTAACCGAGCCCTAACCACTGAGCCATGGAGGCGGGTTAGTACAACTTGCTCTTCCGAGACTCGGCAGTCGCGGCTGCTGCGGTTATGGCACTCGGCTACTGACCCGAAAGACGCGGGTTCTATCCCGGCCGCAGCGGTCGCATTTCGACGGAGGCGAAATTCTGGAGGCCCGTGTACTGTGCGATGTCTGTGCACGTTAGAGAACCCCAGCTGGTCGAAATTTCCAAAGCCCTTCACTACGGCATCCCTCATAGCCCGGGTCGCTTTGGGACGTTAAACCCCCGTAAAACAAACCACCTTCCGAGATTCGACGACCAGGAGGCGGGAGGCCGTGCTGCGCAGCTCGCAGCCGGAGGTTCAGCTCCCGATGACGACTTGGGCCAGAGAGGCCGCCAGGGCCCACGGACTCCTGGCTACATAGCGCGACCGCGGGGCCAACCCGTCTCCTAGCTGCAATCCCCCTTATCCCTACCCCCGCCCTAACTGGCTCCTAAAGTTTGTTTTTTTCCACTGCCACCACCACAGGCGTAGAAGTGTGTCGGTAAGCAAGCAGGTGCAAAGACCAGTCACAGCTGAATGTGACAGAGTCCCCACAACACCTCCAATAGTTCCGAACTGGCGTCATTCCGCAGTGGCTGCCATGCTTTCCTTGTACACTTCTTGGAGCAGCAGACGGTGTCTTGGGCGGTTGAGTAAAACCTGTAAGGTGTCAAGGCCTTACCAAGAGAGGTCTGTTTAGTGCATGGAGCAGGAAAGAAAAGAGGCGATTACGTCGCATTTTTTGAAGCCGCCCCCTCCCCCTACTTGGCCGCCGTCGCAGCGCGCTTGCGCGTCCGCAGCAAACGACGCCGCTGCGCCCAGCGTTACTATTGGCTGCGCCGTCGGCGAAAGACTCCCAGTAGTCCTTGCGAAAACACGACTTCCGGCACACTTCTTGACCCACAGGTCAGATAGCGAGGGCCTCTCCTGAGTTCTTCCTCCATAGTTTAGTGTTTCCATCTTCCAGGTCTGGGTAACCACGAAGAGGTTGCTGTCTAGGCGGTGGCCAGGCCCAAAACCAGTTTGAAGCTCACGAGACAGATTTCCTTCCTCAGCCCACTTGTGCAGTCGCGCGCATACAATGAGTGCGAACGGCCCACAGAGAACAGGCGATACCGATGTCACCCGCTCGCTTATGCAGTAGTCGTACGACTCCCTCGGTATCATGATAGTCGTCTTCCCACAGATCTGGGCCTGAGATGTTCTTCCGACTTGGGTCAAAGCTTTTCAATGCGTTCGCATTACTACTGCCATCTTCGAAAAACCTCTCTGATAGCGTCAATTTCAAGCCACACGGTCATAGTAGATAGGAGAAATGCGGAGAGGTTGTAGTGGGAGGCGTTTCGTGGTGAGAAGGAAACTGACGCGGCCAATCAGAGCCTGCGGGGGAGAACAGTGGCGAGGAGGAAGTGCCACAAGAGCGGGGTGGTGGAGGAGAAAGTAGCAGACAATGTGGAGAGGACAATGACCCCACCACCAGGTGAGGGTATTAAAGCGGTATTCACACAGGGGACATCGGCGCGGATGGATGTGGTGAGGAAGTGAGCGACGTCACCGATCCCCCGAAGCCCGCCCCTGTAGGGTCCCTAGAAATACTTCTAGTCTGGCGTACGCCGGCTGCGGCGGGGGCTGCTGCTGAATGACCGCCTCGGTGGCGCTGCGAGCAACCGGTGTGCCTTGCCAGCCACGGCGTCTGCGGTAGACGCGCGCGTTTCGCCCCGCGAAACGAATTCCCTGCGTGTTTTCAGATGACTTGCGCATGCGACTGCACTGATTTTTTTTATTTCAGCTTAGCCGTGGTTTTTCAATGCGCAGTTCAGTCATCGGCGTGGCGACGCAAACGATTTTTTTTTTTGCGAACTAATTTTGTGCGCGTACTCCAGAGTCGAAGGCGAAACGAACCCGCTTATTTTTACACCCTATTCTCCTTTCTGAATACTGCTGCCATGCCGTATTACAAACCGTCTTCTGAGGAATTTAAATAAAAATATCCTTGCATCAAGAACATTACCCACGATTCTAAACCCCATGACCGTGTGTGCGCGCAACAGCGCTATTGACGGCGGCATTTTCATTCATACTATTGATCCGATCTCAACTTCTACAGACTCTGAAGCTAAAAAAGACTGAACACTGGAAACTTCTAGATGAAAGCACAATTAAAACATGTAAGATGAGAACCTTAGTCCTGTAAATCATGTGCTTTAGGCAAACTGCAGGAACGCATTCCTTAGTGCTTAGGCAACCGAGTTACAGAAGTAATGAACGCAAGCATGCATTCTAAGTAGTTCTTAGAATCCCGTGCTTGGTAAAATAGCATTATTAGCCCAAGCTATGTAGGTCACACGTACTGTCAGGGAAAAGATACCCAAGGATCAGTAATGTATAGCACAAAACAAAAATCATTGTTAAACACATTTATTTCCATCCCTTTGCACTCAGGCTGCCCACATTTTTGTTTGCACCACCTACTGGCATCTTCTCATCTTTGACTGCTTCGGCTGCTTTCTTGGCAGCCCTCTCAACATTGACTTCATGTAGAAGCGCAGGTGAAGCAGAATATAGAATTTCCATGTTTCACACAGGTCACAGGCGGGAAAGGTACGTTTTAAAACATCAGCGAAGTCAACTATGCTTTTCTCGTGCAACTTGTTCAGACTAAAATAAGTGGTGAAGCTGTCTTCAAGGACGGTGATAATTGTTATTCAAGGGGCTAGACGCATACAGGAAGCCACCATTATCAAATTTTGCAGTGAAAGCTGCAATCCGATCACTTTCTGTATAGCCACTGCTTTTTAAGTCGTCAAGGCTGACGCACAGTCTATGCATTGGCTTTTTTCAGTGCTTTTCTAACCCGAGATATAAATTAGTACCTCGTGGCTTTTTTTCCTGTCATACAGGCACTGTCATCCGAGGTAATAGTTGCACGTGGAGCACAAGAGACCAATGCAGTTTTTGCATCATAAGCGCTCCTTTATCAATTAGTCTGTTGAGTATAGGCAGCATATTCTCGCTGCACGGCTGTTTCTTAGGCACCGAAACTAAGGAAGTAACCACTTCTGGAGCACAGTTTCCCAATGGTGGTAGTTTCGCAATACTGTAGAATGTGAGTGCATTAACAGTAACCAAAAACTGAGCGTCATTCGGATGGTCATAGATCCTGATGATTGCCGAACAATGCTAAACACGCTTCAAGTCTGTCTTGGCTCAAGTTTGCAGTCAACACATACTTAAAACGAAGTGGCTGAGATATGCAACTAAACTAAGTGTGCTCTGAATTGAAACACGGAGTCCCTCTGCTGTGCTGTTGCTCAAAAACCTGCCGATTGTGGCCTTCGCATGAATTTCCCACTTTGTGAGGTGTTCAAGGAACTCCTTTAAAATAAAAAGTTTGGTGACTGCGGGTATAACGCTGCTTTTGGCACACGCGCAGTCATTATCCTGATAAGCTTATTCATTCTTTTTGTAAAAGATTCACTGCCTTCCACGAAATCATAAGAGCGTCCTAACTGGGTGCAATAAATAAAGACCTCTAATTATATCATCACCAAATAGCCGGAATGCTGAAGCAACTCTCATTTTCTCAAAAGAATTGGGATTCAGGTGCATGCTGGTGATCTTCGGCATGGCTTTAAGCGAAACACTCTGGCTGTCCATTTTCCAAGCTTCTCAGATCGGTTTGAGCATGCACCCGACCCTTAGGTGCGTTAAACCGTTTGCCTACAAATGCATTTCGTACATTTTTAACTAGACGGTGGAAGTCTGAAGGAAAGTGCAGATGGCAAATTGAGCTGGCAAGATTTGGCGCTTGTCACGTTGTCTAGACATGACGCGATAACACATCCATAAGAACACACACACCAACACACGCGAGTCAGCGTTCTTGGATTTGGCAAAAAAAAAAAACACCAGTATTATGGGCTCGCGACCAACAAGGAGCGCGCACCATTTCCGCAGCCACGGCACGGCCGCCCCTGCAGGCACGACATTCCGAATGTGTGCAGCGCCCCCTGTGCATTCATCCGAGGCGCGGCCAACCTGTTCCGTAGAGAGCTCCGCGCGAACGGCAGACTAGCAAGTATTTCTAGGGGCCCTAGCCCCTGCTCATGTATTCGCGATTCACACAGGCAGCAGGAAGACGCCGAGAGGGACGAGCGAAGTGGCCGGGCTGCGGAGGCAGAGGGGCAGGGGTCGAAAAGGAAGGGGCCAAAACAATACCCCCTTGCAGGATTGCGGGGGAAAAAAAATACGAAGGGGAAAACATAACAGATGCGCGATAAGAGGCGAGATAAAAGGAACCCGAGGGGGAACAGCCAAAAAAAGGAAGACGGGAGCGAGCTGCACCCCACGCATGCCACGGAAGGCCACATCTCCCGGGGAGACAGGGACTGAACATACAGGCCAAACGAACGGTCGGCGGCGGCCGCCAGAGCAAAACCGGAAGCTGCCTCGCCCCGAGCACTCTCGAAGGCGACGTGTACGCAGCCGCCGTCACTTAGGGAGGGATTACATCGCCCGTGTGAATACTCCTTAAATTAGGCGAGTGGGTTTCGTGAAGGTAGCCACCGACTCGTAACCGATTGTATTACCGCACGAGAATAGTACGATCTCTAGCCACGTGCTCTGCATATGGCCAGCTCTTGCTGATGCGCGTCCGGTACAACGCTATCGTCACACAACACCGTTTGGCGCAGCGGCATTGCCGCTCGACGGCTCCACTATGGTGTATCCCACAGCCCCTTCACAACAGCAGTGAGTGATTTCGGGGGCGAATTAAGGAATGATCAAATGACAAACGGACGTCTGCCAGTGCGTGCCGACCAACAGGAACGGGGCTTTGTGGCAATTTTTTAGATTGTGATCGTTCCGTAATTCGGTCCGAGTTCAACAGAAATCAGTCACACAACCGGAATCATGACCCTAAGGAACATGCCTCCGCATCAATCGCATTGCTCGTCAGCGATTTTTTTCTCACGTAAACAAGTATCTACCCAGACCTGCCATCATGTGTCCGGTTTATTTACTGTCGCATCAGACACGTACTGGAGAGCTATTTCACGCTGTGCGTTTCCCTCTGGTAAACTACTAACACTGCATACACATCATACTGCCCACATTGCTTCCTTTGAGCCAGTCTCTTAGCCGTGAAGATTTCGACATAACCTTAGTGGACCTCTAGGAGATAGGGTCTTGCAAGGTGGTCCTGGTTATGGCTGGCTTAGTATAATACGCTTGAACGCTCCACCAGAACATCTCCGATTAGCTTGTGCAGCTGTTGAACTTCCCTCTGCAGAAGCTGTGCACCTATTTTGCTTGGCAGGGCTGGTTTATTATGCTTAAACGCTCCGTCAGAACACCTCCAATTAGTTCAGCTGTTGTGCCTCCTTCGATAGAATCTGCGCACTTTTTTTTCTTTGAGGGGGCTGGTTTATTACGTTTGAACGCTCCGCTAGAACAACCTCGAATAGCTGGTTCAGCTGTTGCGCCTCCCGCTATGGAGGCTGCACGCCTATTGCATTTGGCAGGGATGGTTTCGTATACTACGCTTGGACGCTCCCCCAGAACATCTCAGATTAGCTTTTTCAGCTGCAGCACCGCTTCAACGGAAGCTGTGCACCTATCGTTTTGCTTGGCAGCCCTGGTTTAGTATATTACGCTTGAATGCTCCACCAGGACACCTCTGATTAGCTTGTTCAGCCGTTACGCTTCTCTCTGTGGAAGCTGTGCACCTATTTTGCTAGGCAGGGCTGGTTTAGTATATTACGCATGGACGCTCCACCAGAACATTTCCAATCATTTGCTCCGCTGTTGTGCCTCCCTCTACAGAAGCTAAGCACCTACTATTTTGCTTGGCAGGAGTAGTTTAGTATATTACGTTTAAACGCTCCACCAGAACATCTCCGATTAGCTTTTCAGATGTTGCGCCTTCCTCTATGGAAGCTGTCGCCTTTGGCATGACAGTTCCAAAATGTTCCCAGTGTTTCTGTGATGTTTAGAGTCTACTTCTAAGTGCGTGGTGATGTTGATATTTTACATTGGCTTATCACTACGCGCTCTCCAGTTACTCAATTGCTCTTTGCTGCTCTTCATTTCCCCTTTTTAGATTTACCTAAACCGAGGTGCCTTGTTATATCACTTCGATATTTTTTATGCCCTGGCATTGGCGAGTTTCCACTGACTTCAACAAACCACTCAAGAAACACTTTCCTGTGTGGTCAGTCGTTCTCGAGCATGGCAGTGCTTCTCCCACCAGCAAGTCTTCCGGCACTGACCTTCTCCTTATTTTCAAAATTTGCTCTATGGCCCACATGTGCACCACTCCCAGGGCAACCAACTAGAGTACTTATTTGATGAAAGAGAGGTGTTCAGCACAAGCCATTTTTACGCTTTCTCATTAGGCTTCTGAACTGCTGAAGACTTCACGTCAACACAATAGCGCCAAGGGTACTGTTCAGCAGCAACCCTGGCGCTGGCGTGTCCAGGAAAGCAGGTGGCCCACCTGCCACCTAGGTAACTTGACAGTGTGACGTCGTCACAACTTGCCCACCATTAGCAGGTGGCAGTTAAATTGATTGGCTCTCACAAGCACCACCAGTGGCCGTTTTAAGCAGTCACCTGCTTAGGAGAGCAAGCTGCTGGGCTAGTTGGTGATGCATGTTGTTCTAAAGACGCATTAGCACTCGTGAACGTCTTTTTGTGTCCTCTCCTCAGTGCCTCGTCGGTATATTTGCACTGCCTTCTAAACAACCTGCTGAGGAAGTGGCACACTGCTTAACCGCTACTCCACTGCGCCAGAAGTGGTACAAGAAATCCCGTGCAATCTATGCAATTCCGCATATATGAACACAAAGGCAGAACCTAGGCGACAGAGAAGGGGTACTTGCACAGGAAGGCATTGTACTTTTAAGGGTGTTAAGCGTTAGGTGAAGGTGAAAGAAAGAACAGTGCTTGTGTCTGCAAAGTGATACACAAAGAGGACCCTAGGTCGCTGAAGGGTCCCATTAATGCTATTGCATCATAGTTTTAAGGCAAGCTTGAGTGTCCCCTCAAGTTTTGTTTCATTAATTATTGCCTCCCAAACTATAGCTCCCATTTGTTGGCAACTGGTTTCCCTCAAACGAGATGTTGTCAGTGTCTATGTCACAGGATTTTTCGCGGCGACTAAAATAGCGCCACCATTCCATCCAGCATGGCAGGGTACCAGGGACTGTGGTCGAGCAATGGGCAGCTTGCAAGGTTGTGGGAAGGCTACCTTAGAAACATTTTTCCCCGAGCAATACACCTTCACAGGCTGCGTTAGCACCTCTTGCTCTGCACACAAAAGGGTAGAGTGCAAGTCACCCTCATTGCATTGCTTGAAAAGGAGGAGCATCCCATTACCTGTGTCAGCCATGGTTGCCATTCTTCCGAGACCGCAAGGGCAGCGGTTGAATGGGTATAATGGTGCCATCCCCTCACCTGCACCTGTGTCTACCGTATCATAAGTTAAAGAAAGAAAGACTAAACAAGATAGGGGCTATTATTGCTGCAAGAGTTTCTAAGCGATTGAAATGGGAGGCGACTCACTCCTCGAGCTTGCCCCTTTTGCTTGTGTGCAGAGCAGGAGGCACAAATGCAGTCTTTGAACTACAGTAATCCCTCGTTATAACGAAGTCAGCGGGACGGCGAAAAAATTCGATATAAGCGACCACCCGAGAAAATCTAAAGCAGTCGAGCTTTAATTGCGCCGCAACAGCGAGGAAGTCAAAATACAATGTATTCAGTGAAGCAAAACTTTATTCAGGTGCAAAAAAGGCAGTGAGCTTTGGCTGTTTCAAGTTCTTACTGGGCACGTGCAACCCCTGCTCTAATCTGACCAAGCATTGCACGAGGCCGCGGTCACCGCCCATGCAATCAACCTTCGGGGTATTTCGAATCGCGAAGATAGTGGCCGCTTTCATGTGGGGGAAGGGTCACGGAAATGCGTGGCTCGAGTCTGAGGTTGTGTTTGTTGTGCTCAAAAAACGATTAGCCGCTCATTGTAGGTACGCAACGCGATTGTGAAAACTGAACGGTTTTGCAGTAGGGGCTTCGCATGATTACGGGCGGTTTTTTTTCCCGAGGTGTACAGCTGTGAAGTTTGCAATTGAGTTTTTCGGTGCACCGTTGTCGACCGCACTGTGCTAATTCTACGGTTTGAGTGCCAGTATTCGCACAGCGTCATGTCCACGCCGTTGACAGATTTCTAGGAACAAAATTCAATGACCCTAACACGCATTTAGACCGTTTGTCTAGTCACATGGCGCGAATCAAGCATGACCGGCTTGAGAAAATTGCCGGGGAAACACCGTGGTTGCGTTGACCCGCCATGTTGACAGCCTACTCGCCGCTGGCAATGCTTCGATTTTTTGTGTTTTCGGCAAGTTATCCGTCGATTTGTGCCGTCAAAAGTGCAACGAAGCTAGGGGTGGTGTTTTATTGTGAGGAAGGCCGATTATGATGAGCGGCAAGCAAATTTCTAGACCGGCTTCCCCAAAGTCTTCTTCCCTATATTAACGTAGCTCCTCGCGTCGAACACTGCAAAGGGCGTGCGACCTGGTAGCAGCTCAACAACACCGTTGTTCACGCTTGCAAGCGCGACCTGCGGGTCGTGCGCCTTCCCGTTTGAAGCGAAAACTCTCGGGAATGACGATGTTCGCGCACTTTCGAGATTCATCTGCTTAGGCCAATGTGAAATGGTTAGGCTTAGCGACTACGGCAGCCAGGGAGCAGCTCTGTTCAACGCCGAAAGCTAACTTCACTTGCGACTCGGAAGCGTGAATAGGGTCATAATTGGAGGGACACTTTTTTTACGCTTTTTGGCACGTTTCAACGCCAGAAATGTTCTCTGGAGAGGTAAAATCTTGCTCACCGAGCGCACCCCTTGGAATGCTACGGCGAAAGTCTGCCCGCGGTCCTTTGGCCACTTTTCGGCATCCAAGAGACTGCGGTTTTCTGGCAGCGCAAAGCGTCACGAAAATTTTATTTTTCTTTGTATTCTATCACGGGGGACACCAGCGATGCGACTGCGACCGATTCGGGCGCGCTTCCGTTCGCATCCGCAGTAAACAGCTGGGGGCACTCGGCACTCGCTTTGTACCCATTACTAGGCAGGTCATCGGTCGTAGGTTTGGTACTTTTATGACCTGTTCTGTGCCTGCCTGAGACTAATTCGTCGGCAGTATTAATTTGTCACTGCATGCGCAAAAGGGTCGCCGCCGCGCCGGCAATGCCTCCGCTCACAACTTCGCTCTAAGCGGGTCAAGCTCCTTGTGCACATCGAGTAATGCGGCTTAAAATGCATGCGTTTGGGTCGAGACCGTAAGAAATTTCGAATAAAGCGATATTTCAAGTAAAGTGATTTCGTTATAACGAGAGATTACTTTAGTTCTTATGGGGGGGGGGGGGGGGGGGGGAATCTTTCTTGAGTCAGCTTTCCCGCAGAACCACCAGTTTCTTTCTCGAGACACAAGTAATGCTGAGAAAGGTCATTAGGGATGCCAAAAGTACTGCAATGCTCCCTCTGTTGGTCCACCAGGTTGCGAAGTTCCTTCAACCGAATTCATATGCATATGCATCGCATTGCATATGTGACCAGGAACGACAACCAACGAGAGAAGGCCAAATGATACAAAAATGAAAAGTTACAGAATAGCACCCCAGTGTTCGAATGCTTCCTGTGTGACCACCATTGCCTCCAGCATGCGCCTTGACGCATCTTCGTACAAAGGTCTTGTGACCTCACTAGGATGGGCTCCACTTAGTGCAGTTTTCACCTAAAGGACATCTTTAGGGCTCATTCACACTTGAGAGTCGCAGAGGTCGCACGACCATTTTGGTCGAAAAGCAACAGTCGCAAACAGTCGCGTTGGTCGAAAAACGACAGTCGCGGGCCATTCGCTCACTGCTCGATTTTGCAGCCTCGCGACTGCGAGTCGCAAACCGCTGAACCAATCAGCCGGCGAGCTGAGCTTTCGGCAACGACGCCGCTCGCGGGTGTGCCGAGCGACGAACTGCGCTATCTGCTCCTTGGTTGCCCTAGTCGTGGCTAAGCCTAGCCGGTTTCACATCGATGCCGCAGCTGAGGGCGTTTCGGAACTTGCTAGCGCTGTAACCAAGATGCTACTTTCGTCACGGCTTTATTGTGAACCCTGTCTCATGATAATATAAAAATATGCTCGATTTCCGCGACGCCTTCAGCAGCGGAGAAAGCAGACACCAAGCGATCGAGCCGCATTGGGCAACAGCAGCAAAGCGGCTATGAGAAGACATTTGCTTGTATCCAGCAGCTCGGTATTGGCCAATGACCGTCAAAATTGATTCATTTTTGAATTTCAACTTCCCAGAGCATGGTATGAACGCGAACAAACAACGTACTAGCGCATTTTTCTGACGCTAGCGGCCAGCACCCAGGCTGGCTCGCAGGCCGCTTGTACAGCCGTGGTGCACACTGCCGCTATATCTTCCTCTTCGCTCAGGTCGTCGCAGCACATTGCTAGTATCGAGGGACCAGAGCACTTTCTCGACGGCCAAGGCAGACCGCAGGAGGCGCGGCCAAAGCAGGCGAAACTCTTGAAAGCGTGCGAACGGCATCATTCCCAAGAGTTCTCATTTCAAACGAGAAGGCGACCCGTAGGTCGCCTTTGGGTGTGTGAACATTGGTGTTGCCGAACTGCGGTGTAGTCGCAGGCGACTGCTGGTCGCGCGACCTCTGTGACTCTCAAGTGTGAATGGGCCCTTACACGACTGCTCAACAAGGGCCACTACTTTAAGCACTTGTTCTTTTTTTTTAAAGTACCCACTTAGAACCTCTTTTCATTGAGCAACTGATTCCACCATGTAAGAAAAGCTCATGAAAAATTCAAATAACAGACCAAACCACCACTTTCGACACGGCACGATATAGTGTCGAAGTGTCACATAACATTACGTGGACACAAGCAGCGGTTTGGTCCACCAAGGCAAACAACCACAGGTGCAGTGATGGGAGGAGGGTAGCTGTCACCTCATTATGAAGTTGGCCAAACAGCTTCAACAGAAACATCCGCCGGGTGTTGCACTCGAGTGCCTTTGCAAGAACACAAATACGCAGCGTCTCTTCTCGGTGTCGTGTGCTTAGGATGGTCCTCACCCTAAAGGCACACCCTACTAGCAGCACTGACGACGCATCCGCTCCAGCACACCTCACGCGCACAGCACACACACACTCACACACATGCAAAACAGGGCTGTCCGATATAGAAACGGCTTTTATTCGTTTCCTGCTCGCCGCAACACACATCATACACAACATGCACCACGCACGCACTCCACCCACAGCAACGACCAACTAAATGTAATACACGTCTTTTTTTTTTGTGAAGTGCACACTCACTTTACACCAAGACCACCAAGCAAGAAGAGGAAAAAGTAAAAAAAAAAAAATACGCGCACACTCTCCCTACTACAAAGAGAAAAAGGCTGCTCGCTGCTGCTCGTTATTCAATGTTCTTTCGGGCAAGTCTGCGCACTGTGTACAGGCTGGTGTTAGAAAGAGCACCTGAGATGGGTGCAAATAAGTTCAAAAGTGAACCTGCATCAACCCTTATTCAAGAGCGTGGTCAACATGCCATGTGCCATTTATGATTTCGCAGAGCCATTCTACTGGCGTCCACAAAGCAAGGCCCTGCTCAGCCTACATTTCAAACAAAACTGATGGTGTCAGTTTGTCTCTTGTGTATTTTTAACAGGCTTCAGCTTGCCACATGGCAGGTACAAGGAAAAACATGTTCACAAATAGTCTACAGTCACACAGCGAATCAGCAGCAAGACTGCCGTAGTTAACAAATCTAAGGAAGAAAAAGAAAGGAAAAAAGCAGAGAACAGCAAACATTCCTCCCTTCCTGGCCATGCGACTGGAAATTTCCCAACCTTGCTCTTTACAACAAAGTGTCCAGTTTTACACTCATCCGCGGTTCTGAGCCCACAAGCACCCAAAGTCCAGCATTTGGAACAAGTGATTAAGTACTTCCACTCACAGCCTGAAAGCAAATTTCGTTGGACCAACAATGCAAACAAAAGCTGCATGAACTGCAATGGGTTTGACAGCACGGAAAGGCCAATTCCAAAGATTAATAAAAATGGAGCAATTTCGAAAGCTATCAACAAGCATCCTATCCCAATAAACCAACTGCCACTGCCTACTGAATTTGCGCCTCCTAACACACTGCGCTGGCAATCCAGCAACATTTCGAATTCGCCTACACGGACCCTCATGCACCTTCAATCACTGTCAGCAAGATGTAGTAGCCTTGGGAAATTGCCAGTTTTCATGCCAGCCTGCACAGCATCAAACTTGCCGCAAAGACATTTCGTACTAAAAGCGCCACAGCTCACAAAAAGTGTTAATCATCAAACAAATCACACGCACACACACACAAGATGCTTAAAAGAACCCGAGAAAGAAGGATACAACAATATAAACAGCGTTGTCACCTTTAAAGTGTTTTCCTGGCCATACAGCATACGCTCAAGTTTGGTGACATCACTCTGCAAATAGCGCTACTATCTTATTGTGAGTGCCTGTGCACTGCCAGACGACTGCTGTCATGCACACCACAGCTCAAAGATATGAGGATGACAAAAACATTACAGTTGCCTTACTATGTACACATCCACAAATGGTACATCACTTGCGCAGGGGAAAAAAAACAGATAAAGCAAGCAATCAAGATGGAAAACCACAACAAACATCAAACCCCACTAAAAGCAAAGACCCGAGTAACAATGATCAACTGAAGTGTGCACAAGACCGCCCTGATGGCTGGGCACAAGGGCCACTGGTAACGCCAGCCAAACTCTGTGCGGTCCAGTCGAACTGAAACATATGTTTAGCCATTTTAATCCGAATGCTGGCTTTGAAAGAATGTTTGCGTTTGCCTAACAAACAGTGCAGATTCTAACCCCAAGCCAAATGACGTCCGCAATGCTATTTGTACCTCAGCTAGGCACATGGGCATATGGGCAACCCTAGGGCACGACATCACACTTTGCATAAGTCCCGATTCTTGGTGAAATCCGATGCTCCTATGTCCCCTGCCCCTTCGCTCTGGTTCAGGGGACAAGTCGTAACATGTCAACTGTTCACAACCAAATGCGTTGTTTTTTTTACTGCCTGGGTTGCCCTGCATGTGTAGAGCAGCCAGTAGAAGCAACAAACTTAACCCCACCACACAACCCCCCTCATGCAGAAAAGATGGCATAATGGTAGCAGATGGCGGAGTCGGCAGCAGCAGCAGCAGTTTTCTCCCTTGCGCAAGCTAGGCTAGCTCCATCTATACCAAAGGTATCGCTGACCACACACAGGTACCTCGTATGTACAAACACCACGTGCAGCAATGTCGACAAAAGAATGAAACGAGCCTACCACCCAAACCACAGCAGTGTTGCCCGCCAGAGGCAGCAATTTTTCAACTCACCAGCACTCCTCACTACCACGCACCTAGCTAGCTGGTGACAGCCCGCAAACTGTCGTGAGATGGCTCACTCTCTCTTGAGTGTGATGAGATGTCACATTATGCGTGTTAGCATCAAATGTCACTTCCACAACATGATCATGGCTTCTCAGAATGGGACTGAACCATACGTGACTTCCAGGCAAGACAATATTTGGCAAAGGCCTAATGCAGAAAAGCTGCCCACCACACTTTGACCACAAACCTGAGAGGCAACGACGATGCTAGAACACGAGGCCCTGAGCCTGCATCTCGGGAAAGAAAAACTCGAGGGGGGGGGGGGGCACGTCCGCACTGCAAACGAATGGTAACTCAACTGCTTTGGAGAAATAATTTTGTCCTGCATTACTCTCTTCTAGTATTCCTATGAAGCAAAAAGGAAGGGGGGGGCTAATGATGTAGGGCAGCTAACTTTGGCCTCACAATGAAAACTGTCGCTATAACCACAAGAGTCTAGATGAAAAGCATGCGCTGCATCATCCTGCAGCAGCATGCCTGGCACTACAGCTTTCAAAATGGGAGAGTGCGCCCATGCGAGACTAACGGTGGCCTCCAACAATCGAGACTGGCGACACGCTGGGGGATGGTAAAATTTCGAGGGTTTTCTCAAAGAGGCGGTGGACTGACCCGCAAATACCTCGGCTGCAGAATCACTGCGGAACATGTACAGGTACTTTGTATCCAAGGGGATGGTACGATAGTAATCATAAGAGAATGCCAGAGCACGCATCCGCCATCATTTCTTCAGGTGCAGAACACTCACGCCGCGCCAAGGAGCCGCAACATAGCCTCCTCCTCTCCCCAAATACAAGTACAAGGACCGTGCAAGATCCAGCAAGCACGAGCTTCTCACAACTGGGATGCAACAAATGCCGGAGGAAAGGAGGACTATGCCGGGAGCAAAGTCTCTTTTTCGCACGCCACAACCAATCAGTAGCACACAGTCACGAAGAACACCTGCCAACGAAAGGGATCAGCCAGACATTCGTTTCCGCTTTAGGAAGATGCCTAAACTATCTACCATACAAAGCTGCACAAATTCACACGCGCATGACTACTGCCCTAAACAGTGAAGGCATTTTATCTCCTGGCAGATGCAGCCAGACACCAGCGGGCCCTGAGAAGGGCGTGGCTAGGAAAACAAGAAAAAGAAAGCGGCGAAACCACTTGATTCTCGTCCATGCAACAAAGATGCGCAGCAAATGGATTTACAATGAAGTGCGCCTGCCTTTCACCTGTATCGAAAGCACACATCCAGATACAAAATGCATTTGCAGCATCTCTCCATCTGCCTCTCTATTCGTGACTCAAAAATGCAAACAAACACCTGCGGTAGGCTCGCAACAATAGAGTGCACCATTTTCCAAGTCTCAGCTTGCCAAAATTTCAGCGGATAAATGCCAAGGTGTGAACTGAGGTACTACCCGACGCAGTGAGTGCCTGAAGAGCGCAAGAGCAGTTGCGTCCAGATTAGTTTGCAGCAGTGCTAGTTTGCTGAGGAAAGTGCGGCGGAGATGAGCATGAAGCCAGCGAATGCCTGTCTCCCTGATCTCCCTGATCCCTGGTCTACTGACAACTGGCATTCAAAGGTCGCACCACGAGCACAACGGGTCACAACGACAGCCAAGGCATTTCCATCGCCAAACAGGAAGACGAAAGCGGCTGGTTCAGAGAAGTAAGCCAGCAATGAGTTAAGGCCAATCCCTCGCAAATCCCACTAACCACCAGGAGTTAGCTAGCTAATGTGCAGCAACTTGTCACGAGTAGAAAGGCACGCCTGCAACCCTTGGGCAGGCATGCAATGCAGGAACACCCAGAGAAGAAAAGCTGCCACAAACACTCACCACATGCACTAGCCTTGCACCAAACCACAGCTATGCCTCACTGCATGACTTGGTTCTTCAGACGGCAATGCTTCACGAAAGAATGTGTATCAGTGGTCACCTAGTGTCACAGCGAGGCATTTCAAGTGCGGTATGCAACCACGTCTTCCCACGAGCAACCTGTTGCTGCGCTGCCCAAGGCCACCGCGATCACCCTAGGTCATTCAGACATTTGTTAACCAGCACCAGCTATGGGGATGCACCTGACAAGCATGTTAAGTGGCTCAAAAATGCAATGCAATGATCATATACCTTCTGCACTAGTCAATGTTAGAAGCACAATGCTCACGGCGCCTGCAGGTAAGGCAAGACACACCTTAAAAACTTCTGGCCAGAACACCAATCTATGTGAACTGGCTCCGATCTGCTCGTGAAATTTACATGGAAAACTGGTAAGGAGAGCGCTAACACACCTGATGAAACAATACAGATACCGTGAGCACTGTCAAATCGAGATGGCCTTCGGAGACTAGCACAGACAGAGCAGTGTCTCACCTTGCATACGCTGAGAGACAACTTGTGCCAGAAATGATACATGTTATATGTACAGCAGAAAAAGCGAGAGAGGCAGAAAAAAGAAAGAGCAGTGTGGCGAGAGAGAGAGACTCCTCCAGACACGCACCATGCACGCCTTAAATACACGTGACATTCGCACGGGCTTTGTCCTTGCAGGCCCCACACACCAGTGCCCAGGAGGAGGGAGGCCGGCAGAGGCCCACGCGAACCACCAGGCATACCCACACGCACAGGCCAGACACACCACACGACACCCGGACGGAGCTGCTGGCGGCCGCGCCACCTCCCTCCTCCCAACCCGCACCCCACCGCAGCCGATTTCCCCGCCAGTACGAGCCAGTGCATTCTCAGAAACTCTTTCCACCTTCCTGGGGTGGCTGCACAGGTGCACTCGGGTGGCTGGGGAGAGACACGGAACGAGCCAGTCTTTGATCGCAACAATTACGCCGATGCATTCACTCAGCCCCTGGGTGCGGCTGACGAGGTCCGTACACGGCCATAGACTGCCGCTCCAATTTTTTTGTAACAACGAGACTGCACCAGTACCAACTGTGCTGTGCGGTGGCTTCCCGCATCCACCCAGTGCACCAGTGCCACCAGAGAGCGGGCAGACCAAACGGCCCCCAGGAGCGTCGTGTCGCCGCTCATGGGGAGACGGACATGCCGAAGCCCTGCTTGCCCTCGCGCTGGGGCCAGGGCCCGCCTTGGGCCGCCCCGCCGTCCCCGGAGCCGCCCGCCTGCCCGGTCCCTCCCTGGCCCATCCAGCCCAGGAAGGAGCCCGACCCGCCGGCGGCTGAGTTGGGCGGCGGAGGCCCCCCCGGGCCCTGGTCCGCTGCGCCCCCCTGGAACGAGCCCCCAAACAGACCGAAACCGGCCGCCTGCCCCAGGGCTGCCACCACGGCCGAGCTGAGTGGCAACGTGGCCGCGCCCAGGTTCAGCGCGCCCATGCCCAGCGTGGGTGGAGTAGTGTTGACCCCCTGCGGGGGATTGGCCTGTGCCTGCGCCGCGCCCAGGGGCCCCATGCCCAGGCTGCCGCCCAGCAGGTTGGGCAGGTCGGCCCCGCGGTGCGCTCCGCCGGCCGCCTGATGACCCCAGCCACCGTGGGGCGCCAGGTGATGCGCACCCGGAAAGGGCCCTGGGGCCGCATATGCTGCCCCCTGGCCTGCAGGCCGGCCTACATCCAGAGGGCCCCCCCGATGGGCGGGGCCGGCACCCGGACCCCTACCCCCCGCACCGCCCCCCGCACCACCTCCCGCGCCAGCAAGCGGCCCCAGCGCGTGGTGGTGGGCCGCGGGTGCCGCTTCGCTCTTGGGCACCGCGTTGCTGACGTGAATGCTGGTTCCGCGAATTATGTGGTCCTCGCCACACAGCGACTGCGCCACGTCCGGGTCGACGAATGTGACAAAGGCGAACGCGCGGAATGGCTTGGGGATGAACACGTCCGTCACCTCGCCGAACTTGGAGAAGTAGTCACGCAGGTCGTCCGAGCTCAGGTCCTCTGTGCAGCGGCCCACAAACACCTTGCGGCTCAGCTCCGACGCCTGGCCATCCTGCGTGCCAACGCAGGCCCTCATGCTCCCATTTGGCACAGGTCAACCGAACAACAGCAGAAAGCACTGCCAACAAGGTTTACGGAGGTGAACTCTACACAAACGTAAGCCCAAGGCAACCCTAGGTCTTCTGCAATGAAACCCCATTCATTCATGCTGCAACAATGGTATTACAGAAGATGAGTTATGGAATTTCCCTTAGCAATGAAAGCAGCACTACATGCGTGGGAAGCTAGGCTCAGCTGGAGCTGCATTGTCAGACTTCCCATGGTTCAGCCCCTTCTGGTGGCAACACATGGGGTGCCACAAGTGCCGTGTGCAAATGAAAAAAGGAAGAGAAATGACAGTAAAGGGTGGCCTTACTTGAGCACTCACTTTGGAGTTGGGGATCTTGACATCACACCAGCGGCCATCGATGAGATGCCGCTTTGACAGAGCCCTCACCTGGGACTCGTAGCTGGAGAAGCGGATGAAGCCAAAGCCCTTCGACTGGCCCGTCTTGGGGTCCTTCTTCACCTGGTATGGGACAACCAGAGAAGGTGACAGGTGTGAATGGGGCGATGCCTCTAGGCAAGCGCTCACATTGGAGACCCACCACTGGCTAACTAACAACAGATATTTTCACCATAAAGTAGACTCCGCTGCTGCGATGTTGGAATAGCCAGAAGTTGACACTTAAAACATCCAGAGAAGAGGAGCCACTCCAGCAGCGACAATGCTCTGCCCGCTGTTGTTGCAGTGTTTACAGTGGTTCTGTCACACTCCCTTGAATAAGCGTGATGTGACTCATTTTTAACCCAATGTGGTGTGTCAAACAATTTTCAAAGGCACTCAATGCACTGTAGAGAAAGAAGCCATGGTTGATCCACGAGTCAAGTTCGGTGATTGTAATTACCTAAAGCCAATTGTGCCACTAGTTTGGCTATTTTGCTCAAAAGAGAAAAATCATATTTGCATAAACAGGGTGTAAGCTGTCGGCGATATTTAAATGTAAGTTCTCAAGCGAAAAATGCCTTTTCTTCAGCACAGTATAGTTGCTGTGTCGGATACTAAAAAAATGCTCACATGTAATAACATAACCACTTATAATGCGGGACCGCATTGTATGCGGATTTTTGCGACAACCGCTTTGTTTCCCATAGAGTTCAATCTATTGGCGTACCGCTTAATATGTGGCAGTGCACAACCGAAGACCGCATATGGTGCGGGTTCTGGAAAGCCTGGTGGCCTGCGTACCAGCAGGCGTGAGGAGCGTGCTTCCCAGATTGCGCAAGAAGAACGCAACAGGCGGGGCGGAGGAGCGCTGTCAGCGTGGTTCAAAGCAAGACTGAAGGCAGGAGAGGACAGAAAAAAAAAAAAAAGTCGCAAAGAAGGCGTTTTTCCTCTCACTCTCTGATGCGCCTCTGTTGGGCACACTGATTGGACAAAACTTGAAAGCACGTGATGGCATGGCCAGACAAGCATGCTGGAGAGGCGGCCAGGGCGGCGGACACTGCAAGCGCTGCTCTTACCACACGCACGTGCAGCAGCGTCTTGTCACGCCTGAGCCTATGAGTGAGGTATGTGTCGTCGTGTGTAGTGAAAAGTTGACAATGTGAGCAGGTCCACCAGCCTGGGCTGTCTGCAGTTCCTTTGGCGTCTGCTCCTCCGAAAGTCGGGAAACGGCAAGCTCTCGAAACCAAGCACAGTATTATGAGATATGTTGAGAGCGGTTTAAAAAAGGCTACAGGAGCAAAAAAGTACGGCATCGCCAACATTACTGTGTCCGCCATTTGGAAGAACAGCTACAAGTTGCAACAACAGCTACAGGAAGACTCCGCGTCGCTTGCAAGGAAGCGGATTCGTGCGTCAAATAACGAAGATGTCGCTGCTTTGTTTGAACGGTTTCGCGAGGTCCGGGTCCAGAGCTTTCCTGTGAGTGGCTCGATATTGCAAGCCAAGGCCAGGTGCCTTGCAAACAATTTGGGGCATGATGTTTCAACCCACTGAACGATTATATTCAGCGTTTCAAGGACCGGTACGAAATAAGCTCATTGTCGTCGCCACCGACCCCAACGGCGTTGCGTGTGAAGTAGCCGCCTCAGATGAATACATCGTGGCAGCGGTGCACAGTTGCTATGAGCCTCTATCCAAGGATGAGCCCGACGAATTGAGTGAAAGCGCAGCAGAAGATTCTTGCAAAAACGCGCTTGACTGTTGCAAGAAAACTGTGCCTCTACTGCACTCAGAGAAACCTCAGTGAGCAAGCGCTCAAGTGCTTCCACGTTTTTGAAGATGACGCCATTAGCACGCAGTTCAATCGCAGCGCCAGACTAAAATAGCGTTTTTTTATTCATTACGACGCTTCGACAAAAGATCAAATAAACTTCTTTGTTGCTGTGATTGCAGTGTTGTGCGTCTGATGCGATGTCAGGTGCACTTTGAAAGTTAGGCTGGCCATTCCGAACATGCGAATGCATGGAAAAACTACGTTTTGGTTACAGTGCAGCACTGCTTATAATGTGGATTTTCCAGACGTCGCGGTATGTGTTATAAGCGGTCTATGCTGTATTAACTAACAAGCTGGCAAACTGAAATCTAAAACTTTTTAGTAATCCCAGGCACACCCTTCTAAACACAGATTAGTAGCTCACTATTAGTCATGGTGCAGCGGAGGGCAATCCCGCAGCCATGACTAAAAGCCACCTCAAGGACAAAAAAAAACGGTTGTGAGTGAGCGCTTGTCCCGTCACCCTCTACTGGCTAAGCTACTTTTGCATTCTTTTCATCATTTCAAAATGAGCAAAACCCATTCAAACACACAACGACACCTCTGCAGTATTTCTGGGAATGTTTGTTGTTTGTGCTCATCCCAAGTTCTTGCTTTCTATCATGTTATCATGAGTAATTTTCGACATTGTTATTGCGCTACTCAAGGTTTACAGACAAGAACGACACTTCTTGTCTGTGTAAACCTTGAGTAGCGCAATAACAATGTCGAAGATTACAAACCAACTAGGCCCATTTGAAGCTCTTCTTAGAATCATGAGTAACCCAGCACTTAAACCTATCCCCCCCCCCCCCCCCCCAACTCTTTCCCTTCTTCCCTCTTCCAGCTCCCTGCATTTCGGGTTGGCTCGAGTTGATATCAAAATCTCTTCAGTTTTCTCAAATGACAAGGCAGACAACAGTGCACAAAGACCCTGTCTCCCATCTGGTAACATGCTGGAATTGGAACTGGGCCCCGAGTTTCACAAATCAGACTCTAGAGCAGTTCGTTCAACATGGTGGCATCTGGGTGCTCTGGACAGCCACGAGCTTTTGGCCGTCAGCAGTGTTGCCGAGAATGTTTGTCACATTTTCAACCACTGGAAAAGCAGGAAGAGTGGGGTTTGCGGAAGGCTCGCGAGTTTCAAATCTGCTGACGAGAACTAGTCCAGGTAGTTTCGCCAATCAAAGCAATCAAAGTGCTGTTTTGTGCTTTGTGGCACTCAGGCTTTAAGGCTGTACTGATTTTTCCCATCCACTGTATGAGATAGCACCAAACTTCTACCTGAGCACACTGGACCATGACCGTCCTGGTATCTACTCTCACATGCAATTAAGACAACCTGCACGGTGCATCACATATCGGAGCTGCGGCGGTGTTGCAAGAGTTTGGAACTTTGTCTGAATGCATGAGCGATAGAACATGCAAGACATATACTCCTTCCATTTCATTTTATTAAAGTTCTGCAGACAACTCCTACACTTACAGCACAGGGGATGCATACATTAGTGGAGGAAATCCTAAATGGATGCATGAAAAGATTCGTGGTGTTACTGCACATGTAGAGGCCCTCAGGCAGTTTTTCATATTATCTGATGCATGTTTCGGCGGAGCCGAACTTGCATGATGCCACGGAAATTTTACATGGCTCTGCACACGAAAAGACGGCCGATTGATACGCTGCTGAAAACGGTTACAGACGCTCGAGAGGCATGATCCACTATGTGGCTGAGTGATTGGGAGAAGTTTTTGTTTTTAGGACATGACCTTGTATGGTAGATAGGGCAACACTGCAGCAGGGCTCCGTACTGATTGTCGTACTGGCCTAATCTGAGAACATCTATGTCACGGCTTACTTGAAAGAAGCGGCGCATGAAACTTTCACGTAACAGTGGTGGTAACCATTGCCGGACTCTGTGAAAGCTGTAAGGTGGCTGGATGGCAAAGCTTTCCGCAGTAGCATTTATGGCGTCATACTCTCCCTGTGTTCATTTTAAAGGAAAAAAATACAGCGCGAACATAGACGACGGAAGAAGAAGAGGTCCACAACACAAGCGCTGTCTCGCAACTGACAGTTGCGAGACAGTTGCAAGACAGCGCTTGTGTTGTGCACCTGTTCTTCGTCCGTCGTCTATGTTCGCGCTGTATTTTTTCCTTTAAAATGTACGTAACCCAACTAGCCCAACTTTCCATCCTATTACAGCAAATCTCCCTATGTTTCCAGAATTTATAGACATGTTTGTGCTTAGCCCAGGCTATGAGCCCCGAGTTTGTAGAGCACAATTTTGGAAGAACATGAGAATCAGTGAGAGTAAATATGAAATTTCCTGGTATACAATGTACTAATCTAATAAAGTGCAACCCCGATTATGCATCCCTCATTCACGCGACAATTCACATTTTATAATAAACTGGCGCAGGCCCGGCGAGCACCCATAGAGTCCTGATTATAAGAAGCAAAATTATACACTACCCGCTTGATACGACAGGCGGGAACTGTACAGAATGAAAGAGGCTGGTGGAGCACTTTACCAGCAGTCGTCATGCCATCCAGGGTATCCCGAATTGGAACCGAGGCAGAGACATGTGCCAAAAACGATGCCATGGCACATGACTGCCAGCAATGAGTTTTGCCAAAGGCTTGGACCTCGTGTGCCCAACTCGTGGCTGTGGGTGCGAGGCAGCTCTCACAAGCTTGCTTCGCTGATGAAGGCATTACGAAGTCAATCGTATGTCCATTTCAACATGAAGTTGTGTTGGCGGTAACTAGTAACAGTATTAGACCTTTTGTGACAAGCAGCGGATAGTTCCAAAGCGTTTACTGCTGCAGTTTTAGTGTGGAGCGTGTTGAGCACAGTGACACCAAGTGAGAATGCGCTGCCACCGCCGCATATAAAGAGAGAAATGTGGGGAAAGACTGGATTTGACTCGCATCTACACACTTATGCAAACACATTCCACACCGAAAAAAATTCTACACAGGCACTAAGACTGCTCAAATGTGGGAATATGAAAGCAATACTGTCCCTGGGTGCACTGACACACGACAAACACGCGCTTTCGACACAACCCGGACTGCTAGGCGATACTGGTTGCATCACAATTTTGATAAAATTTGTTTTTGAGGAATCGAAATGGTGCAGTAACTGTCCCACAGCTTGGTGGACACCTCAACCACGCCTTAAGGGAAAGGGGTAAAGAGTCTGGGAAGGCATACAATTGAAGGTGCATATGTCTTCGATTCGAATACCTTTTGCAAGCTAGCCTCCAACTTGACTCACACATATAAGCTACATGCAACGAGAAATCGTATGACACCACCTAGAATGTACGACAAACAGTTTCATCACAACTTAGGTATGAATGTTGTCGGGAAAACTGGCACCACATGGAGGTCGGCCAGCGGTGAGTATAGTATATAGACGAACAACATGTATAGTATAGTCCCAAGTAGCGATACCACTTACAGTGCGGGTTCTTGCAGCCCCTGCGATATACGTTATAAGCGGTCTACACTGCAGTTCAGTTCAGGCCTTTTTTTTTTAATTCCACATTTCGTGTATATGCAATAATTGTAATAATGTGATGTTTATCCACCCAGAAATCATTACCTGACAGAGTGAGCTCGGTCATGGATCAGCTTTACACACCCACAAAATAAACAAATAAGAAAACAGGGGGCAGATTATGTTGCATATCGTTTTGGATAGTGTCGCCTGCCTAGTTTCAGTTTCCCTGCTCAGTGGGCGAAGATGCACTTTTTACGGCACACAGTTCGGAGTCTTCGGTGCCCTTAAGCAACACGGATGGGTGTGTGGGTTCCGAGTACGGCCGTGGCCAACAAAGCAAAACTGTGGAGTGGATCACTCACCTGGGCCATGAGGACCTCCCCGAAGGACTCGAAGTACTGGCGCAGGTCCTGCTCTGAGGTCTTCCAGGGCAGGCCCAGCACTATCAGGTCCGAGCACTTCTGCCGGTTCTCCAGCCGCTTGGTCTTGGCCGTGCTGTTCTCCAGCTGCTCGTCGCTCTTGCGCTTGTTCTCAGAGTTGTGCAGGCATGCATCTGCATTTTAAAAGAGAAGGGTGCAACATTGTTGCATGTGAAGCGTAAACTTTCCACTGGTCTACTTTGCACGCAGCTGCACAGATCCACACGGGTGGTAGGCAACACCCGAATCAGACAAGGCAACGAAAGGTGAGATGGCAAGTTAGAAACTTTCCTGAACAGCTCTAAGCTATTATTTTACACACCGTGTGCTTCAGAAACGATGTAAAATAACAAAAACCTCTCCTTGAGGACCAGTGCACGTATTTCTAGCACACACACACACACAATTCCAGACTGCGCTAGTGCAGCATTCCCACCACTGTAGTTTCAAAATAGCTCCCCCTGGTTTGTGCCAGGTGCACACTCGCAGTGGCCAAAGGAGAGCACCCGTCATGCACTAAATGGAACCTTACAGTAGCAGCCTTCAAAGATGGCATGCAAACAATTGTATATGCAGCGAACTTGCAGTCTCTTCAGTGTGTGGCAGTCCACAGAATAGATTTCTTGGTTTCAGCAAAATTGCAAAGCAACTAAAGAAGTAAGGTAATATAACACAAGTGAAGTGTTTTCCATGTAAACTAATAACGGCACCAAGATTTTTTTTTTTAATTTGAAGACTTGCCATGTAGCTAAGAAGAGACTGATGATAAGGTGAAGTAAGTCGCGGAGCCTACTGCTCACTAAAACAGTCGACTGCGCATCCCGTGCTTTATTACAACCGCATGAACCCCTTTTGTCAGTTCATGCCAACGTTGTCTACAGCAGAATAAAAAAAATCCACATGACTGTACAATCCCAAGGTTGTCTATTTGACAAACCCTGATGGCTAAAATAAACCTGCATTTTGATACCAACAGAACATGTCGGTGGTCCCAACTGAGCACGAAGTGCCTTGGTGGAGCAAAATAACACGTTCCCTGTCATTCGGCACATCAGGCCACACAGAGCTAAGTGGAGCTGCATTCGTGAACAAACAACTGACATTTCAGCTCGAAAAAATTTTCACACTGTCTCACTGATATTTTCACAACGACAGGACAAATAATGTGTTGGAAAAGTATGCCAGCCAGCCAGCATTCAGCAGACTTTGCCAAATGAGACTGCGACACAGAAACCAACTCTCAAGATGTGAATCAAGAAAAGTGAATGAAGAAAAGGTATTGGAGAAAACTGAAGCTGTAGGGATTGTGGTAAAAAAATTTTTAGGGAAAAGACTCTTCTCTAAGACGGCTCTGATGCAGCACTCAAGGAAGAATTGCAACCTACTGCAGCCCAATGTTACTCCCTTAAAGGCTGCTCAGACTGTTCAATGCGCCTCTTTGACAATGTGCCTCTTTGTGTAAATCTATATTTGCTTGCACGCTACCAAGGTGAAGTAGCGCCATTGTTCAAAGCATGCTGCCATGAACAAGCTTGCCACACACAAAAATTTATTTTTTTCCCCTCACATTCCGTTAGCTTCCAGTGTCAGTACGTTAATGCGTGCCAGGCCCACGTAATTAAAGAGAGAAATGCAGTGAGAAATAAAAACCCAGACGAAAAAAAAATTCTGCTCCCCGCCAGACGGCCTTCATAAATGGAGCTGGCAACAATATCACAAACCGCACATGTGGAATTCCACATCTGGCAGTGCCTCATGCTCTTGTGCTCTCAATTTGACAGCACAAATTGACAGCACTTTCCTTTTATTGCTGTTGCTGCAGCCTTGTCTGGCAGGGAACATGCACACTGGGGGCTTATTCATTGCCGTCACTTCCTAAAAGCAAAGGCTCAGCAGGGTTTCTATATTGAGAGCTGTTAAACTGGGGGCTGTCGCGCAGCCTCAGCGGACGATGTAAGAGTGTTGCCACAAAGCAACCAAGCAGCGCTGAAGAGATATGGGCATGGCAATCAAAGTACTTGCTTTCAGAATGCCTGCCTATACATTCACAAAGTGGAATAACTCCCCTGTATGACTATTAAATGTCAAAACAGATATAGTTAATGCACCTGCACTCAACTTTTCCATAGTGTTACCTTCAGCTGCACTGGAATCCAACATAAGAGCACTGAATCAACTTGGAAAGTCCTGTAATTTGCGATTTTTTTACAGACTTTGCACCCTGAGTGCTGCAGTGTCAGCCCACAGTAAGCAGCCCTTAAAAGCAGAGAAAGCAGTCATGTCAAGATAATTCTCTTTCAAGGGTGAAAGCTCGAAGAAAACCAACCTACTGCACAAGTAATCTGGCTAGTTGCAAGAAAATTTCACTAGCGAGCATCATGCTCCAGGCGGAAACACAACTGCACTACTCTGTGTAATCCAGTTTATGGCTAAGGCACCCAAATTTTACTCAATTAGACGCAACCAACCTAGAACCCTTACAACCAATAGAAAACAATACTAAAAAAATGAAAAAATGTTCACATCAAAAAGTATGCTTTAATAGCTGGGCACGTCTCAAAATGTGGAATTGGAGACCGCTAAAGAGGACAATTTTTCGGACAGAGAACAGACAAACACACAGGACAAGCGAAAAACAAGCATAATCGGAAAAGTGAAAGATGGAAAAGTAAGAGAAAAAACTGAAACCTTTTCCATAGTAACCATGCAAAAAGATCAATGCATGAGCAGCCCATCTACTGCACTCACCAGGAAAGAATTCTCCTACCTCAAAACAAACAGCCTAGAAAACATCCGCATCAATTTGCCCACGCGACTGTTAGAAAAAAATGTCACTGTGTGTGCTCCACCCTTTTCCTACAAAATACCCGCTCGAAAAAAAAAAAAATGCAAGTAAACACTAGACCTGTGTTTCTCTGTTCTTCATCCAAAAAAATTGTCCCCTTTAGCACTGTCCAATTCAACGTGTACCAACTCACCGCAATCGTCAGTATTTTGGCCTCAAAAGTTCAGTACTGAATAGAAAGCGGCACAGCATGCTGGCTTCCAATGACTATGAACTGAGTTGCAAGCTTGGCTTAACACACCAGCCAGCCAGTCATGATCATCCCAAACGTGCAAGGTTAATGGCATTACGTGCCTATGGCCCTGCTTGCCCTTACCTTCTGAACTTGCATCACAAAGATTTAATAACCCCAGCAGTGATACTTTAGCCCATTAACCCTTAAAACTAGGATGTGTAGTGAAACAACTGCATAAGCACTAGCGACATGATCAGGGTAATTAAAACATGTCACGGATTTCATGTAGATGCCAGGATACGTCAGGTCACAAACAAGCAAATTCATGCAAATCCGAAGCTACCATAACAAGGACTGTTCCAGCTCTGCTGCAATGCTGTTAGACGACAGATACTGCACAAAGTACTTTATGGTATGGTGAAATGCAGCCCGACACAGAGCCTGGCTCCTAGCTAGCCAGCATGTCTGTAAAATTTACAACCTTCTGCAAGCTGTGTGTTAGAAGGGATACCACTTTAGGGCAAATGTGGAGAACTCGTCAATAATGGAATTAAATACTCTTGTCCAGCTCAACAAAGATGGGCTTGCACACTTGGATGTGGCACTGAAGCCAATTCCAAAAGAACACCAATCTACCAGTTGCAGATGCTGCTGTTGTGACAGAAGCCATCAGCACGATTTTGTTAGTGGGAAATGGCATGGGATGCCATCTAGTATGAATAGTAAGGCCAACATGAGCAAAAACAACGTGAAAGACACGACTACATTACGTGCGGTAGTTCACATGAGCCCTGGCAGATGGCACAGTAGCTGCCACTGTCCTACATTTTTCCATTCACTCTGGACCAACGTGCACTTTGGTCAAGAACATGTGGTGGTATTGTCCGGAGACTGCCTTGGCATTCCCCTTTTAGCGACATTCCCTAAGCCAGCACTGCATGGCCTCTCGCCAAGCTTGTACGACTCACTGCAGCAACTCTGTGCACAAAGAATTCATGGAACATGGCTGACCACTCTCCAGGAGGCAGTAACATTTAACAACTTGCTACACACTGCGGCTGTCAAATTGGAAGCAACTGAAAAGTCACTATAAAGTAACAAAGTCTAGAATGAACAGTACTAATCCAACACCGTTACAAAACAATCAAGGTTGTTCATTCCACAAAAGAAGCGAGAAGTTGACACTGCCATCCCTTTGAACTTTTTCAAAAGTTTGAGCCCCACGTTTATGAAATTTTGAAGCTCTCAACCACACAGCAATGCGTAAGTAGCACTTTTACCCTCAGAGTTGATGGCTTGTGACGTGTGCGTCTACATACCCAGTTGTCTTAAAGGCGGTTATGTACTGCTGAGGGCGGGATACCAGTAACAAACCATACCTACATGGCGTTATGGACCATTCAAACATGGCTCACTAACAGCACTACAACTTGCATGCCTTGCTCTTTATCTATTGGTAGGATATAGCGATTCAAAGCTAATCAGTACATCATATTTCACACATGTGCGCACACCTCTAACCTGCCGAGTGTTTGGACCTCATGTACCTGCATTGCCAAGCACTATGTACGCACCGAACAGTACGGGCCGAAGAGCTACTGTAACACGCAACTGCGCCACAATGGCATGCTCATATCCTCACATGAATCTTTTTTGTTTCCCTCCAGACAACAGTGACATAAACAAAAACAGTCACTCGCTGCCCTATGCAAGACGTTGCAGCCTTTACTGCCACGGTTCCTCGTTTTCTCATTAAAGTGTGAGCATGGATGTTCAGTTTTAGAGATGACACTCGTAGAGTTCTGTGCATGAGTGTGTGTATAAATTGAATGCTGCCATTAAACTGTTTCTGTGCATGACAGTCGTGCAATATATAGCATCTTACGTGTGTACAATGTCATGCCTCGGGGATGACGAGTCCAAGAGTTCGGTGTGCATGAAGCATGAGTGTGTGTTCTAAGATACAGTGCGTGTGTCTACGGAAGGGATATGGTAGACTTCAAAAGTGGTGAGAAGTCATGGTACTGGCTGGGAGGAAGTGTTCTACGTACTTAACAACTGGCCATGTTCTAATCTGGAGAAGCTAGTGAAACTGATGCTGTCTGTACATCAAGGTAGGAACATTTGACAAGTGGTTTTGGTGGGATCTGGGGCTGATTTGTCTGAGTCAAAAACTTGTACATGGTTGTCATCTTGCTTGTTTCTTTATCTACTGACAAAAGTTGTCCCGGAGCGGCACATGATTTAGCAGTTACATTTAGAAGTACGGAAAGCTGGGCAAGTTGGTTACTACTACCCATGGTAAAACAGCGCGGAAAAACGCGAGGACGGAACAAACACGACGACACGAGTGCTATTAGCATGGATATTAGCAGTTACAAACTTGCAAGATGTCACAACCATCAGCCCCAACATCATTCAGAGGAGAACAACTCTCACTCAAATCCATTCACACTCATATCCTCGCATTCAGACCCACTCTCTCATTATCATGTCAGCATGAGTGAGACCGAGGAAAAATGAATACCCTCCTCGTGAGCAAGCTGATGAGTGCTGCTTACTACACTGCACAGTGGCTGCCATTTTGGCGTACACAGAGCACAGCGAAAGGACATGTGCGTTTAATTGGCTTGCCGCCACCTGCTCCAGTCTGCACCGCTGAAGCTGTCGAGTATACAACGAAATAGCCACCATGGCACCACTTCAGCACCTCCATAATTTACACAGCAGCCACAGCCTTTTGGGTCCAAAAAATGTGGTGAAAGTCTGGGTGCTTCCCTAATCTCCTTACTGGCCACCTGTTCAAGCATAAGCTGTGGAAGCCAGCCTGTGCACCCAAAGATGGTGCCCATAACATCACGTGCAATCTATCTACATGGCATCAACCATCAGTCTAAGGATCCAAAGGACGAGAATGCCTCTTTGCACCCCTTCAGAGGTTTGCAGTGCCACAGGTGCCGCTAGACATCCACAACCTGGTCCAGAAACCCGGCCCAGGAGAAAACCTGGCGGCATAAAATGCAAGCACGTCCTGCCAAGACTCCCCCAGCCTATGCTCCGTAGTCCGTGCCGCGTCAAGCGCATGCATTCGCACTCATCTTATTCGGTACGAAACAACAGGATGACGGCGCGGCAGTACGAGAGCTCAGCGGCGAAATCAAACCTATCAAATTATGGGAGACGGTGCAAGCGGCCGATTAG
The DNA here is from genome assembly GCF_052857255.1 of Amblyomma americanum. Lineage (NCBI taxonomy): Eukaryota > Metazoa > Arthropoda > Arachnida > Ixodida > Ixodidae > Amblyomma > Amblyomma americanum. Next base: position 88,018,388 of record NC_135498.1, on the reverse strand, counting down.
CGTAATGAGCGGTCGCCACGCCACCGTTCCGGCTCAGACGACGCGGGGAGGGTTGAACGAACGCCAGTCCGAAACTGTGTCAAGAGGGAGGAAACAGAATCGGGGGGGGGGGGGGGGGGGGGGGAAAGAAGGGCCGAGAGGAGGAGAGAGCATCGGAGCGACAATTGTGCTCGCTGGGCCTCCGACGGCGGGGAACTCTCTCGAACGCTGGCAGCGCTGCGCCGAGCTCCGATAAGAGAACGGCGCTAAGAGACCCGCGGCTAGGAGGGAAAACGGAGGCGGCTAATAGCGAGCGACATCCCGGGCCATCCGACACACGCTCCGCCAGCACGCTGGCCTTTACGCGAGGGTTGCGCGTTCCCGGAAGGCAATGGCGCGGTCACGGAACGCGACGTTTCCACTGGAACAGTTAGATTATCGGAAAAAAAGGGTCGCTTTGAGTGGTGACAGGCGGCCCGCAAAGCGCACCAGTGCGACAGGCGTTGATAGAACAGAATGGCATGTCGCGGAAAAGACCGGAGCGGTTTTCCCGTGTAGTTCGCACGCCGCTACTCTCTTAACTACGCCTTCCAGGACACGACACAGTGCACCACACACGACACGACTGCTGGACGATCGTCATTCGGGCGTAAGTTTTGCGAGACCATTTTAAAACTCGGAGGCGTTCGCCAAGGAAGTACTAGTGGCCGGTCCCCCCCTACGAGCGGCCCGCGCTTTGACTTCATGTTTTATTTTTCTTCGCCATCTAACACGCACAATCGGCTCTCCTCTCCCGTTCCTCGAGTCGCAATCGGCGCGGTGGCGACGACCGCCGGCGACCCGACTCGACACTCGCGGAAGAGAATGCCCGGCTTCCTGGCGCCTCGTTGGATGGTCAGGATCGCGTTGCGGCCACGGCCGGCCCCGCGAACCCTGGAACGACGCGACGCGGAGGAGGAACTGCTAGCGTTGTACTACATAACTCCTGTTCGCCGCGAGTACTTCGGGGGCAGGACGTCTCTAGAGTGGTACGCGCGATGGCGGAACGAAACCGCGACGTGTACCCAGAGTGGCCCTCTCGGCTTTCGCGATACGTATTAACTGCCCAGGCGAGGGGGAATTAAAAGGACTACGTCGCGCGGTATTTAGAAGTGCGCACACACTTTCGGGCATGCCAGAAAAACGGCTCTCGGGTCGGCTTAAGGAGAAAAGGCCCTCGCTGACGCCGAAGCAGGGCACAGGCCACGCAACCTATCGTAACCTCCCTGGAACTAGACGCCGCGACACACGCTGTGTAGCGACGTTTACAAACAAACTTGACGTCAGGTGCCAGTCGACGCAAGGCGCGCAGCGCGTTCGCGGGCGACTCGTCGTCCCCCGGGCGTGCTAGACGGCGGCGCCTCGGGGCGCGTTGGCGACATCGGCCCGCGTCCCTGAGCAGCGCTGGCGAGGAAGCGCCGGACTGGCCGGGAGCGACTGCTCGGAGCATTAGGCCTAACGATCGCGCTTGTGTTCCTGGAACAGCGAGCCCCGAAAGGGGCCTACCGTCGCAACAGACGGCGATGGCACGTTGTCTCACCTTTAGGGAAAACACAGTAATACACAACATTGCCCCATCCGTTGTCTGGCGGGTGAAATCGGCCGTCGACCAAACGTACTCCACGCATCGTTCCAGACTCTGGGTTTCGATATTTGAGTCCGCATGTGGCCGGGAACTGAGCGGACAGCGTTGTCAATAACAGTGTGCCATCGTCTTCACACGGAAGTTCAATAGGTTCTTCACTTTCATCCTCTGAAACTTGAATAAAACAGCTCATTCTGAAACTTTATATAAACAAACACACATACACTTACACCACAACACACATCAAACTTTGGATACTCTCGCACCACTGACGAGAGAACACGAGATTCGAAATGTTTTGGAAGTAAGTGACGTCTGGTGGCCACGTCTCCGAGCTGGCAAACAAGTCTATCTTGCGACCGGCGCCAAAGAAGCCGAAGCAAGAAATTCGACGAGCCGACGTAAGCCAACGCTCGATCGCGCGGTTTTGTTGACCGTTTACCACGGAGCTGACGGTTGTTGTGATTGTAAAACTACGTTAGGTGCTTTGAAGTCATGCCTAAGAAGCGAAGAAGTCGAGCGCTGTTCGTGAAGGCGGATGGTGGCCCCATGTTGTTCTCCTTGGTGCCCTGTTCGGAGCGCAAGGAGATACGGGAGCTTATAGAGTACGGAGGTGGCGTTCTCGTACAGCCAGAAAAAGTTCCTGATGCCATACGACTGGTGCCGTCCAGCGTTACTGTTACAGACAGCAGCGATGATGTCTTCTCTGCTAATTACATTCGCGCTTGTGCCAAAAGCGACAAGCTACTTCGTCTCATAGAGTTCAAAATACCAATGGCGCCAGCCGTGGTGGACGCAAGCGACTCCAAGACGAGAAGACTCCGTTCCACTCGCTCAAGAAGAGAATACACGCTTGGCGAAGAAATTGCGATTGCAAAGTTCGTAGCTAAGAAGCCAGGCGTCCGTGTCCATGGCAATGCGGTGTACAAAGAAATGGCCTTGGCTGGTGTCGTGCCCGGCAAGCATTCATGGCAGTCGCTGAAGGAACATTACCTGAAAAAAATCTTCCCCGTAAAACATCTGTACGAGTCGCCTCATGAAGTTAACGTTCACTCCGGAAAACAGTGCAGTGAATCGGCGGGAGACCAAGGCAGCTCGCCCCTACTGGCTGCGGCATCGGGCGTCATCGTCGAGGACAGCGACAGTGAGCAAGAGTCGCGCGAGCCCCAGAGACCTTCCGGGAGTGGTCTACAAGACGAGGGGGCACCAGCCGAAGTCGTTGCTGAAACGGAAAGTTCATCACCCCTGCAGAGCTCTGGGACATCTCCCGACAGAGCACGTATTCATAAGGAGAGCGATAATGGTAGGGAGCTCTTGTTATTTGCTTCACCCTCTGCTAAGAGACCCGAGAAGAGTTCTAAAAGTAGACTGGACAGCCCATTGGCAAAAAAGAACGACCCTGATCACAGTACCTCGACGTCAGACCAAGGCAGCACTGCAGTCGCACTAAGAAAACATTCCTTGCCAACACCTTCAGAAGTGCTGTGCAAAAAACAAAAGGAGCCTTCCATCAGCACTGCAAGTGTTCGTGTAGGATCTCGACACAGCTTAAGGAATGCAAGTGCAAGCAGATTGGATGTGCCAGACACTCCTGGACAGGAACCCATCCTGAATGAGCAACGAGGATTGAGGTCATCACTCATGAGGAGATGCAAAAACATCACACCGCGAAAACATCCCATTGCTCGCCACATGAAGTCAGACACACAAAGCCCCGGCATTGGTCGTTCTGCTCGCACAGCGGTTTCCGAAAGCCGAAACACGCTACAACGAGCCGCAGTGAAATTGCACCCCCGAACCCCTGTGAAATCTCACAGTGCAGCTCTGCAAGAATGCTCCAGTAGCCACTTAGGCAAGCAACAACTTCCCCCAAGTACTGGCAGCAGCATTTTGGGAGATGTGATTAAATGCACACCATGTCCCAGCAGACACGTGCCTTTGCAGATGTCTCTGAGGAAATGGCCAAATACTCCACCCCAAGAGCTCACTAACAGCCGTTCAAACTCACAGTCATGTCCAAAATCAAGTGGCGACGTCGCCGTGATCCCAAAGGCGAAAAGAGGTGCACTCTCACCAGGACGCTTTCGTGGTGGTGACAGTGACGCTATGGAAGGTTTATTAGACCGCACACCTTTTCTCAGCAGACAACCTGTTACACGGTCATCTCCGAGGAAACGGCAGAGTCCAGAACCACAAAAAGACTGCGAAAGCCATTCAAGTACATGGCGCTGTTGTGAATCAGCCGATGATACGATGCCAGATCCAGAGGATCCGCTGCCGCCCTCTCACGCTCGCAGGAGGCTGCTGCCTTGTCCTTCTCCAGCCAATAGCCGGAAGAAAAAAGTCATCCTGTTGCGCAGTGAGCACGGACCAGACACAGTGTCCAGCACAGAATGCAAATGTACAGATCGCTCGCACAAAAGTAAATCGTCGCCCCGCAAGCAACTCAAAATCGGGGAAGAAGGTCACGACAATGTGTCACACCAAAACGCAAGTCCCTCCTCATCCATGCCCACTCATGAGATGGCATCAAGCCGCACAACTCCTAGCAACAGAACCAACTCTGGAACATGCACGAGAAGCTGCTCCTTGCTGCAAAAGCCATCACTTGATTTGGGCTTAAGAACCCCACCAGCAAAAACTACACAGGGGAGGAAAAAGGGACCACGAGCTCCTCCGCCCCCGCAGTACGGTGAAGATGGCCATTCGAGCTCTGCTTCCCAGGCTGCAGGCACAGGACAGAACCATAGCCCACCGCTAGGCACTGGTGCAGAAGTGGAGGATCTCGACAGCACTGATGAAGAGCTGCTGATGGAGGCCTCGGCGCAAGAGGCTGCTCTCCGTAATCTTGGTCCTATGCCAGGTGTTGCCGAAGTCCATCCAGTCGGGGCTACCAAAGAAGCGCACAGGGATAATGTGAGTCTGTTTTCACTTCCGATGCAAATATTCACATTTGCTGCTGATTCACTGTTTGGGTTTGAACTTGCAGTTTCTAGTGCCACGTTTGCTGTCAATTTGAACAGCTTCAGTAGCCTCGCATCTGCTGGCTGGTTGATACGTGGCAACCATTGTGCAGGCTAGCTACCTTGCTTGGCGTGAAGTTGCAGGTGGCTACTAAACTGCATCAGTTTTATGAGATGCCCTTGCTCTCCTGTTTAATCGAAAGATTGTGTTGATATGGTTGCATGCAGTCTTTACTAATTGTTGTGCAATGTTACTAATTTCGTTATTTAGCAAATTTGGTAATTGTTTACAATTATGTAAATTTGCAGCAAGTTCACCTGACCATAGTAATTCAGATGAAAAGCATAAGTTGAGGGCTGCTCGAGCATTTGTGCTGCTATGAAAAATTGGTCCCAGTTTAGCGCTGAGGCCAGAACTGGAGAATATCTATCAGGGTTGTCACTGCAGCTCTTCTAGGGCTTCTTTTTGCGAGCTCCCGTTGGGAAGTTCCAGAAGCGTTCTGAGGTCAAGTTAACTTATCATGCACCTTATTTGGCTGGTGTCGTGACGTATATCGTAAATATCACAGGCACAAGGGTCTGTCTTTCTGATTAAAGAAGAAAGCTGGGCAAATTGATGCAGATTCACGATATAACAACAGCACGGTGAATAAACTCTTGACCAAAGAGAGGCGCAGATGATACACTCGGCGACTACATTTGAATGTTTTGGAGGGAAGGGCAGACGTGTTGGATTCTTGTCTGGGCTGCCATCTCTACGCGGTGCCATGTGTGTCAGACAACTGTGCTTGCATGTCAGTAAGTGCTTGGTTATACCTATGTGATTGTTATAACCGGGCTGTTGGTGTGCCCTCGCTTTCTCTGGTTGAAAGGACACCTTGGCTAATTTTGCCCTGGTTCAGATTGCCAGTTCCAGTGACCTTGTACAGCCAGTTACCTCATGAATCGAGAAACTGAATTTTCAGAAGTACCCAAACCAGTTTTTGCCGTTGTTTTCACTACTTTCATATTTTGCTAGGAACAAAAGTAATTGCATGGATGGTGCATGTTATTAACTTTCTTCTCGGTATCTGGTTGCATAAAAATTTCAGTGTTTTAAGCTTTGTTGCGTAATTCGTTGAACGCTGCAACTGTTGCAATGCTACTACCTGTGTTTTGCTAATGCCTTAGATCTGGAGTAAAGTCTGTGGCACATAGACGTTGTGGGAACCTGAACTGTTACAGTGGTCACTGAGTGCACGGGCACGTGCCTGGTGCTGCTCACATAATGACAGATCACCGTGAATCTGTGACCGTTAACATCCTGTCTTGCAACCAAACGTCGGCAGTTATCATACTTCACTCTGCCCCTTCCCCCGTTTTTGTTTCATTTTTCAGAGAAGTGACCCAGGCTCACCGGCAAGTACTGTTAGCGTGCCGAGCACAGTCATTATACCGGATTCCGGGCACTCGCCAGACGAAGACTCTACTCCGGAGTCCGAGCAGGACGATGTGTCCAAGGTGCGGAGAAGGTTGGTGAGGGTGCTGGCGATGCTGAGAGAAGGCAAGAACACTGAGTCACACGAGAGGTGCCCAGCAGACTGTGGCTGTCCCCGTTCAACTCGGTACATTCGGACAGCCCGAGAAGCTGTTTCGCTCAGTGCCTTCCTGGCATACCATGGCGAGCCACTGCCAAGCGAGAGCCCAGGAATCAAGGACCCTGAGATAGCCTTGCTCGTAGAAATCCTACTGCGTCATCGTGAAGGCAGAGATAAAAACGAGCAGAACGGGAGCGGTTCCGCATGAGGGCCACGAATGCTATTTTTGCCAGCGGTGTGTGTCCGGTCAAGTGACTCCAAGGTGCACTGCTTAACATTCTGATCTGATACTATTCTGGTGCGTTATGATGTGCCAGTTGAAGTGCCAGTGTATTGCATGCACACATTGGATATAGCATGGGCTATTGGGATTTTTTGGGGATTTACAAAATGGTTCAGTGTTTGAACTGTTCCCTGAGTGGCTATGTGTTGTTGGTAGCCTGTTTGGAAGGCCAGATACGGGATTCATTTGTGGAGTGCAGTGTTGCCTAGTGTATCACAGTGCTACAGTTACAGTGCCGACCCATTGCACAAGCAAGATGCAAGATGTCCATGTGTGTATAACTGCATATGTATGAGAGGCAGAAGAGAGAGCAGTGCGGGTTAGAGGTCAGATGAGAGTTGGAGATAATTACAATTGGGCAGGACAGGTAACTGGTGATCTTATATCGTGACAAGTGTGACAAAAAAAGAATGTGGTTGAATGTAGTGAGCAATGGGGGTGGGGAGAACTATTTTAGCAAATGTTTACAGATGAGTAGTCGTGGCTTGTACAACTGCTGTGGTGTCATGTACGGCTTTGCAAAATTACACGGTGCTGGTTGCGTATTTTTTCATTGCTTAATAGAGCGAGCACCGAATGTGCAAGTCTTTGTTGCAATCCAGTTATCCCTGATGTGATCATCTTACTGTGAGGTCAGTAATTTTTGTGAAAGAAGCTGTGCATTGGTTTTTTGTAATGATATAAAAATCTTTGGCCAGTCAGTCGTTTTACTGCAAGTTCTTACACTGTTTCCTTTGTGTTATCAGCACGGAAGCTGCCTTCTAAGCAGTGGGCCTTTGGTTAGACTGGGTCGACTCAGCCAGGTCAAGGTCCAGGGGTCCTGTATCAAAAGGCCGTGTAATGATATACAAATCTTTGGCCAGTCAGTCCTTTTTCTGCAAGTTCTTACACTGTTTCCTTTATGTTATCAGCACGGAAGCTGCCTTCTAAGTAGTGGGCCTTTGGTTAGACTGGGCCGACTCAGCCAGGTCAAGGTGCAGGGGTCCTGTATCAAAAGGCCGTGTAATGATATACAAATCTTTGGCCAGTCAGTCCTTTTTCTGCAAGTTCTTACACTGTTTCCTTTGTGTTATCAGCACGGAAGCTGCCTTCTAAGCAGTGGGCCTTTGGTTAGACTGGGCCGACTCAGCCAGGTCAAGGTCCAGGGGTCCTGTATCAAAAGGCCGCTTCTGTCGTGTGACTAGGAGGGACGGGCTTCGAGGAGAGGAGTATTCTAAGGGCTTACTCTACGCATTTACGGGAGTATGTGAGCGATGCAAGCAAAAGTATGTAGTAACTACTACACTTAGACAGTCCAGCTGCTTAAATACAGTCAGAGATCCCAAGACCCCTGGCCGGTGAATCTCTCTACTTTACCAATGGCCAGTCAGAGATCATTTAAGATGACTTTGGGAGCCGCCCACCACAGGAGGCAGCACTATTGCCCTCTCGCAGAGGTTCCGGTGGAGAGCACCCATTCTTCCAGTAGCAGTTTCAATATTGTCGCAGCCTCCCAGCTCAGTGCTGATTATGGAGGTTCAGCACCATGTATAGCTGACCCTGGCTACATTGGTCGTTGGCCAGGGTTAACCAGAAGTACCGCGTCCAGCAAGGTGAACAACTTCGAACCCAGGCGCTTCGTGGAGATGGTAGGGGAATGCCACTGTTAGTAACTTTAGGGAAGAGGTAGGTCGGGCCACCGTGCCGTGTAGGAAAGTTATGACGCCTTCCTTTCACCACCACCGTTTCGCCAGAGGAGGTTTCTTTCTCTCAGTGATGCAATTAACCCCGGAGTGGCCACACAACGCAGCGTCTGCCTTTCCAAAGGTGCTGGTCGGCAAACCCTTCCTCCCTCAGACAAAAGGGAAGATCTTTCCACTGTTGACGGTACTCGCAATGTTGGCTCCATGCAGGTGCTTTTTTGAAGACGCGTCTTAAAATCTGAGGGGTTCCCTGTGAAAATTCTCTGGGGTTGGAGGCCTCCATCCATTCTTAACAGCCTTCAGCATAATCATATAATGTATTTTTATTGTGTAGTTTTTATATTTTAGTTCAAGTTTAGAGCTTTGGCTTTTTCATGAAAGGCTTGAACATAGCCTTTGGTTTATTTCAATGTAAGCTGTTGCAGGCGAAAGTTGATCAACCACTCACATTTGATGTTCTGTAAATGATAGTAGCTGTGTTTGCTCAGCCATGCCATGACGTTGGAGCAGCTTCCCGCATGGAAAAGAAGTACATTGTTCTAGCACTGTTTGTACAGAGTTCACAGTTTTATTTTCAGTTTGTTGAAAGTTCCGTGGGGGGGGGGGGGGGCGCAGGAAGTGCAAGTCCTCCTGGCTCAGCACTCTTCCAATGCACACAACCGAGATCACCTTGAATGGTCAGCATGGCCTCGCATGAGCATCTGTTGTCGAGGTCTTATGTCCAGCTTGGAAGCATTGGCACCCTTTTCAAGGGCCGACTGCTCAGTGTCAAAGCCGCTCTGAGAAGCACCGCTGCGCGGCCAAGTATATGATGTTTAGTTTATGTGGTTTAACGTCCCGAAGCGACTCAGGCTATGAGGGATGTCGTATTGAAGGGGTCCGGAAATTTCGACCACCTGGGGTTCTGCACTGCCATCGCACAGTACATGGGCCTCTAGAATTTCGCCTCCATCGAAATTCGGCCGCCGCGGCCGGATCGAACCGCGTTATTTCCGTGCAAGCAGATCACTCGTACAGTGAACTCAAAGATGAATCACTGGGGTAGCTCACAATAGTCGCATGTAAAAAAACCAGCTCAGATAGAGATGCATCTAAACAAATTACATTCACCTGCAGAACTATGAGCATTTCGCATCGCCATTTGTCGGTAGCAAAGTACATACGACGCTGCGATTTTTCATCATCGCCAAAAGGTTCAAAGGGGCTCGATGGGGGAAAAAAAGAAAAAGTGGCTAGGAGGTTGTGTTGAAGTTAGCTGAAGCCAGTGGCATGCATATTTCTTAACTAGGGGCGTATTATGCACCCCACCGTTACCACGACCAGGAGGAACATACCCTTGCCCGTAAAAAAGCAGCGGCGGCGCCGCTAAAAACAGTTGCAGTGGCGCCATCTAGTTGTCTCCACGCTAAACAGCACGCCCGCCCCCTCTCGTTCGCGCCATTAGGTTAGTATTCTTATGGACCTCCTTCACCCCGCGACGTCACGAAGATGCGGTGGCGCTGATGTTAGCAGCGACTTTCGCATGGTAGGCAAAACAGGTTCCGCTTGCCCGTGCCTACCGCAGCTACCGGCGGCTGCTTCAAGCCTGTGCACTGCAGAATTACCAACATGTATTGACCAGCTGCGTCACTGCTGGATCCGCGTAGTAGCATAAAAAATATTAAATTAGCCTCAATAGGTTTCTCGCGCATAAATGCCGCATTCGGAAACTGGCTAACAGGCACTGGGCCACGGTAGTAAAGCGCGAAGTCTGGGAGTCGATAGGCACTGCCACTCAATGCACTTAATAACTTGCAAGTTACTGCGTTCATTCACCTGAAGTTCAGGATAGTAGGCTGATAATTTCTCAAGGAAAAAAAAAGGCATATGCAGCTGCACACGTACTTATCACCTTGAGCCGGAGTGCACGGGGCGCCGACATGTTCACTCGCCCCCAAGTAATGCGTTTTTTTGTTAATAGCACACCATGTTTTAATGGCGCGTTTTATGACATTCAATATTTACTTGAAACTGTTTCTTGATATGACGGCGTAATTATTTCATTCGAGTAGAAAGAAGTCTGGTAAGTTGTGTCAATCTTGCGCGGTCGCGTTGGTGCTTAGAATAGCGTACCTTAAGTGTGCTAAACGCCATATGCTTTTACATTGCATCATGCATGTGTCATGTTTCATGAGGTAGTACATGATCGCGAAGCTTGTTTGGAAAGAAGCAGCCGAAGGCGTGCTACTAACAGACACGTGGCGAGATTGAGAGGGGACGCGGCAATGAAAAGTGTTTTCGTTATTCATGCATGCGATATGTAACTAAACTTGGTGCAAATATGAAATTCCTACGTTAGTTTCACTAATTCCCTTTATTTATAGCTATACCTGGTGCAGATCTGGGTAATTATAATTACCACCGTCTTCAGGTCCCCCCAAGGTCTCAAATAATTTAGTAGATAGTGCGGTTTTTTTTATGCCAGCATATGTACATAAAGCCCTGTTCATTACGATGACGCGATTAGTTCTTTTTCTATATGATCAGTACTTATGCATGCATAGTTACATGAAAACGCTTCTTACAGGAAATAACTAACACAGTACTGGCCACGTGTAGGGAAAAAATCGAGAGATTTATTACGCTCCTCAACGTCTCAGGAATAGTTTGCGACAAATGCAATCATGTGATTTTCATGCGAATTACGAAGGTGAGTGATCCTGTCGCAGAAAATGTGAGAGGTTACAAAACGAACCTTAAATAGTTTATTCCCTCGTTTATGGCATCTTCGCTTTCGCATTGGTCAAAGAAATGCGGCACTGAAATCAAAGAAATTACCTCACAATTTTTGACGACCACACTTCTAAAAAGCGTAATTTATAAATTTGTACTAAATAATTTGCTATAATTTTTCGTCAAGAAACTAGACTTCAGGGCTAGGAAAGAAAATAATTCTAGAAATCAAAAATTTTCACCAAATCGACCAGCTTGACAAGAGGACAAGTCGGCCTGGCTGGTGCGTGGTCGTGCGGCTAAAAACAGCGCTAAGCGAGACAGGAGATCAGGGACACGATGCTGTCCCCACTTTTCGCACAGCGCGACACGTACGTATGTCAGCAGACGATGAGCGCATGTCTGCTCCGTCGAAACAAGGCCAGCGCTTCCCCTCGCTATTGTCCTAGTGCAGAGTGCAAAACTAGTGCAGTGACACTAGTGCAGAGTGTCAAAACTTGTTTTATTCAATGCCTAGCGCATAAATAAACGGCAGGAACGCTTTCTACATATGTTTACTACTAACCATATACAGTATTGTGCGTTTTTATCGCGAAGACTTTCAAAAGTTTCCCCGCCTGGACCGCTAGCTCATTTGCGGTGAAACTGCACACAGAGCTAACGTATTATGGTAACTTTTGTATCGTAGCAAGTTTGACGACGGTACTTACTTAGTTGAGCTGTGCATGATGCGAAAACGTAATCGTCTAAGAAGATATCGGCGAACCAAAACCCGCGGACGATGTTTTTTCGCTGAATGGCGGCAGTGGCGCCATCTGTTTTAGGCACTCGAAAGCGTCCCGGCAAGGCCGCCGAGGCGAGCGTTGCAAGAAGCGCGGACCCTTTGAATATGCGGTTCCGGCCTGCAACATTTTCGGCTAATTGTGCGGAAAAAATATCAGAACAACTGATTTAGCGAGGCTTTACTTTTCAAAGAATATTGTTTGCAACGCTTGACTCGGCGGCCTTGACGCGACGCTTTCCACTGCCGAAAACAGATGGCGCCACTACCGCCCTTCAGCGAGAAAACGTCGTCTGCGGGTTTTGATTCGCCGATCTCTACGTAGACGATTACATTTTCGCATCATGCGCGGCTCAACTCACTAAGTACCGTTGTCAAACTTGCTACGATACAAAAGTTACCATAATACGCAAGCTCTGTGTGCAGTTTCATCGCAAATGAGCCAGCGGTTGAGGCGGGGAAACTTTTGAAAGTATTCGCGATAAAAACGCACAATACTGTATACCGTAGAACCCGACCGCGGCGGCTGCGTTTTTATGGAGGAAAAACGCTAAGGCGCCCGTGGCCTGTGCGATGTCAGTGCACGTTAAAGATCCCCAGGTGGTCGAAATTATTCCGGAGCCCTCCACTACGGCACCTCATTCTTCCTTTCTTCTTTCACTCCCTCCCTTATCCCTTCCCTTACGGCGCGGTTCAGGTGCCCAACGATATATGAGACAGATACTGCGCCATTTCCTTTCCCCAAAAACCAATTATTATTATTATTATTATTATTATTATTATTATTATTATTATTATTGTTGTTGTTATTATTATTATTATGAGTAGTATACCGTATTGTGCGTTTTTATCGCTGACACATTCAAACATTTCCCCGCCTCAACCGCTGGCTCATTTGCGGTGAAACTGCACACAGAGCTTGCGTATTATGGTAACTTTTGTATCGTAGCAAGTTTGACAATGGTACTTAGTTCAGGCGCACATGATGCGAAAATGTAAGCGTCTATGAGAGATCGGCGAGCCAAAACCACCAGACGACGCTTTTTCGCTTAGAACCGGCAGTGGCGCCATCTGTGTTCGGCAGCGGAAAGCGTAACGACTAGGCCGCCCAGGCGAGCGTTGCAAGGAGCGCGGTCCCTTTGAATATGCCGTTCGGCATTTGCTTCATCTTAAGTATTTTAAAATTATAGCACTGAAAAACAAACCAATTCCAGGCGTATCTCATCATTTGCCCTATTAAAACGATGTACACACATTAGGCCGGAAGAACGGCTCTTTTTCTCGCAGGACGCTCCGTCGTCGGACGGGAATGGTGTGAGCTGTTGAAAGAAACAATACTAATTTATTGGCAGTACACGCCGTACGCTCGTGTGTACGTTCCGCCCATGTGTCCGTATCTTTCTGAACTGTTTTAAGAACGATCTGCCACCGACTCACCCTTGCAGCTGCATTGGTTGGAAAGCTGGCAAGTAAAAGACGTTCAGGCTGCAAAGCAATCAACCCTCAAAGTGGCCTCCTGCAGCGTCTATGCATCGCTGCAACCTGTGAGCGTATTCGCTGAACACTGCAGCTCTCATGTCTTCGCTTATCGTGTCGAATTCTTTTTTTATATGCTCCTGAAGACGCTCAACACTGTGAAGGCTTCCAGCCCTGTAGACGCGCGATTTTATGTATCCCCACACGAAAAAATCGCACGGCGTCAAGTCTGGCGATCGCGGTGACCAAGACATATTGGGCGACCCACGCCCCATCCACCGGCCCGGAAATTCTTCATTGAGCCATTGTCTAACTTTGCTTGCGTAGTGAGCAGGGGCGCCATCTTGCTGGAAGATGCATAGCTGCTGCTGCATGTGGTACTCCACCAGCTCCGGCAGAAATCGTTCCTTCAACAGGGGCAGATAAGAGTCAGCAGTCACAGTGTCCTCAAAGAAGAACGGGCCGACCACTCCCTCTCGCCAAATTGCGCACCAGACAACAGTCCGTGGCGAGTTCACGGCCCTGCCTGGTGTGAGTGAAATGCGGGTTGTTTTTCGACCAGAAACGTGTGCACTGCCGGTTTACTTGGCCGTCCAGGTGAAAAACAGCCTCGTCGCTGAACATCAAAAAATCGAGGCGTCCAGGATCTGCTGCCAGTCTCTGCTGCTCTGAGCGACATAATGAGACCCGCTGGGCTTTGTCTGCTGGGCTTAAGTGCTGGTGTACACGCACCCTGTACGGACGCCATCCTTTAATCTGAAGTGTTCGGCTCACCGTCGATGGGGCTACGCCGAAAAGAAGCCCAGCACGGGTGCATGTCATACGAGGGTTGGTTTCAAAGACCCCCTCAACCGCATCACCGATTCCACGGTGTCCCTTTCCTTTATCTTTTCTTGCTTGCCTATTCACGGATCCAGTGTCTTCAAACTTATGGCGCCATTCCGAAACGGCTGTGTGAGACGGTGGCCGCCGACGAAACCGCACCATAAATTGTTTGCGGACGTAGTGCTTTGAGTTTCTCTCAATTAGCCACACCACTGCCGCAGCTTTCTCTTTCCCACTGTAAGTTGGCATACCGCAGCTCAACACACAACACAGTGCAATGAAGACGTCTAAACAGCAGGGAAGAATAAAAAGTTCGTACCACACAACGAAATTAAACGAGAACAGCAGCTCAGGACTTCGTGGTGTCACCCTCCGATGCTTTCAGAGAGTCCCGAAAGCAGACGAAATGAGCTGAATTGGATAAGCCACTCGGCAGAAGAAGAGATCAAACAATATTCTTATTAAGGTAAAGCCTCTTTAAATCAGTTGTTTTGATATTTTTCCGCTCAATTAGCCGAAAATGTTTTAAGCGCTTCAGTTAAAGCAGACGCAAATGCCGAACGGCATATTCAAAGGGACCGCGCTCCTTGCAACGCTCGCCTGGGCGGCCTAGTCGTGACGCTTTTCACTGCCGAAAACAGATGGCGCCACTGCCGCCCTTCAGCGAGAAAACGTCGTCTGCGGGTTCTGCGGGTTTTGGTTCGCCCCGCCGCGGTGGCTCAGTTGTTAGGGCGCTCGACTACTGATCCGGAGTTGCCGGGTTCGAACCCGACCGCGGCGGCTGCGTTTTTATGGAGGAAAAACGCTAAGGCGCCCGTGTGCTGTGCGATGTCAGTGCACGTTAAAGATCCCCAGGTGGTCGAAATTATGCCGGAGCCCTCCACTACGGTACTTATTCTACCTTTCTTCCTTCACTCCCTCCTTATCCCTTCCCTTACGGCGCGGTTCAGGTGTCCAAAGATATATGAGACAGATACTGCGCCATTTCCTTTCCCCAAAAAACCAATTATTATTATTATTATTTTGGTTCGCCGATCTCTACGTAGACGATTACATTTTCGCATCATGCGCGGCTCAACTCACTAAGTACCGTTGTCAAACTTGCTACGATACAAAAGTTACCATAATACGCAAGCTCTGTGTGCAGTTTCATCGCAAATGAGCCAGCGGTTGAGGCGGGGAAACTTTTGAAAGTATTCGCGATAAAAACGCACAATACTGTATACCGTAGAACCCGACCGCGGCGGCTGCGTTTTTATGGAGGAAAAACGCTAAGGCTCCCGTGGGCTGTGCGATGTCAGTGCACGTTAAAGATCCCCAGATGGTCGAAATTATTCCGGAGCCCTCCACTACGGCACCTCATTCTTCCTTTCTTCTTTCACTCCCTCCCTTATCCCTTCCCTTACGGCGCGGTTCAGGTGTCCAACGATATATGAGACAGATACTGCGCCATTTCCTTTCCCCCAAAACCAATTATTATTATTATTATTATTATTATTATTATTATTATTATTATTATTAATAATAATATTATTAGTATACCGTATTGTGCGTTTTTATCGCTGACACATTCAAAAATTTCCCCGCCTCAACCGCTGGCTCATTTGCGGTGAAACTGCACACAGAGCTTGCGTGTTATGGTAACTTTTGTATCGTAGCAAGTTTGACAATGGTACTTACTTAGTTCAGGCGCACATGATGCTAAACGTAAGCGTCTATGAGAGATCGGCGAGCCAAAACCCGCAGACGACGCTTTTTCGGTTAGAACCGGCAGTGGCGCCATCAGTTTTCGGCAGCGGAAAGCGTCGCGACTAGGCCGCCCAGGCGAGCGTTGCAAGGAGCGCGGGCCCTTTGAATATGCCGTTCGGCATTTGCTTCATCTTGACAAAGTCGTCGAGGGCTATGTACTCTCGACCACTTAACGCGACCTCTTGCCAAGCTCTTCCCGGCGAATAAAATGTTTTACAATCAATTATCTTAAGTATTTTAAAATTATAGCACTGAAAAACAAACCAATTCCAGGCGTATCTCATCAGCAGAGTGGCTTGTTGGGCGAGTTGGTTTACCATATTGAAAATATACCTGCGCTCAAAAGACACGGACTGAAAGACCAGCGCTGTGTGTGTGTGTCTTTATCTTTCAGTCCGTGTCTTTTGAGCGCAGGTATATTTTCAATATCTCATCATTTGCCCTATTAAAACGATGTACACACATTAGGCCGGAAGAACGGCTCTTTTTCTCGCAGGACGCTCCGTCGTCGGACGGGAATGGTGTGAGCTGTTGAAAGAAACAATACTAATTTATTGGCAGTACACGCCGTACGCTCGTGTGTACGTTCCGTCCATGTGTCCGTATCTTTCTGAACTGTTTTAAGAACGATCTGCCACCGACTCACCCTTGCAGCTGCATTGGTTGGAAAGCTGGCAAGTAAAAGACGTTCAGGCTGCAAAGCAATCAACCCTCAAAGTGGCCTCCTGCAGCGTCTATGCATCGCTGCAGCCTGTGAGCGTATTCGCTGAACACTGCAGCTCTCATGTCGTCGCTTATCGTGTCGAATTCTTTTTTTATATGCTCCTGAAGACGCTCAACATTGTGAAGGCTTCCAGCCCTGTAGACGCGCGATTTTATGTATCCCCACACGAAAAAATCGCACGGCGTCAAGTCTGGCGATCGCGGTGACCAAGACATATTGGGCGACCCACGCCACATCCACCGGCCCGGAAATACTTCATTGAGCCATTGTCTAACTTTGCTTGCGTAGTGAGCAGGGGCGCCATCTTGCTGGAAGATGCATAGCTGCTGCTGCATGTGGTACTCCACCAGCTCCGGCAGAAATCGTTCCTTCAACAGGCGCAGATAAGAGTCAGCAGTCACAGTGTCCTCAAAGAAGAACGGGCCGACCACTCCCTCTCGCCAAATTGCGCACCAGACAACAGTCCGTGGCGAGTTCACGGCCCTGCCTGGTGTGAGTGAAATGCGGGTTGTTTTTCGACCAGAAACGTGTGCACTGCCGGTTTACTTGGCCGTCCAGGTGAAAAACAGCCTCGTCGCTGAACATCAAAAAATCGAGGCGTCCAGGATCTGCTGCCAGTCTCTGCTGCTCTGAGCGACATAATGAGACCCGCTGGGCTTTGTCTGCGGGGCTTAAGTGCTGGTGTACACGCACCCTGTACTGACGCCATCCTTTAATCTGGAGTGTTCGGCTCACCGTCGATGGGGCTACGCCGAAAAGAAGCCCAGCACGGGTGCATGTCATACGAGGGTTGGTTTCAAAGACCCCCTCAACCGCATCACCGATTCCACGGTGTCCCTTTCCTTTATCTTTTCTTGCTTGCCTATTCACGGATCCAGTGTCTTCAAACTTATGGCGCCATTCCGAAACGGCTGTGTGAGACGGTGGCCGCCGACGAAACCGCACCATAAATTGTTTGCGGACGTAGTGCTTTGAGTTTCTCTAAATTAGCCACACCACTGCCGCAGCTTTCTCTTTCGCACTGTAAGTTGGCATACCGCAGCTCAACACACAACACAGTGCAACGAAGACGTCTAAACAGCAGGGAAGAATAAAAAGTTCGTACCACACAACGAAATTAAACGAGAACAGCAGCTCAGGACTTCGTGGTGTCACCCTCCGATGCTTTCAGAGAGTCCCGAAAGCAGACGAAATGAGCTGAATTGGATAAGCCACTCGGCAGAAGAAGAGATCAAACAATATTCTTATTAAGGTAAAGCCTCTTTAAATCAGTTGTTTTGATATTTTTCCGCTCAATTAGCCGAAAATGTTGTAAGCGCTTCAGTTGAAGCAGACGCAAATGCCGAACGGCATATTCAAAGGGACCGCGCTCCTTGCAACGCTCGCCTGGGCGGCCTAGTCGTGACGCTTTCCGCTGCCGAAAACAGATGGCGCCACTGCCGGTTCTCAGCGAAAAAGGGTCGTCTGCGGGTTTTGGCTCGCCGATCTCTCGTAGACGCTTACGTTTTCGCATCATGTGCGCCTGAACTAAGTAAGTACCATTGTCAAACTTGCTACGATACAAAAGTTACCATAATACGCAAGCTCTGTGTGCTGTTTCACCGCAAACGAGCCAGCGGTTGAGGCGGGGAAATTTTTGAAAGTGTCAGCGATAAAAACGCACAATACTGTACAACACAGTGGCAAACTATTTCTCTTTATAGGCCACACGTGGCTAACGCGAGCTCGTGTACTTCAACAAATTACTAAGTTGGAAGCATCGACCATTGCTATGATTCGCAGAAACTGGAAACGCGCCTACAAGCCTTGAAAACCCGCGCTCAACACCTTTCCGCGGCGCCACTCCCCGACCTTTTGCCTACCACGAGCTCGCTAGCGACTGCAGCGCCACCTTGTTTGTTTACAAACATGCATGAGGTCTTAGAATACACATACTGGCACTGTTGGCCAGTGTAATCTAGGCATTACAGTATTTATAGTTCACTATACTGGAAAACAAGTCTACTTGAGAACGGCGCCAAAGCCACGACTGGCTTTAAAGCCGGTCGAAAGCCGGTCGTGGCCAAAGCATGAACTTCGATGAGCCTACGAAAGCTCACGCGCGGTCACGCGGCTTTGTTAACCGTTTACCAGGGAGCTGACGGTTGTTGTGGTTGTAAAACTACGTTAGGTGCTTTGAAGTCATGCCAAAAAGGCGGCGAAGTCGAGCGCTGTTCGTGAAGGCGGATGGTAGCCCCATGTTGTTCTCCTTGGTGCCCTGTTCGGAGCGCAAGGAGATACGGGAGCTTATAGAGTACGGAGGTGGCGTTCTCGTACAGCCAGAAAAAGTTCCTGATGCCATACGACTGGTGCCGTCCAGCGTTACTGTTACAGACAGCAGCGATGTTGTCTTCTCTGCTAATTACATTCGCGCTTGTGCCAAAAGCGACAAGCTACTTCGTCTCATAGAGTTCAAAATACCAATGGCGCCAGCCGTGGTGGACGCAAGCGACTCCAAGACACGAAGACTCCGTTCCATTCGCTCAAGAAGGGAATACACCCTTGGCGAAGAAATTGCGATTGCAGAGTTCGTAGCTAAGAAGCCAGGCGTCCGTGTCCATGGCAATGCGGTGTACAAAGAAATGGCCTCGGCTGGTGTCGTGCCCGGCAAGCATTCATGGCAGTCGCTGAAGGAACATTATCTGAAAAATATCTTCCCCGTGAAACATCTGTACGAGTCGCCTCATGAGGTTAACGTTCTGTCCGGAAAACAGCGCAGTGAATCGGCGGGAGACCAAGGCAGCTCGCCCTTACTGGCTGCGGCATCGGGCGTCATCGTCGAGGACAGCGACAGTGAGGCTGTTCTCTGTAATCTTGGTCCTATGCCAGGTGTTGCTGAAGTCCATCCAGTCGTGGCTACCAAGAAAGCGCACAGGGATGATGTGAGTCTGCAAACGCCATCACTTGAATTTGGCTTAAGAACCCCAAAAGCGAAAACTGCACGGGGGAGGAAAAAGGGACCACGAGCTCCTCCGCCTCCACAGTACGGTGAAGATGGCCATTCGAGCTCTGGTTCCCAGGGTGCAGGCACAGGAAAGAACCACAGCCCTTCGCTGGGCACTGGTGCAGTAGTGGAGGATCTCGACAGCACTGATAGAGACCTGCCGATGGAGGCCTTGGTGCAAGAGGCTGCTCTCCGTAATCTTGGTCCTATGCCAGGTGTTGCTGAGGTCCATCCAGTCGGGGCTACCAAAGATGCGCACAGGGATAATGTGAGTCTGTTTTCACTTCCGATGCAAATATTCACATTTGCTGCTGATTCATTGTTTGGATTTGAACTTGCAGTTTCTAGTGCCACGATTGCTGTCAATTTGAACAGCTTCAGTAGCCTGCGCATCTGCTGGCTGGTTAATACGTGGCAACCATTGTGCAGGTTAGCTACCTTGCTTGGCATGAAGTTGCAGGTGGCTACTAAACTCCATCAATTTTATGAGATCCCCTTGCTGTCATGTTTAATCAAAAGATTGTGTTGATATGGTTGCATGCAGTCTTTACTAATTGTTGTGCAATGTTACTAAATTTGTTATTTTGCAAATTTGGTAATTGTTTACAATTACGTAAATTTGCAGCAAGTTCACCTGACCATAGTAATCCAGGTGAAAAGCATAAGTTGAGGGCTGCTCGAGCATTTGTGCTGCTATGAAAAATTGGTCCCAGTTTAGCACTGAGGCCAGAACTGGAGAATATCTATCAGAGTTGTCACTGCAGCTATTCTAGGGCTGCTTTTTGCGAGCTCCAGTTGGGATGTTGCAGAAGCGTACTGAGGTCAAGTCAACTTATCATGCACCTTATTTCGCTGGTGTCGTGAAGTATATCTTAAATATCACAGGCACAAGGGTCTGTCTTTCTGATTAAAGAAGAAAGCTGGGCAAATCGATGCAGATTCACGATATAACAGCACGGTGAATAAACTCCTGACGAAGGAGAGGCACAGATGATACTCTCGGCTACTACACCTGAATGTTTTGGAACGAAGGGCAGACGTGTTGGAGTGTTGTCTGGGCTGCCACCTCTACACGGTGCCATGTGTGTCAGACAACTGTGCTTGCATGTCAATAAGTGCTTGGTTATACCTATGCGGTTGTGATAACCGTGCGGTGTATGTGCCCTCGCTTTCTCTGGTTGAAAGGACACCTTGACTTATTTCGCACTGGTTCAGATTGCCAGTTCCAGTGACCTTGTACAGCCAGTCACCTGATGAGTCGAGAAACTGAATTTTCAGAACTACCCAAACCAGTTTTTGCCGTTGTTTTCACTACTTTCATATTTTGCTAGGAACAAAGGTAATTGCATGGATGGTGCATGTGATTAACTTTCTTCTCGGTATCTGATTGCATAAAAATTTCAGTGTTTTACGCTTTGTTGCGTAATTCGTTGAACGCTGCAACTGTTGCAATGCTACTACCTGTGTTTTGCTAATGCCTTAGATTTGGAGTAAAGTCTGTGGCACATAGACTTTGTGGGAACCTGAACTGTTATAGTGGTCTCTGTGAGTGCACGGGCACGTGCCTGGTGCTGCTCACATAATGACAGATCATCGTGAATCTGTGACCGTTAACATCCTGTCTTGCGACCAAACGTTGACAGTTATCATACTTCACTCTGCCCCTTTCCCCGTTTTTGTTTCATGTTTCAGAGAAGTGACCCAGGCTCACCGGCGAGTACTGTTAGCGCGGCGAGCACAGTCTTTATATCGGATTCCGGGCACTCGCCAGATGAAGACTCTACTCCGGAGTCCGAGCAGGACGATGTGTCCAAGGTGCGGAGAAGGTTGGTGAGGGTGCTGGCGATGCTGAGAGAAGGCAAGAACACTGAGTCACACGAGAGGTGCCCAGCAGACTGTGGCTGTCCCCGTTCAACTCGGTACATTCGGACTTTTCGAGAAGCAATTTCGCTCAGTGCCTTCCTGGCATACCATGGCGAGCCACTGCCAAGCGAGAGCCCAGGAATCGAGGACCCTGAGATAGCCATGCTCCTAGAAATCTTACTGCGTGATCGTGAAGGCAGGGATTAAAACGAGCAGGACGGGAGTGATTCCGCATGAGGGCCATGATATGCTATTTTTGCCAGCGGTGTCCGGTCAAGCGACTCCAAGGTGCACTGGTTAACATTGTGATCTGATACTATTGTGGTGCGTTATGATGTGCCAGTTGAGGTGCCAGTGTATTGCATGCACACATTGGATATGGTATGGGCTACCGGGATTTTTCTGGGATGTACAAAATGGTTCAGTGTTTGAACTGTTCCCTGAGTGGCTATGTGTTGTTGGTAGCCTGCTTGGAAGGCCACCTACGAGATTCATTTGTAGAGTGCAGTGTTGTCTAGTATATCACAGTGCAACAGTTACAGTGCCGACCCATTGCACAAGCGAGCTGCAAAATGTCCATGTGTTATAACTGCATATGTATGAGTGACAGAAGAGAGAGCAGTGCGGGTTAGAGGTCAGATGAGAGTTGGAGATAATTACACTTGGGCAGGACAGATAACTGGTGATCTTGAAGCGTGGCAAGTGTGATAAAAAAGAATGTGGTTGAAGGTAGTGAGCAATGGGTGTGGGGAGAACTGTATTAGCAAATGTTAGTACATGAGTAGTCGTGGCTTGTACAACTGCTGTGGTGGCATGTATGGCTTTGCAGAATCACACTGTGCGGGTTGCATATTTTTTCTTTGCTTGACATATTTTTTCATTGCTTGACAGAGCGAGCATCGAATGTGCAAGTCTTTGTTGCAATCCAGTTATCCCTGATGTAATCATCTTATTGTAAGGTCAGTAAGTTCATTCTAAGTACATTGTTCTTGCACTGTTTATACAGAGTTTACAGTTTCATTTTCAGAAGCTGTGCATTGATTTGTGTAATGATATAAAAATCTTTGGCCAGTCAGTCCTTTTTCTCACAAGATCGAACAGCCAGAAAGCAGTCATCGCTTCTGACGAAGAAGGACCTTGGTGTTAAACACTGATGTCAGCGCTGGTTACGCTGGGTACGCTGATGTCAGCGCACGAGCCTTGAGTCGAACTCTGCACTTGGCAGTGGAACACTCCACCTTTGCAGGCTTGAGTTGTTCGAAACTGGGTTTGCCCCTGAAGGGGCGCAGCGGGGTTTGCGGAGCCTCCTCCAAGCACACACCCCGGAAGAAGCCGGGCACCAGGCCGGGGGTGGCTTTTACCCATTTTTAACGGTGGGTGTCCAGTGGTGGGTTTCGAACCAACCGCTTCCCGCAAACCAAACCTTTTTCTGCAAGTTCTTACACTGTCTCCTTTGTGTTATCAGCACAGAAGCTGCCTTGTAAGCAGTGGGCCTTTGGTTAGACTGGGTCGACTCAGCCAGGTCAAGGTCCAGGGGTCCTGTATCAAAAAGCCGCTTTTGTGGTGCGACTAGGAGGGACGGGCTTCGAGGCGAAGAGTACACTAAGGGCTTACTTTACGCATTTACGGGAGTATGTAGTAGCTACTACACTTAAACAGTCCAGCTGCTTAAATACAGTCAGAGATCCCAAGACCCCTAAATCTCTCTACTTTACCAATGGCCAGTCAGAGATCATTCAAGATGACTTTGGGAGCCGCCCACCGCAGGAGGCAGCACTATTGCCCTCTCGCAGAGGTTCCGGTGGAGAGCACCCATTCTTCGAGTAGCAGCTTCATTCAATACTGTCGCAGCCTCCCAGCTCAGTGGTGATGATGGAGGTTCAGCACCATGTATAGCAGACCTTGGTTACATTGGTCGTTGACCAGGGTTAATCAGAAGTACCGCGTCCAGCAAGGTGAACAACTTCGAACCCAGGCGCTTTGTGGAGATGGAAGGGGAATGCCACTGTCGTTAGTAACTTTAGGGAAGAGAGAGGTCGGGCCACCGTTCCCTATGGGAAAGTTACGACACCTTCCTTTCGCCACCACCGTTTTGCCTGAGGAGAAGGTTTTTTTCCCTCAACGATGCAATTTACCCCCGAGTGGTCACACAATGCAGCGTCTGCCTTGCCAAGGGTGCTGGTCGGCAAACCCTTCCTCCCTCAGACAAAAGGGAAGATCTTTCCACTGGTGACGCTCGCAATGTTGGCTCCATGCAGGTGCCTTTTTGAAGACGTGTCTTAAAATCTGAGGGGTTCCCTGTGAAAATTCTCCCGGGTTGGAGGCCTCCATCCATTCTTAACAGCCTTCAGCATAATGATATAATGTATTTTTATTGTGTAGTTTTTATATTTTAGTTCAAGTTTAGAGCTTTGGCTTTTTCATGAACGGCTTGAACATAGCCTTTGGTTTATTTCAATGTAAGCTGTTGCAGGCGAAAGTTGATCAACCACTCACATTTGATGTTATGTAAATGATAGTGGCTGTGTTTGCTCAGCCATGCCATGACGTTGGAGCAGCTTCCCGCATGGAAAACAAGTACATTGTTCTTGCACTGTTTATACAGAGTTTAGTTTACAGTTTTATTTTCAGTTTGTTGAAAGTTGCGCGGGGGGGGGGGGGGGGGGGGTGTTGCGGGAACTGCAAGTCCTCCTGGCCTAGCACACTTCTAATGCGCACAACCAAGATCACCTTGAATGGTCTGCATCGCCTCGCATGAGCATCTGTTTTCAAGGGACAACTGCTCAGTGTCAAAGCCGCTCTGAGAAGCTCTGGTGTGGGGCCAAGTATATGATGTTTAGTTTATGGGGTTTAACCTCCCGAAGTGACTCAGGCTATGAGGGATGTCGTATTGAAGGGGTCAGGAAATTTCGACCACCTGGGCTTCTGCAATGACATCGCACAGTACATGGGCCTCTAGAATTTCGCTTCCATCGAAATTTGACCGCCGTGGCCGGATCAAACCGCGTCTTTCAGGCCAGCAGCCGAGCACCATAGCTACTGAGCCGCGTCGGCGGCCTAGGACATTGCACTTGTGTGCAGAACTCTAGCTGTTTGGATAGATGGAAAACTTGTGGTAGAGGCAAACCGTGTTTGTGCAAAAGCACACCGATGGTGGTAATCTGATGCATGGCAATGACAACTTACATTTTTTCAGCCACCAGTGAACTTTTCAAACTCATTCACTCAGCTTGTGCACTGTACCTCCTTGGCTGGCATGAAACTGCCTACTGAAGTTCTTGGCTAGTACTATAGAAGACACTTGTGTTAACAGTTGCAGAGCTATCACTTGCAGAACTCACAAAATTTGATGATCTTTCTGTCGCACAAGAGCTCCGAGGTTACAATGCATCTTCCTTAGCTTGTGAGCATACACCTTTACACTTGGAAATACATGCGATTTACCACAGTGCTCGCCGTGCATTCCGCAGACAGTGTAGCAAATCCGTGTGCTCATACACTTGAAGCAGAGCCTTGCATACCTTAAACATCTAGACGGTAGTAGTAGAGGCAACAGTCTGCTCGTTAGAACACGTGGTTTCGTGGGAGCATCTTCAATTCACGTCAGCGAAGGCATCCCGATCCTGCTATCGAAGAGTATTCTTACAGGCTGTTTGAGAGTTCACTCCTTTCGAGAGTACTTCGAGCATGTATATTGCGCCTGCCTTTGCAAGCGTAGCAGGATGCATGATTGACATGGTGGTACAATAATACCACGTAATAATCTTAATTTCTTGAGTGAAAGAAGGTTGAGGGTGCAGGAAAGAAGTATCCAGGGCTTAGTATTGCAATGTTCTCCATTTATGGCACTGAGGACCTGATCTGCTAGTGTTAAGTAAAAAGACTAGGTTTGGCCACATACCAGGCGATCCATGCCGAAGTGAATACTATTGCAATTAATGCATTATTATAAACAACTATGCAAGCAGCGAGAATTTTCATCGCCACCGCCCAGACCTGTAGCTTGCCTCTGTGCTGTCCTTCGTATTGAAATGATGCAAAGTAACACAGAATGCATATGAAGGTTTTGGATCACAATTAGGGTAAGTTTATTCATCCAAATCAAGTCGATCAGTGTCTGCTGGCGTCAAAAACGGCAGTCATGTCTTTTTATAAATACTGAAAAGAGCACACACACTTTCATTCCAGGGTTGCAATACAAACTTTGTACATCGTGGACCGGGTGAAACAAACACTGAAAGTTTGAGTGTCAGTGATTTCCCAAAACACCGGGCACATGTGACATGTTGACATCGGAACTAGAGCTGTGCATTTGAAAGGTTGTTAGTCTTAAAACTGAACCATGCACATAACAGTGAGAATGTTCATCACATTGCAATGATGCACCTCTTCATGCCACTGCATGGTTGAAGCAGCCAACATAACCTCATCACAGACAACCAAAGGAATTTTCACGGAGGCTTACAGGACAAACGCTGAAGTCTGCACTCAAAAGTTCATGCTGCTTAGAACTGTCCATAGCTGCACAGCCCACAATGAAAAAGATGCCCAAATATTTCCCTCCATTTAAAAGCTTTGCATCTGGCAACGCTGGAAGATCTGAGCATGCGAACACTATGTGGATCTCCGTTGTCCAAGAACACAAGACCACGTCTTGTTCACATATCTTCACTGCCCGTTGTCTCGTACCCTAATAAGACGTCGATTTCACTTCAGTACTGTAGGAACTAGATGCACAACACAGTTTTCGTGAGACATTTCTGGCATGATGTGTTGAATCTAATCATTTGTGGAGGAGGGGAAATGAGGGACTACGCAGTTATTCTTACTGAGCTGTTCCGAGTGATGTGGTAATCGGCGCATTCTTGTTTCAACTTCAGTCCCGTGCCTTAGCATTAAAAAATCCTCAGGACTCCATTCAGTCCCTATAGCTTGTGGGATGGCTTCATTTTAGCATTTGCTGGTGCTCTGCATAAGCATTGCATTGAGCGATCAAGTAAACGCAAAGAAACTTGTGGCAAAAATCAGCAGCTGTTTGCAAGGTGACTGATATCACAAAAGTTGCTCTGATTGCAGGCTCACATTTGAGCATAAATTGGAGGCTACAGCATAATAAAGTGGGCATAGGTCAAGCTTGTGGGCTGATTCAACAGAGACGCAATTTACATGAAGATGGCAGTGATATAACAGACGGCAGTCCTCACATTTTGATTACACTAAAAGAGGTAGGCTGTTTTCAGTCATAAAGTTGAAGCATATTAAATTAGTCCATTATGTCTGTTGACTAGAAACTAGAACAAGAAATGAAACATCCCATCACAAAACGAATTAAATGAAAAAAAAAAGCTGGTTATTGTATTCCAAAGCTAAGACTGCTCGATCTGCACCAAGGTGCCAAATTTTTACCTAACATATAAAACCTATTTAACGAAAATGCAAGTATC
Organism: Amblyomma americanum; assembly: GCF_052857255.1. Taxonomy (NCBI): domain Eukaryota; kingdom Metazoa; phylum Arthropoda; class Arachnida; order Ixodida; family Ixodidae; genus Amblyomma; species Amblyomma americanum. The sequence goes on along the minus strand of NC_135498.1, from coordinate 87,991,723 downwards.
AATAAAAATCTGATGAACTGCTCACACATAACTTATCACTTTTTCTTATCAACAGCTTATGTTCACCAAAGAGTTGCAAAGGTGGAAGTGCTGACAGTGCAAGTTTGAACAGGGTGATGAAGGAGAGCATCAAATCGCTGACTTGTCTTTGTCTGGGCCCAGAAGAAGATGGCTCCTAAGTCGAAACATTCTTCAGTAAATTGAGGCTCCCTCACACTTGTTCATGTTTGAGCTGTTAAGTTCACTGCTGCAAGTTCAATATGGTGTACAGTTAGTTGTGGCTGCAGATGTATGCAGCATAGCGAATACTGACTCAAAGAAAAAATCTTCCAGCATTACTGGCCCGCCTTTTCCTCATCACAGGATATACACACATGGCCTGACAACAGACTCCAACTTTCATTCATAATTCTTTATGTATACCTCCGCTGTGCAACACTGTACAGTGGACACTTGCATACCACAGTGGCAGTAGCCATAGCTGACCAGACTGGGCACGTCGAGCAGCTTCACATTTGGTCCGTTCAATCTCCACACGTGCAATGTCCAGAATTTCAGCCAGAACTGCACTGTTGCGAGCCAGCGTGGCTAGTGCGGCTGAACTGAAGCAACATTTATGAAAATCATACAGGGCATCTTCTGTTAAAGCTGCTCTGCGCAAAAAGCATCACAAGCCTTCACAAAATCCCTAAAGCTTATAGCCTGCAGCATGCTATGCCACAGAACATTGGAGAATATGTGACATGAGCAGGAGTTTTGTTGGTAAAACCTGTCACGAGCGGAGAGTACACAACTCTACACAAACGCACACATTGCACATGCAGTCTACAGACACAAAGGGACAATGCTAGTAATACCATCACCGGGCTTAGTACAAAACACGCAAAGTGCAGTACATGTCAACAAAGAGGGGCTCCATTGCTTCTACAAGCTGCCTAATAAGCCTCTGTTGTTCCCATTCAGAATGTGTGAAAAAAAAAAGTATGTCTACTACACCAATTGACTTTCCTTTTCACGTTCTGAACAGCAACACATCCAAGCGAGCAGTCTGACATCCTCCGACACACTGCGTGGAAAACAATACATCTTTGTCCTTAAAACCATCACACGACACAGACACGTGCAGAAACTGCGAGCTTTGCGCAAGTGTCTTCCTCAGAGTGCAGCACGAAGACATGCACTCTTGAGTGAATACAGCAAAGCGTGATAAGATTGCTTCTTTCCCAGCCATATTTCAAGGATACACACAAACACACACACAACAGCAGACATTAGGTGAACCTATATCACAGCCACTGGATATAACGACACACATGAATAAAGCATAGACCGCAATAATGCTCAGTTTGGTACAAGCCTGTAGTGTCTACATCACCTCTGGTACCTTGACGAGTGTGCTGATCACGCTTTCACAACTTCCGGGAATACAGCTAACCGAAATTCGCACATGTGAAGGAAGCGTGCTCACTGGAAGCAAGCGTGTGAAAACCTCAGCAGACACTGAACAAGTCTTGCACGCTAATTTCACTCAATCGCCAAAACCATTGGAGTCAACATTCAGTTTGTCTCTCAGCAGAAAACAACCACTGCTGTCAACCATTCAATGCTTGTCTCGGAGCAGACACAGCAAACAGTTTGCAGCCATTAAGCTGCCCCTAAATCGACACTCATTTTCGTCGGTTCAGACTTCTCCTCTCAGGATGGTCAGCATGCTGAAAACTACAAGGGCACACATCCAGTGCAGTGTGCGCCCAGACACCACTGTAGCACATGTCGTGTTCTCCATTAATTCCATATGTTAGTGCCTTCATCCGAGTGTATTTATGAAATGCTAGTAATAATAATAATAATAATAATTGGTTTTTGGTGGAATGGAAATGGCGCAGTATCTGTCTCATATATCCTTGGACACCTGAACCGTGCCGTAAGGGAAGGGATAAAGGAGGGAGTGAAAGAAGATAGGAACGAATAGGTCCGTAGTGGAGGGCTCCGGAATAATTTCGACCACCTGGGGATCTTTAACGTGCACTGACATCGCACAGCACACGGGCGCCTTAGCGTTTTTCCTCCATAAAAACGCAGCCGCCGCGGTCGGGTTCAAACCCGGGAACTCCGGATCAGTAGTAGAGCGCCCTAACCACTGAGCCACCGCGGCGGGGCAAATGCTAGTATGTCCAATTTTCCTTTTGTTTCATCAGAAATAAAACAATGACATGTTTTGAGGATTCTCCACGACAACACGGTAGAGTGTTAAGATGAAAATAAAAACAAGCGTAGAAGGAAACTGCAGAAATGAGCCATGGGGCCAAAAAATAAAATAAGCAACAGTATGCATTTCAACTACACACTTCTTACGGAGTTAAGGCTCCTGACACATCCAGTTTCTTGTTATTGATATTACAAGCCTCAGACACTTGGCTTTTGTCTTAGACAAGCCAAAGACAAGAGTTGTCGGCCAGTCAACTTAACTAGCCAACACGAGTGCCTTGTGTGCATGCTTACACAGCCTTAAAAAGCGGATGTACACGCACTGCTTTTGAGACACGGCCATCAGTAGCTTCAGTCGAAGTCTTCAGCCATCAAGAAACCATGTCCCAAATGAAAACCCAGACTAGTGCTTCAAGTTATTAAAGCGCATTACCACAACTGCAGTAGCAGTAGATAGTATCAACATGCCTGCAGCAATGGAATTCAACAAACTTATTTTTAAATGCCAGCAGCCTTAACATTGAGAAACGTGACTAGACACACTGCCCACAATCAACACAGGCCACGTAAGATGTGGGACCCAAACCTTGCAGAGAGGGATTTCAGCAAAGAAACAAATGCAGATGCCCCAGTGGTCAAGTCATATTGACCGCCATTCTCCAACAACTGCCTTAAACAAGTATAACTTACCATGCATCATAATTTACCATGTACACACATACCTCAAAGGCCACACACCTCATAGAAATAAGGTGTAAAACAATACCGACAAGAAGCAGCTCTACAAAGACCCCAAGAAGTCGAAAAAAGCATCACAACCTGTGGTTCATTGAAAGAACAGCGTTTGCTTAGTCTACATCGTAATACTGCACCAGTGCTGCTGCATGCGATGAACTAGACAAGAAAATGGTCTCTACAGATTGCTTGTAGATGGCAGCACATGCCGCTGTAGAAACGAGAAAAAAGGTCTGCTGTAAAAAGGTGGCTGAATTTGATTCGTCGGCCAAGGTAGGCAAGTGAATGAGCCTCTACTAGATGTCAATTTCTCCCGCTTTCAAGGCCAAGGTGGCGAGCTTATAAAAAGGACAAAAGCACTTCATTTGGCTTGCAGCCAGTCTAAAATGCAGAGAAATGTAAGTCACATCATTATATCAGCACGCATTTTGTCTTAAATCCAGAATGCTGGCAGTGAAAGTGAGTGCATTTGCATCAAGCACCGCATGTTGCAAGGGTATAAAGAACTAAGACTGGCTTCCAAAGAACTTTAAGCACAGAAAAAACAAGCAACAGCACACAAGGAAAGAGGCGGTCTTGGCTAGATTTTGATGGGACACACTTAGATAAGACACACCTGTTTGACATTCAAAACCACGGTGACAGAGTTGCATATTGTAGTCAAGGTAGGAAATGCGGCATCATCAGTCAAAGGTGTATTGTTATGTGTGAACCTTTGCTACTTCTACCTCCACTACTACCTCTACTATCGAACAAATGAGATGTACAGCTGCTGCACAAAAATCATTTCACCAACAGCGTTAATCAAAACCTGTATGCAGAGTTTTGCAAGAAAAGCTACACTAGGCCTTTTAGAGGCGTACTATTAGGTTCCAGAAAATTGCCACTGCCTTAACGTTTCCTTCTTGCACCAAATGCCATGACAGCAGCCAGAACATTCAACTGCACGTGTGAGACCAGGTGACCAGAGCCTAGCTGGATGCCCGAGGAAAGAAAATGTCAACTCCCCTACAGTCTGCGCCAAGTCACTTGAACGTGCTGAAAAGTCATGCCACCAAGCTTAGTCATTTGTATGCAGCATCTCAAATATATGCATGCATGCTTGTACATGAAAATCCTCAACGAGAATGTCAAAGTAGGCTCACTCCCTGCTGCCCTTTTGTTGGTTGCTGGTGTCCAGATACAATTCACTACATGACCTCAGACAGACAAACCCAAAGTTAGAGCTGCTTAATGCACGTATCTTAACATTGCACACTTTCGTGGCTGTTTGAGGCAAAAAGTGTTTGGTACACAACGAAATGGTACCCTTTTTTTTTATCTTGCAGCTGTGCCAAGTACTGCAACTCTTGCAGACAATACACATGCGTTCATCCGCACACATCGCTGTACAATCCAGCATTCAGTTTTGCTTACCCTAGCTGTTGACAGTGTCCGAGGGTGGTGCTATATTTTTGGTTAGCTGCAAACTGAACTAAGGCCACTCATGTGCTGTCCCGCAGAAGTCGGAGTGACTTAACAGGTTATACCACATCTTTGCATAGGGGCACCTGTGATCTAGCAGCTTGCTCCCATTTCAAAGACCTCGCTCCAGCCAAACCGCAAACAAGAGCCCACCTCATTGCAAACATTCAAACACAACACTCGGTCCACAGTGAAAGGGAAATGGTTCCACTGCGTCCATGATGTGTGTCGCACGGACGCCAAGCAAATCGTCACGAACACGTTGCAAACACATCAGGAACATGTCACGGGGGTTTCACAAAAGAGGACGTATCTATGCTCCTGGGACTGCACTTCACTGCTCGAGTTAGTTTTGTCGTTGGTTGTAGTCTCCTCCTTGTGCACAGCAGGAGCAGTGGTGAGTCTACTGATCATATGCACGCAGGTCACACTACGTCACACTCCAGGCATGCTACGAGGATAAGGACCACTGTGCTGGTGACCGTGGCAGGCATCTGTGCCGTGCTCTATGCAGTTTGCCACGGCTCCATCCAGTTATTGCCGCATTACTGCACATTCTGGTATCAATCTTTGAGTGAAGAAGAACTTGCGTCGTTTTTAGTGCATCTAATTGTTATGCATACTATCTAAAAGAGAAAACTGAACCCTTTTGCAGTAGAGACTATGTTTGCAGTAAATAAAAAATGATGACAGTGGCAGCATCACATGCGATATTAGGCTTAGTTGCATCAAACCAGATGTAATAAAGATACCCTCATAAGAAATGAACACTGGCACTCCTTTGTGGCTTAATTAACCAACAAACTGATAGCAACCACTCAGGCCTCTAGACTACCCAAAACCTTTAGGGCCATCACTGAAATAGTCCTGATCACTCCTTGAATGAACAAGTTTTAATTCGAGTATGAATATCACACACAGTTCGCTGCTGTTGGATTTGCTCCCCGAAATCTGCACAGTGCCAATTTCATGCTAAAATAGCTGCGCGCACAACTGCCATTTAGAGCCTTCCGTTTTTATTCATCACCCATATTAATGCCAGATACCTTCATGTGGACCACTGCACTGTCAAATTTGTGTTTTCTCATATTAACGGGTGTAACATCTGCTCTACATGCTGTTTTTACAAGTTACGGATTTTCGCGGCCCCCCCCCACCATGCTTTATAAGTGGTCTACACAGTGGATCATATGGATATATATGGGGCACTAATATGGATCATATGTGGAGGTTTTGACAAGAGCTTTTGACAAATGAGCTGCAGAAAAGCTATTTTGTAAGTGTTGTGCACTAAATTGACATTCACAGGAAATTTGTCAATTTATCCCGTAACATTTCTAAAAGATCATGTACCAACCAATCAAAGTCCTAAGAAAAGCTAGACCCCAGCACACGATGGCCACAACATTTCTAAGGCTGCAACATTGATGTTATCAATCGTGACATTACAAAAGAAGCTTTGAGCTAATTCAAAGTAATCCATGGTAAATGCACGCAGTTCAGCGTAATTTCAATTCAAATGAACCACGACCTGAATGGAGGGGGAAACTGAACTGAGCATGGCACAAACAGTAAAGAACAGATAGCAAGAGTCTCACTAAATACTCATCACTGTACATTTCCTATGAATCCATATGCTTATACTGTGTTCAGGTACCGAGATGTCAGTTCGGGTCTTTTTTTCTAGTTAGAACTTGTAAGTTAATGCAATGTTCACCAACATTGCTCTTAACTTAATCTTGCCATGATAGGAGAAGTATAAGAGTAGTATGTATAGAAACAGAGATTACGTGAAACAACTGCCAATAAGCTATAATTGCTACGAGGGCAGCACTGCATAAAGATTTTCCGCCCCTGCAAATGCTAACCATGAGGTTGCTGCAAACAGATTTCATGAAAGCAGATCGATCGTGTACATTTTGCTCGGCCAGCTTCTAAATGTGGAACAAACAGAAAGTGGTTCAGGAAACACACTGCGCTTGTCTAGATTCCTTTGGGACTGCAATCAATGCTGTATGATTACATGGCCAGCACAGCAAGATTTTGAACAGGAAAGCTTTGCTGCCTCTCAAGCAAAGGAAAGATGCCAACTTTAATGATGCATATGTAAAGTGAGTATGTACAGAAAAAATAGGAAGGTTGAACAACAATGTTCACATGTGTTGAAACAGCAAGCACATGCCAGAATAATTGTCTTCACATTACTCCAGGGCACACAAAAAATAAAACTAGGTTGAAATGGAATGTAAGAAATGTTCCAACACAGAATTACTCATGCAAAAAAAAAATAGTCCAGGCAATGCACAGTATACTGCTGAAGCAGAAAAGTAAGAACAACAGGAAGTAAAGAAAAGAAAGCAACAGTGCCACATACACTGCTACAACAATGCATAAATTTGCTGTAGTCGCAACAAATAATATTATGTGCACTATACTGCAAACTTTTCTTTCAACTGAGATTTCTCGTCTCCTCAGGTCTCTCATGAAACTCCACATGTGAATTAATCAGTAATAATAAAAAAGAATTTTTAATCATCACTGACAACCCTAGCAGGAATTACCTGGAGACGCTAGAAAAAGTGAATGGAGGATGACAAAAAAAAAATTTTTTTTCGTTCACGTGAACCAAGATTAGGTATAAATCTAAAAAACACTTTGCTAACACAGGTTGTCATGTATGAAGGCAGCCATTTAAAGACTGCATAACGCAACTAGTCCAGCGCCAGAGCAGTGAACAATCTCATTCTCCGAGAGTACCTCACTCGAAGCTCACCCTCATTAAGAGCCAAGAAAAATCCCTGTTGGCTGTTTAACTGTCAACGTGCTCACTCACCAGGCACCTCCCCTGTACTAGTCCTGACAATAGGAAATGGGCATCGGCTTCATCGTACACTTTGCCGTGAGAACGCACAGATGCATATTTGAAACACATACCAAGTGCAAGGTGACCACACTACACCAGTGCAAGAACGTGCGTATGACGTGCCTCTAGGCAAAACTACACAGAAGAAAGCATTCACAAAGCGTGTGAAGCATCTCTTCTCAGTTATTGTGCAACCACTCTTTGACACTGCAAACGGCTGTACACTCACTGCATGCCAAAACAACTGACACACCCTGCAAGGCATTTACCTGCTCTGAAGTGTAAGCAGGGCCCCCTGCAGAAAAAGTGCATGACAGGATTCTGTAATGTGGAACACGCAGAATGATCACATGTGATGATATACGAGACTGAAAAAAAAAAAGTGACCCATCAATGTTCTAAGCACCCTGATTGAGAAAGCTCTCCGCACTCAAGGGAGCGCGCAGAGGGCAGTGCCACACCACCTCCACATTGCATCGCTGCTGCAGCTTGACTTGGAAAAGGCAGTGAACAACGTGCAAGAACATTGACTCCAGGAAAATAAAGAAAGAGTGGAGGCAACACTCCCAAAGCATGACAGTCCAGATGCTGCTGCGGCCTTGTGCCTCAGGGCTCAGAGGTGGCACCGATGACGGAAGCAAACGATGTTGAGTTGCTGCGCTCCAGCACGGGGCAGTCCAGCACAGCAGCACCTACACTGCTCCGCCAGAGCATCATGGCAGTGACGAGCATCCACTTGTTGTGTCGTGGGTCGTAGCGCTCAACAGTGTTGAGGCTTGAACTGCCGTCGTTGCCACCGACGGCGTACAGGAAGCCGTCGGCTTGGACCACCTCGTGAGTTGTCCTGCACGAAACGGACATGAGGCCTCTGTTTAGAGAGGGCCTAACACTAGTGTCTTGACAAGGCATGAAATTAAATTGAGGATATCATAGCGATCTACGCAAAGAAAAATGATCGGTGCAACATTTAGGGACAGTATGGGAACAGGGTGGGTAAAGGAACAACTGTACGTAGGCTAATTATACCCTAATCGAAATCAAGAGGAAATGGACATGGGCAGGGAATGCAGTGCGAAAAGAAGATAACAGCGAAGAGAAGATAACAGCTTTGGGCAGAGTGGATTCCCAAAAAAGGCAAACATAGAAGATGGGACAGAGTCACGTGGACGGATAAGGTCAGGATGTTTGTCAAGACAAGGTGGCCGCAACTAGAACAGGGCAGGTTTAATAGGAGACCAGTGCAAGAGGCCTCTGCCCTAGCATATACGCAGCTGAGTCAATGATGATGGTGACGGAAGGGTCAGGAACAATCAGCACAAGGTCGCAGCAGTCGGTTCCCAAGGCGGCTGTTGCTTCCATACCTGCGCGAATGCATGGAGCCCACGTGGTCCCACATGTTGGCGGCCAGGTCAAAGCGCTCGGCGCTGCTGAGGCAGAGGCTGCCGTCATTGCCGCCCACCGCGTAGAGGGCCCGGTCAAGGACGGCCACCCCGCAGCTGTTGCGCCGGCTGTGCATCGACGGCAGCAGCCGCCAGCGGCCCTCCCGCGGGTCCAGTCGCTCCACCGACGACTGGTAGTTAGCGCCGTCATGGCCGCCCGCCGCATATATGCAGTCCTCTGCGTGTATGATGGGGTACGTATTCATTATGGGTGTCCATGCTTAATGGAAGCAGTGGCTATGGCAGCCTAATATTTATGCTAAATAAGGGCACGCAGCTTTCAGGCGCATTCACACTTGCGAGTTATGAAGGGCGTGTGAACGGCAGCGACTTTCGACTAAGGAGCAGGTTGAAAACGGCAATGTGACCTGCAGGTTGCTTTCCCGAATTGTCTCACCAACGATTAGTTAAGCAGTTTTTGACTCGGAGTTGCAGTTTGCCCGCTACTTGATTTTCCATGTGTATTCACAGATGCATTTACATTTAAGAGTTTCAGAGGTTATGAGACTATTTTTGTCGAAAATAGACTGCTGCAGGAAGGCCACATGGTACTCAACTTTCCAGCCTTGCGACCCTGAGTTGCAAACTCATAAAACCAATCATCAGAGCCTTAGAAGTGATGCAAAACTTTCTCCGTATCTGTCTTGTTGTCGGAAACAGCCAAGACCAACAACTGTCATCCAGAGTTTTATTTGACTAGAAAGCGACCTGCACAGGTCATGCTTGCAAGTGCGACCATCGCTACTGTCAATATGCTCCTCGATCAAAAATCACAGCTGGCACACATGCCCTTCGTAACTTGCAAGTGTAAATGCATACATACAGCAACAGCTGCAACAGAAAGCTTTTCTGGGGTTTACATGCAACTTTGAGCACTTCTTGCAGCAGCACATCATAACTGAGAAATTTAGATGTAATAGTGCACAGTGCATCGCCTGTAAGGCCTATGTGATTATCAGCAGTATTTGCCAGGGTATCATTTTCACGTAATACACTGCCAGTCACTGCCGTTAGAAATCTACTGCCCATAGAAACAAATGAAAAGTGGTCATAACCAGAGATGTGCGAACAGAAAATTTTTTGTTGCAAAGCGAATACGAATAATACAAATTGGTTGCGAGCTGACTACTTTCGACGAATACTGCGAAATAATTTCGAGTATCATGCACGTAGTTCATTGTTTTCAGCTTGTGAGGCCTACACACCTGTGAGGCCTACTGGTCATTTAATAAGAGAGGAGAATTCATGTAGTAATAATAGTAATACACTTCATTTTATAGACTGTAGACTGAAGTATCTCGTATTTTGTAAAAAATATGGAGTGCATGTTTTTCATACTACAGAAGCCAGAATAATCAAGAGAGTAATTAGTGTACCATACTTACAATTTTAGTTCTAGATATTCAACACAACTGAAGGTGATTTTGGCCTTTCAAAGTAATAGTGTCAAAAGGGGGTGATCATCCCACTGCACGCAGCAACAGAGTAAGCACTAGCATATAAGTTTTGCAACAAATTCATGTTCTTAAATGATGAAAACACTTTTCCACATGCACTTGGTACATTCATGCATACAGAGGACAACCTTATCATTCTACCAGCCGCAATTTGTACATTATATTAAACATTCTTTAGCTGTCATCATGCCTTAGTTGTGCACAGCTCAAATGCCCGACTTATGTGCAGACTATGTTGGTTGGCTCGTGGTTTTGACAAATATAAAACAGTATGTGCACACAAGTACCACATAGTACACAACAAACAGAACAGAAAATTGGACAGAGAACTATGCTATTTCTATACTGTTTCAGGCTAGGCAGATAAGAGTCAAATACAACAATGCAACAATAGAAACAGTGTCAGCAGGGTGCTCTCTTTCTTTACATATATTACAGAAAGGAATACATGAAGCAGAAGGGAGGAAAATGATTCACTTTTTCCACTAGCTGCGACAACTGTTACCAATTTTTCAAGTCACTTCCATGCAGTGCTCCAATTACTTTGCATTTGCATCGCTTAAATTTTATCAACTTTGTGATACAGAAACAACTACCGAGAAATGAAAGCTTTCACACAATTTGGCAAGATCGGTCCACAAATATTTTTCTGTCTCAAAGCCCCCATTTACTGCCTTCCTATATATGTTTACATGGTTGCAAAGTGATCTAATTCAGTTGTGCATTTCTTCTTCTGGTCTTTTTTGTTGAATCCTTTTTATGTGCGTTCTCCTTCCATGTGTTATCACTTTTGTTAAAAGATTTTGCTTGCTTCAGGTAGCAAGCTATGTTTTGTAATAAGTGTTATGCTGTGTCAAACCTTTTTAAAGCTCATATTTTGATTGTCCAATAAGATACAAATTTTGGACTTCATTAATCCGTTTAATCAGCTGAATGCAAGAAAGTGCAACTCGGCGAGGTGGTCGCGAGGGTCGACTCGGCATCTCGGTAAACGGTAAGTTGCGAGGTACAGCTCAATCTTACAGAGGCATGGCCTTACACTTCACCACCCTTAAGCTCAAATGTATTAAACCTAACACTGCGCCTCCTAAACCCTGTTTTAAACCTAACACTGCGCGTCCTAAACCCGGCTATGTGTCCTTACGCTCGCACAACAGCACTCGATCGAGACAGCAGCGCGGGTCGGTCGATCCACTGGGTCCATATCGGAGAAAACTTGCACGCAGTTGACATATCGCTCGCACAGCGTACAGTAAACATATGGTACGCTTCAGACTGCATCGCGTATCGCTTTGCTGACGGATACCATCGCATGCGGCGCGGCTTCCTTGGCACTGCACGCTTCGGTGAGCACACCGCGGCCCACGCATATCGGTCGCCACCAGTTGTGACCGTCATGCATAGGGGAATGTAGACGCAACGGGTATGCTTACAAGGACACGGTCTGGACGAGTTTGTATATATTCGTGGTTAAAACAGCGCGGGAAAAATACACAAAAATGAAGGAACACGCAGAACACGTATTCACACACAAAACAATTAAGCGCCGACTCGCACTTTTTCTTCCCGCGCTGCTGTAACCATAAACCAGCGTGTCACCGTCGTCTATCGCTTTATGAGCCGTCGGCACTGTCAATTTCTCCTTGGAACAAGGCTAGCAGCGTTGAGGGACGCAACCGCACAAAGCCGAAAGAGAATAGCGCCAAGCCAAGCCTTTTCAGAGAAAGCTGTCGCGGGCTTCCAAAACAACCGCTTTCGTCAAGACGGCATCCTGAATGAACTAAGCGCACAGCAATGAAGACCAGCACCGACTACAAGCCTCTGGAACTTTGTGCCTCCCGCGGACCACAACGATTGAATAAAAATGCGAATTTCTAACTCTACTCGACCGGTCTGCCGACATGGGTGATGCGTGAAGCAGACGACGCCGCTGCGCCCAACGCTGCTATTGGCTGCGCCATCGACCAACAAATCCCAGTAGGCCTTGCAAAACCACGTGACTTTCTGCACGTTTTTTGTCATACAAGCGTTTCGGTGCAGGTGGGCTGGAAACGCTGATTGGTCAAACAAAATGTGACGTCACGCCTAAAACGTCACGTGACGTCATGGTCACGTGACTTTTAATGACGTCGTGTTTGGTTGGGAAGAGACATATTTTCCCTAGGTTTTTCTCGGAATTCCCCACGTTTTTGACAGCGCGCGCGGGTTCAAAAAGCGCACCTGATGCGCCGCGCTTTCACACACTGCATGCGCGTTTCTGTCCAGAATGGCGTCAGTGTTTCCAAACCAGAGTGAACGTCAACCTGAGCACGGTGACCATGATCTGCATCATGATCGACGTTGCGGCGTCTGCGACAAAGTCTTCACTCAGCGGAAAAACATGCTGCAGCATATGAGGATGGTGCACAAGTTGGAGACGAAAGGAGCCCTTCTCCGCTGCGACCAGTGCAGCAGCCTGCTATCAACACTCGAAAATTTGGTTCATCACTACAACGTGGCGCACAAATTCCCAGCCGAAAATCTGCAACTGTCCTTTGGGAACGACAAAGGTAAGGAGATATGTTTGCAACGCGACGTGCATGAATTTTCCTGCGCTGCCTCTTTGGCTTTTTTTTTTTTTGTTTTGCTTTAACGTTCTTAGCAAGTCTGTGCGAATGCATCTATATATGTGCGCAGCGGGCGAATTTACAGCTTTTTGCAGCGAGCTAAATCCCGCATTTTATTTTTATTATATATGATATCCTTGAACTGCTGGTGTATTATTTTAGTGCGCTCGAACGGCGCGCTTCGTTGTGCATTTATTATAATCGCCACTGCCTGGCGGACCCGATACAGCTTTTGCAGACCTGAGAGGTTAAACACGTACTATCTATGCAAAGCCACGCAAATGCGCCTACAGGTGACCACGCCCGTCTATCAGCGCTCCATCGAGTGCCTGCATTTACAATCGAATGCTGTTGGACTATGAACCTGACCTAGAGCATACATATTATAATTTTTCCTTGTATTCTACATTCTCTACATGCAGGAGACTACACTCATAGCTTTCGTTAGTGCAGAAATTTCGTACAACCGTGTCAAAATTTGGCGGTCCGGTTTTGTTTTACACGACGTTTTGGAGGAGAAAAGCATTGGGTCTTTGAAGGACGACAGTCTATATAAACTCCTATTCACTGTGTCGTCGTACCTATCGTAATTAATGACGACATATAAAGGCTTTTGATACAACTCTCGTGATTTAAAACAAAACTGTTCGTTTCACTAACCCGCGAAAAAATATTGCGCGCAATCATTCGCCACAGCCCGTTGCTGCGTAATTTTTGTTTTGTGCGGATTTTCTTTTATAATATGACAGCTGCACGCGATAGCTTATATATATAGTTGCGCAGCCGACCACTGCAGGTACCAGTAAACACGTACCCCGTTTAGAATGAATTTAAAAACGCGGTCGGGAGTTCGAATTATTTGTCCGGGACGCTGCGGTCAAAGTTCGCAGTTTTGAAAATTGAAACGCGGAAATTTTTGCGCATAGCTAGTCACTCTTGCATAAGTAAATATCTTATTCCTACCCATCATCCCTTTGTCAGAACACATATATTAATGAGAAAAACGACCCATTTGATGCAATTAAGTTCACAGTCCTACAGGGTGGGTTCCACAACAAAGAGAGCAACGGGAGTCGTACTTTATTTACAAATTTGTAACAATTCCTCACGGCATTAATGAAAGTCCGGGTTTATTGACCTCCATCGCCCCTTTCAGAGCCAGTGCTGACCTTAGGAGTGCCGGCGCGTCAAACCTCGGTCGTTTGCCGCCAGCGGCATCTTTTTCAAGCTTCGCTGCCCGTCCGCTTACACAAAGCTCATAATTCATCCCCTACCCCTGTCTTCCCAGTTCGACGTACCACCTTGTCGAGCGGGGTGCAATTGAAGAACCAAGAACCCTTGATTAAATGCTCCTGCCATTCACCTTTACCCCCCCACAGGACACTTTCGCGAACTCGTATGTTTTGCCGCCTTTTTTCTTTTTCTTTTGTGTGTGTGTTTCATGCACAGTGCACGTGTGTGTAGTTAAGCTAACTGCGCCGCTGATTCCGCCTTCACTATTCGTACCGAAGACGCTCCTGGAACGTCTCCTGCCCTGTCTGAATTTATTGTTTATTTGTTTGCTCGTTTTGGCCGGCGGCACGGGCAGTACATGCATCTATGATTCTTATCTGCTCCGGGACTCCGCCAAAGTCTGTCATTGTTGCTTTGAGGGCCCGGATGCCCTCCCTCCCCTCGTTATTCCTTTTTTCCCCCGGGCTGGCCTCCCGCGCAAGCTCGCTGGGCGGCAGGGGACAAAGCGTTTTTCTTTTTCTCTTTATTTCTTTCTCCTTTTTCTAGTATTTTTCTTTTGTGCCCATCAAGGGTTCTTGGTTCTTCAATTGCACCCCGCTCGGCAAGGTGGTGCGTCGAACTGGCAAGACAGGGGTGGGGGATGAATTCAGAGCTTTGTGTAAGCGGGCAGCGAAGCTTGAAAAAGATGCCACTGGCGACAAACGACCGAGGTTTGTCGCGCCGGAATTCCTAAGGTCAGCATTGGCTCTGCAAGGGGCGATGGAGGTCAATACACCCGGACTTTCATTAATGCCGTGAGGAATTGTTATTAAATTTGTAAATAAAGTACGACTCGCGTTGCTCGAGATCTCTTTGTTGTGGAACCCACCCTGTAGGACTGTTAACTTAATTGCATTAAATGGGTCGTTTTTCTCATTAATATATGTGTTTTAACAAGGGGAGGTAGGGATAAAATATGCGCGCGGTGGTTATTAAAGCGAATTCGTATAAGTTAACGGCCTGCCCAATGTACTGCGTACTGCACACACTGCATCCTAGGAGGTATATTACGTTGCAGAAATCCCAATCAGAGTTGTCATTAATTTTCCATTTGAATCCTGAAGCTGTGCTTATTTCACAGCTTGATGTTTGTAATGTGTTTGCAGACCTGGAATCTACTTTTTCCACAAGGTCGACACCCCAAAACCAGCTCTTTATGTGACTGAGTGTATTAGAATGTTTCGAATGTTTTTCGGTCGTCTGTAGACTGCATGAGGGAGAGCAGTGAAAATTTTGGCGAGGCGCTAGCTCGCTTTGTTTGAGAATGTTGAAATGTTTTTTTTGAAGATTTTGTTTACGTACGTTAGGCGGCTGGGTTACTGGTGAAGGGAAGTACGAGATTTGCCTGATGGTCTGTTTGCTCGCTGTATCGACGTCACTCCAGTATTTGCTCTCGGTTGGGTTTAGATGTCCTTTGAATGGCATCGTCGGCAATGGCGACGGGTATCGCTGCTTAATGAGGACTTCTTGCATGCGTTTGGAATTTTTTACGAAGTCTTCATCTTGGGAACATATTCCTTTAGATCGATGTGCCTGAGAGTATGGGATGCTTGTTTTAGAGTGACGAGGATGGCAGCTTTGGAAGTGTACGTATTGTTGACGGTCCGTCGGTTTTCTATATACACTGGTGGTGAGTGAGCTTTCGTTTACCAAAATCTCAACATCTAGGAAGTTAATTGTGGTGTGGGCGCACGTGTAAGTGAAAGATATGTTGGGGTGGACGAGGTGTGTCAGTCCAAATTAAAAAGATGTCATCCAGGTAGCGTTTGTATAGGGTGGGCTTAATGGGACAATCTTTCAAAAATTTAGACTTATTACTATGCATGAAGATGTTGACGTAGGTGTGGGCCATCCTTGTACCCATGGCTGTGCCGTTAATTTGTGAATAGTGTTGATTGATGAATTCGAAGTTGTTATATTCGAGTACGATTTTCGACAGTATTTATAAAACACGTGGAGCAGGGGAGCATCAAATCACTGATCGAAGCGTATGAACAAAACAGAAAGGAGGAATCCCCTGCTGCACGTGTATTAGATATGTTGTTCACAGCAACATCTTGCATGAAGCTGCAGGGAAGAGAAAAGTCGATGAGACGTAGCCAGTTGTACTTGAGCCGTCTACATCGAAGGAATCACCACCGATCCTCTCACCAGGTTTCGTGAAGCTTGCGCTTTATCGTGCCGGTTTACCACTGTCCTTCTTGCTAGTGAAGCGATTATTTTTTTAATGTTCTCTTTTTGCCCCATTTGCCATCTGCCATTTTTGATCGTGCCATCTTCTGGGCAAGTACTACGTTTGAGGTTCGAAAAAGGTGCATAAGCGATCACGACCTATGCAAACAATAACAAAGACGAAACACGCTACAAGAGCACCACTAGCTGCATATCTGCTATAAAAGTAAATATTTCCAACAATACATTATCTTTTAGTATGCACCGTTTACTTGCCATACATACACACACACAAGCAAAAAAACACGCCATAATGAAGAAAACCGCGAAAAACAACGATAAACAAACCGGCCTCCGAACTCCACTTGCCACTTTTACACGCCAGGGCGCGCGGCACATTTCGGCGCGACATCTGAACCGCGCTGTGTGTGTCTTGTGTGTCCCTCCTGTGTCCGTGTCTTTTGCGCTGTTTAAAACAAGTATGCAGCACCAACTAGCCCGCACGTCTACCCTTGTAGCCTTCATTTAAACCGCTTTGAGCGGGCGCTCGAGGCCGCGCTTCCGCAGGACTGTTCCGCATAGTGTAGTCGATTTTTCTGTGCCAAAATTCCAAATTTGATTTTTGGTGGAGGGTTACCCTACCATGCTCCCTTAAAAACGCACTGATATCATTGCCTTCAATACCTTTGATATTACTTTATTCATCGGGCGCACACGTCCACAAGACAATAACGATAACACGAGGGGATCGCATTCCAGGATTCCACCACGCAATTGCATGCTTCAGCGTTAAAGTGGGTATTACGAGATAGTAACTAGGGCCACATAGCAAACACGCGTGCAGATATTGAGCCAGGTGATGGCAACAGAAGCATATAGCGCAAGTATCGCAAACCTTCGTGATATTGTTGAATTGGGCATTTGAATGCTGTATTTTCTGCAAGGTACAAAGTTCCGCTTTTTGGTATGTACAGTGTATACATGAAATTATGGTGCACATAATCCTCCATGTTTTTCGAATATTTTTCAAGCATTGTTCATTCGTCACTGACAATGACAGTGCCTTCAGTTTTAACACCTTTCTACACAATATTTTCTAAAGTATTTTTTATGCATTTTACAGAGTTCCATGATTGGAAAGGACAGGAGGAAGCGAGCCAGGTGTGCAAGTTCGTAATATCCACAGGTGAAAAAAGGCTCACCAACGAATGTACGAGGACCTACTACGCTTGCAACAGGTCAGGAGTGGCACGACCAGGTCGAGGCAACAAGACTCGTGCGATGAAAAGTCAGGGAAGCTGCAGGAGCGGCAGGACATGCCTTTCTTTTCTGATCGTTACTAGAGACGAGGGTACTGTCAAGGTATCGTACCAAAGGACGCATTATGGGCATGATGCAGATGTTGAACACCTGAGTATGACTGACCAGGAAAGGGCAAGCATTGCGGATGACCTTTCGAAAGGAGTGCCCATGAGGACAATATTGAAGAAAATAAGGGAATCGGTGACAAGCAAGCTAACTCCTCTGCATTTGACAAATCGCATGGACTTGCACAACATCAAGCGGCAATATAACCTCACAGTTCCTGAAAGATGTCATGATAATGATGCTATGAGTGTAAGCATATGGGTGCAAAGCATGAGGAACAAGGGGCAACCTGTTGTTCGCTTGTACAAAGAGCAGGCAGTTGTTGACCCAACGAATACCTTTAGTACAAAAGACTTTGCTCTTGCCTTAATGACGGAGCCACAGGAAGAGCTGCTGAAAGTTCTAGGTACAGGAACAGTCTGTGTTGATTCCACACATGGAACAACGGGGTACCAATTTGAACTGGTGACTGTTCTGGTGCTGGATGAATATGGAGCAGGATTGCCTATGGCTTACTTCATCTGCAGCACGATTAATGAGAAAACCCTATCAGCATTCTTTGAATCCCTGAAGTCCTCCACAGGAGCCCTGTCAGCTAGAACTTTCATGACAGATGATGCATCCGAATACTTCAAGGCCTGGTCAACAGTCATGGGCCCACCTCAACATCGACTACTCTGCACATGGCATGTGGACAAAAGCTGGAAGCGAAGGATTTCTGAGAAGATAAAAGGAAAAGAACTCGCAGTAGATGTTTACCATGCTGTTCGTACACTGCTAGAGTGCCCAAAAAAGGACGAAGTGGCTGAGCTTCTCGAGTCATTTCTTGCCAACAAAGATCCCAGGCTTCAGGAGTTTATTCAGTACTTCAGAGGAAATTATGCTCACCGCCTGGAGATGTGGGCCTACAGTTTTCGAACTGGACTTGGCATCAACACAAACATGTATCTTGAAAGGATGCACAGGACTTTAAAGCATAGTTTCCTGGAAGGTAAGAAGAATCATCGTGTTGACAGGCTCATCACTGCACTGATGGACATGACATACGAGTCTTTGATGAAGAGGGTACAACACATTGTGAAAGCAAAGAGAACGAGCAAGATGAGCCGGATCGAGAAGAACCACAGATCTGCTGTGGCAATTACTACGCCTGCCAAGAGGAATGAAGATGGAACATGGACTGTGCAATCCCAGTCCACAAGAGGCCTCACATACATGATTTCAAAAGAGAAAGATAGTGCCTGCTGCCCTCTGAAGTGCAGCGAGTGCATGGTGTGTGTGCATAGCTATTCATGCGATTGTGAGGAGCACCGAATGAGCTTGACGATCTGCAAACACATTCACTGTGTGGTCATCGCTGGCGCACCTGAAGGAAGAGATCAGAAGATCCTGAAAGCTACTGAAGCAGTGTCATCCAATTCAAAGGCAAACGAGGCTTTCCACATTTTGGAAAGTGTTCAAACAGCAGAAGCCTCTACAAGCATGACAAAATCTGACTTGGTCTTGGCCAAGATGGAATTGCTCAAAGAGTATGTCGCAGAGCAAGAAATTCCTCAAGAAGTGCACAACAAGGCCAGCAAGCTTTTGGACCCTGTACTGAAGATTTATGAAGGCACTAAGAAGCAAGAAATGCCCCACACATCAAGGGAGCCTGCAAACAAGAAAATCGAACACCAAGTCAGGTTTCATTCCACTAAGAAGCAGAGGCTGTCCAGCTCAGGTACAAGTTTTTCAAAGCCAACTGAGCTTCAGAAGGAGAACATAAAAAAGCAAATCCTTAACAGCAATGATGAGGCAACTGTTATAATAACATCTCCAGGACACAACTACATATGAAAGATGAGATCGACTCTATGGCACTCTCTTCTGGTTTACAACCCGTCTACAAGTTCATCTGTGTACTTATAGACCTCACCTATGAGGTGTGCAGCTGTCTCGAACCAGTAGGATGGTGTGTGCGTTAGAGCGCGAGAGGCACCTCCATACTGGCCATATATGCTGCAGGTAAGTATATTTTCCTTTCAGCTCAGTGTGTTGCACACTTAAACAACTGAAGCGAAACCTACAGCACAATGGTTTCTCTGCATCTGGCTTAGCCAGACCATTTTTTTCTCTCGGCAGAACCTGACTGCTAGAGAGCGCGTCTCCCAGGTGGTGGATAGGGAGGCTCTTACCAAGCACCTGAAGTGTGCAGCTTGCAAAAGGCACAATAAGTTTGATTAAATGAGGGAACCTTCTGGCATGGTGTGTCTTATAAGTACAGAGTGCTCGGTAAGAGTGGTGCGTGCACCCGCGGACCAACAGGGGTTTCACTGCCTTGACACATTCCCCACCTGTACATGCTTCCTTTTTCCTCAGGTCCATGGCTACACATTGCTGGCAATTCACAAAGTTGCTGTTAGGGTGCAACTTGATGCAGACATTTTCTGAACAACTCTGCTAAGTGGCACATGGTACTATTATGCGCTGTCAAATAAGAGTTCAGTGTGTGCAGAGCTAAAAGCGACGACTGTTCTAATTTGCGCTGTTGTGATTGTCTTTCAGGTGACAAACAACCAAAGAGACGTGAAGACAACATTGATGGCCTTTCATGATTGTACTGAAGATGTCATTAGCATCAGTTATTGAAATACTTGGAAGATCGCAACTTATACTATGCCTTACCTTTCCTTCAGATTCTAGTATATTGCAATCTGCCTGTCATAGCACAGAAATAAACCTATATTTATTTTGTTCCTGCAACTGCGTTGTCGTCCAATCTCTTTGCAGGTACATGCATCCAGAGATTTGAATTCATTACCAGCATTGTCTGGCGTGCAGTGCAGAAATAAACAAAGCTGCAACACTTTTTAAAGATGCATTGTCACCACAAGGAATCGTAAATTATTTTTCCAATAAAAACAATCTATACATTGTAGATTGTTTACATATTTTCTTAAGCACCCACATAAATTAAAGTAGATAAACTGAGGTGTGACAACTGAACAGATGTGTGAATTGAGATATGGTTAAGTGAGTGCACAAAATAGACAAAGGGACCACAATAACACTGTTCATAACACTGCTCAAAATGCTATACTGTTGCAGTACTGTAGAATCTGCAGAAAGGGCCACACAGCATTTCACTGAGTTAATAGGTAAGATAGATTAGCCTGCATTCATAGTGACAGTCATTAGAACAGCTGCATGGCAAACTCTAAGAATGCATCCAAGTCATCAGAGCCTTTTTTTATTAAATAATTATTGCATTAGCACTGCACAAATATTTACTGTTTACATTACAATAGACTACATTGGTAACAATAGCTTGGATTATCATCTCCTGATATGCGTATACAGTTGAGCTTAAAGTGGTATAGACACAAAATTTTTGCTTACATCTTCTTTGAAATGATGCATCAAAGATTAGTATAGACGGGTCATCACTTGACATTTGCCTACGGCCGCTAAATAATTTGTAACAATGTCACTAATTAGGTTACATTGTTCACGATACAAAATGTGTGATGCATGTTCTAGGTTTGGGCTAGGATTAGTGTAATGTATGCAAGTCATTTTTCATTTACAGGAGCTTATTCTAGATGTTCAATAAAGCCCAGGAAGGTGTTAGCAGAACACACAGTTATTCTTTTGATTCCATGACAGGTATGACTTAAGATGAACACCAAGATATTTATATCTTGTGATAAGCACGCTAATAGCTGTTATCTGGAAACTATCTGGAGGATATTCGGGTACTCTGTGAATGATGAATTCAGCATTAGAGACATTAAGGAGCAAGAAATTGTTTCATCGAGATGTGACCTTTAATATTAGCAGTCCATATGAGCAATCACACTGAGGTAAATCAAAGCATCATCAGTGAATAATCTAGTCATGCAGACAATCTTATATTACGTGTCGATCAACGACTGGTTCCATGTGATGAGTATAGGGTAAACTGTGCTTGATGACCTGCTTCAATTCGAACTTCCTCCCCCATAAAAAGTAATGCTGATATTCATATGCCCATACACACGCCCATGCCAATATTCATATGCCCATACACAGAGTGTTTAGCGGGGGAGAGTTGAGATGCAAATATGCAGCAGTATGCAGGCCTCCATTACATTTCTGCTACAAAACAGCTCGAATGAGTTCTACACCAATTGCGTGAATTAATTATCAACTCTTGCAGGAGAAAATATGCAATTTAGATTTCAACAACATATATCATACAAATGCTCACACTGAATTCGAAAATTTTGCTGAGGCTCTTGAGTCTGCCATATCGAAATGCACATTATGCACTACCCGTAGGTACGAACAATTCTTTGTGCCTGTGGATGAATCAGAACATACTTGAGGCTATACAAGAGAAGGATCAATGGTATCGTAAGTGGAAACGTCAAAAAGAAAACATTTGTTATTCAAACAAGTTCAGATCCTCCAGAAACTATGGAGTGGCATTAATACAGATGAGAAAGAAAGAATACAACTGTATGCTAATACAGAAAGCAGAAGGAAACTCCTGAAAAATGTGGGATGTGGGAAATAGCGTAATCGGTAGACAGTTAAAACAGCGCGTAGTTCCTGAACACATTGATGAAAACAGTTGATAGGTTTGATAATTCCTTCACAAACATTGGCCCTGAGTTTGTAGCTCATATCCCTAATCTACCATGCTCTGTTAATGACCCTTGTGTTCATGACACCTTCTTACCGCAAGCTGTTGCCGATTGTGACATCACAGCAATCAAGAAAACTCGTTGCAAACAAGGCAACCAGACATGACGGGATTACTTTGAGAGCATTAAAGAGAACATCCACCAACTTGCTCCACTCCTATCAATAGTAATGGATCATGCAGTTTACGAAGGTATTTATGCAAATATTTTGAGGATCGCTGCAGCTATACCAGTTCACAAACAAGGATAGTAATGATTCAGGCAGTTACCGTCCAATCTCGGTTTTGAGTATCATTAACACTGTGTTCGAAAAACTTGTCAGAAAGCAACTAAATGACTACTTGGAGAGAACTAGAATCATATCTCACTGTCAACAAGGCTTCAGAAATAACAGGTCTACATCTACAGCAGTAATGGCATTGTCTCAAGAGTTATGTTCATCTTTGCATAATTATGAAATGTCTGCAGCCTTGTTCCTAGACTTAAAGAAAGCATTTGATACTGTTAATCATAACATTTTAATTCACAAGCTAATGAAATATCTGCAGCCTTGTTCCTAGACTTAAAGAAAGCATTTGATACTGTTAATCATAACATTTTAATTCACAAGCTAGAGCACTATGGTTTTAGGGATTCCACTCTTGATTTCTTTACAAGCTACATTACTAACAGAAAACAATTTTTCCACATAAAACACTTAAAATCATCTCGACAGCCTGTGTGTGCTGGAGTGCCTCCAGGGGTCAGTCTTAGGCCCTGTGCTGTTGAGTGTTGCTTGCTAATACTTTGTTCACTGATCATTTATAACCAAGTTTCATTTTGGCATCTTCTGTTGCTGTAATAACAAATGTGTACATTGGGCCTATACTAGCTTCGGCTATTGACCCAGCAGTTTTTGCAAACGTTTTGTAGTATCTGAAGTTAAAAGAAAGTACATGCTCTGAATTAAGCATCTGTGATCACGACCACTGGTAGAGCCGGATCAAACAAGTGCATTACGTCACAAG
The DNA here is from genome assembly GCF_052857255.1 of Amblyomma americanum. Lineage (NCBI taxonomy): Eukaryota > Metazoa > Arthropoda > Arachnida > Ixodida > Ixodidae > Amblyomma > Amblyomma americanum. The sequence continues at coordinate 87,968,465 of NC_135498.1, read as the reverse complement.
TTGAAAGTAGTTGCTTCACTTCATGAAAGCTTTGAACTGCCTCAGAGTCCCAAGCGAAAGCAACGTAGTGTCACAAGAGCCTGCGCAGAGGCTCAACAACACCTGCATAGTGAGACCACAATTGGGACCACTTGTTAAAACCACTTGTTTTGAGGTGGCACCACTTGAAAACAAGTGGGACCGTTTGGAATCCCACTTCATATTTGGAATCATTGTCTATAAAGTGGGGACATTTGGAATCCCACTTCATAGACACCTCGAATTGCCATGAACTACTTAAGCGCACACTCCAAGGGAATGTTGAAAATCCGCTGCAGCACGAAGAGGCTCATGACTGAAAAAATGCAGATGCAGGAACCATTGGAAGCAAGCTGTTGTCAATGCACAGTGTTTAGAGTAAATGGTACCACAGGCCCACAAAGCGCAGATTTTGTTTAAAAAATCGGCCGTCTTGTTAGCATCAATGCCGCAGTGTCCAGGTATCCAGTGAAAGCGCATTTCTTTAACATGTAGTGGAATGAAAAATCTTAGAGAATGGCCCAGAAGAGCGTCCTTCGAGCCTTCGAGTGAGTCAGGACAGAAAGGCTGTCAGCAAGTATAATGACATCAGTAACGATGCAAGAGACCTTATCTATAGGGCCAACTGAACCCCTAGAAAATGAACAGCGAATATAGGTGTATAATCAGGGGCCCGAAACGAATAACTGCAATCTAGAGCCAATAGCTGCCTATAGGCGACTTCATGCAAACATTTAAAGCGAAAGCCTTTAATGGCTCTCGTTATCCATCCATCCGCGAAATCTGTCACACTATGACGTCATCAATGGTATAATAATTGATATAACCCATATAGTCTTAGCAATTAAGAAGTAATTGGTGATTAGAGATTGCGCATTAGTTTGTAATTACACATTAATTTGTGAAGTAAATGAATAGCTCAAAACGAAACGTTAAAAATAAAAATAAATAACAATTTTAAAGAAACAAAAATAAAAAGGAAAAATTAACTTATGTGACAATGCAGTTTCAGAAGCGAAAAATTAAAAATAATTAAATAAAAATTAAAAGAAGCAGCCACAGTGGGCGCAGAAAGGCTTTCGCCTCGCGCACTTTACATCGCCAAAGTGACCACTGAATTTTAAAAAAAAGTGCCTCTTCGTACAAGCGATTAATCGCCTTTTCCCGGTTCGCCCTGCACCTTCGAGCAACAATTTCATCCTATGAAGTTGTCCGACGCAACGCCAGAAACGAGCTGATCACGAACAACAGTGTTCACGGAATTGTCGAAGTCGCAGTTCTACGCAGGTTCGCGTAACTGAGCAATGTAAACCTGCAGCTGACAGGCTCGCCAGGGTTCTGTAAACATATCTTGAACCGCGGTAGCGTTCCGTCGTGGCTGAGGTCAGAAGGTTGCAAGTGCTGAGCGCGGTTTGAAACGTATCTTCGCCTTTCGTAACTTCACTTATGGCGAATTCCACTGGTGGATCTGAAGTGAGGCGCTCGAATCGCAAAAGAGCGCCCCAAACCGCCTCGGAGCAGATCCGCCACTGGTCGGCGTATCAACCTTGTGAGCTCCGTTGGAACGGAGTTGCTCCAATCGACCAGCGGAATTCGCGCGGTCGGTCCAGGTCGACCAGTTGAACTCGAATTCGTCGTCGCGGAGCAAGAAAAGCTGCTCCAGCACGACCAGTGGAAATCGCCATTAATTTAGGTCCCTGCTCCTTCATTTTGCGCTCGTGGCAGGAGGCGTTAATTGCGGAACGACGCTGACCTTCGACGCCGCGCGACTGCAAAGGCATGGCTTTGCGCCGGGTTGCAGCAAACTCAGGCCAGACGCCTCTAAGTAGGTAGAAAACAGTGCCTTCCACTGGTTCCATGGTACTGGTGACTGGCCCGGTGTTTCTAGGAATGTACGAGGGGGCGTAAGATCCCGTGCAACTCATAGTAACTGTTTACCTCGTCGACACGTTGTTGTATTGTAGATGCAAGATCGAACGACACACCGGAGCGAGCGATGTCATGATGACGCCAAGTTTCCGCCGAACCCCCCCCCCCCCCCCCCCCCTCTACTTTTCTTGCGTCACGTATACGTGGTGTCAAGAGACATGCATGTGACTGAAACTCTGAAGAAGCGAAACTGAAAGTAAGACAACCGAAACTGAAAATAAGAGAAGAGAAACTGAAACTGCCGCACAGTTCATTGCCTGATGGACACATGCAGTATCACGTATTATTTAACGTCTTCATAAAACCGCTGTTTGTTCTTCTATAGGATTAGCAGCATTAGTATATGTTTGCTATTAATGACACCCAGGTAATGAACATGATTTACCAACTTAAGTAGTGTTGGTTCTGGTGTAACACACGAAAAATTTATAGGCATGCCTTTGTGTATACGCCAGAAATGAAATTGTGAAGCAAGCCTTGAAACTGCCTGTGCATTTCTCATAAAAAAAAAAAGAAAAACATTATCTTGTTTTCAAAGCATGCGTGTCATCTATATCAGATGTGACTAATGTTGAGCTATAACTTTAAATGGCTCATGCTGGCTGCCATCAAAAATCACTTTTTTTTATTCAACAAACCTCATAACTCATTTCTGTCACGAAAGCAACGAAATGCTTCACTTATATCTCATTGCTTTGGTGCAGTCATGGTTCATTATGCAATGTAAAATCTGATTCACGAATATTTTTGTTACTTGTTGCACGATACGTTTGTTCCTGAAATTCAGCACATCCACCAGTATTGCGTTCCCGCGCGGCTTTCTTTTTTTTAACTGAGTACAGGTGAATAGCCACCGGATTCTTGGCTGATCGCCCAGTGTAGGTATGTGCCATCTATCTTTTGATAGGCTAACAACATCAACAAAATTCGTCTTTCACTTCCAATCATGTGTGCTGCGGTATACTTTTTCTTCGACTTTGTATTGATTCCATCCGTAGTAGGCATGGGAGGCATTGGCCACGCTATCAGCTTCCGCAAGTTAGGTTCACGCAGAATTTGTTAGCTCCGCTTCAAGTTGATCTGATCTCCTTGCAACGAGTTGCTGAAGAAAACGGGTGGACGGGGCAGTGCGGGAAGAAGAGTCGTCGAAGGAAGACATTTGTAATGTTTCTTGAATATAGCCAAAGTTTCTGTTACCGTTATTCAGTTTTTGTCCCCCTGTGATTTATCAGCTATTATTCGAACCCCCAAAGTTTAAAGTTCAAAGTAGTAGCATTACTTTTAAATTCAGAAGAAGCTACTAAACATTACAATTGGGATATATTCGCAGGATCTGGCTTGGAGCTATTCTGTTTGTATCCCTGATTATACTCCTATATTTTTCGTAGAGTTTTTGGTTATTTTGGCTCTTCTCTTAATTCCCAGGCATGTAGCTTGAGTTCTCATTCTTGCAGACTGCCTTTCAGTTCTAGTCTCCAAAATTCCGGAAAATCGTTATTGAATTGGTCGCTTAGGTTTTATGTTCCGTGCACAGTGCGTGAGATCCACTTGGTCTGAGTACCTGCCTATTCGGGTGTTTATTTTAACGAGGTGGCTGATTTATTGGCAAGGTCAGCTCTCAGCGCTCCTGTAATCTTTCCTGTCCTTCACCTCATTATGTTGGAAACTTCACGTTTCCAGCGGTTCCAACATATTTCAGCCAGCTTGAGTGATCCGTTGCTCAATACCGTGGATTTTCACCACTTAAATTACCCATGGAATGTCCAGTGGTGTAAATCAAGGCGTTGCGAGGTGTCAGTGACGCTTCTGCGATGCAAAATCCCTCACTTAAATTTATACTTGCGCCGATGCGGGTTCGCTGCGACAAACCTTTGTGTCTCATGTGGGCAAGTTGAAACAATAGGTCATTTTCTCCTCTCTCGCCGGCGGTTCGCAGTTCAAGGAAAGCAGTATTTGGAGGTCCCTCTTTCGAGGTTAGGACTCCCTCTGTCTCTTCCAGTTCTTCTCTCGTTCGGTGCGAGCGCCAAGGAATTCCCGTTAAGCAGTGTTTGTGGCTACCTTCATGATTACATAAGTGCGACTGATCGGTCACCTTGTTAGCTGCATACAAAATTCTGTTGCATGTCTAAAATGCTTGATTCTATTCTCGGTAATTCATATTTCTTAAATTTTATTGAATTTTCCAATTTTTATCCTGATTCAGTCTTCTACGCCGCCGCCTCACGTCTTTTTTTTCCCCCGTGCAAATATTTCATTGGCAATCTCCACTGTACCTTGGCAAATCCCCCCGCGTGGGTATGTGCCATATATATTTACTGACGTGAAGAAGAAGAGTGTGGGCTACAAACACTGTCTGTACTTGTGCTCTTCCTTTTATTTGTTGTCTGTTTGCATTGTAAGGCATTAATAGGTAGAAAGGCATGCACGTAATGGGCATACCCTGTACGCATGAATGCGGAAGATGGTCATGGTTGTCCAAGCATTGCCATCAAAGCAACGGGACCTTCAAGAAACAGCTAGGATATGGTTGTGACCCCTCACATGCAGTGATGCTCACACAATTTGAAAATGTTGCAAGTTACAGCAGTCCCGTGGTTATATTGCTGCTAAACAATTAAGCTAGCCCATTCATGCGGAAATATTTTTAGAGGCTGCCAAAAAGGAACATGTCAAAAAGTTACACGTCCTGTTTCATTGTGTTTGAAATGAGGCTTAAGATTAAATTAATGTTACAAATACGCGCTGAAGAAATGAAACGATTAAACTCTCATGTGAAGGAAATACAAAAGGGTATATTTACGAAAACTTATTTACAAGCTAAAATAGCATCGCACACACACTCTCACGGGTTCCTTGTCGTCTGTCACTTGACTGAGTCGCCTCCAAGCGCTGCAGGCTACCGCGCACCTGCAGTGCACCGGAAGCGCCCACACACACAAACACACACACTCTCACCCGCACACGTGCATGGGTCCACTTGAAAGGAGACGCCGCACGGCTCTCCGGTTCGTACTTCTGGCAGCGGCGGCATTTCCCGCGGCCCTAACGACCACACCAATAAGCTAACGAAGCGGGCGCCCATCGGTCCGTTCGCAGAACGGAGGGTGCCGCCAAGGACGCCCTCCCGCACCGAAAGCACACATGCGGGCACAAAAGAACGCTCGCTGCGGTGGTAAACGAAATGGTGGTAAACGAAATGAACAAGCAACTGCTGTGCAATCCATGCACTGTCATGCAGTACTTACTCAATCACAGTCCAGTGACTGCAGAGCGGTCTGCAACCAGTAACTTGCAAAAAAACTATACTATGCAGCGAGCTTGTTTGCACGGTATTTGTTACATTTATCGAACGATCACATGAAATTGGTATGGCTATTTCTACACAGTGCATTTCCTAAAGACTCCTTTCTGCCATACTGTACTTTTTACCCAAAATGCTTCTTACAGAGTCATAAATTGTTACGTACGCGTATAAAGATGTTTGTAGCAGGTGTGTGAGCCTGAACAAAAAAAAAACTTTTATTTTCCTTAATTCTTCAGTATTCCTGATTATGACGACATATGGGCATTTATATGTTAGTACAATTTTTTTCACGCATCACAATTAACTGATGCACCGATGTGTTTGGTACACATTCATCTTCAGACATTTCATGTCTGTTTGGTCAAAAAAATACGAAATAATAGTTGACTGCATTAGTTTTGACTACCATCACACAGCATGCTCTTGAAATTCCTCTAGCTGTTGTACAGAAGTCTGTAATTGGCTTCATTGCATAGCTTCATACTTGAACCATTTAAACTCTGCAAACTGTTCTTTTTACCGCACATGGCGACATGGCATGCGAAGCCGCGTGGGAACGGGCGAGGAGGATTCGGAGGTACAGCTGCAACTTCGCTGGAATCCAAAGACAGCTAGGCACTTGTCACGGTTAATTTCGGAAAGGCGGCTATGCCCCAGTAAAGTTGCGTAAGGTCTTTCCTTGCAGACCTTACTAAGTTCCTTCACTTCGCACCAGAAATGCTCACCGCCCGATTTTCACGGCAATGAATAAGCTTGCAAGGAATGTTATCGGCGGTCGCACGTGCATGACAATCCTTTCGACATGCGTGACGATGCCCACCGAAGGCATTTCAGGCTGTCGAAGGGACTTGTACGCTGGCTAAGCGAAGAGCGCGGAACATGCGTCACTGACAGCCCCCTTCCTTTCGCCGTCTTGTCCATCGTGCGTCGCGCCGAGCCCGACAAAGAAAAGGCCGTCAGCCCCCCCCCCCCCCTTCCACTTCTGAATCGAGGGGCGGGGGGGCGGAAATTCCGAAATAGTTTCCCAGAGGCATCCTTTTTTTTTCATGGGGTCAAGGAAGGTGGCCCAAACAGTGCGAGGCAACGTTCTCTGTTCATTCTAGAGAAGCAAGCTTACACTGCAAAATTAAACCTTGTCTTTCTCTTCCAAATGCAATTAACTAGGAGTCCTGTCCAAAACCATTTCAGGTTGTTATGTGGGCACCCCCAACATTTTTTATTTCCGTGTAACTCCAGCACTTCTTCACCTTTGTCATTGTAGCCGCTATTGTTCAAGTACCATGCAACATCTTGTTATTAAAGGACCTTTTTAATTGGAAATGAGAGCATGTGCACAGGGTGGAAAGCGCGTGATCTGCCAGGAAACACTAAAGCGGCCCCGAGAAGGGATCTTTATTAAGGATGCCAGCCATCTTGGGCCTCTCCACTTGGCAACGACGACAAAGCGTGTGTGGTCCCTATGGTTAGGCCCCAGCTGTGGAAGCCATCCTCGGACACGACCATGACCTTCGACATCTGATGTTTTTATTTAAAAACACAGGGACCAAAGTCGTGCGGTATGCAGTGCAATCGCCATGTGGTTCCATAATCATCCATTTAGCCCGGCTCTTTGGACGGATTCAGGAAACGACTGAAAAGAACAAAAGTAACGAGCAAACAAAGGTGCGCTGCATAAAAGTTAGAAGGTAAAGAGACGAAGGCACGCTGCGCTAATGCTGTAGCGAGTTCTAACATGTAAAATTTCGCGGCTGGCGTCGATTTCTACAAAGCGCGAGTAGTGCCTACGGAAATAAACAAATGCGCACTGGAGATGGGTAAGTCTGTATACAAGCACGAGTTTTTGTCTCTACCAGCGATTTACTAGCTCACACCGCGCTATTTTGATGTCTGGCGTCGATTTCGACAGAGAGGGAATACGGGCACGAAACGGGACGCTCGCGATCTGCCAGGAAACAATGAGGTGGCCCTAAAAAGGGCCGTTTGCAGGAGCACTTCAACCGCGACCTGCAGCGGCGTGGCGGCGCGGTGAGCAGTAGGCCTAGCAGTGGTCCGTCTTGTGCCCTTTGGCTCCGCACCGACGACACCGGTGCACGACGTACACCTCTCCTGGTCTTGCCCTTGAAGCCGACGCTATCCCTGGTCCGTAGATCTTGACGAGGGCCGCGACGATAATCTGTGACATCTGGTCGATGCCCCGGTCTGCGGCAAACAAGGACAGCATCGGCTCGCCAGAAGCATCCAGGAAACGATGCTGCAAAAAAAGTTACGTTACAAGCGCCGCAATTTGGCGAGTTCTGCACGAGAAAACTTGCGAAAACGTTGTTCAACCCTTACCTCGTGATTGAGAACGTGCACGCCAGACAAGCGCTTCATCGTGGCTGTCAGACGGCGGTTCAGATGGCGACGCCGGCGGTCCTCAAACCGCACCTTATGTGGGTCGTCGTAATGGAGTTGCAGAATTTTGAACACCAGCACGACGTGCTCCTGCAGCAAGAAAACGAGGTCCTGGAATGCGCAAGGCATGTAGGTAAGCGGTACAGCACTTCATGAAGCGAAATTTGAGATAAAATGCGTACCTTTATGTCGCTGGCGATTTCTCGCGGGTCAGCGCCTTTTGGGGGTCGTCGCATTGTCGTGGAAGCAAGAAGTGTACAGAAATTTCAGCTGGCTGCGCCGACGAGCGCACCACGCAAAAAAAAAAGCCATACCTGGACAGCTTCCGAAACGCGCGCGCCGCCGCCTACGCTCACGAAGAGAATGCCCGCAGACCACGCACGCCCGGCGGCCGGCCAGCCGGCCCTAGCGATTCCCTAGGCACTCTAGGGACAGGCCGAGAGAGGCGCGGCGAACCCACGTCCGGTTGAGAACGAGGGAGAAGCAGAAAAACGTCACGGAGAAGCACATCCCATCGACCAATCAGCGTTTCCAGCCCACCTGCACCGAAACGCTGCTTTTGTCATGCGGCTTGGATAGCGAGGGCCTCTCCTATGGTGTCCTTCCTCCATGCCCCAACCTTTTGCCAACCACGAGCTCGCTAGCGACTGCAGCGCCACCTCGTTTGTTTACAAACAAGCATGAGGTCTTAGAATACACATACTGGCACTGTTGGCCAGTATAATCTAGGCATTATAGTATTTATAGTTCACTATACTGGAAAACAAGTGTATCTTGCGAACGGCGCCAAAGCCACGACTGGCTTTAAAGCCGGTCGAAAGCCGGTCGTGGCCAAAGCATGAACTTCGATGAGCCGACGAAAGCCCACGCGCGGTCGCGCGGTTTTGTTGACCGTTTACCAGGGATATGGTGGCTAGAAGGGGTAGGTGACGCGACCGGGAGGCGAGCGCCGCGCTTCCATTTCATGCCATGCGTAGGTGGCGCTGCTGTCCGTAGTGCGATGCGGCGAGCGCGCTGCGCGCAGGAAAGGCTGGCTGCGCCGGGTTCGCCGCGCGTGCAGAAAGCTGGATTTTTTTTTTTCGCGTTCACGCTGGATGCACTTGCGCAGATTGGTCTGAAACTGAGGTGAAGACTTTACAGCCTACAGTGATCATCAGTCTGCGTACGCTTTTAGCTCGTGAAAGCGCTCACTATAGAGAGTAATCTTGCGAGTCTCACACGATCTCGCAACTCTCAATAAAGGAGCGCCACAGAAATAAGCAGTCCTGCGCAAGCAAACCAGCATGTGAATATGACTTTTATTACACACTACGTTCAGGAACTTATCACGGAGGCATACTGCACAAATGGGAAACTATAAAAGTGACTCGATCGTTAAAAAATAGAAAGCTTAGAGGGTAAGGATATCATTTATCACATAGACTTACTACACGTAACAGAAAAAATAAAGTGACTCGTTGAAAAATAGCTTAGACCATCGTCAGGAACATCATGTATCACAGAAACATACTGCACATGCACATTATGACTGAAACTATAAAAGTCGTTAAATAAAAAGTGGAAAGCTTAGAAGGCACACTTCAGAGCACTCGTCGAAGTTTTAACATCTTCATTCGCTCCCGCGTTTCGTCCCGTTTTGCGCTCTGAGATTTCACGTAGAAATGAAGCCTTGTGAGCACATAAAACTTGATGATTCTGTTTGTGAGTGCTGTTTTGTGTTCTGGGCAGCCTACAAGATTCAACTTTGTAAGCTGGAAAAAAGATACCAAGTCCATTAGGCTGTCGCTTCTTACTTGCTTCACACTGAAGCAGTGGGTGAATGTGTTTTCTAGTGACGTCACTAGTGCATTCAGCTGGTCAGATGGATATAAAAGTCCTCCTCTGTCAACAGCTGCCGTGAGGGCTGCTTCAGCTGGCGGACTACCACCCTTATTCTGCAGAAGCTCCTGGCAGCACTCAGCACACTTTGTGGTCGCAATGCTTTTCCGCGCGACATAACCGGCCACGTAAAAAATCAGCCTGGAATCACTTGCTTGAACACACATCGCCCGGTGATCAAGGTCACAAGCACTGAGGACTTCATATGCTTCTGTAAGGTTCCCAATATCCAGAAGCTCGTCAATTCTCCTCTGAGAACTCGTCTCTTTTGCGCTAGAAGCATCAAGAAGGCTCCTTATAAGTCCCGAAGAGACATTGCTTTTTGCTGGTGATCTTGCTAAGTTTTGAAAGCTTAGCGTGTTCACAGATATCAAAAATTGGCTGGCAGTCGGGTGATCGTTACAACCAGACATTTGTCGAACGATGCCAAAAAGTCTTTCGATGGGGTCCTGGCACAAACGACTTGTCATGAGATAACGGAACCCCACCTCGGTTGTCAAATACTTGAGAAGATGTAGTGTGCTGGTCAGAGTCACGCGAAGACCTTCAGCTGTGCTACTGCTAAGGAAGCCTTTCGATCCAGCTGTATCTTCCCAGGAGTTCATGTAGGACAAGAAACTTCGAATGACTTCTTCGTGGTGATCTCCAGGTCTCAGGGCATCTGAGATGCACCGTGATGTCATCGCTTTAATCAAGCTTCTCATCGTTTCGATAAAACTGACGGTCGCCGCAACGCTGCCCAGCTGTGTCTCGATTTTATCTCGGTAGAGGAAAAGACCTCTCAGCGTCTCCTCACTAAGGAGCCAAAATGCATAGTTCACTCTTTGTTTTTCGAAGCCAGAAGGACGAACAACTGACTTGTTTATGTGGGGCATTGCCTTGAGAGTGGTGTCATGCATTTCATCGCACTTTCGAGCAATATCGATGTGATCGACAGTAGCATGTCCTTCTGGGATTTTCACGCCTGTCTGAACAAACGTGTTCCTCACGCATTTTATCAAATGTGGAAAATCTGATACAAAGTAGAGGAAACGACCCGGTTCAGTAGGGTGCTGCGTCCTGCAAGCAACCTTTTCTTTTCTTCCATAGATGCCAAAAAAGCGCCACATGCTCCTGTTCCATGTAGCTCCATCGCATGTTATGAAGTCAACATGCAGCCCTGCATTCTCACACATTATCACGGCTTCCGTGACAATCTTGGCTAGGATATCCGCCTTCACATTGCGGTGCGAGGCAAATACACCAATTATCTGGTGCCACTTCCCTGTGAATGGTTGGAACAAAAGAACGAGGCCATGATCACAGGTTTGCGAGCGTTGGCTTTCTGCAGTGAATTTCCCCAGATCAACAAATCCTTCAATTTTTCCGCTCGACGAAAAGTGAAGGTTCTCGGCAAGTTTCATCTCAACGAGGAGTCCTCCGTGGCACTGGAAGCGATCCATGGCTTTGGTCTTCTGAGCCACAGCAGCAAAAACTTTTGTCATTCAGGCCGAACCCACTCTTGTAATTCTTCACATATCGACGCAGAGATGTACGTGATGGCAATATCATAATTTTATTTTTCCTGATATGCTGATAAAGCCGAGGACTTTTCATGCACATAATCAAGCATTCTAAAGCCCATTCGCTTTCGTACTTCATTCCATGTGCGCTTTTACGTCTTGAAGCAGCGAAACATGCCCTCACTTGCTGTTGCTGCTTTACCGGTAGGACCTTGATTGCACTTTCAAGCACTGACGCTTCAATTTTAGAATTTTCTTTTTTCAAATTCTCAAACTTAGACTTCACCTGAAGCATGGCTAGCCTGCTTCGCTTCAGCTGTTCTGTCCGTAGCTTGAGTCTGTATGAGAGTGTTCCAGCCCTGGGCTTTGCTGCCCTTCTTTTGTATGATGCCTGATTAATTAGAAGTTTCCTTAGATACCTGCACTGTGGGCACGCTGCTCCGGGCGCCTGGGCTATTCCGGGACAGGAAGCACTGAAACTTTTCATCCCAGAGGTCTTCTCTCGGTGCTTGGAGTTGGCTTCGAACTCTCCCTTTTTTCCAAAGCCTTTGCATGGAATAAGAGTCTACCTCTAGAAGAAGATCTTCAATCATTTTAGCATCGGTAATCTCGACGCTTCTGACTTGGGTTGCTTGCACGAACATCGTCGCTTGAATCGCGCTGCTGTCCGACATCACGAGGACTACCTTTTCAAAGTAGAGATTGTGGTCTTCTAACGCACACACAGTGAAAGCCGTGACGTTATCAGAACCAGCGATCTGGTGTCTGGATCGACCAATACACGCTTGGTAGCTCGCATCTTTGAACGCAAAATTCAGATGCAAGAACCTGCTGATCTGAAACACTCGATCCCTTCATCATTTGCGGTCTCTACGCCTTAGGAACAGGCACCCATTTCGCAACGTTGGAGCTTCGAGGGGAGGCCGCATGTCGACGTTTTCGATTGCCTCTTCTGAGGGGCTTTCTTGGAAAGGTACGACGGAGCATTTGAGTAAATCGTTGGAACCGCGTCGCTTGTAAGCACGGGTCGATCACGGGGAATCTTGACTGTTGCTCCGTTGATCACGTGCGTGCATGAAGTGCCGGACAATATACTGTTCATCAAAGTGAAGTTCACAGAGGGCTGAGTTCTCGTCGAGAGCTTTGTCAGCCCGGGGCACGGCTCGTCGCCATGCTTCAAAGCGTTCGGGGTCCTCTGGCACAGAAAACAAAGAGACACGCTCACCCGACTTCCTTGACGATACGTAGCCAGACGTACAGTTAGGCGCAAAGCAGTGCGTTTGTCTCGCTTTCTTTGCACGATGATCCATTTGCTGATCCAGGACACGGACCTGAAGCATGCATGCCAACAAGTACCCCTTCACAAAAGAAACACAGCGAAAAACACGTGGGAGCACCGTCGAGACGAGCAGACGACAACCGCACGTGCGCACGCATGAGCAGGGAGCGGGGAGCGCGGGAGGCATCGAAGTGCTGACCGCAGCGCCGCTGCGGCCACCGCGGTGGCGGCATGAATTGACGGCGCGCCCTTTCGCCGCGAACGCGCCGGCGTTGACGCCACCTACCCCTTCTAGCCACCATACCAGGGAGCTGACGGTTGTTGTGGTTGTAAAACTACGTTAGGTGCTTTGAAGTCATGCCAAAAAGGCGGCGAAGTCGAGCGCTGTTCGTGAAGGCGGATGGTAGCCCCATGTTGTTCTCCTTGGTGCCCTGTTCGGAGCGCAAGGAGATACGGGAGCTTATAGAGTACGGAGGTGGCGTTCTCGTACAGCCAGAAAAAGTTCCTGATGCCATACGACTGGTGCCGTCCAGCGTTACTGTTACAGACAGCAGCGATGTTGTCTTCTCTGCTAATTACATTCGCGCTTGTGCCAAAAGCGACAAGCTACTTCGTCTCATAGAGTTCAAAATACCAATGGCGCCAGCCGTGGTGGACGCAAGCGACTCCAAGACACGAAGACTCCGTTCCATTCGCTCAAGAAGGGAATACACCCTTGGCGAAGAAATTGCGATTGCAGAGTTCGTAGCTAAGAAGCCAGGCGTCCGTGTCCATGGCAATGCGGTGTACAAAGAAATGGCCTCGGCTGGTGTCGTGCCCGGCAAGCATTCATGGCAGTCGCTGAAGGAACATTATCTGAAAAATATCTTCCCCGTGAAACATCTGTACGAGTCGCCTCATGAGGTTAACGTTCTGTCCGGAAAACAGCGCAGTGAATCGGCGGGAGACCAAGGCAGCTCGCCCTTACTGGCTGCGGCATCGGGCGTCATCGTCGAGGACAGCGACAGTGAGGCTGTTCTCTGTAATCTTGGTCCTATGCCAGGTGTTGCTGAAGTCCATCCAGTCGTGGCTACCAAGAAAGCGCACAGGGATGATGTGAGTCTGCAAAAGCCATCACTTGAATTTGGCTTAAGAACCCCAAAAGCGAAAACTGCACGGGGGAGGAAAAAGGGACCACGAGCTCCTCCGCCTCCACAGTACGGTGAAGATGGCCATTCGAGCTCTGGTTCCCAGGGTGCAGGCACAGGAAAGAACCACAGCCCATCGCTGGGCTCTGGTGCAGTAGTGGAGGATCTCGACAGCACTGATGAAGACCTGCCTATGGAGGCCTTGGTGCAAGAGGCTGCTCTCCGTAATCTTGGTCCTATGCCAGGTGTTGCTGAGGTCCATCCAGTCGGGGCTACCAAAGAAGCGCACAGGGATAATGTGAGTCTGTTTTCACTTCCGATGCAAATGTTCACATTTGCGGCTGATTCACTGTTTGGATTTGAACTTGCAGTTTCTAGTGCCACGATTGCTGTCAATTTGAACAGCTTCAGTAGCCTGCGCATCTGCTGGCTGGTTAATACGTGGCAACCATTGTGCAGGTTAGCTACCTTGCTTGGCATGAAGTTGCAGGTGGCTACTAAACTCCATCAATTTTATGAGATCCCCTTGCTGTCATGTTTAATCAAAAGATTGTGTTGACATGGTTGCATGCAGTCTTTAATAATTGTTGTGCAATGTTACTAAATTCGTTATTTTGCAAATTTGGTAATTGTTTACAATTATGTAAATTTGCAGCAAGTTCACCTGACCATAGTAATCCAGGTGAAAAGCATAAGTTGAGGGCTGCTCGAGCATTTGTGCTGCTATGAAAAATTGGTCCCAGTTTAGCGCTGAGGCCAGAACTGGAAAATATCTATCAGAGTTGTCACTGCAGCTATTCTAGGGCTGCTTTTTGCGAGCTCCAGTTGGGCTGCTTTTTGCGAGCTCCAGTTGGGAAGTTGCAGAAGTGTACTGAGGTGAAGCTAAACTTATCATGCACCTTATTTGGCTGGTGTCGTGAAGTATATCTTAAATATCACAGGCACAAGGGTCTGTCTTTCTGATTAAAGAAGAAAGGTGGGCAAATTGATGCAGATTCACGATATAACAACAGCACGGTGAATAAACTCTTGACGAAGCAGAGGCACACATGATACTCTCGGCTACTACACCTGAATGTTTTGGAACGAAGGGCAGACGTGTTGGAGTGTTGTCTGGGCTGCCACCTCTACGCGGTGCCATGTGTGTCAGACAACTGTGCTTGCATGTCAGTAAGTGCTTGGCTATACCTATGTGATTGTTATAACCGTGCTGTTGGTGTGCCCTCGCTTTCTCTGGTTGAAAGGACACCTTGGCTTATTTCGCACTGGTTCAGATTGCCAGTGCCAGTGACCTTGTACAGCCAGTCACCTGATGAGTCGAGAAACTGAACTTTCAGAAGTACCTAAACCAGTTTTTGCCGTTGTTTTCACTACTTTCATATTTTGCTGGGAACAAAAGTAATTGTATGGATGGTGCATGTGATTAACTTTGTTCTCGGTATCTGATTGCATAAAAATTTCAGTGTTTTACGCTTTGTTGCGTAATTCGTTGAACGCTGCAACTGTTGCAATGCTACTACCTGTGTTTTGCTAATGCCTTAGATCTGGAGTAAAGTCTGTGGCACATAGACTTTGTGGGAACCTGAACTGTTATAGTGGTCTCTGTGAGTGCACGGGCACGTGCCTGGTGCTGCTCACATAATGACAGATCACCGTGAGTCTGTGACCGTTAACATCCTGTCTTGCGACCAAACGTTGACAGTTAACATACTTCACTCTGCCCCTTTCCCCGCTTTTGTTTCATGTTTCAGAGAAGTGACCCAGGCTCACCGGCGAGTACTGTTAGCGCGGCGAGCACAGTCTTTATATCGGATTCCGGGCACTCGCCAGATGAAGACTCTACTCCGGAGTCCGAGCAGGACGATGTGTCCAAGGTGCGGAGAAGGTTGGTGAGGGTGCTGGCGATGCTGAGAGAAGGCAAGAACACTGAGTCACACGAGAGGTGCCCAGCAGACTGTGGCTGTCCCCGTTCAACTCGGTACATTCGGACAGCCCGAGAAGCAATTTCGCTCAGTGCCTTCCTGGCATACCATGGCGAGCCACTGCCAAGCGAGAGCCCAGGAATCGAGGACCCTGAGATAGCCATGCTCCTAGAAATCCTACTGCGTGATCGTGAAGGCAGCGATTAAAACGAGCAGGACGGGAGTGGTTCCGCTTGAGGGCCATGATATGCTATTTTTGCCAGCGGTGTCCGGTCAAGTGACTCCAGGGTGCACTGGTTAACATTGTGATCTGATATTATTGTGGTGCGTTATGAGGTGCCAGTGTATTGCATGCACACATTGGATATGGTATGGGCTATTGGGATTTTTCTGGGATGTACAAAATGGTTCAGTGTTTGAACTGTTCCCTGAGTGGCTATGTGTACCTGCTTGGAAGGCCACCTACGTGATTCATTTGTGGAGTGCAGTGTTGTCTAGTATATCACAGTGCAACAGTTACAGTGCCGACCCATTGCACAAGCGAGCTGCAAAATGTCCATGTGTTATAACTGCATATGTATGAGTGACAGAAGAGAGAGCAGTGCGGGGTAGAGGTCAGATGAGAGTTGGAGATAATTACACTTGGGCAGGACAGATAACTGGTGATCTTGAAGCGTGGCAAGTGTGATAAAAAAGAATGTGGTTGAAGGTAGTGAGCAATGGGTGTGGGGAGAACTGTATTAGCAAATGTTAGTAGATGAGTAGTCGTGGCCTTACAACTGCTGTGGTGGCATGTATGGCTTTGCAGAATCACACTGTGCGGGTTGCATATTTTTTCTTTGCTTGACATATTTTTTCATTGCTTGACAGAGCGAGCATCGAATGTGCAAGTCTTTGTTGCAATCCAGTTATCCCTGATGTAATCATCTTATTGTAAGGTCAGTAAGTTCACTGTAAGTACATTGTTCTTGCACTGTTTATACAGAGTTTACAGTTTCATTTTCAGAAGCTGTGCATTGATTTGTGTAATGATATAAAAATCTTTGGCCAGTCAGTCCTTTTTCTCACAAGGTCGAACAGCCAGAAAGCAGTCATCGCTTCTGACGAAGAAGGACCTTGGTGTTAAACACTGATGTCAGCGCTGGTTACGCTGGGTACGCTGATGTCAGCGCACGAGCCTTGAGTCGAACTCTGCACTTGGCAGTGGAACACTCCACCTTTGCAGGCTTGAGTTGTTCGAAACTGGGTTTGCCCCTGAAGGGGCGCAGCGGGGTTTGCGGAGCCTCCTCCAAGCACACACCCCTGAAGAAGCCGGGCACCAGGCCGGGGGTGGCTTGTACCCATTTTTAACGGTGGGTGTCCAGTGGTGGGTTTCGAACCAACCACTTCCCGCAAACCAAACCTTTTTCTGCAAGTTCTTACACTGTCTCCTTTGTGTTATCAGCACAGAAGCTGCCTTGTAAGCAGTGGGCCTTTGGTTAGACTGGGTCGACTCAGCCAGGTCAAGGTCCAGGGGTCCTGTATCAAAAAGCCGTTTCTGTGGTGCGACTAGGAGGGACGGGCTTCGAGGCGAAGAGTACACTAAGGGCTTACTTTACGCATTTACGGGAGTATGTAGTAGCTACTACACTTAAACAGTCCAGCTCCTTAAATACAGTCAGAGATCCCAAGACCCCTAAATCTCTCTACTTTACCAATGGCCAGTCAGAGATCATTCAAGATGACTTTGGGAACCGCCCACCGCATGAGGCAGCACTATTGCCCTCTCGCAGAGGTTCCGGTGGAGAGCACCCATTCTTCGAGTAGCAGCTTCATTCAATACTGTCACAGCCTCCCAGCTCAGTGGAGATGATGGAGGTTCAGCACCATGTATAGCAGACCTTGGTTACATTGGTCGTTGAACAGGGTTAATCGGAAGTACCGCGTCCAGCAAGGTCACCAACTTCGAACCCAGGCGCTTTGTGGAGATGGAAGGGGAATGCCACTGTCGTTAGTAACTTTAGGGAAGAGAGAGGTCGGGCCACCGTTCCCTATGGGAAAGTTACGACACCTTCCTTTCGCCACCACCGTTTTGCCTGAGGAGAAGGTTTTTTTCCCTCAACGATGCAATTTACCCCCGAGTGGTCACACTATGCAGCGTCTGCCTTGCCAAGGGTGCTGGTCGGCAAACCCTTCCTCCCTCAGACAAAAGGGAAGATCTTTCCACTGTTGACGGCACTCGCAATGTTGGCTCCATGCAGGTGCCTTTTTGAAGACGCGTCTTAAAATCTGAGGGGTTCCCTGTGAAAATTCTCCTAGGTTGGAGGCCTCCATCCATTCTTAACAGCCTTCAGCATAATCATATAATCTCTTTTTATTGCGTAGTTTTTATATTTTAGTTCAAGTTTAGAGTTTTGCCTTTTTCATGAAAGGCTTGAACACAGCCTTTGGTTTATTTCAATGTAAGCTGTTGAAGGCGAAAGTTGATCAACCACTCACATTTGATGTTCTGTAAATGGTAGTAGCTGTGTTTGCTCAGCCATGCCATGACGTTGGAGCAGCTTCCCGCATGGAAAAGAAGTGCATTGTTCTAGCACTGTTTGTACAGAGTTCACAGTTTTATTTTCAGTTTGTTGAAAGTTCCGTGGGGGGGGGTGCAGGAAGTGCAAGTCCTCCTGGCTCAGCACTCTTCCAATGCACACAACCAAGATCACCTTGCATGGTCTGCATGGCCTCGCATGAGCATGTGTTGTCGAGGTCTTATGTCCAGCTTGGAAGCATTGGCACCCTTTTCAAGGGACAACTGCTCAATGTCAAAGCCGCTCTGAGAACCACCGCTGTGTGGCCAAGTATATGATGTTTAGTTTATCGGGTTTAACCTCCCGAAGCGACTCAGGCTATGAGGGATGTCGTATTGAAGGGGTCAGGAAATTTCAACCACCTGGCTTCTGCACTGACATTACGCAATACATGGGCCTCTTGGATTTTGGCCTCCATTGAAATTCGACCGCAGCGGCTGGATCGAACCGCGTTATTTCCGTACCAGCAGATCACTCGTACAGTGAACTCACAGATGAATCACTGGGGTAGCTCACAATAGTCGCATGTAGAAAAAATAAGCTCAGTAAAAGATGCATCTAAACAAATTACATTCACCTGCAAAACTATGAGCATTTCGCATCGCCATTTGTCGGTAGCAGACAACATACAAGGACACCGCGATTTTTCATCATCGCCAAAATGCTCAAAGGGGCTCGGTGGGAAAAAAATAGTGCCTAGGATGTTGCGTTGAAGTTAGTTGAAGCCAGTGGCATGCAGGTTTCTTAACTAGGGGCGTATTATGCATCCTACCGTTACGACGACCCGGAGAAACGTGCCCAAGACAGTGAAGCAGCAGCGACGGTGCCGCTAGAAAAAGTTGCAGTGGCACCATCTGGTCGCTTCTACGCTAAACAGCACGCCCGCGCCCTCTCCTTCGTGCCACTAGGTTAGTATTCTCATAGTGTGAACACTAAAACGCTGGCAGATGACGGACGAAAGGAGGACGAGACACACAGTGCACTGAACTAACAACTTTAATATTAAAGGAAGGCTATCTGCATATTTTTGTATACAGTGGCCCAAGATTAGCAGCGATTACAGGGCGCATGCACAATTCAAAGCAAAAAAAAACAAGCAAAAAAGCAGGGGAAGCGCGCAGGCGTATTTTTGAACCCACACCATTCAGACACAAGGGTGTCCGACCCACTCCGGTTAGCCAAACAGCAGACACCCCCATTCACACCGAAATGAAGACCTGGCAGCGAAGGGAAGAGGGGGCGCGGGAAGGGATGCAATAGCAACTCTTCCCAAAAAAAGGAACTATCTACACACTTCGGCAGTCCTGTGCGGCCGGCAATGACGGGGGTAAAAAGATAAAAATGCAAAACGCAAAGACGCAAAATAGACAGTAAAATATCGCAAAGCGGCATGAAGACATGCATAATAAGAATGAAGTGAAAGGGTGATTTGAGCGGGAAAACAACAACCTAAAAGCGAGCCATGAAAGCGAACGAAGAACACGACCTAAAATGATGCAATGCTAGCCAACAATGAACACAGCCTAAATGGGGATGAGGGCTTACCATAAAGTCGACCGAAAAGAGCAATGATGGCTAAAGCTAAGAGGGGGGTGAAAACTAGAAGCAAAGAATAGAAGTGGTGTCCCTAAAGATACTTAAAGAGCAGTGGCGAAAACAATGGGTTGTGAAAAGGAGCCACGTAAGAAACCACGGCACTAAGAATTTAAAGTGAATCGGAGAGAAGCTCAAACTCTTTTTCCAACGGCTATTGACGGTGTATTGACGCAGACATCTTGTCGCTTGTTAATGAAACCTGCCTCAATTATCTCCCGAGTGAGTTGTGGTTGCTGCTCTTTGCCAGAATTTTTGTTCCCTTATACATCGGAGGGCACCTGCGACAAGGACTACAGTCACGAACGTGGACGGCTAAGTTGCTGGAGTTAAAGTTATGTTCGAGCAGTCTTTTATCATTACATCGACCTGTCTGGCCAATGTATTCCCTGCCGCAAGACGAAGGGATGGAGTAAACAACTCGTGTGCTGCAACCTACGTAAGGGTCACGATGCCGAACTGTGCATTCGCGAACTTTTCGCCGGTACCGTTCACTCTCCTGCAGAGTCTAGAGAGGCGATGAGGGGCTGAAAAAACAACACTCTCTCCTACTTTTCGTCCAATCCTTTTTAGGTTATGAGAAACCTAGTGTGCATAAGGAATAATGGCGAGTTTCCTATTGCGTTCTCTTGCATGCGACATGGGGACATTTGTACACTGCATTTTGTTTAACATTTTTTCAGCTACCGAAACTAGAAGCAACGGCGGGTATCCGGATTGACGCAATCTCTGCACCTAGTTCTGAAAACTCTTTTCTTCAGTGCTCACAGGATTTGGTGAGCGCGTTGAAAGCAGACTGGACAATGTTTTGTTTGAAGAGTTTTGAATAGGCGGTATTGTATTGTATGGCAGAACAGGCTTATTGCCCCTGTGTTGGAAAATCCAGCAGGCGTGTTGTGGCGAAAAAAGCAGTTGTAACTCGAGCAAGCGGATGGAGCCATTTTCTGGTACTTCTTGCGTCAAAACCAGGGGGGAGAGAGTTTCACTGAAAAGGTCTAGCACCTTGTAAACTTCAGGCAGAAAGGCATCGTTTTGACAGTCTACGAAAATGAGGTAATCGTCCGCATATCTAAAGATTTTTAGAGCTGCAAATTCTTTAGTTTCTTATTCAACGCTCTGTCATGCATAGCCAGGTACAGGTCATTCAGAATGGGGGCGATACAAGACCCTATGCAAATATCTTGTTTTTGGATAAACAGAGACCCATTCCATTCGGTGTAGCTAGATTTGAGGCAAGTAGAAAGCAATTCTAAAAAACCACCGACAGAACAACCGCATGCATTTTGGAAAACAATATCACCATGATGGTCGATACAATCACTTACACACCGGGTGAGGTCATCGTGAGGAATCGAATAATACAGCTCTTTCACATCTATAGAAAACCCAAGAAAGGCCCTGGTCGGGTTGTGCTGCAGAAATTTAATGGTGTCGTTCGAATTTTTCACCAGAAAAGGGCCATTAAGTGAGAGCAAGTCAAGTTTTGTTTGCAAAAACCTTGGAACACATTTTTGCCAAGTGTCTGCCTCTGACACAATTATGCGAAACGGGCATGCGGGTTTATGCGTTTTTGCACTGAAGAACATAGTGAGGGACAACTTGCTGCTATAATTTATAAGGCGGGAGAGCTTATCAAGGTTTAAACGTTGGCATAAATTTTTTTGCTGCACTTTTTACCTTCGGTAGAGATACACCTTTACATTTTACAAAGCAAGATTCTGTCGCACTAGAAGCCTTCGCGAAGTACACATCTTTAGGTAAGATTACAAAGCCGCCCACTTTGTTCGCGATAAGAAGGGAGAGATTATTGTTCCTGAGGTACGCCACAGTCTTGTCAAGGGGAAGCCTTTTTCCGGGTGGGTTACAGCGAAAGAGGACATTAACGCCTTCGGTCGTACATCTACTTTCTTCAGCCATAGGAGCACACCTAGCAACCTGCCTGACCATGGTCAGTGACTCCGGGGCAGACTTCTAGGTTCAATGGCGAACTTGGGGCCGCGCTGAAGCAGACGCTGTATTTCGTCGGGCCAGTCGCTGACGCCTCGTATCAGATGCACTTGGTTGGAAGTGGCCGCCTGTCAAAAGATGCCTTTCTGCCTGAAGTTCGCAAGGTGTTAGGCCTTTTCAGTGAAACTGTGTCTCCCCTGGTTTTGACGCACGAAGTACCAGAAAATGGCTCCATCCTCTCTCTCGAGTTACAACTTTTTTTCGCCACAACATGTTCTGGATTTTCCAACCAACGGGCAATAAGCCTGTACTGCCATACGATACCGCCCATTCAAAACTCGTCAAGCGAAACATAGTCCAGTCTGCTTTCAACAACGCGCTCACCAAATTCTTTGAGCACTGTCAAGAAAGCAGTTTTCAGAACCAGGTGCAGAGATTGCGTCAATTCGGATACCCGCCGTTGCTTCTGGTCTCGGTAGCTGAAAAATGTTAAACAAAATGCAGTGTTCAAACGTCCCGGGCCCTGTCGCATGCAAGGGAACGCAATAAGAAACTCACCATTATTCCTTATGCACATCAAGTTTCTCACAACCTAAAAAGGATTGGATGAAATGTAGGAGTGAGCGTTGTTTTTTCAGCCCCTCACTGCGTCTCTAGACTGCAGGAGAGTGAACGGTACCGGCGAAGAAGTTCGCGAATGCACAGTTCGGCATCCTGATCCTTACGTATAGGTAGCAGCACAGGAGTTGTTTAGTCCATCCTTTTGTCTTGCGGCAGGGAATACATCGGCCAGACGGGTTGATGCATTAATAAAAGACTGCTCGAACACAACTTTAACTCCAGCAACTTAGCCGTCCACGTTCGTGACTGTAGTCCTTGTCGCAGGTGCCCTCCGATGTATAAGGCAACAAAAATACTTGCAAAGAGCAGCAACCAACTCACTCGAGAGATAATTTAGGCAGGTTTCATTAACAAGCGAAAAGACGTCTGCGTCAGTACACCCTCAATAGCCCTGTTGGAAAAAGAGTTTGAGGTTCTCTCAAATTCACTTTAATTCCGCGGTTCCTTACGCGTCTCCTTTTCACAGCCCATTGTTTTCGCCACTGCTCTTTAAATATCTTTAGGGATGCCACTTCTTTTCTTCTGATCTTCATCCCACTCTTAGCTTTAGCAAATTGCTCTTTTAGATCGATTTTATGGTTAGCCCTCATCCCCTTTTAGGCCGTGCTCATTGTTGGCTAGCATTCCATCATTTTAGGCCATGTTCTTCGTTGCTTTTCATCGCTTGCTTTTAGGTTGTTAATTGTTTTTCCATTCCAACCACCCTTTCACTTCATTCTCATTACGCATGTATGTCTTCACGCCGCTTTGCGATATTTTAATGTCTATTTTGCGTCTTTGCCTTTTGCATTTTATTATTTTTATCTTTTTATCCCTGTCATTGCCGGCCGCACAGGACTGCCGGTGTGTGTAGATAGTTCTCTTTGCGAAGAGTTGTTACTGCATCCCTTCCCCTGGCCCCTCTCCCCTTCGCTGCCACGTCTTCATTTCGGTGTGAATGGGAGTGTGCCTGATGTTTGGCCAACCGGAGTGGGTCGGACACCCTTGTGTCTTTTGTGTCTGCATGGTGTGGGTTCAAAAATGCGCCTGCGCGCTGCCCCTGCTTTTTTGCTTTGAATTGCGCATGCCCCCTGTAATCACTGCTAATCTTGAGTCACTGTATAAAAATGTGCGGATCGCCTTCGTTTGATATTAAAGTTGTTAGTTCAGCGCACTGTGTGTCTCGTCCTCCTTTCGTCCATTGTCTATCAGCACTTTAGTGTTCAAAATGTCAAACGAACTCGCCCAGCAACACACCCTGCTCAAGTATATTCTTATAGTGCTTAGAATACACTGGCACTATAATAATACAGGCATTATACTAGAAAATATACAGGCACTTTTGGCCAGCATATTCTAGGCACTATTGTGTTCTATTCTATATACTGGAAAACAAGTCTATCTTGCGAACGGCGCCAAAGCAACCAAAACAAGAAATTCGATGAGCCGACGTAAGCCAACGCGCGATCGCGCGGTTTTGTTGACCGTCTACCACGGAGCTTACGGTTGTTGTGATTGTAAAACTGCGTTAGGTGCTTTGAAGTCATGCCTAAGAAGCGAAGAAGTCGAGCGCTGTTCGTGAAGGCGGATGGTGGCCCCATGTTGTTCTCCTTGGTGCCCTGTTCGGAGCGCAAGGAGATACGGGAGCTTATAGAGTACAGAGGTGGCGTTCTCGTACAGCCAGAAAAAGTTCCTGATGCCATACGACTGGTGCCGTCCAGCGTTACTGTTACAGACAGCAGCGATGATGTCTTCTCTGCTAATTACATTCGCGCTTGTGCCAAAAGCGACAAGCTACTTCGTCTCATAGAGTTCAAAATACCAATGGCGCCAGGTGTGGTGGACGCAAGCGACTCCAAGACGAGAAGACTCCGTTCCACTCGCTCAAAAAGGGAATACACGCTTGGCGAAGAAATTGCGATTGCAAAGTTCGTAGCTAAGAAGCCAGGCGTCCGTGTCCATGGCAATGCGGTGTACAAAGAAATGGCCTCGGCTGGTGTCGTGCCCGGCAAGCATTCATGGAAGTCGCTGAAGGAACATTATCTGAAAAAAATCTTCCCCGTGAAACATCTGTACGAGTCACCTCATGAGGTTAACGTTCTGTCTGGAAAACAGTGCAGTGAATCGGCGGGAGACCGAGGCAGCTCGCCCCTACTGGCTGCGGCATCGGGCGTCATCGTCGAGGACAGCGACAGTGAGCAAGAGTCGCGCGAGCCCCAGAGACCTTCCGGGAGTGGTCTACAAGACGAGGGGGCGCCAGCCGAAGTCGTTGCTGAAACGGAAAGTTCATCACCCCTGCAGAGCTCTGGGACATCTCCCGACAGAGCACGTATTCATAAGGAGAGCGATAATGGTAGGGAGCTCTTGTTATTTGCTTCACCCTCTGCTAAGAGACCCGAGAAAACGTTAAGTAAGAGTTCTTCTAAAAGTGGACTGGAAAGCCCATCGGCAAAAAAGAACGACCCTGATCACAGTACCTCGACGTCAGACCAAGGCAGCACTGCAGTTGCACTAAGAAAACATTCCTTGCCAACACCTTCAGAAGTGCTGTGCAAAAAACAAAAGGAGCCTTCCATCAGCACTGCAAGTGTTCGTGTAAGATCTCGACACAGCTTAAGGAAGGCAAGCACAAGCAGAGTGGATGGGCCAGACACTCCTGGACAGGAACCCATCCTGAATGAGGAACGAGGATTGCGGTCATCACTCATGAGGAAATGCAAAAACAGCACACCACGAAAACAGCCCATTCCTCGTCACATGAAGTCAGGCTCTCAAATCTCCGGCATTGGTCGTTCTGCTCGCACAACGGTTTCCGAAAGCCGAAACACGCTACAACGAACCCCTGTGAAATTGCACACTCTAACCCCCGTGAAACCTGACAGTGCAGCTCTGCAAGAATGCTCCAGTAGCCACTTAGGCAAGCAACCACTTCCCGCAAGTAGTGGCAGCAGCATTTTGGGAGATGTGGTTAAATGCACACCATGTCCCAGCAGACACATACCGTTGCGGATTTCTCTGAGGAAATGGCCAAATACTCCACCCCAAGAGCTTACTAACAGCCATTCAAACTCACAGTCATCTCCAAAATCAAGTGGCGACGTCGCCGTGATGCCAAAGGCGAAAAGAGGTACCCTCTCACCAGGACGCTTTCATGGTGGTGACAGTGGCGCTATGGAAGGTTTATTAGAGCGCACACCTTTTCTCAGCAGACAACCTGTTGCACGGTCATCTCCGAGGAAACGGCAGAGTCCAGAACCACAAAAAGACTGCGGAAGCCATTCAAGTACATGGCGCTGTTGTGAATCAGCCGATGATACGATGCTAGATCCAGAGGATCCGCTGCCGCCCTCGCACGCTCGCAGGAGGCTGCTGCCTTGTCCTTCTCCAGCCAATAGCCATAAGAAAAAAGTCATCCCATTGCGCAGTGAGCACAGACCAGACTCAGTGTCCAGCACAGAATACAAATGTACAGATCGCTCGCACACAAGTAATTCCTCGCCTCGCAAGCAACGCAAAATCAGGGAAGAAGGTCACAACAACGTGTCTCACCAAAACCCAAGTCCTTCCTCATCCATGCCCACCCGTGAGATGGCATCAAGCGCCGCAGCCCCTAGTACCAGAACCAGCTCTGGAATATACACGAGAAGCTGCTCCTTGCTGCAAAAGCCATCACTTGAATTGGGCTTAAGAGCCCCAACAGCAAAAACTACACGGGGGAGGAAAAAGGGACCACGAGCTCCTCCGCCCCCGCAGTACGGTGAAGATGGCCATTCGAGCTCTGCTTCCCAGGCTGCAGGCACAGGACAGAACCATAGCCCACCGCTAGGCACTGGTGCAGAAGTGGAGGATCTCGACAGTGCTGATGAAGACCTGCTGATGGAGGCCTTGCTGCAAGAGGCTGCTCTCCGTAATCTTGGTCCTATGCCAGGTGTTGCTGAAGTCCATCCAGTCGGGGCTACCAAAGAAGCGCACAGGGATAATGTGAGTCTGTTTTCACTTCCGATGCAAATATTCACATTTGCTGCTGATTCACTGTTTGCATTTGAACTTGCAGTTTCTAGTGCCACGATTGCTGTCAATTTGAACAGCTTCAGTAACCTCGCATCTGCTGGCTGGTTAATACGTGACAACCATTGTGCAGGTTAGCTACCTTGCTTGGCGTGAAGTTGCAGGTGGCTACTAAACTCCATCAATTTTATGAGATGCCCTTGCTCTCCTGTTTAATCAAAAGAGTGTAGATATGGTTGCATGCAGTCTTTACTAATTGTTGTGCAATGTTACTAATTTCGTTATTTTGCAAATTTGGTAATTCTTTACAATTATGTAAATTTGCAGCAAGTTCACCTGACCATAGTAATCCAGGTGAAAAGCATAAGTTGAGGGCTGCTCGAGCATTTGTGCTGCTATGAAAAATTGGTCCCAGTTCAGCGCTGAGGCCAGAACTGGAGAATATCTATCAGGGTTGTCACTGCAGCTATTCTAGGGCTGCTTTTTGCGAGCTCAAGTTGGGAAGTTGCAGAAGTGTACTGAGGTGAAGCTAAACTTATCATGCACCTTATTTGGCTGGTGTCGTGACGTATATCGTAAATATCACAGGCACAAGGGTCTGTCTTTCTGATTAAAAAAGAAAGCTGGGCAAATTGATGCAGATTCACGATATAACAACAGCATGGTGAATAAACTCATGACCAAGGAGAGGCGCAGATGATACACTCGGCGACTGCATTTGAATGTTTTGGAACGAAGGGCAGACGTGTTGGAGTGTTGTCTGGGCTGCCACCTCTACGCGGTGCCATGTGTGTCAGACAACTGTGCTTGCATGTCAATAAGTGCTTGGTTATACCTATGCGGTTGTGATAACCGTGCTGTTGATGTGCCCTAGCTTTCTCTGGTTGAAAGGACACCTTGGCTTATTTCGCACTGGTTCAGATTGCCAGTTCCAGTGACCTTATGCAGCCAGTCACCTCATGAATCGAGAAACTGAATTTTCAGAAGTACCTAAACCAGTTTTTGCCGTTGTTTTCACTACTTTCATATTTTGCTAGGAACAAAAGTAATTGCATGGATGGTGCATGTTATTAACTTTCTTCTCGGTATCTGGTTGCATAAAAATTTCAGTGTTTTACGCTTTGTTGCGTAATTCGTTGAACGCTGCAACTGTTGCAATGCTACTACCTGTGTTTTGCTAATGCCTTAGATCTGGAGTAAAGTCTGTGGCACATAGACGTTGTGGGAACCTGAACTGTTACAGTGGTCACTGTGAGTGCACGGGCACGTGCCTGGTGCTGCTCACATAATGACAGATCACCGTGAATCTGTGACCGTTAACAGCCTGTCTTGCAACCAAACGTTGACAGTTATCATACTTCACTCTGCCCCTTCCCCCATTTTTGTTTCATTTTTCAGAGAAGTGACCCAGGCTCACCGGCAAGTACTGTTAGCGTGCCGAGCACAACCATTATATCGGACTCCGGGCACTCGCCAGACGAAGACTCTACTCCGGAGTCCGAGCAGGACGATGTGTCCAAGGTGCGGAGAAGGTTGGTGAGGGTGCTGGCGATGCTGAGAGAAGGCAAGAACACTGAGTCACACGAGAGGTGCCCAGCACACTGTGGCTGTCCCCGTTCAACTCGGTACATTCGGACAGCCCGAGAAGCTGTTTCGCTCAGTGCCTTCCTGGCATACCATGGCGAGCCACTGCCAAGTGAGAGCCCAGGAATCAAGGACCCTGAGATAGCCTTGCTCGTAGAAATCCTACTGCGTCATCGTGAAGGCAGAGATAAAAACGAGCATTACGGGAGCGGTTCCGCATGAGGGCCATGAATGCTATTTTTGCCAGCGGTGTCCGGTCAAGTGACTCCAAGGTGCACCGGTTAACATTCTGATCTGATACTATTGTGGTGCGTTATGATGTGCCAGTTGAGGTGCCAGTGTATTGCATGCACACATTGGATATGGTATGGGCTATTGGGATTTTTTGGGGATTTACAAAATGGTTCAGTGTTTGAACTGTTCCCTGAGTGGCTATGTGTTGTTGGTAGCCTGCTTGGAAGGCCAGATACGGGATTCATTTGTGGAGTGCAGTGTTGTCTAGTGCAAGATGCAAGATGTCCATGTGTGTATAACTGCATATGTATGAGAGGCAGAAGAGAGAGCAGTGCGGGTTAGAGGTCAGATGAGAGTTGGAGATAATTACAGTTGGGCAGGACAGACAGGTAACTGGTGATCTTATAGCGTGACAAGTGTGACAAAAAAAGAATGTGGTTGAATGTAGTGAGCAATGGGGGTGGGGAGAACTATTTTAGCAAATGTTTATAGATGAGTAGTCGTCGCTTGTACAACTGCTGTGGTGTCATGTACGACTTTGCAAAATTACAAGGTGCTGGTTGCGTATTTTTTCATTGCTTAATAGAGCGAGCACCGAATGTGCAAGTCTTTGTTGCAATCCAGTTATCCCTGATGTGATCATCTTACTGTGAGGTCAGTAAGTTTTGTGAAAGAAGCTGTGCATTGGTTTTTTGTAATGATATAAAAATCTTTGGCCAGTCAGTCGTTTTACTGCAAGTTCTTACACTGTTTCCTTTGTGTTATCAGCACGGAAGCTGCCTTCTAAGCAGTGGGCCTTTGGTTAGACTGGGCCGACTCAGCCAGGTCAAGGTCCAGGGGTCCTGTATCAAAAGGCCGCTTCTGTCGTGTGACTAGGAGGGACGGGCTTCGAGGAGAGGAGTATTCTAAGGGCTTACTTTACGCATTTACGGGAGTATGTGAGCGATGCAAGCAAAAGTATGTAGTAACTACTACACTTAGACAGTCCAGCTGCTTAAATACAGTAAGAGATCCCAAGACCCCTGGCCGGTGAATCTCTCTACTTTACCAATGGCCAGTCAGAGATCATTTAAGATGACTTTGGGAGCCGCCCACCACAGGAGGCAGCACTATTGCCCTCTCGCAGAGGTTCCGGTGGAGAGCACCCATTCTTCCAGTAGCAGTTTCAATACTGTCGCAGCCTCCCAGCTCAGTGCTGATTATGGAGGTTCAGCACCATGTATAGCTGACCTTGGCTACATTGGGCGTTGGCCAGGGTTAACCAGAAGTACCGCGTCCAGCAAGGTGAACAACTTCGAACCCAGGCGCTTCGTGGAGATGGTAGGGGAATGCCACTGTTGTTAGTAACTTTAGGGAAGAGGTAGGTCGGGCCACCGTGCCGTGTAGGAAAGTTATGACGCCTTCCTTTCACCACCACCGTTTCGCCAGAGGAGGTTTCTTTCTCTCAGTGATGCAATTAACCCCCGAGTGGCCACACAATGCAGCGTCTGCCTTTCCAAAGGTGCTGGTCGGCAAACCCTTCCTCCCTCAGACAAAAGGGAAGATCTTTCCACTGTTGACGGCACTCGCAATGTTGGCTCCATGCAGGTGCCTTTTTGAAGACGCGTCTTAAAATCTGAGGGGTTCCCTGTGAAAATTCTCCGGGGTTGGAGGCCTCCATCCATTCTTAACAGCCTTCAGCATAATCATATAATGTATTTTTATTGTGTAGTTTTTATATTTTAGTTCAAGTTTAGAGCTTTGGCTTTTTCATGAAAGGCTTGAACATAGCCTTTGGTTTATTTCAATGTAAGCTGTTGCAGGCGAAAGTTGATCAACCACTCACATTTGATGTTCTGTAAATGATAGTGGCTGTGTTTGCTCAGCCATGCCATGACGTTGAAGCAGCTTTCTGCATGGAAAAGAAGTACATTGTTCTAGCACTGTTTGTACAGAGTTTACAGTTTTCTAGTCAGGCATTGCACTTTCTAGTTGGGCATTGCACGTGCTTTTTTCTGAAGCAATCTTTTTCCGCACTGTGCTTTATATTGTGTTGCTTAATATTGCGTCATGTATTTTGAAACTGTCTCCCATGATTATCCCTTTTACTATATGTTATTTCAGTTGTGTGAACCTTATTTGCGATTTTTTTCCCGTTGTGACGTACCTAAAAAAGAAAACCGATCTGTCCCCATTCCTGCAACAGCCTCGAAAGAGGCTAGCAGTATGTTCCAAATAACAAATAAGTAAATAATTATTTAGTTTGTTGAAAGTTCTGTGTTCTGTGGGGGGTGGGGGGGGGGGGGGGGGTGCAGGAACTGCAAGTCCTCCTGGCCTAGCACTCTTCCAATGCACACAACCAAGACCACCTTGAATGGTCTGCATGGCCTCGCATGAGCATCTGTTGTCGAGTTCTTATGTCCAGCTTGGAAGCATTGGCACCCTTTTCAAGGGCGGACTGATCAGTGTCAAAGCCGCTCTGAGAAGCACCGCTGCGCGGCCAAGTATATGATGTTTAGTTTATGTGGTTTAACGTCCCGAAGCGACTCAGGCTATGAGGGATGTCGTATTGAAGGGGTCCGGAAATTTCGACCACCTGGGGTTCTGCACTGCCATCGCACAGTACATGGGCCTCTAGAATTTCGCCTCCATCGAAATTCGGCCGCCGCGGCCGGATCGAACCGCGTTATTTCCGTGCAAGCAGATCACTCGTACAGTGAACTCAAAGATGAATCACTGGGGTAGCTCACAATAGTCGCATGTAAAAAAACCAGCTCAGTAAGAGATGCATCTAAACAAATTACATTCACCTGCAGAACTATGAGCACTTCGCATCGCCATTTGTCGGTAGCAGACGACATACGACGCTGCGATTTTTCATCATCGCCAAAAGGCTCAAAGGGGCTCGGTGGGAGAAAAAAAAGAAACAGTGGCTAGGAGGTTGTGTTGAAGTTAGCTGAAGCCAGTGGCATGCATATTTCTTAACTAGGGGCGTATTATGCACCCCACCGTTACCACGACCAGAAGGAACATGCCCTTGCCAGTAAAGGAGCAGCAACGGCGCCGCTAAAAACAGTTGCAGTGGCGCCATCTAGTTGTCTCTATGGATGGAGGATGGATGGATGGATACGGCTGAACCCTTTACATCGGGCGGTGGCTCAATCCACCTAGCCATGTCTTGTGAAATTTTACTCCTGGCTTGCTTTTAGCCACCAATCAGATAACCTTCGCTTGGTTACTTCTAACCTCTTAAAATCCACTTTCCCCTCACTATCCCTAAACCCCAATGCCTTGGGTAAGTCAGCCCCGCTGCCTTCCACTGTAGGGTGAAGCCCATTACAGAAGAGTATCAAGTGTTCAGCCGTTTCCTCCTCCTCTCCGCACCCAATGCACAAAGTGTCTATCTCCTGGTACCTGACTCTATACGTCTTAGTCCGCAAAACTCCAGTCCTGGCCTCAAACAGCAAAGAACTTCTACAATTATCATAGATATTTTCTTTGACAATTTCCTGTTTAAAGGTCCGGTATGTTTCCAGTGCCGATTTCGTCAGCATCCCTGTTTTCCACAACGCTCTCTCTGTTCCTTTAACCTTTTTCTTAACCGATAGTTGCTGATTTGCCCCCTTACTGCTGTCCAGATATTTGCTTGTCAATTTTCTAGTTCGCTTTCTCCATTTCGTGTCAACATTCTTTATATACAGGTATCTGAAAACTTTCCTAGCCCACCGCTTTTCCTCCATCCTTCTCAATCGTTCCTCAAATGCTATCTTACTGCTAGCCTCTCTGCTCTCGAAAGACGCCCATCCCATATCCCCCTGTACCCCCTGATTTGGTGTATTGCCATGTGCTCCCAAAGCTAACCTCCCTACTCCCCGTTGCCTAATTTCCAGCCTTGCTTGAACATCTGGCCTCATACACAGGACCGCATTCCCGAAGGTCAGGCTAGGGACCATCACCCCTTTCCAGATCCCTCTTACCACCTCATACCTATTGTAATTCCACAGTGCCCTATTTTTCATGACAGCTGCATTCCTACTAGCTTTATTCATTACATATTTTTCATGCTCTGTCAGATACTCAGCACTGTTATTTATCCACACCCCAAGATACTTGTACTCATTCACTACTTTTAGCTCGAACTCCTGTATTCTATGCTCGCCGCCCTCTTCATTAAATATCATGACTGCAGATTTTTCCTTACTATACTTGAAGCCTAATCTATCTCCCTCTGTACTGCATATGTCTAACAACAGCACGCCCGCCCCCTCTCGTTCGCGCCATTAGGTAGGTATTCTTACGGACCTCCTTCACCCCGCGACGAAGATGCGGTGGCGCTGATGTTAGCAGCGACTTTCGCATGGTAGGCAAAACAGGTTCCGCTTGCCCGTGCCTACCGCAGCTACCGGCGGCTGCTTCAAGCCTGTGCACTGCAGAAGCAACATGTATTGATCAGCTGAGTCACTGCTGGATCCGCGTAGTAGCATAAAAAATATTAAATTAGCCTCGATAGGTTTCTCGCGCATAAATGCCGCATTCGGAAACTGGCTAACAGGCACTGGGCCACGGTAGTAAAGCGCGAAGTCTGGGAGTCGATAGGCACTGCCACTCAATGCACTTAATAACTTGCAAGTTACTGCGTTCATTCACCTGAACTTCAGGATAGTAGGCTGATAATTTCTCAAGGCAAAAAAAAAAAGACATATGCAGCTGCACACGTACTTATCACCTTGAGCCGGAGTGCACGGGGCGCCGACAGGTTCACTCGCCCCCAAGTAATGCGTTTTTTTGTTAATAGCACACCATGTTTTAATGGCGCGTTCTATGACATTCAATATTTACTTGAAACTGTTTCTTGATATGACGACGTAATTATTTCATTCGAGTAGAAAGAAGTCTGGTAAGTTGTGTCAATCTTGCGCGGTCGCGTTGGTGCGCTTAGAATAGCGTACCTTAAGTGTGCTAAACGCCATATGCTTTTACATTGCATCATGCATGTGTCATGTTTCATGAGGTAGTACATGATCGCGAAGCTTGTTTGGAAAGAAGCTGCCGAAGGCGTGCTACTAACAGACACGTGGTGAGATTGAGAGGGGACGCGGCAATGAGAAGTGTTTTCGTTAGACATGCATGCGATATGTAACTAAACTTGGTGCAAATATGAAATTCCTACGCTAGTTTCACTAATTCCCTTTATTTATAGCTATACCTGGTGCAGTTCTGGGTAATTATAATTAACACCGTCTTCAGGTCCCCCCAAGGTCTCAAATAATTTAGTAGATAGTGCGGTTTTTTTATGCCAGCATATGTACATAAAGCCCTGTTCATTACGATGACGCGATTAGTTCTTTTTCTATATGATCAGTACTTATGCATGCATAGTTACATGAAAACGCTTCTTACAGGAAATAACTAACACAGTACTGCATGTGTAGGGAAAAAATCGAGAGATTTATTACGCTCCTCAACGTCTCAGGAATAGTTTGCGACAAATGGAATCATTTGATTTTCATGCGAATTACGAAGGTGAGTGATCCTGTCGCAGAAAATGTGAGAGGTTACAAAACGAACCTTAAATAGTTTATTCCCTCGTTTATGGCATCTTCGCTTTCGCTTTGGTCAAAAGAAATGCGGCACTGAAATCAAAGAAATTACCTGACAATTTTTGACGACCACACTTCTAAAAAGCGTAATTTATAAATTTGTACTAAATAATTTGCTATAATTTTTCGTCAAGAAACGACTTCAGGGCTAGGAAAGAAAATAATTCTAGAAATCAAAAATTTTCACCAAATCGACCAGCTTGACAAGAGGACAAGTCGGCCTGGCTGGTGCGTGGTCGTGCGGCTAAAAACAGCGCTAAGCGAGACAGGAGATCAGGGACACGATGCTGTCCCCACTTTTCGCACAGCGCGACACGTACGTATGTCAGCAGACGATGAGCGCATGTCTGCTCCGACGAAACAAGGCCAGCGCTTCCCCTCACTATTGTCCTAGTGCAGAGTGAAAACTAGTGCAGTGACACTAGAGCAGAGTGTCAAAACTTGTTTTATTCAATTCCTAGCGCATAAATAAACGGCAGGAACGCTTTCTACATATGTTTACTACTAACCATATACAGTATTGTGCGTTTTTATCGCGAAGACTTTCAAAAGTTTCCCCGCCTCAACCGCTAGCTCATTTGCGGTGAAACTGCACACAGAGCTAACGTATTATGGTAACTTTTGTATCGTAGCAAGTTTAACGACGGTACTTACTTAGTTGAGCTGTGCATGATGCGAAAACGTAATCGTCTACGAAAATATCAGCGAACCAAAACCCGCGGACGATGTTTTTTCCTTGAATGGCGGCAGTTGCGCCATCTGTTTTCGGCACTCGAAAGCGTCATGGCAAGGCCGCCGAGGCGAGCGTTGCAAGAAGCGCGGACCCTTTGAATATGCGGTTCCGGCCGTTTCGTCTGCTTCAACTGAAGCGCCTGCAACATTTTCGGCTAATTGTGCGGAAAAAATATCAGAACAATTGATTTAACGAGGCTTTACCTTTCAAAGAATATTGTTTGCAACGCTTGACTCGGTGGCCTTGTCGCGACGCTTTCCACTGCCGAAAACAGATGGCGCCACTGCCGCCTTTCAGCGAGAAAACGTCGTCTGCGGGTTTTGGTTCGCCGATCTCTACGTAGACGATTACATTTTCGCATCATGCGCGGCTTAGCTCACTAAGTACCGTTGTCAAACTTGCTACGATACAAAAGTTACCATAATACGCAAGCTCTGTGTGCAGTTTCATCGCAAATGAGCCAGCGGTTGAGGCGGGGAAACTTTTGAAAGTATTCGCGATAAAAACGCACAATACTGTATACCGCAGAACCCGACCGCGTCGGCTGCGTTTTTATGGAGGAAAAACGCTAAGGCGCCCGTGGGCTGTGCCATGTCAGTGCACGTTAAAGATCCCCAGGTGGGCGAAATTATTCCGGAGCCCTCCACTATGGCACCTCATTCTTCCTTTCTTCTTTCACTCCCTCCCTTATCCCTTCCCTTACGGCGCGGTTCAGGTGTCCAACGATATATGAGACAGATACTGCGCCATTTCCTTTCCCCAAAAACCAATTATTATTATTATTAGTAGTAGTATACCGTATTGTGCGTTTTTATCGCTGACACATTCAAAAATTTCCCCGCCTCAACCGCTGGCTCATTTGCAGTGAAACTGCACACAGAGCTTGCGTATTATGGTAACTTTTGTATCGTAGCAAGTTTGACAATGCTACTTACTTAGCTCAGGCGCACATGATGCGAAAACGTAAGCGTCTATGAGAGGTCGGCGAGCCAAAACCCGCCGACGACGCTTTTTCGCTTAGAACCGACAGTGGCGCCATTTGTTTTCGGCAGCGGAAAGCTTCACGACTAGGCCGCCCAGGCGAGCGTTGCAAGGAGCGCGGGCCCTTTGAATATGCCGTTCGGCATTTGCTTCATCTTAAGTATTTTAAATTTATAGCACTGAAAAACAAACCAATTCCAGGCGTATCTCATCATTTGCCCTATTAAAACGATATACACACATTAGGCCGGAAGAACGGCTCTTTTTCTCGCAGGACGTTCCGTCGTCGGACGGGAATGGTGTGAGCTGTTGAAAGAAACAATACTAATTTATTGGCAGTACACGCCGTACGCTCGTGTGTACGTTCCGTCCATGTGTCCGTATCTTTCTGAACTGTTTTAAGAACGATCTGCCACCGACTCACCCTTGCAGCTGCACTGGTTGGAAAGCTGGCAAGTAAAAGACGTTCAGGCTGCAAAGCAATCAACCCTCAAAGTGGCCTCCTGCAGCGTCTATGCATCGCTGCAGCCTGTGAGCGTATTCGCTGAACACTGCAGCTCTCATGTCGTCGCTTATCGTGTCGAATTCTTTTTTTATATGCTCCTGAAGACGCTCAACATTGTGAAGGCTTCCAGCCCTGTAGACGCGCGATTTTATGTATCCCCACACGAAAAAATCGCACGGCGTCAAGTCTGGCGATCGCGGTGACCAAGACATATTGGGCGACCCACGCCACATCCACCGGCCCGGAAATACTTCATTGAGCCATTGTCTAACTTTGCTTGCGTAGTGAGCAGGGGCGCCATCTTGCTGGAAGATGCATAGCTGCTGCTGCATGTGGTACTCCACCAGCTCCGGCAGAAATCGTTCCTTCAACAGGCGCAGATAAGAGTCAGCAGTCACAGTGTCCTCAAAGAAGAACGGGCCGACCACTCCCTCTCGCCAAATTGCGCACCAGACAACAGTCCGTGGCGAGTTCACGGCCCTGCCTGGTGTGAGTGAAATGCGGATTGTTTTTCGACCAGAAACGTGTGCACTGCCGGTTTACTTGGCCGTCCAGGTGAAAAACAGCCTCGTCGCTGAACATCAAAAAATCGAGGCGTCCAGGATCTGCTGCCAGTCTCTGCTGCTCTGAGCGACATAATGAGACCCGCTGGGCTTTGTCTGCGGGGCTTAAGTGCTGGTGTACACGCACCCTGTACTGACGCCATCCTTTAATCTGGAGTGTTCGGCTCACCGTCGATGGGGCTACGCCGAAAAGAAGCCCAGCACGGGTGCATGTCATACGAGGGTTGGTTTCAAAGACCCCCTCAACCGCATCACCGATTCCACGGTGTCCCTTTCCTTTATCTTTTCTTGCTTGCCTATTCACGGATCCAGTGTCTTCAAACTTATGGCGCCATTCCGAAACGGCTGTGTGAGACGGTGGCCGCCGACGAAACCGCACCATAAATTGTTTGCGGACGTAGTGCTTTGAGTTTCTCTAAATTAGCCACACCACTGCCGCAGCTTTCTCTTTCGCACTGTAAGTTGGCATACCGCAGCTCAACACACAACACAGTGCAATGAAGACGTCTAAACAGCAGGGAAGAATAAAAAGTTCGTACCACACAACGAAATTAAACGAGAACAGCAGCTCAGGACTTCGTGGTGTCACCCTCCGATGCTTTCAGAGAGTCCCGAAAGCAGACGAAATGAGCTGAATTGGATAAGCCACTCGGCAGAAGAAGAGATCAAACAATATTCTTATTAAGGTAAAGCCTCTTTAAATCAGTTGTTTTGATATTTTTCCGCTCAATTAGCCGAAAATGTTGTAAGCGCTTCAGTTGAAGCAGATTGATTGTAAAACATTTTATTCGCCGGGAAGAGCTTGGCAAGAGGTCGCGTTAAGTGGTCGAGAGTACATAGCCCTCGACGACTTTGTCAGCCCACTCCACCGCCAAAACTTGCGTTCTGGGGTCAGAGCTAGCCAGCACGGTCTCCCACCGCTCGAGAGAAGGAGCTGTAACTATATCACCCGGAGGTGGCTCTATTTTGCAGTCCCACAGGATGTGATCGTAGGTAGCACGTTGGCCGCAGTGTTTGCAGTTTGGGTTGTAAAGATCTGGATAAATGTGCGCGAGGAGTGATGGGGTGCGTATCGATCTCGTCTGTAGACGACGCCACACGCAAATGCCGAACGGCATATTCAAAGGGACCGCGCTCCTTGCAACGCTCGCCTGGGCGGCCTAGTCGTGACGCTTTCCGCTGCCGAAAACAGATGGCGCCACTGCCGGTTCTCAGCGAAAAAGCGTCGTCTGCGGGTTTTGGCTCGCCGATCTCTCGTAGACGCTTACGTTTTCGCATCATGTGCGCCTGAACTAAGTAAGTACCATTGTCAAACTTGCTACGATACAAAAGTTACCATAATACGCAAGCTCTGTGTGCAGTTTCACCGCAAACGAGCCAGCGGTTGAGGCGGGGAAATTTTTGAAAGTGTCAGCGATAAAAACGCACAATACTGTACAACACAGTGGCAAACTATTTCTCTTTATAGGCCACACGTGGCTAACGCGAGCTCGTGTACTTCAACAAATTACTAAGTTGGAAGCATCGACCATTGCTATGATTCGCAGAAACTGGAAACGCGCCTACAAGCCTTGAAAACCCGCGCTCAACACCTTTCCGCGGCGCCACTCCCCGACCTTTTGCCTACCACGAGCCCGCTAGCGACTGCATCGCCACCTTGTTTGTTTACAAACATGCATGAGGTCTTAGAATACACATACTGGCACTGTTGGCCAGTATAATCTAGGCATTATAGTATTTATAGTTCACTATACTGGAAAACAAGTCTACTTGAGAACGGCGCCAAAGCCACGACTGGCTTTAAAGCCGGTCGAAAGCCGGTCGTGGCCAAAGCATGAACTTCGATGAGCCGACGAAAGCTCACGCGCGGTCACGCGGCTTTGTTAACCGTTTACCAGGGAGCTGACGGTTGTTGTGGTTGTAAAACTACGTTAGGTGCTTTGAAGTCATGCCAAAAAGGCGGCGAAGTCGAGCGCTGTTCGTGAAGGCGGATGGTAGCCCCATGTTGTTCTCCTTGGTGCCCTGTTCGGAGCGCAAGGAGATACGGGAGCTTATAGAGTACGGAGGTGGCGTTCTCGTACAGCCAGAAAAAGTTCCTGATGCCATACGACTGGTGCCGTCCAGCGTTACTGTTACAGACAGCAGCGATGTTGTCTTCTCTGCTAATTACATTCGCGCTTGTGCCAAAAGCGACAAGCTACTTCGTCTCATAGAGTTCAAAATACCAATGGCGCCAGCCGTGGTGGACGCAAGCGACTCCAAGACACGAAGACTCCGTTCCATTCGCTCAAGAAGGGAATACACCCTTGGCGAAGAAATTGCGATTGCAGAGTTCGTAGCTAAGAAGCCAGGCGTCCGTGTCCATGGCAATGCGGTGTACAAAGAAATGGCCTCGGCTGGTGTCGTGCCCGGCAAGCATTCATGGCAGTCGCTGAAGGAACATTATCTGAAAAATATCTTCCCC
Source organism: Amblyomma americanum (assembly GCF_052857255.1). NCBI lineage: Eukaryota > Metazoa > Arthropoda > Arachnida > Ixodida > Ixodidae > Amblyomma > Amblyomma americanum. The sequence continues at coordinate 87,929,763 of NC_135498.1, read as the reverse complement.
GTGAAACATCTGTACGAGTCGCCTCATGAGGTTAACGTTCCGTCCGGAAAACAGCGCAGTGAATCGGCGGGAGACCAAGGCAGCTCGCCCTTACTGGCTGCGGCATCGGGCGTCATCGTCGAGGACAGCGACAGTGAGGCTGTTCTCTGTAATCTTGGTCCTATGCCAGGTGTTGCTGAAGTCCATCCAGTCGTGGCTACCAAGAAAGCGCACAGGGATGATGTGAGTCTGCAAAAGCCGTCACTTGAATTTGGCTTAAGAACCCCAAAAGCGAAAACTGCACGGGGGAGGAAAAAGGGACCACGAGCTCCTCCGCCCCCGCAGTACGGTGAAGATGGCCATTCGAGCTCTGCTTCCCAGGGTGCAGGCACAGGAAAGAACCACAGCCCATCGCTGGGCTCTGGTGCAGTAGTGGAGGATCTCGGCAGCACTGATGAAGACCTGCCGATGGAGGCCTTGGTGCAAGAGGCTGCTCTCCGTAATCTTGGTCCTATGCCAGGTGTTGCTGAGGTCCATCCAGTCGGGGCTACCAAAGAAGCGCACAGGGATAATGTGAGTCTGTTTTCACTTCCGATGCAAATGTTCACATTTGCGGCTGATTCACTGTTTGGATTTGAACTTGCAGTTTCTAGTGCCACGATTGCTGTCAATTTGAACAGCTTCAGTAGCCTGCGCATCTGCTGGCTGGTTAATACGTGGCAACCATTGTGCAGGTTAGCTACCTTGCTTGGCATGAAGTTGCAGGTGGCTACTAAACTCCATCAATTTTATGAGATCCCCTTGCTGTCATGTTTAATCAAAAGATTGTGTTGATATGGTTGCATGCAGTCTTTACTAATTGTTGTGCAATGTTACTAAATTTGTTATTTTGCCAATTTGGTAATTGTTTACAATTACGTAAATTTGCAGCAAGTTCACCTGACCATAGTAATCCAGGTGAAAAGCATAAGTTGAGGGCTGCTCGAGCATTTGTGCTGCTATGAAAAATTGGTCCCAGTTTAGCACTGAGGCCAGAACTGGAGAATATCTATCAGAGTTGTCACTGCAGCTATTCTAGGGCTGCTTTTTGCGAGCTCCAGTTGGGATGTTGCAGAAGCGTACTGAGGTCAAGTCAACTTATCATGCACCTTATTTCGCTGGTGTCGTGAAGTATATCTTAAATATCACAGGCACAAGGGTCTGTCTTTCTGATTAAAGAAGAGAGCTGGGCAAATCGATGCAGATTCACGATATAACAGCACGGTGAATAAACTCCTGACGAAGGAGAGGCACAGATGATACTCTCGGCTACTACACCTGAATGTTTTGGAACGAAGGGCAGACGTGTTGGAGTGTTGTCTGGGCTGCCACCTCTACACGGTGCCATGTGTGTCAGACAACTGTGCTTGCATGTCAATAAGTGCTTGGTTATACCTATGCGGTTGTGATAACCGTGCGGTGTATGTGCCCTCGCTTTCTCTGGTTGAAAGGACACCTTGGCTTATTTCGCACTGGTTCAGATTGCCAGTTCCAGTGACCTTGTACAGCCAGTCACCTGATGAGTCGAGAAACTGAATTTTCAGAACTACCCAAACCAGTTTTTGCCGTTGTTTTCACTACTTTCATATTTTGCTAGGAACAAAGGTAATTGCATGGATGGTGCATGTGATTAACTTTCTTCTCGGTATCTGATTGCATAAAAATTTCAGTGTTTTACGCTTTGTTGCGTAATTCGTTGAACGCTGCAACTGTTGCAATGCTACTACCTGTGTTTTGCTAATGCCTTAGATTTGGAGTAAAGTCTGTGGCACATAGACTTTGTGGGAACCTGAACTGTTATAGTGGTCTCTGTGAGTGCACGGGCACGTGCCTGGTGCTGCTCACATAATGACAGATCACCGTGAATCTGTGACCGTTAGCATCCTGTCTTGCGACCAAACGTTGACAGTTATCATACTTCACTCTGCCCCTTTCCCCGTTTTTGTTTCATGTTTCAGAGAAGTGACCCAGGCTCACCGGCGAGTACTGTTAGCGCGGCGAGCACAGTCTTTATATCGGATTCCGGGCACTCGCCAGATGAAGACTCTACTCCGGAGTCCGAGCAGGACGATGTGTCCAAGGTGCGGAGAAGGTTGGTGAGGGTGCTGGCGATGCTGAGAGAAGGCAAGAACACTGAGTCACACGAGAGGTGCCCAGCAGACTGTGGCTGTCCCCGTTCAACTCGGTACATTCGCACTTTTCGAGAAGCAATTTCGCTCAGTGCCTTCCTGGCATACCATGGCGAGCCACTGCCAAGCGAGAGCCCAGGAATCGAGGACCCTGAGATAGCCATGCTCCTAGAAATCTTACTGCGTGATCGTGAAGGCAGGGATTAAAACGAGCAGGACGGGAGTGATTCCGCATGAGGGCCATGATATGCTATTTTTGCCAGCGGTGTCCGGTCAAGCGACTCCAAGGTGCACTGGTTAACATTGTGATCTGATACTATTGTGGTGCGTTATGATGTGCCAGTTGAGGTGCCAGTGTATTGCATGCACACATTGGATATGGTATGGGCTACCGGGATTTTTCTGGGATGTACAAAATGGTTCAGTGTTTGAACTGTTCCCTGAGTGGCTATGTGTTGTTGGTAGCCTGCTTGGAAGGCCACCTACGAGATTCATTTGTAGAGTGCAGTGTTGTCTAGTATATCACAGTGCAACAGTTACAGTGCCGACCCATTGCACAAGCGAGCTGCAAAATGTCCATGTGTTATAACTGCATATGTATGAGTGACAGAAGAGAGAGCAGTGCGGGTTAGAGGTCAGATGAGAGTTGGAGATAATTACACTTGGGCAGGACAGATAACTGGTGATCTTGAAGCGTGGCAAGTGTGATAAAAAAGAATGTGGTTGAAGGTAGTGAGCAATGGGTGTGGGGAGAACTGTATTAGCAAATGTTAGTACATGAGTAGTCGTGGCTTGTACAACTGCTGTGGTGGCATGTATGGCTTTGCAGAATCACACTGTGCGGGTTGCATATTTTTTCTTTGCTTGACATATTTTTTCATTGCTTGACAGAGCGAGCATCGAATGTGCAAGTCTTTGTTGCAATCCAGTTATCCCTGATGTAATCATCTTATTGTAAGGTCAGTAAGTTCATTCTAAGTACATTGTTCTTGCACTGTTTATACAGAGTTTACAGTTTCATTTTCAGAAGCTGTGCATTGATTTGTGTAATGATATAAAAATCTTTGGCCAGTCAGTCCTTTTTCTCACAAGATCGAACAGCCAGAAAGCAGTCATCGCTTCTGACGAAGAAGGACCTTGGTGTTAAACACTGATGTCAGTGCTGGTTACGCTGGGTACGCTGATGTCAGCGCACGAGCCTTGAGTCGAACTCTGCACTTGGCAGTGGAACACTCCACCTTTGCAGGCTTGAGTTGTTCGAAACTGGGTTTGCCCCTGAAGGGGCGCAGCGGGGTTTGCGGAGCCTCCTCCAAGCACACACCCCTGAAGAAGCCGGGCACCAGGCCGGGGGTGGCTTGTACCCATTTTTAACGGTGGGTGTCCACTGGTGGGTTTCGAACCAACCGCTTCCCGCAAACCAAACCTTTTTCTGCAAGTTCTTACACTGTCTCCTTTGTGTTATCAGCACAGAAGCTGCCTTGTAAGCAGTGGGCCTTTGGTTAGACTGGGTCGACTCAGCCAGGTCAAGGTCCAGGGGTCCTGTATCAAAAAGCCGCTTTTGTGGTGCGACTAGGAGGGACGGGCTTCGAGGCGAAGAGTACACTAAGGGCTTACTTTACGCATTTACGGGAGTATGTAGTAGCTACTACACTTAAACAGTCCAGCTGCTTAAATACAGTCAGAGATCCCAAGACCCCTAAATCTCTCTACTTTACCAATGGCCAGTCAGAGATCATTCAAGATGACTTTGGGAGCCGCCCACCGCAGGAGGCAGCACTATTGCCCTCTCGCAGAGGTTCCGGTGGAGAGCACCCATTCTTCGAGTAGCAGCTTCATTCAATACTGTCGCAGCCTCCCAGCTCAGTGGTGATGATGGAGGTTCAGCACCATGTATAGCAGACCTTGGTTACATTGGTCGTTGACCAGGGTTAATCAGAAGTACCGCGTCCAGCAAGGTGAACAACTTCGAACCCAGGCGCTTTGTGGAGATGGAAGGGGAATGCCACTGTCGTTAGTAACTTTAGGGAAGAGAGAGGTCGGGCCACCGTTCCCTATGGGAAAGTTACGACACCTTCCTTTCGCCACCACCGTTTTGCCTGAGGAGAAGGTTTTTTTCCCTCAACGATGCAATTTACCCCCGAGTGGTCACACAATGCAGCGTCTGCCTTGCCAAGGGTGCTGGTCGGCAAACCCTTCCTCCCTCAGACAAAAGGGAAGATCTTTCCACTGTTGACGCTCGCAATGTTGGCTCCATGCAGGTGCCTTTTTGAAGACGTGTCTTAAAATCTGAGGGGTTCCCTGTGAAAATTCTCCCGGGTTGGAGGCCTCCATCCATTCTTAACAGCCTTCAGCATAATCATATAATGTATTTTTATTGTGTAGTTTTTATATTTTAGTTCAAGTTTAGAGCTTTGGCTTTTTCATGAACGGCTTGAACATAGCCTTTGGTTTATTTCAATGTAAGCTGTTGCAGGCGAAAGTTGATCAACCACTCACATTTGATGTTATGTAAATGCTAGTGGCTGTGTTTGCTCAGCCATGCCATGACGTTGGAGCAGCTTCCCGCATGGAAAACAAGTACATTGTTCTTGCACTGTTTATACAGAGTTTAGTTTACAGTTTTATTTTCAGTTTGTTGAAAGTTGCGCGGGGGGGGGGGGGGGTGTTGCGGGAACTGCAAGTCCTCCTGGCCTAGCACACTTCTAATGCGCACAACCAAGATCACCTTGAATGGTCTGCATCGCCTCGCATGAGCATCTGTTTTCAAGGGACAACTGCTCAGTGTCAAAGCCGCTCTGAGAAGCACTGCTGTGGGGCCAAGTATATGATGTTTAGTTTATGGGGTTTAACCTCCCGAAGCGACTCAGGCTATGAGGGATGTCGTATTGAAGGGGTCAGGAAATTTCGACCACCTGGGCTTCTGCAATGACATCGCACAGTACATGGGCCTCTAGAATTTCGCTTCCATCGAAATTTGACCGCCGCGGCCGGATCAAACCGAGTCTTTCAGGCCAGCAGCCGAGCACCATAGCTACTGAGCCGCGTCGGCGGCCTAGGACATTGCACTTGTGTGCAGAACTCTAGCTGTTTGGATAGATGGAAAACTTGTGGTAGAGGCAAACCGTGTTTGTGCAAAAGCACACCGATGGTGGTAATCTGATGCATGGCAATGACAACTTACATTTTTTCAGCCACCAGTGAACTTTTCAAACTCATTCACTCAGCTTGTGCACTGTACCTCCTTGGCTGGCATGAAACTGCCTACTGAAGTTCTTGGCTAGTACTATAGAAGACACTTGTGTTAACAGTTGCAGAGCTATCACTTGCAGAACTCACAAAATTTGATGATCCTACTGTCGCACAAGAGCTCCGAGGTTACAATGCATCTTCCTTAGCTTGTGAGCATACACCTTTACACTTGGAAATACATGCGATTTACCACAGTGCTCGCCGTGCATTCCGCAGACAGTGTAGCAAATCCGTGTGCTCATACACTTGAAGCAGAGCCTTGCATACCTTAAACATCTAGACGGTAGTAGTAGAGACAACAGTCTGCTCGTTAGAACACGTGGTTTCGTGGGAGCATCTTCAATTCACGTCAGCGAAGGCATCCCGATCCTGCTATCGAAGAGTATGCTTACAGGCTGTTTGAGAGTTCACTCCTTTCGAGAGTACTTCGAGCATGTATATTGCGCGTGCCTCTGCAAGCGTAGCAGGATGCATGATTGACATGGTGGTACAATAATACCACGTAATAATCTTAATTTCTTGAGTGAAAGAAGGTTAAGGGTGCAGGGAAGAAGTATCCAGGGCTTAGTATTGCAATGTTCTCCATTTATGGCACTGAGGACCTGATCTGCTAGTGTTAAATAAAAAGACTAGGTTTGGCCACATACCAGGCGATCCATGCCGAAGTGAATACTATTGCAATTAATGCATTATTATAAACAACTATGCAAGCAGCGAGCATTTTCATCGCCACCGCCCAGACCTGTAGCTTGCCTCTGTGCTGTCCTTCGTATTGAAATGATGCAAAGTAACACAGAATGCATATGAAGGTTTTGGATCACAATTAGGGTAAGTTTATTCATCCAAATCAAGTCGATCAGTGTCTGCTGGCGTCAAAAACGGCAGTCATGTCTTTTTATAAATACTGAAAAGAGCACACACACTTTCATTCCAGGGTTGCAATACAAACTTTGTACATCGTGGACCGGGTGAAACAAACACTGAAAGTTTGAGTGTCAATGATTTCCCAAAACACCGGGCACATGTGGCATGTTGACATCGGAACTAGAGCTCTGCATTTGAAAGGTTGTTAGTCTTAAAACTGAACCATGCACATAACAGTGAGAATGTTCATCACATTGCAATGATGCACCTCTTCATGCCACTGCATGGTTGAAGCAGCCAACATAACCTCATCACAGACAACCAAAGGAATTTTCACGGAGGCTTACAGGACAAACGCTGAAGTCTGCACTCAAAAGTTCATGCTGCTTAGAACTGTCCATAGCTGCACAGCCCACAATGAAAAAGATGCCCAAATATTTCCCTCCATTTAAAAGCTTTGCATCTGGCAACGCTGGAAGATCTGAGCATGCGAACACTGTGTGGATCTCCGTTGTCCAAGAACACAAGACCACGTCTTGTTCATATATCTTCACTGCCCGTTGTCTTGTACCCTAATAAGATGTCGATTTCACTTCAGTACTGTAGGAACTAGATGCACAACACAGTTTTCGTGAGACATTTCTGGCATGATGTGTTGAATCTAATCATTTGTGGAGGAGGGGAAATGAGGGACTACACAGTTATTCTTACTGAGCTGTTCCGAGTGATGTGGTAATCGGCGCATTCTTGTTTCAACTGCAGTCCCGTGCCTTAGCATTAAAACAGCCTCAGGACTCCATTCAGTCCCTATAGCTTGTGGGATGGCTTCATTTTAGCATTTGCTGGTGCTCTGCATAAGCATTGCATTGAGCGATCAAGTAAACGCAAAGAAACTTGTGGCAAAAATCAGCAGCTGTTTGCAAGGTTACTGATATCACAAAAGTTGCTCTGATTGCAGGCTCACATTTGAGCATAAATTGGAGGCTACAGCATAATAAAGTGGGCATAGGTCAAGCTTGTGGGCTGATTCAACAGAGACTCAATTTACATGAAGATGGCAGTGATATAATAGACGGCAGTCCTCACATTTTGATTACACTAAAAGAGGTAGGCTGTTTTCAGTCAAAGTTGAAGCATATTAAATTAGTCCATTATGTCTGTTGACTAGAAACTAGAACAAGAAATGAAACAGCCCATCACAAAACGAATTAAATGAAAAAAAAAAAGCTGGTTATTGTATTCCAAAGCTAAGACTGCTCGATCTGCACCAAGGTGCCAAATTTTTACCTAACATATAAAACCTATTTAACGAAAATGCAAGTATCAATAAAAATCTGATGAACTGCTCACACATAACTTATCACTTTTTCTTATCAACAGCTTATGTTCACCAAAGAGTTGCAAAGGTGGAAGTGCTGACAGTGCAAGTTTGAACAGGGTGATGAAGGAGAGCATCAAATCGCTGACTTGTCTTTGTCTGGGCCCAGAAGAAGATGGCTCCTAAGTCGAAACATTCTTCAGTAAATTGAGGCTCCCTCACACTTGTTCATGTTTGAGCTGTTAAGTTCACTGCTGCAAGTTCAATATGGTGTACAGTTAGTTGTGGCTACAGATGTATGCAGCATAGCGAATACTGACTCAAAGAAAAAATCTTCCAGCATTACTGGCCTGCCTTTTCCTCATCACAGGATATACACACATGGCCTGACAACAGACTCCAACTTTCATTCATAATTCTTTATGTATACCTCCGCTGTGCAAAAAGCTTGCAGAGATACAAAAACCGAATGGGGTTGAAACACTGTACAGTGGACACTTGCATACCACAGTGGCAGTAGCCATAGCTGACCAGACTGGGCACGTCGAGCAGCTTCACATTTGGTCCGTTCAATCTCCACACGTGCAATGTCCAGAATTTCAGCCAGAACTGCACTGTTGCGAGCCAGCGTGGCTAGTGCGGCTGAACTGAAGCAACTTTTATGAAAATCATACAGGGCATCTTCTGTTAAAGCTGCTCTGCGCAAAAAGCATCACAAGCCTTCACAAAATCCCTAAAGCTTATAGCCTGCAGCATGCTATGCCACAGAACATTGGAGAATATGTGACATGAGCAGGAGTTTTGTTGGTAAAACCTGTCACGAGCGGAGAGTACACAACTCTACACAAACGCACACATTGCACATGCAGTCTACAGACACAAAGGGACAATGCTAGTAATACCATCACCGGGCTTAGTACAAAACACGCAAAGTGCAGTACATGTCAACAAAGAGGGGCTCCATTGCTTCTACAAGCTGCCTAATAAGCCTCTGTTGTTCCCATTCAGAATGTGTGAAAAAAAAAAGTATGTCTACTACACCAATTGACTTTCCTTTTCACGTTCTGAACAGCAACACATCCAAGCGAGCAGTCTGACATCCTCCGACACACTGCGTGGAAAACAATACATCTTTGTCCTTAAAACCATCACACGACACAGACACGTGCAGAAACTGCGAGCTTTGCGCAAGTGTCTTCCTCAGAGTGCAGCACGAAGACATGCGCTCTTGAGTGAATACAGCAAAGCGTGATAAGATTGCTTCTTTCCCAGCCATATTTCAAGGATACACACAAACACACACACAACAGCAGACATTAGGTGAACCTCTATCACAGCCACTGGATATAACGACACACATGAATAAAGCATAGACCGCAATAATGCTCAGTTTGGTACAAGCCTGTAGTGTCTACATCACCTCTGGTACCTTGACGAGTGTGCTGATCACGCTTTCACAACTTCCGGGAATACAGCTAACCGAAATTCGCACATGTGAAGGAAGCGTGCTCACTGGAAGCAAGCGTGTGAAAAACTCAGCAGACACTGAACAAGTCTTGCACGCTAATTTCACTCAATCGCCAAAACCATTGGAGTCAACATTCAGTTTGTCTCTCAGCAGAAAACAACCACTGCTGTCAACCATTCAATGCTTGTCTCGGAGCAGACACAGCAAACAGTTTGCAGCCATTAAGCTGCCCCTAAATCGACACTCATTTTCTTCGGTTCAGACTTCTCCTCTCAGGATGGTCAGCATGCTGAAAACTACAAGGGCACACATCCAGTGCAGTGTGCGCCCAGACACCACTGTAGCACATGTCGTGTTCTCCATTAATTCCATATGTTAGTGCCTTCATCCGAGTGTATTTATGAAATGCTAGTAATAATAATAATAATAATAATTGGTTTTTGGTGGAATGGAAATGGCGCAGTATCTGTCTCATATATCCTTGGACACCTGAACCGCGCCGTAAGGGAAGGGATAAAGGAGGGAGTGAAAGAAGATAGGAACGAATAGGTCCGTAGTGGAGGGCTCCGGAATAATTTCGACCACCTGGGGATCTTTAACGTGCACTGACATCGCACAGCACACGGGCGCCTTAGCGTTTTTCCTCCATAAAAACGCAGCCGCTGCGGTCGGGTTCAAACCCGGGAACTCCGGATCAGTAGTAGAGCGCCCTAACCACTGAGCCACCGCGGCGGGGCAAATGCTAGTATGTCCAATTTTCCTTTTGTTTCATCAGAAATAAAACAATGACATGTTTTGAGGATTCTCCACGACAACACGGTAGAGTGTTAAGATGAAAATAAAAACAAGCGTAGAAGGAAACTGCAGAAATGAGCCATGGGGCCAAAAAATAAAATAAGCAACAGTATGCATTTCAACTACACACTTCTTACGGAGTTAAGGCTCCTGACACATCCAGTTTCTTGTTATTGATATTACAAGCCTCAGACACTTGGCTTTTGTCTTAGACAAGCCAAAGACAAGAGTTGTCGGCCAGTCAACTTAACTAGCCAACACGAGTGCCTTGTGTGCATGCTTACACAGCCTTAAAAAGCGGATGTACACGCACTGCTTTTGAGACACGGCCATCAGTAGCTTCAGTCGAAGTCTTCAGCCATCAAGAAACCATGTCCCAAATGAAAACCCAGACTAGTGCTTCAAGTTATTAAAGCGCATTACCACAACTGCAGTAGCAGTGGATAGTATCAACATGCCTGCAGCAATGGAATTCAACAAACTTATTTTTAAATGCCAGCAGCCTTAACATTGAGAAACGTGACTAGACACACTGCCCACAATCAACACAGGCCACGTAAGATGTGGGACCCAAACCTTGCAGAGAGGGATTTCAGCAAAGAAACAAATGCAGATGCCCCAGTGGTCAAGTCATATTGACCGCCATTCTCCAACAACTGCCTTAAACAAGTATAACTTACCATGCATCATAATTTACCATGTACACACATACCTCAAAGGCCACACACCTCATAGAAATAAGGTGTAAAACAATACCGACAAGAAGCAGCTCTACAAAGACCCCAAGAAGTCGAAAAAAGCATCACAACCTGTGGTTCATTGAAAGAACAGCGTTTGCTTAGTCTACATTGTAATACTGCACCAGTGCTGCTGCATGCGATGAACTAGACAAGAAAATGGTCTCTACAGATTGCTTGTAGATGGCAGCACATGCCGCTGTAGAAACGAGAAAGAAGGTCTGCTGTAAAAAGGTGGCTGAATTTGATTCGTCGGCCAAGGTAGGCAAGTGAATGAGCCTCTACTAGATGTCAATTTCTCCCGCTTTCAAGGCCAAGGTGGCGAGCTTATAAAAAGGACAAAAGCACTTCATTTGGCTTGCAGCCAGTCTAAAATGCAGAGAAATGTAAGTCACATTATTATATCAGCACGCATTTTGTCTTAAATCCAGAATGCTGGCAGTGAAAGTGAGTGCATTTGCATCAAGCACCGCATGTTGCAAGGGTATAAAGAACTAAGACTGGCTTCCAAAGAACTTTAAGCACAGAAAAAACAAGCAACAGCACACAAGGAAAGAGGCGGTCTTGGCTAGATTTTGATAGGACACACTTAGATAAGACACACCTGTTTGACATTCAAAACCACGGCGACAGAGTTGCATATTGTAGTCAAGGTAGGAAATGCGGCATCATCAGTCAAAGGTGTATTGTTATGTGTGAACCTTTGCTACTTCTACCTCCACTACTACCTCTGCTATCGAACAAATGAGATGTACAGCTGCTGCACAAAAATCACTTCACCAACAGCGTTAATCAAAACCTGTATGCAGAGTTTTGCAAGAAAAGCTGCACTAGGCCTTTTAGAGGCGTACTATTAGGTTCCAGAAAATTGCCACTGCCTTAACGTTTCCTTCTTGCACCAAATGCCATGACAGCAGCCAGAACATTCAACTGCACGTGTGAGACCAGGTGACCAGAGCCTAGCTGGATGCCAAGTCACTTGAACGTGCTGAAAAGTCATGCCACCAAGCTTAGTCATTTGTATGCAGCACCTCAAATATATGCACGCATGCTTGTACATGAAAATCCTCAACGAGAATGTCAAAGTAGGCTCACTCCCTGCTGCCCTTTTGTTGGTTGCTGGTGTCCAGATACAATTCACTACATGACCTCAGACAGACAAACCCAAAGTTAGAGCTGCTTAATGCACGTATCTTAACATTGCACACTTTCGTGGCTGTTTGAGGCAAAAAGTGTTTGGTACACAACGAAATGGTACCCTTTTTCTTTATCTTGCAGCAGTGCCAAGTACTGCAACTCTTGCAGACAATGCACATGCGTTCATCCGCACACATCGCTGTACAATCCAGCATTCAGTTTTGCTTACCCTAGCTGTTGACAGTGTCCGAGGGTGGTGCTATATTTTTGGTTAGCTGCAAGCTGAACTAAGGCCACTCATGTGCTGTCCCGCAGAAGTCGGAGTGACTTAACAGGTTATACCATATCTTTGCATAGGGGCACCTGTGATCTAGCAGCTTGCTCCCATTTCAGAGACCTCGCTCCAGCCAAACCGTAAACAAGAGCCCACCTCATTGCAAACATTCAAACACAACACTCGGTCCACAGTGAAAGGGAAATGGTTCCACTGCATCCATGATGTGTGTCGCACGGACACCAAGCAAATCGTCACGAACACGTTGCAAACACATCAGGAACATGTCACGGGGGTTTCACAAAAGAGGACGTATCTATGCTCCTGGGACTGCACTTCACTGCTCGAGTTAGTTTTGTCGTTGGTTGTAGTCTCCTCCTTGTGCACAGCAGGAGCAGTGGTGAGTCTACTGATCATATGCACGCAGGTCACACTACGTCACACTCCAGGCATGCTACGAGAATAAGGACCACTGTGCTGGTGACCGTGGCAGGCATCTGTGCCGTGCTCTATGCAGTTTGCCACGGCTCCATCCAGTTATTGCCGCATTACTGCACATTCTGGTATCAATCTTTGAGTGAAGAAAAACTTGGTCGTTTTTAGTGCATCTAAATGTTATGCATACTATCTAAAAGAGAAAACTGAACCCTTTTGCAGTAGAGATTATGTTTGCAGTAAATAAAAAATGATGACAGTGGCAGCATCACATGCGATATCAGGCTTAGTTGCATCAAACCAGATGTAATAAAGATACCCTCATAAGAAATGAACACTGGCACTCCTTTGTGGCTTAATTAACCAACAAACTGATAGCAACCACTCAGGCCTCTAGACTACCCAAAACCTTTAGGGCCATCACTGAAATAGTCCTGATCACTCCTTGAATGAACAAGTTTTAATTTGAGTATGAATACGACACACAGTTCGCTGCTGTTGGATTTGCTCCCAGAAATCTGCACAATGCCAATTTCATGCTAAAATAGCTGCACGCACAGGCTAAACAACAACTGCCATTTAGAGCCTTCCGTTTTTATTCATCACCCATATTAATGCCAGATACCTTCATGTGGACCACTGCACTGTCAAATTTGTGTTTTCTCATATTAACGGGTGTAACATCTGCTCTACATGCTGTTTTTACAAGTTACGGATTTTCGCGGCCCCCCCCCAACATGCATTATAAGTGGTCTACACAGTGGATCATATGGATATATATGGGGCACTAATATGGATCATATGTGGAGGTTTTGACAAGAGCTTTTGACAAATCAGCTGCAGAAAGGTATTTTGTAAGTCTTGTGCACTAAATTGACATTCACAGGAAATTTGTCAATTTATCACGTAACATTTCTAAAAGATCATGTACCAACCAATCAAAGTCCTAGGAAAAGCTAGACCCCAGCACACGATGGCCACAACATTTCTAATGCTGCAACAGGGATGTTATCAATCATGACATTACAAAAGAAGCTTTGAGCTAATTCAAAGTAATCCATGGTAAATGCACGCAGTTCAGCGTAATTTCAATTCAAATGAACCACGACCTGAATGGAGGGGGAAACTGAACTGAGCATGGCACAAACAGTAAAGAACAGATAGCAAGAGTCTCACTAAATACTCATCACTGTATATTTCCTATGAATCCATGTGCTTATACTGTGTTCAGGTACAGAGATGTCAGTTCGGATCTTTTTTTCTAGCTAGCACTTGTAAATTAATGCAATGTTCACCAACATTGCTCTTAACTTAATCTTGCCATGATAGGAGAAGAATAAGAGTAGTATGTATAGAAACAGAGATTACGTGAAACAACTGCCAATAAGCTATAATTGCTACGAGGGCAGCACTGCATAAAGCTTTTTCGCCCCTGCAAATGCTAACCATGAGGTTGCTGCAAACAGATTTCATGAAAGCAGATCGATCGTGTACATTTTGCTCGGCCAGCTTCTAAATGTGGAACAAACAGAAAGTGGTTCAGGAAACACACTGCGCTTGTCTAGATTCCTTTGGGACTGCAATCAATGCTGTATGATTACATGGCCAGCATAGCAAGATTTTGAATAGGAAAGCTTTGCTGCCTCTCAAGCAAAGGAAAGATGCCAGCTTTAATGATGCATATGTATAGTGAGTATGTACAGAAAAAATTAGGAAGGTTGAACAACAATGTTCACATGTGTTGAAACAGCAAGCACATGCCAGAATAAGTGTCTTCACATTATTCCAGGGCACACAAAAAAATAAAACTAGGTTGAAATGAAATGTAAGAAATGTTCCAACACAGAATTACTCATGCAAAAAAAAAAAAAAATAGTATACTGCTGAAGCAGAAAAGTAAGAACAACAGGAAGAAAAGAAAAGAAAGCAACAGTGCCACATTACAACAATGCTGCATAAATTTGCTGTAGTCGCAACAAATAATATGTGCACTATACTGCAAACTTTTCTTTCAACTGAGATTTCTTGTTTCCTCAGGTCTCTCATGAAACTCCACATGTGAATTAATCAATAATAAAAAAAGAAGAAAAATCAATAATTGTCACTGACAACCCTAGCAGGAATTACCTGGAGACACTAGAAAAAGTGAATGGAGGATGACACAAAAAGGAAAACTTTTTTTCGTTCACGTGAACCAAGATTAGATATAAATCTAAAAAAACACTTTGCTAACACAGGTTGTCATGTATGAAGGCAGCCATTTAAAGACTGCATAACGCAACTAGTCCAGCACAAGGGCAGTGAACAATCTCATTCTCTGAGAGTACCTCACTCCAAGCTCACCCTCATTAAGAGCCAAGAAAAATCCCTGTTGGCTGTTTAACTGTCAACGTGCTCACTCACCAGGCACCTCCCCTGTACTAGTCCTGACAATAGGAAATGGGCATCGGCTTCATCGTACACTTTGCCGTGAGAACGCACAGATGCATATTTGAAACACACACCAAGTGCAAGGTGACCACACTACACCAGTGCAAGAACGTGCGTATGACGTGCCTCTAGGCAAAACTACACAGAAGAAAGCATTCACAAGGCGTGTGAAGCATCTCTTCTCAGTTATTGTGCAACCAGTCTTTTGACACTGCTAACGGCTGTACATTCACTGCATGCCAAAACAACTGACACACCCTGCAAGGCATTTACGTCCTCTGGAGTGTAAGCAGGGCCCCCTGCAGAAAAAGTGCATGACAGGATTCTGTAATGTGGAACACGCAGAATGATCACATGTGATGGTATATGAGACTGAAAAAAAAAAAAAGTGACACATCAATGTTCTAAGCACCCTGGTTGAGAAAGCTCTCCGCACTCAAAGGAGCGCGCAGAGGGCAGTGTCACACCACCTCCACATTGCATCGCTGCTGCAGCTTGACTTGGAAAAGGCAGTGAACAACGTGCAAGAACATTGACTCCAGGAAAATAAAGAAAGAGTGGAGGCAACACTCCCAAGGAAAAGGCAGTGAACAACGTGCAAGAACATTGACTCCAGGAAAATAAAGAAAGAGTGGAGGCAACACTCCCAAAGCATGACAGTCCAGATGCTGCTGCGGCCTTGTGCCTCAGGGCTCAGAGGTGGCACTGATGACGGAAGCAAACGATGTTGAGTTGCCGCGCTCCAGCACGGGGCAGTCCAGCACAGCAGCACCTACACTGCTCTGCCGGAGCATCATGGCAGTGACGAGCATCCATTTGTTGTGTCGTGGGTCGTAGCGCTCAACAGTGTTGAGGCTTGAGCTGCCGTCGTTGCCACCGACGGCGTACAGGAAGCCGTCGGCTTGGACCACCTCGTGAGTTGTCCTGCACGAAACGGACATGAGTCCTCTGTTTAGAGAGGGCCTAACACTAGTGTCTTGACAAGGCATGAAATTAAATTGAGGATATCACAGCGATCTACGCAAAGAAAAATGATCGGTGCAACATTTAGGGACAGTTTGGGAACAGGGTGGGTAAAGGAACAAATGTACGTAGGCTAATTATACCCTAATCGAAATCAAGAGGAAATGGACATGGGCAGGGAATGCAGTGCGAAGAGAAGATAACAGCTTTGGGCAGAGTGGATTCCCAAAAAAGGCAAACATAGAAGATGGGACAGAGTCACGTGGACGGATGAGGTCAGGATGTTTGTCAAGACAACGTGGCCGCAACTAGAACAGGGCAGGTTTAATAGGAGACCAGTGCAAGAGGCCTCTGCCCTAGCATATGCGCAGCTGAGTCAATGATGATGGTGACGGAAGGGTCGGGAACAATCAGCACAAGGTCGCAGCAGTCGGTTCTCAAGGCGGCTGTTGCTTCCATACCTGCGCGAATGCATGGAGCCCACGTGGTCCCACATGTTGGCGGCCAGGTCAAAGCGCTCAGCGCTGCTGAGGCAGAGGCTGCCGTCATTGCCGCCCACCGCGTAGAGGGCCCAATCAAGCACGGCCACCCCGCAGCTGTTGCGCCGGCTGTGCATCGACGGCAGCAGCTGCCAGCGGCCCTCCCGCGGGTCCAGTCGCTCCACCGACGACTGGTAGTTAGCGCCGTCATGGCCGCCCGCCGCATATATGCAGTCCTCTGCGTGTATGATTGGGTACGCATTCATTATGGGTGTCCATGCTTAATGGAAGCAGTGGCTATGGCAGCTTAATATTTATGCTAAATAAGGGCACGCAGCTTTCAGGCGCATTCACACTTGCGAGTTATGAAGGGCATGTGAACGGCAGCGACTTTCGACTAAGGAGCAGGTTGACAACGGCAATGTGACCTGCAGGTTGCTTTCCCGAATTGTCTCACCAACGATTAGTTAAGCAGTTTTTGACTCGGAGTTGCAAGGCAGAGAAATTGAGCAGTTTGCCCGCTACTTGATTTTCCATGTGTATTCACAGATGCATTTACATTTAAGAGTTTCAGAGGTTATGAGACATTTTTGTCGAAAATAGACTGCTGCAGGAAGGCCACATGGTGCTCAACTTTCCAACCTTGCGACCCTGAGTTGCAAACTCATAAAACCAATCATCAGAGCCTTAGAAGTGATGCAAAACTTTCTCCGTATCTGTCTTGTTGTCGGAAACAGCCAAGACCAACAACTGTCATCCAGAGTTTTATTTGACTAGAAAGCGACCTGCACAGGTCATGCTTGCAAGTGCGACCATCGCTACTGTCAATAGGCTCCTCGATCAAAAATCACAGCTGGCACACATGCCCTTCGTAACTTGCAAGTGTAAATGCATACATACAGCAACAGCTGCAACAGAAAGCTTTTCTGGGGTTTACATGCAACTTTGAGCCCTTCTTGCAGCAGCACATCATAACTGAGAAATTTATATGTAATAGTGCACAGTGCATCGCCTGTAAGGCCTATGTGATTATCAGCAGTATTTGCCAGGGTATCATTTTCACGTAATACACTGCCATTCACTGCCGTTAGAAATCTACTGCCCATAGAAACAAATGAAAAGTGGTCATAACCAGAGATGTGCGAACAGAAAATTTTTTGTTGCAAAGCGAATACGAATGATACAAAATGGTTGCGAGCTGACTACTTTCGACGAATACTGCGAAATAATTTCGAGTATCATGCACGTAGTTCATTGTTTTCAGCTTGTGAGGCCTACACACCTGTGAGGCCTACTGGTCATTTAATAAGAGAGGAGAATTCATGTAGTAATAATAGTAATACACTTCATTTTATAGACTGTAGACTGAAGTATCTCGTATTTTGTAAAAAATATGGAGTGCATGTTTTTCATACTACAGAAGCCAGAATAATCAAGACAGTAATTAGTGTACCATACTTACAATTTTAGTTCTAGATATTCAACACAACTGAAGGTGATTTTGGCCTTTCAAAGTAATAGTGTCAAAAGGGGGTGATCATCCCACTGCACGCAGCAACAGAGTAAGCACTAGCATATAAGTTTTGCAACAAATTCATGTTCTTAAATGATGAAAACACTTTTTCACATGCACTTGGTACATTCATGCATACAGAGGACAACCTTATCATTCTACCAGCCGCAATTTGTACATTATATTAAACATTCTTTAGCTGTCATCATGCCTTAGTTGTGCACAGCTCAAATGCCCGACTTATGTGCAGACTATGTTGGTTGGCTCGTGGTTTTGACAAATATAAAACAGCATGTGCACACAAGTACCACATAGTACACAACAAACAGAACAGAAAATTGGGCAGAGAACTATGCTATTTCTATACTGTTTCAGGCTAGGCAGATAAGAGTCAAATACAACAATGCAACAATAGAAACAGTGTCAGCAGGGTGCTCTCTTTCTTTACATATATTACAGAAAGGAATACATGAAGCAGAAGGGAGGAAAATGATTCACTTTTTCCACTAGCTGCGACAACTGTTACCAATTTTTCAAGCCACTTCCATGCAGTGCTCCAATTACTTTGCATTTGCATCGCTTAAATTTTATCAACTTTGTGATACAGAAACAACTACCGAGAAATGAAAGCTTTCACACAATTTGGCAAGATCGGTCCACAAATATTTTTCTGTCTCAAAGCCCCCATTTACTGCCTTCCTATATATGTTTTACTCTCTCTGTTCGAATGGTTCATGGTTGCAAAGTGATCTAATTCAGTTGTGCATTTCTTCTTCTGGTCTTTTTTGTTGAATCCTTTTTATGTGTGTTCTCCTTCCATGTGTTATCACTTTTGTTAAAAGATTTTGCTTGCTTCAGGTAGCAAGCTATGTTTCGTAATAAGTGATATGCTGTATCAAACCTTTTTAAAGCTCATATTTTGATCGTCCAATAAAATACAAATTTTGGACTTCATTAATCCGTTTAATCAGCTGAATGCAAGAAAGTGCAACTCGGCGAGGTGGTCGCGAGGGTCGACTCGGCATCTCGGTAAACGGTAATTGTTGCGAGGTACACTCAATCTTACAGAGGCATGGCCTTACACTTCACCACCCTCAAGCTCAAATGTTTTAAACCTAACACTGCGTCTCCTAAACCCGGCTATGTGTCCTTACGCTCGCACAGCAGCACTCGATCGAGACAGCAGCGCGGGTCGGTCGATCCACTGGGTCCATATCGGAGAAAACTTGCACGCAGTTGACATATCGCTCGCACAGCGTACAGTAAACATATGGTACGCTTCAGACTGCTTCGCGTATCGCTTTGCTGACGGATACCATCGCATGCGGCGCGGCTTCCTTGGCACTGCACGCTTCGGTGAGCACACCGCGGCCCACGCATATCGGTCGCCACCAGTTGTGACCGTCATGCATAGGGGAATGTAGACGCAACGGGTATGCTTACAAGGACATGGTCTGGACGAGTTTCTATTTATTCGTGGTTAAAACAGCGCGGGAAAAATACACAAAAATGAAGGAACACGCAGAACACGTATTCACACACAAAACAATTAAGCGCCGACTCGCACTTTTTCTTCCCGCGCTGCTGTAACCATAAACCAGCGTGTCACCGTCGTCTATCGCTTTATGAGCCGTCGGCACTGTCAATTTCTCCTTGGAACAAGGCTAGCAGCGTTCAGGGACGCAACCGCACAAAGCCGAAAGAGAATAGCGCCAAGCCAAGCCTTTTCAGAGAAAGCTGTCGCGGGCTTCCAAAACAACCGCTTTCGTCAAGACGGCATCCTGAATGAACTAAGCGCACAGCAATGAAGACCAGCACCGACTACAAGCCTCTGGAACTTTGTGCCTCCCGCGGACCACAACGATTGAATAAAAATGCGAATTTCCAACTCTACTCGACCGGTCTGCCGACATGGGTGATGCGTGAAGCAGACGACGCCGCTGCGCCCAACGCTGCTATTGGCTGCGCCATCGACCAACAAATCCCAGTAGGCCTTGCAAAACCACGTGACTTTCTGCACGTTTTTTGTCATGCGGCTTGGATAGCGAGGGCCTCTCCATATATGGTGTCCTTCCTCCATGCCCCGACCTTTTGCCTACCACTATAGAGGCTAGAAGGTTTGACTAGTGTCGTGAACGCGCCAGCGGAGAGGAAATAATTTGCAATGACGGCTCACAGATGGCGCTGCAGCTAGCAGGTGTGTTGAGTATCTGACAGAGCATGAAAAATATGTAATGAATAAAGCTAGTAGGAATGCAGCTGTCATGAAAAATAGGGCACTGTGGAATTACAATAGGTATGAGGTGGTAAGAGGGATCTAGAAAGGGGTGATGGTCCCTAGCCTGACCTTCGGGAATGCGGTCCTGTGTATGAGGCCAGATGTTCAAGCAAGGCTGGAAATTAGGCAACGGGGAGTAGGGAGGTTAGCTTTGGGAGCACATGGCAATACACCAAATCAGGGGGTACAGGGGGATATGGGATGGGCGTCTTTCGAGAGCAGAGAGGCTAGCAGTAAGATAGCATTTGAGGAACGATTGAGAAGGATGGAGGAAAAGCGGTGGGCTAGGAAAGTTTTCAGATACCTGTATATAAAGAATGTTGACACGAAATGGAGAAAGCGAACTAGAAAATTGACAAGCAAATATGTGGACAGCAGTAAGGGGGCAAATCAGCATTTATCGGTTAAGAAAAAGGTTAAAGGAACAGAGAGAGCGTTGTGGAAAACAGGGATGCTGACGAAATCGGCACTGGAAACATACCGGACCTTTAAACAGGAAATTGTCAAAGAAAATATCTATGATAATTGTAGGGGAAGTTCTTTGCTGTTTGAGGCCAGGACTGGAGTTTTGCGGACTAAGACGTATAGAGTCAGGTACCAGGAGATAGACACTTTGTGCATTGCGTGCGGAGAGGAGGAGGAAACGGCTGAACACTTGATACTTTTCTGTAAAGGGCTTCACCCTACAGTGGAAGGCAGCGGGGCTGACTTACCCAAGGCATTGGGGTTTAGGGATAGTGAAGGGAAAGTGGATTTTAAGAGGTTAGAAGTAACCAAGCGAAGGTTATCTGGTTGGTGGCTAAAAGCAAGACAGGAGTAAAATTTCACAAGACATGGCTAGGTGGCTTGAGCCACCGCCCGATGTAAAGGGTTCAGCCGTATCCATCCATCCATCCATCCATCCATCCATGTTGTGCGCGCGCTCGGCAGCAATGCCGGGAAACGCATTTCGCTGCGCGCATCTCGCTGTAACTGCTGCGATATTCGTCTGGCCAAAGCACAAAATATAATACGAGTGTCCATATGTTCTGCGGTGCATGCGGCGTCGGTCAGCAGCGATATTCTCAGCAAACCACTTTCGAAGCTACTGCTTCAGGTGGGCATAGACTGTTGAAGCCGCGAGCGCTTATATTTTTGCTTGTTTATGCTTTGGTTAGCACATTTTCGCGGGAAAAGGAACAAGGGAAAGGTGCGCAACAAGACACTGACGAAGGGAAATGAACGAGCACAACACGACATGCGTAGAAACAAGAAAGGCTCGTCATCCAAGAGATTGAGCGCGTCTTGTATATAACGAATGAGCGAAATTACGGCCTCACGTGTGGAAGGCACCATTCACGGATGGTCGTTACAGCCCCGAATACATTAATGTAATCACATAAATAAGGAAACAGAACATATTAACGCAATGTTTATTTACAGGAACATTTCACTGATGCAGTTTCACCGGCATCGCCTCAGTTTGAGCAGTTTTAATTTTGCTTCTCGCGATTGGACGCCTTATCTTTGCTCATTGCTTTAGTAAAAAAATGCAACCTCGTCAAACATAACACTTAATCACATCCCTTGTAAGAGCGCGGGAGTGCTCGTTGCAGCCGACTTCTTGGAGTTCATGCCCTTGTAGAAAATGTAAAAACGACATCATGCTCCCAGCATGCAGCTCGTTTCTGCTGAAAAAGGCAGTGAATGCGTTTTCTAGTTTAGCTACTAGCACTTCAATGCGCTTTGGAGTGTAGACCAAACCTCCATGGTCAGCCTGTCTCGTCAGTGAGGCATTCTAGATCTCATTTTTATCAGCCTGTAGGGGCAAATTAAATAGCCAAGGCAGATGCACATGCGGGGCATGGGAATCTTTTCAGTGATTTCCTGACAACGTAGCCACGGCATAGAAAATGAGTCGGCTGTTGCTTTTCTTTTCTACGCAGCCTTTATGGTCAAACATGCTGTCCTGCTCTTGCAGCACTGCTGAAGCATGTGCCAGGTTTCCCTCGTCCAACAGGTCATCAATTAGGCTTGCTATCTGTGCCGCCTTTTCTTTCTTTGCATCACAGGGCTGCAGAAGAGAAATTACAACCTCAGCTGGTGAATTTCCGTTCTTTGGCGGCTTTGCCAATTATTGTAGAAGGCAAGGTTTTACTATAAGCAAAAACTGCTCTGGAGAGGGGTGGTCATTGCAGCCGAATGATTGTCTTACAATTCCAAATAAATTCTTTAATTTGTCTTGGCTCAAATTGGCTGTCAGGAAATAATTGTATTTTAGTGATGACGTCGCATAATTCACAAGTGACAGTGTGCTTTTCAGCGTCACTAAGTCCGAAGGCACTCCCTGCACTGAGAAATCCACCGCCGTGCTGAGCGGCATACCGTTCCCATTCATTCAAGAAGGTTAGAAATTCTTCTAGAAAGCTCGCACTTGCTGACTCTGGGAGAAGCCCTTTGGAGAGGACCCTTGATGTCATGACAAATATCAAGCGTTCCATGAGCTTCACAAATCGTTCTGTTGGCTCCGTCGTACGAAAAATTTTGTCTAGCTTATCCTTGTAAAAAAAAAGTCCTTTCATAACCTCATCACTTAACAGCTGGAAGGCAAGGTAGACACGCATTTTGTCAAATGCATTCGGTTGCAAATGGGATAAAGTTAAATGTGGCATGACTTTCAATGTAAGCGCGTCTTTGTCAAACTACCACGCTTCTTTGATAACGCCGACGTATGCATTACCACCTAGGATCTGGACTCCCTTAGAAGTAAATGCATTCCTTATATATTTTACGATGTTAGGAAAATCAGAAATGAAATGAAGGTTCCTTGTTCTGTCCACGGGATGTTGAACCTTGCACTTGATTTCCTGGGCTAATGCTGGAAAGATGGAAATGCGCTTCGATTAACACAGTAAACAATATCGTGGTCACAAAGCAGACACAGATTAGCGAAGCGGAAGCGCACCAGAAAGACGCGCTTTCACTCGACGAGCGACACGAGGAGCTGCGGCGGCGGCATCGGCTTCTCTGCTCGCCTAACTCGCCTGCCGCGAACAGCGCCACCTACGCTAGCATCGAAACAGGCTTCGGCGCGGCGGCTGGCGCGGGCACCTCCTCACGACACTAGTCAAAACTTCTAGCCTCTATACTACCACGAGCTCGCTAGCGACTGCAGCGCCACCTCGTTTGTTTACAAACATGCATGAGGTCTTAGAATACACATACTGGCACTGTTGGCCAGTATAATCTAGGCATTATAGTATTTATAGTTCACTATACTGGAAAACAAGTGTATCTTGCGAACGGCGCCAAAGCCACGACTGGCTTTAAAGCCGGTCGAAAGCCGGTCGTGGCCAAAGCATGAACTTCGATGAGCCGACGAAAGCTCACGCGCGGTCGCGCGGTTTTGTTGACCGTTTACCAGGGAGCTGACGGTTGTTGTGGTTGTAAAACTACGTCAGGTGCTTTGAAGTCATGCCAAAAAGGCGGCGAAGTCGAGCGCTGTTCGTGAAGGCGGATGGTAGCCCCATGTTGTTCTCCTTGGTGCCCTGTTCGGAGCGCAAGGAGATACGGGAGCTTATAGAGTACGGAGGTGGCGTTCTCGTACAGCCAGAAAAAGTTCCTGATGCCATACGACTGGTGCCGTCCAGCGTTACTGTTACAGACAGCAGCGATGTTGTCTTCTCTGCTAATTACATTCGCGCTTGTGCCAAAAGCGACAAGCTACTTCGTCTCATAGAGTTCAAAATACCAATGGCGCCAGCCGTGGTGGACGCAAGCGACTCCAAGACACGAAGACTCCGTTCCACTCGCTCAAGAAGGGAATACACCCTTGGCGAAGAAATTGCGATTGCAGAGTTCGTAGCTAAGAAGCCAGGCGTCCACGTCCATGGCAATGCGGTGTACAAAGAAATGGCCTCGGCTGGTGTCGTGCCCGGCAAGCATTCATGGCAGTCGCTGAAGGAACATTATCTGAAAAATATCTTCCCCGTGAAACATCTGTACGAGTCGCCTCATGAGGTTAACGTTCCGTCCGGAAAACAGCGCAGTGAATCGGCGGGAGACCAAGGCAGCTCGCCCTTACTGGCTGCGGCATCGGGCGTCATCGTCGAGGACAGCGACAGTGAGGCTGTTCTCTGTAATCTTGGTCCTATGCCAGGTGTTGCTGAAGTCCATCCAGTCGTGGCTACCAAGAAAGCGCACAGGGATGATGTGAGTCTGCAAAAGCCATCACTTGAATTTGGCTTAAGAACCCCAAAAGCGAAAACTGCACGGGGGAGGAAAAAGGGACCACGAGCTCCTCCGCCCCCGCAGTACGGTGAAGATGGCCATTCGAGCTCTGGTTCCCAGGGTGCGGGCACAGGAAAGAACCACAGCCCGTCGCTGGGCACTGGTGCAGTAGTGGAGGATCTCGACAGCACTGATAGAGACCTGCCGATGGAGGCCTTGGTGCAAGAGGCTGCTCTCCGTAATCTTGGTCCTATGCCAGGTGTTGCTGAGGTCCATCCAGTCGGGGCTACCAAAGAAGCGCACAGGGATAATGTGAGTCTGTTTTCACTTCCGATGCAAATGTTCACATTTGCTGCTGATTCACTGTTTGCATTTGAACTTGCAGTTTCTAGTGCCACGATTGCTGTCAATTTGAACAGCTTCAGTAACCTGCGCATCTGCTGGCTGGTTAATACGTGACAACCATTGTGCAGGTTAGCTACCTTGCTTGGCGTGAAGTTGCAGGTGGCTACTAAACTCCATCAATTTTATGAGATCCCCTTGCTGTCATGTTTAATCAAAAGATTGTGTTGATATGGTTGCATGCAGTCTTTACTAATTGTTGTGCAATGTTACTAAATTCGTTATTTTGCAAATTTGGTAATTGTTTACAATTATGTAAATTTGCAGCAAGTTCACCTGACCATAGTAATCCAGGTGAAAAGCATAAGTTGAGGGCTGCTCGAGCATTTGTGCTGCTATGAAAAATTGGTCCCAGTTTAGCACTGAGGCCAGAACTGGAGAATATCTATCAGAGTTGTCACTGCAACTATTCTAGAGCTGCTTTTTGCGAGCTCCAGTTGGGAAGTTGCAGAAGTGTACTGAGGTGAAGCTAAACTTATCATGCACCTTATTTGGCTGGTGTCGTGAAGTATATCTTAAATATCACAGGCGCAAGGGTCTGTCTTTCTGATTAAAGAAGAAAGCTGGGCAAATTGATGCAGATTCACGATATAACAACAGCACGGTGAATAAACTCTTGACGAAGGAGAGGCACAGATGATACTCTCGGCTACTACACCTGAATGTTTTGGAACGAAGGGCAGACGTGTTGGAGTGTTGTCTGGGCTGCCACCTCTACGCGGTGCCATGTGTGTCAGACAACTGTGCTTGCATGTCAGTAAGTGCTTGGTTATACCTATGTGATTGTTATAACCGTGCTGTTGGTGTGCCCTCGCTTTCTCTGGTTGAAAGGAAACCTTGGCTTATTTCTCACTGGTTCAGATTGCCAGTGCCAGTGACCTTGTACAGCCAGTCACCTGATGAGTCGAGAAACTGAACTTTCAGAAGTACCCAAACCAGTTTTTGCCGTTGTTTTCACTACTTTCATATTTTGCTAGGAACAAAAGTAATTGTATGGATGGTGCATGTGATTAACTTTCTTCTCGGTATCTGATTGCATAAAAATTTCAGTGTTTTACGCTTTGTTGCGTAATTCGTTGAACGCTGCAACTGTTGCAATGCTACTACCTGTGTTTTGCTAATGCCTTAGATCTGGAGTAAAGTCTGTGGCACATAGACTTTGTGGGAACCTGAACTGTTATAGTGGTCTCTGTGAGTGCACGGGCACGTGCCTGGTGCTGCTCACATAATGACAGATCACCGTGAGTCTGTGACCGTTAACATCCTGTCTTGCGACCAAACGTTGACAGTTAAAATACTTCACTCTGCCCCTTTCCCCGCTTTTGTTTCATGTTTCAGAGAAGTGACCCAGGCTCACCGGCGAGTACTGTTAGCGCGGCGAGCACAGTCTTTATATCGGATTCCGGGCACTCGCCAGATGAAGACTCTACTCCGGAGTCCGAGCAGGACGATGTGTCCAAGGTGCGGAGAAGGTTGGTGAGGGTGCTGGCGATGCTGAGAGAAGGCAAGAACACTGAGTCACACGAGAGGTGCCCAGCAGACTGTGGCTGTCCCCGTTCAACTCGGTACATTCGGACAGCCCGAGAAGCAATTTCGCTCAGTGCCTTCCTGGCATACCATGGCGAGCCACTGCCAAGCGAGAGCCCAGGAATCGAGGACCCTGAGATAGCCATGCTCCTAGAAATCCTACTGCGTGATCGTGAAGGCAGCGATTAAAACGAGCAGGACGGGAGTGGTTCCGCTTGAGGGCCATGATATGCTATTTTTGCCAGCGGTGTCCGGTCAATTGACTCCAAGGTGCACTGGTTAACATTGTGATCTGATATTATTGTGGTGCGTTATGAGGTGCCAGTGTATTGCATGCACACATTGGATATGGTATGGGCTATTGGGATTTTTCTGGGATGTACAAAATGGTTCAGTGTTTGAACTGTTCCCTGAGTGGCTATGTGTACCTGCTTGGAAGGCCACCTACGAGATTCATTTGTGGAGTGCAGTGTTGTCTAGTATATCACAGTGCAACAGTTACAGTGCCGACCCATTGCACAAGCGAGCTGCAAAATGTCCATGTGTTATAACTGCATATGTATGAGTGACAGAAGAGAGAGCAGTGCGGGGTAGAGGTCAGATGAGAGTTGGAGATAATTACACTTGGGCAGGACAGATAACTGGTGATCTTGAAGCGTGGCAAGTGTGATAAAAAAGAATGTGGTTGAAGGTAGTGAGCAATGGGTGTGGGGAGAACTGTATTAGCAAATGTTAGTAGATGAGTAGTCGTGGCTTGTACAACTGCTGTGGTGGCATGTATGGCTTTGCAGAATCACACTGTGCGGGTTGCATATTTTTTCTTTGCTTGACATATTTTTTCATTGCTTGACAGAGCGAGCATCGAATGTGCAAGTCTTTGTTGCAATCCAGTTATCCCTGATGTAATCATCTTATTGTAAGGTCAGTAAGTTCACTGTAAGTACATTGTTCTTGCACTGTTTATACAGAGTTTACAGTTTCATTTTCAGAAGCTGTGCATTGATTTGTGTAATGATATAAAAATCTTTGGCCAGTCAGTCCTTTTTCTCACAAGGTCGAACAGCCAGAAAGCAGTCATCGCTTCTGACGAAGAAGGACCTTGGTGTTAAACACTGATGTCAGCGCTGGTTACACTGGGTACGCTGATGTCAGCGCACGAGCCTTGAGTCGAACTCTGCACTTGGCAGTGGAACACTCCACCTTTGCAGGCTTGAGTTGTTCGAAACTGGGTTTGCCCCTGAAGGGGCGCAGCGGGGTTTGCGGAGCCTCCTCCAAGCACACACCCCTGAAGAAGCCGGGCACCAGGCCGGGGGTGGCTTGTACCCATTTTTAACGGTGGGTGTCCAGTGGTGGGTTTCGAACCAACCACTTCCCGCAAACCAAACCTTTTTCTGCAAGTTCTTACACTGTCTCCTTTGTGTTATCAGCACAGAAGCTGCCTTGTAAGCAGTGGGCCTTTGGTTAGACTGGGTCGACTCAGCCAGGTCAAGGTCCAGGGGTCCTGTATCAAAAAGCCGCTTCTGTGGTGCGACTAGGAGGGACGGGCTTCGAGGCGAAGAGTACACTAAGGGCTTACTTTACGCATTTACGGGAGTATGTAGTAGCTACTACACTTAAACAGTCCAGCTCCTTAAATACAGTCAGAGATCCCAAGACCCCTAAATCTCTCTACTTTACCAATGGCCAGTCAGAGATCATTCAAGATGACTTTGGGAACCGCCCACTGCAGGAGGCAGCACTATTGCCCTCTCGCAGAGGTTCCGGTGGAGAGCACGCATTCTTCGAGTAGCAGCTTCATTCAATACTGTCGCAGCCTCCCAGCTCAGTGGAGATGATGGAGGTTCAGCACCATGTATAGCAGACCTTGGTTACATTGGTCGTTGAACAGGGTTAATCGGAAGTACCGCGTCCAGCAAGGTCACCAACTTCGAACCCAGGCGCTTTGTGGAGATGGAAGGGGAATGCCACTGTCGTTAGTAACTTTAGGGAAGAGAGAGGTCGGGCCACCGTTCCCTATGGGAAAGTTACGACACCTTCCTTTCGCCACCACCGTTTTGCCTGAGGAGAAGGTTTTTTCCCTCAACGATGCAATTTACCCCCGAGTGGTCACACAATGCAGCGTCTGCCTTGCCAAGGGTGCTGGTCGGCAAACCCTTCCTCCCTCAGACAAAAGGGAAGATCTTTCCACTGTTGACGCTCGCAAATGTTGGCTCCATGCAGGTGCCTTTTTGAAGACGTGTCTTAAAATCTGAGGGGTTCCCTGTGAAAATTCTCCTAGGTTGGAGGCCTCCATCCATTCTTAACAGCCTTCAGCATAATCATATAATCTCTTTTTATTGCGTAGTTTTTATATTTTAGTTCAAGTTTAGAGTTTTGCCTTTTTCATGAAAGGCTTGAACACAGCCTTTGGTTTATTTCAATGTAAGCTGTTGAAGGCGAAAGTTGATCAACCACTCACATTTGATGTTCTGTAAATGGTAGTAGCTGTGTTTGCTCAGCCATGCCATGACGTTGGAGCAGCTTCCCGCATGGAAAAGAAGTACATTGTTCTAGCACTGTTTGTACAGAGTTCACAGTTTTATTTTCAGTTTGTTGAAAGTTCCGTGGGGGGGGGGTGCAGGAAGTGCAAGTCCTCCTGGCTCAGCACTCTTCCAATGCACACAACCAAGATCACCTTGCATGGTCTGCATGGCCTCGCATGAGCATGTGTTGTCGAGGTCTTATGTCCAGCTTGGAAGCATTGGCACCCTTTTCAAGGGACAACTGCTCAATGTCAAAGCCGCTCTGAGAACCACCGCTGTGTGGCCAAGTATATGATGTTTAGTTTATCGGGTTTAACCTCCCGAAGCGACTCAGGCTATGAGGGATGTCGTATTGAAGGGGTCAGGAAATTTCAACCACCTGGCTTCTGCACTGACATTACGCAATACATGGGCCTCTTGGATTTTGGCCTCCATTGAAATTCGACCGCAGCGGCTGGATCGAACCGCGTTATTTCCGTACCAGCAGATCACTCGTACAGTGAACTCACAGATGAATCACTGGGGTAGCTCACAATAGTCGCATGTAGAAAAAATAAGCTCAGTAAAAGATGCATCTAAACAAATTACATTCACCTGCAAAACTATGAGCATTTCGCATCGCCATTTGTCGGTAGCAGACAACATACAAGGACACCGCGATTTTTCATCATCGCCAAAATGCTCAAAGGGGCTCGGTGGGAAAAAAATAGTGCCTAGGATGTTGCGTTGAAGTTAGTTGAAGCCAGTGGCATGCAGGTTTCTTAGCTAGGGGCGTATTATGCATCCTACCGTTACGACGACCCGGAGAAACGTGCCCAAGACAGTGAAGCAGCAGCGACGGTGCCGCTAGAAAAAGTTGCAGTGGCACCATCTGGTCGCTTCTACGCTAAACAGCACGCCCGCGCCCTCTCCTTCGTGCCACTAGGTTAGTATTCTCATAGTGTGAACACTAAAACGCTGGCAGATGAGGGACGAAAGGAGGACGAGACACACAGTGCACTGAACTAACAACTTTAATATTAAAGGAAGGCTATCTGCATATTTTTTTATACAGTGGCCCAAGATTAGCAGCGATTACAGGGCGCATGCACAATTCAAAGCAAAAAAAAAAAACAAGCAAAAAAGCAGGGGAAGCGCGCAGGCGTATTTTTGAACCCACACCATTCAGACACAAAAGACACAAGGGTGTCCGACCCACTCCGGTTAGCCAAACAGCAGACACACGCCCATTCACACCGAAATGAAGACCTGGCAGCGAAGGGGAGAGGGGGCGCAGGAAGGGATGCAATAGCAACTCTTCCCAAAAAAAAGGAACTATCTACACACATCGGCAGTGGCCGCAATGACGGGGGTAAAAAGATAAAAATGCAAAAGGCAAAGACGCAAAATAGACATTAAAATATCGCAAAGCGGCATGAAGACATGCATAATAAGAATGAAGTGAAAGGGTGATTTGAACGGGAAAACAATTAACAACCTAAAAGCGAGCCATGAAAGCGAACGAAGAACACGACCTAAAATGATGCAATGCTAGCCAACAATGAACACAGCCTAAAAGGGGATGAGGGCTAACCATAAAGTCGACCGAAAAGTGCAATGATGGCTAAAGCTAAGAGGGGGGTGAAAACTAGAAGCAAAGAATAGAAGTGGTGTCCCTAAAGATATTTAAAGAGCAGTGGCGAAAACAATGGGTTGTGAAAAGAAGCCACGTAAGAAACCACGGCACTAAGAATTTAAAGTGAATCGGAGAGAAGCTCAAACTCTTTTTCCAGTGGCTATTGACGGTGTACTGACGCAGACATCTTGTCGCTTGTTAATGAAACCTGCCTCAATTATCTCCCGAGTGAGTTGTGGTTGCTGCTCTTTGCCAGAATTTTTGTTGCCTTATACATCGGAGGGCACCTGCGACAAGGACTACAGTCACGAACGTGGACGGCTAAGTTGCTGGAGTTAAAGTTATGTTCGAGCAGTCTTTTATCATTACATCGACCCGTCTGGCCAATGTATTCCCTGCCGCAAGACGAAGGGATGGAGTAAACAACTCGTGTGCTGCAACCTACGTAAGGGTCACGATGCCGAACTGTGCATTCGCGAACTTTTCGCCGGTACCGTTCACTCTCCTGCAGAGTCTAGAGAGGCGATGAGGGGCTGAAAAAACAACACTCTCTCCTACTTTTCGTCCAATCCTTTTTAGGTTATGAGAAACCTGGTGTGCATAAGGAATAATGGCGAGTTTCCTATTGCGTTCTCTTGCATGCGACATGGGGACATTTGTACACTGCATTTTGTTTAACATTTTTTCAGCTACCGAAACTAGAAGCAACGGCGGGTATCCGGATCGACGCAATCTCTGCACCTAGTTCTGAAAACTCTTTTCTTCAGTGCTCACAGGATTTGGTGAGCGCGTTGAAAGCAGACTGGACAATGTTTTGTTTGAAGAGTTTTGAATAGGCGGTATTGTATTGTATGGCAGAACAGGCTTATTGCCCCTGTGTTGGAAAATCCAGCAGGCGTGTTGTGGCGAAAAAAGCAGTTGTAACTCGAACAAGCGGATGGAGCCATTTTCTGGTACTTCGTGCGTCAAAACCAGGGGGGAGAGAGTTTCACTGAAAAGGTCTAGCCCCTTGTAAACTTCAGGCAGAAAGGCATCGTTTTGACAGTCTACGAAAATGAGGTAATCGTCCGCATATCTAAAGATTTTTAGAGCTGCAAATTTTTTAGTTTCTCATTCAACGCTCTGTCATGCATAGCCAGGTACAGGTCATTCAGAATGGGGGCGATACAAGACCCTATGCAAGTATATTGTTTTTGGATAAACAGAGACCCATTCCATTCGGTGTAGCTAGATTTGAGGCAAGTAGAAAGCAATTCTAAAAAACCACCGACAGAACAACCGCATGCATTTTGGAAAACAATATCACCATGATGGTCGATACAATCACTTACACACCGGGTGAGGTCATCGTGAGGAATCGAATAATACAGCTCTTTCACATCTATAGAAAACCCAAGAAAGGCCCTGGTCGGGTTGTGCTGCAGAAATTTAATGGTGTCATTCGAATCTTTCACCAGAAAAGGGCCATTAAGTGAGAGCAAGTCAAGTTTTGTTTGCAAAAACCTTGGAACACATTTTTGCCAAGTGTCTGCCTCTGATACAATTATGCGAAACGGGCATGCGGGTTTATGCGTTTTTGCACTGAAGAACATAGTGAGGGACAACTTGCTGCTATAATTTATAAGGCGGGAGAGCTTATCAAGGTTTAAATGTTGTCATAAATTTTTTTGCTGCACTTTTTACCTTCGGTAGAGATACACCTTTACATTTTACAAAGCAAGATTCTGTCGCACTAGAAGCCTTCGCGAAGTACACATCTTTAGGTAAGATTACAAAGCCGCCCACTTTGTTCGCGATAAGAAGGGAGAGATTATTGTTCCTGAGGTACGCCACAGTCTTGTCAAGGGGAAGCCTTTTTCCGGGTGGGTTACAGCGAAAGAGGACATTAACGCCTTCGGTCGTACATCTACTTTCTTCAGCCATAGGAGCACACCTAGCAACCTGCCTGACCATGGTCAGTGACTCCGGGGCAGACTTCTAGGTTCAATGGCGAACTTGGGGCCGCGCTGAAGCAGACGCTGTATTTCGTCGGGGCAGTCGCTGACGCCTCGTATCAGATGCACTTGGTTGGAAGTGGCCGCCTGTCAAAAGATGCCTTTCTGCCTGAAGTTCGCAAGGTGTTAGGCCTTTTCAGTGAAACTGTGTCTCCCCTGGTTTTGACGCACGAAGTACCAGAAAATGGCTCCATCCGCTCTCTCGAGTTACAACTTTTTTTCGCCACAACATGTTCTTGATTTTCCAATCAACGGGCAATAA
Source organism: Amblyomma americanum (assembly GCF_052857255.1). NCBI lineage: Eukaryota > Metazoa > Arthropoda > Arachnida > Ixodida > Ixodidae > Amblyomma > Amblyomma americanum. The sequence goes on along the minus strand of NC_135498.1, from coordinate 87,897,145 downwards.
GCCTGTACTGCCATACGATACCGCCCATTCAAAACTCGTCAAGCGAAACATAGTCCAGTCTGCTTTCAACAACGCGCTCAAGAAATTCTTTGAGCACTGTCAAGAAAACAGTTTTCAGAACCAGGTGCAGAGATTGCGTCAATCCGGATACCCGCCGTTGCTTCTGGTCTCGGTAGCTGAAAAATGTTAAACAAAATGCAGTGTTCAAACGTCCCGGGCCCTGTCGCATGCAAGGGAACGCAATAAGAAACTCACCATTATTCCTTATGCACATCAAGTTTCTCACAACCTAAAAAGGATTGGATGAAATGTAGGAGTGAGCGTTGTTTTTTCAGCCCCTCACCGCGTCTCTAGACTGCAGGAGAGTGAACGGTACCGGCGAAGAAGTTCGCGAATGCACAGTTCGGCATCCTGATCCTTACGTATAGGTAGCAGCACAGGAGTTGTTTAGTCCATTCTTTTGTCTTGCGGCAGGGAATACATCGGCAGACGGGTTGATGCATTAATAAAAGACTGCTCGAACACAACTTTAACTCCAGCAACTTAGCCGTCCACGTTCGTGACTGTAGTCCTTGTCGCAGGTGCCCTCCGATGTATAAGGCAACAAAAATACTTGCAAAGAGCAGCAACCAACTCACTCGAGAGATAATTTAGGCAGGTTTCATTAACAAGCGAAAAGACGTCTGCGTCAGTACACCCTCAATAGCCCTGTTGGAAAAAGAGTTTGAGGTTCTCTCAAATTCACTTTAATTCCGCGGTTCCTTACGCGTCTCCTTTTCCCAGCCCATTGTTTTCGCCACTGCTCTTTAAATATCTTTAGGGATGCCACTTCTTTTCTTCTGATCTTCATCCCACTCTTAGCTTTAGCAAATTGCTCTTTTAGATCGATTTTATGGTTAGCCCTCATCCCGTTTTAGGCCGTGCTCATTGTTGGCTAGCATTCCATCATTTTAGGCCATGTTCTTCGTTGGCTTTCATCGCTCGCTTTTAGGTTGTTAATTGTTTTCCCATTCCAACCACCCTTTCACTTCATTCTCATTACGCATGTATGTCTTCACGCCGCTTTGCGATATTTTAATGTCTATTTTGCGTCTTTGCCTTTTGCATTTTATTATTTTTATCTTTTTATCCCTGTCATTGCCGGCCGCACAGGACTGCCGGTGTGTGTAGATAGTTCTCTTTGCGAAGAGTTGTTACTGCATCCCTTCTCCTGCCCCCTCTCCCCTTCGCTGCCACGTCTTCATTTCGGTGTGAATGGGAGTGTGCCTGATGTTTGGCCAACCGGAGTGGGTCGGACACCCTTGTGACTTTTGTGTCTGCATGGTGTGGGTTCAAAAATGCGCCTGCCCCTGCTTTTTCGCTTTGAATTGCGCATGCCCCCTGTAATCACTGCTAATCTTGAGTCACTATTAAAACCGTGCGGATCGCCTTTTTTTGATAATAAAGTTGTTAGTTCAGCGCACTGTGTGTCTCGTCCTCCTTTCGTGCATTGTCTACCAGCACTTTAGTGTTCAAAATGTCAAACCAACTCGCCCAGCAACACACCCTGCTCAAGTATATTATTATAGTGCTTAGAATACACTGGCACTATACTAATACAGGCATTATACTAGAAAATATACAGGCACTTTTGGCCAGTATATTCTAGGCACTATTGTGTTCTATATGGACCTCCTTCACCCCGCGACGTCACGAAGATGCGGTGGCGCTGATGTTAGCAGCGACTTTCGCATGGTAGGCAAAACAGGTTCCGCTTGCCCGTGCCTACCGCAGCTGCCGCAGGTACCGGCGGCTGCTTCAAGCCTGTGCACTGCAGAAGCAGCATATATTGACCAGCTGCGTCACTGCTGGATCCGCGTAGTAGCATTTTTATTAGCCTCGATAGGTTTCTCGCGCATAAATGCCGCATTCGGAAACTGGCTAACAGGCATTGGGCCACGGTAGTAAAGCGCGAAGTCTGGGAGTCGATGGGCACTGCCACTCAATGCACTTAATAGCATGCAAGTTACTGCGTTCATTCACCTGAACTTCAGGATAGTAGGCTGATAATTGCTCAAGGAAAAAAAAAAGACATGTAGCTGCACACGTACTTATCACCTTGAGCCGGAGTGCACGGGGCGCCGACTGGTTCACTCGCCCCCAAGGAATGCGTTTTTTTGTTAATAGCACACCATGTTTAAATGGCGCGTTTTGTGATATTTAATGTTTACTTGAAACTGTTTCTTGATATGACGACGTAATTATTTCATTCGAGTAGAAAGAAGTCTGGTAAGTTGTGTCAATCTTGCGCGGTCGCGTTGGTGTGCTTAGAATAGCGTACCTTAGGTGTGCTAAACGCCATATGCTTTTTCATTGCATCATGAATGTGTCATGTTTCATGAGGTAATACATGATCGCGAAGCATGTTTGGAAAGAAGCAGCCGCAAGCGTGCTACTAACAGACACGGCGAGATTGAGAAGGGACGCGGCATGAAAGTGTTTTCGTTATTCATGCATGCGATATGTAACTAAACTTGGTGCAAATATGAAATTCCTACGCTAGTTTCAGTCATTCCTTTTATATATAGCTATACCTGGTGCAGTTCTGGGTAATTATAATTAACACCGTCGTCAAGTCTCCCCAAGCTAGGTCTCAAATAATTGAGTAGATAGTGCGCAGTTTTTTTATGCCAGCATGTGCATAAAGCCCTGTTCTCTATGATGACGCGATTAGTTCTTTTTCTATATGATCAGTACTTATGCATGCATAGTTACATGAAAACGTTTCTTACAAAAAATAACACAATACTGCATGTGTAGGGAAAAAAATCGAGAGATTTATTACGCTCCTCAACGTCTCAGGAATAGTTTGCGACAAATGGAATCATTTGATTTTCATGCGAATTACGAAGGTGAGTGATCCAGTCGCAGAAAATGTGAGAGGTCAGAAAACGAACCTTAAAGTTTATTCCCTCGTTTATGGCATCTTCGCTTTCGCTTTGGTCAAAGAAATGCGGCGCTGAAATCAAAGAAATTACCTCACAATTTCTGACGACCACACTTCTAAAAAGCGTAATTTATAAATTTGTACTCAATATTTTGCTATAATTTTTCGTCACGAAACTAGACTTCTGGGCTAGGAAAGAAAAATTCTAGAAATCAAAAATTTTCATCAAATCGACCAGCTTAACAAGAGGACAAGTTGGCCTGGCTGGTGCGTGGTCATGCGGCTAAAAACAGCGCAAAGCGAGACAGGAGATCGGGGACACGACGCTGTCCCCACTTTTCGCACAGCGCGACACGTACGTATGTCAGCAGACGATGAGCGCATGTCTGCTCCGACGAAACAAGGCCAGCACTTCCCCTCACTACTGTCCCGAAGTAAAATCATTCCGGCTAGTGCAGGGTGTCAAAACTTGTTTTATTCAATGCCTAGCGCATAAATAAACAGCAGGAACGCTTTCTACATGTTTACTACTAACCATATATACAATACACAGTGTCAAACTATTTCTCTTTATAGGCCGCACGTGGACAACGCGAGCTCGTGTACTTCGACAAATTACAAAGTTGGAAGCATCGACCATTGCTATGATTCGCAGAAACTGGAAACGCGCCTACAAGCCTTGAAAACCCGCGCACAACACCTATCCGCGACGCCACTCCCCGACCTTTTGCCTACCACGAGCTCGCTAGCGACTGCAGCGCCACCTCGTTTGTTTACAAACATGAAGGAGGTCCATACTGGAAAACAAGTCTATCTTGCGAACGGCGCCAAAGCAGCCAAAACAAGAAATTCGATGAGCCGACGTAAGCCAACGCGCGATCGCGTGGTTTTGTTGACCGTCTACCACGGAGCTTACGGTTGTTGTGATAGCAAAACTACGTTAAGTGCTGTGAAGTCATGCCCAAGAAGCGGCGAAGTCGAGCGCTGTTCGTGAAGGCGGATGGTAGCCCCATGTTGTTCTCCTTGGTGCCCTGTTCGGAGCGCAAGGAGATACGGGAGCTTATAGAGTACGGAGGTGGCGTTCTCGTACAGCCAGAAAAAGTTCCTGATGCCATACGACTGGTGCCGTCCAGCGTTACTGTTACAGACAGCAGCGATGATGTCTTCTCTGCTAATTACATTCGCGCTTGTGCCAAAAGCGACAAGCTACTTCGTCTCATAGAGTTCAAAATACCAATGGCGCCAGCCGTGGTGGACGCAAGCGACTCCAAGACACGAAGACTCCGTTCCATTCGCTCAAGAAGGGAATACACGCTTGGCGAAGAAATTGCGATTGCAAAGTTCGTAGCTAAGAAGCCAGGCGTCCGTGTCCATGGCAATGCGGTGTACAAAGAAATGGCCTCGGCTGGTGTCGTGCCCGGCAAGCATTCATGGCAGTCGCTGAAGGAACATTATCTGAAAAAAATCTTCCCCGTGAAACATCTGTACGAGTCACCTCATGAGGTTAACGTTCTGTCTGGAAAACAGTGCAGTGAATCGGCGGGAGACCGAGGCAGCTCGCCCCTACTGGCTGCGGCATCGGGCGTCATCGTCGAGGACAGCGACAGTGAGCAAGAGTCGCGCGAGCCCCAGAGACCTTCCGGGAGTGGTCTACAAGACGAGGGGGCACCAGCCGAAGTCGTTGCTGAAACGGAAAGTTCATCACCCCTGCAGAGCTCTGGGACATCTCCCGACAGAGCACGTATTCATAAGGAGAGCGATAATGGTAGGGAGCTCTTGTTATTTGCTTCACCCTCTGCTAAGAGACCCGAGAAAACGTTAAGTAAGAGTTCTTCTAAAAGTGGACTGGAAAGCCCATCGGCAAAAAAGAACGACCCTGATCACAGTACCTCGACGTCAGACCAAGGCAGCACTGCAGTCGCACTAAGAAAACATTCCTTGCCAACACCTTCAGAAGTGCTGTGCAAAAAACAAAAGGAGCCTTCCATCAGCACTGCAAGTGTTCGTGTAAGATCTCGACACAGCTTAAGGAAGGCAAGCTCAAGCAGAGTGGATGGGCCAGACACTCCTGGACAGGAACCCATCCTGAATGAGGAACGAGGATTGCGGTCATCACGCATGAGGAAATGCAAAAACAGCACACCACGAAAACAGCCCATTCCTCGTCACATGAAGTCAGGCTCTCAAATCTCCGGCATTGGTTGTTCTGCTCGCACGACGGTTTCCGAATGCCGAAACACGCTACAACGAACCCCTGTGAAATTGCACACCGTAACCCCCGTGAAACCTGACAGTGCAGCTCTGCAAGAATGCTCCAGTAGCCACTTAGGCAAGCAACCACTTCCCACAAGTAGTGGCAGCAGCATTTTGGGAGATGTGGTTAAATGCACACCATGTCCCAGCAGACACGTACTGTTGCGGATGTCTCTGAGGAAACGGCCAAATACTCCACCCCAAGAGCTCACTAACAGCCATTCAAACTCACAGTCATCTCCAAAATCAAGTGGCGACGTCGCCGTGATGCCAAAAGTGAAAAGAGGTACCCTCTCACCAGGACGCATTCATGGTGGTGACAGTGGCGCTATGGAAGGTTTATTAGAGCGCACACCTTTTCTCAGCAGACAACCTGTTGCACGGTCATCTCCGAGGAAACGGCAGAGTCCAGAACCACAAAAAGACTGCGGAAGCCATTCAAATACATGGCGCTGTTGTGAATCAGCCGATGATACGATGCCAGATCCAGAGGATCCGCTGCCGCCCTCTCACGCTCGCAGGAGGCTGCTGCCTTGTCCTTCTCCAGCCAATAGCCATAAGAAAAAAGTCATCCCATTGCGCAGTGAGCACAGACCAGACTCAGGGTCCAGCACAGAATACAAATGTACAGATCGCTCGCATACAAGTAAATCCTCGCCTCGCAAGCAACGCAAAATCAGGGAAGAAGGTCACAACAACGTGTCTCACCAAAACCCAAGTCCTTCCTCATCCATGCCCACCCATAAGATGGCATCAAGCGCCGCAGCCCCTAGTACCAGAACCAGCTCTGGAATATACACGAGAAGCTGCTCCTTGCTGCAAAAGCCATCACTTGAATTGGGCTTAAGAGCCCCAACAGCAAAAACTACACGGGGGAGGAAAAAGGGACCACGAGCTCCTCCGCCCCCGCAGTACGGTGAAGATGGCCATTCGAGCTCTGCTTCCGAGGCTGCAGGCACAGGAAAGAACCACAGCGCACCGCTGGGCACTGGTGCAGAAGTGGAGGATCTCGACAGCGCTGATGAAGACCTGCTGATGGAGGCCTTGCTGCAAGAGGCTGCTCTCCGTAATCTTGGTCCTATACCAGGTGTTGCTGAGGTCCATCCAGTCGGGGCTACCAAAGAAGCGCACAGGGATGATGTGAGTCTGCAAAAGCCATCACTTGAATTGGGCTTAAGAGCCCCAACAGCAAAAACTGCACGGGAGAATAAAAAGGCACCACAAGCTCCTCCGCCTCCAGAGTACGGTGAAGATGGCCATTCGGGCTATGCTTCCCAGGCTGCAGGCACAGGAAAGAACCACAGCCCACCGCTGGGCACTGGTGCAGAAGTGGAGGATCTCGACAGCACCGATGAAGACCTGCCGATGGAGGCCTTGGTGCAAGGGGCTGCTCTCCGTAATCTTGGTCCTATACCAGGTGTTGCTGAGGTCCATCCAGTCGGGGCTACCAAAGAAGCGCACAGGGATGATGTGAGTCTGCAAAAGCCATCACTTGAATTTGGCTTAAGAGCCCCAACGGCAAAAACTACACGGGGGAGGAAAAAGCGACCACGAGCTCCTCCGCCCCCGCAGTACGGTGAAGATGGCCATTCGAGCTCTGGTTCCCAGGGTGCAGGCACAGGAAAGAACCACAGCCCACCGCTGGGCACTGGTGCAGAAGTGGAGGATCTCGACAGCACTGATGAAGACCTGCCGATGGAGGCCTTGGTGCAAGAGGCTGCTCTCCGTAATCTTGGTCCTATACCAGGTGTTGCCGAAGTCCATCCAGTCGGGGCTACCAAAGAAGCGCACAGGGATAATGTGAGTCTGTTTTCACTTCCGATGCAAATATTCACATTTGCTGCTGATTCACTGTTTGCATTTGAACTTGCAGTTTCTAGTGCCACGATTGCTGTCAATTTGAACAGCTTCAGTAGCCTCGCATCTGCTGGCTGGTTAATACGTGACAACCATTGTGCAGGTTAGCTACCTTGCTTGGCGTGAAGTTGCAGGTGGCTACTAAACTCCATCAAATTTATGAGATCCCCTTGCTCTCATGTTTGATCAAAAGATTGTGTTGATATGGTTGCATGCAGTCTTTACTAATTGTTGTGCAAGGTTACTAATTTGTTATTTTGCAAATTTGGTAATTGTTTACAATTATGTAAATTTGCAGCAAGTTCACCTGACCATAGTAATCCAGGTGAGAAGCATATGTAGAGGGCTGCTCAAGCATTTGTGCTACTATGAAGAATTTGTCCCACTTTAGTGCTGAGGCCAGAACTGGAGAATATCTATCAGGGTTGTCACCGCAGCTATTCTAGAGCTGCTTTTTGCGAGCTCCAGTAGGGAAGTTGCAGAAGTGTACTGAGGTCAAGTTAACTTATCGTGCATTTTATTCGGCTGGTGTCGTGATGTCTATCGTAAATATCACAGGCACAAGGGTCTCTCTTTTTGATTGAAGGGGCTGCAAAACATCGCTTGAACGGATGCCGGTTGCGCTTCAGGTGGATTCTTTATGTCACACAGATGCTGACTCAAAAAGAATTACGAGAATTGATGCTTAGGAACGGGAGTTATTCAATGAAGAAATTTCAATATACAAGCAAACAAAATGCTGCCCTCAACTCGATTTTCGCGCAACTTCCCATTCCCAATAAGGACACTTAGTGCGACCAATCAAAACAGCCAATCTTAGCACGTGCGCAAGTTTGCACTCTATGGTTGCCTGTTCTCAGTAACTCGTTCATGCCAAGGCTGGCAGCGCCGTTTGCATGGTTACAACAACCATGTGAGCACCCAGCTGACCCAGCGGTGCTTCACCGTCATGTCGAGAGCGCAGAAGGGAACACTGATCAGTGGCATTCCCTTATGGATCCGAACTCACGCGCAAGATACTGCGACGGTGTGACAGCCTGCGCAAGAGATCAGACACATTTAGCATAGCACATACCGCTACTGCTTACCGCCAAACATCGCCCGTCGCTCCTAGCGCGCTGGTTGGTCACGGCGAGCAAGAAGCGCGCGCTGTTGATGGGAACGTGGCGCCATCTGGCGCCACTTCGTGGTGATCCTCCAAAAGCTGACGATGCGCACTGCCTGCTAAATGTGAAACGAACGCATCCTTCCTTGGGATCGAAACGAACGCTTATAGAGTGCAATGGCTCGATTGGATCAATTCGGCAAAGCCGCTCGCAGATACGTAGAGAGTAGCCACAAGTGTTTAGTTCTAGGTTGTAGGATGTTTACAGAGCGGCGCAAAGTCCATGGATGCAAAAAGTAGCTAGAGCCTGTCATGATGCATTTTTGTTTTACTTTATTTACAGTGCTTTTATCTGGGGTATACAAGTTGGTTTTGTAATTAATATAAGACTCAAAAACTTGACAAAACGTATCTCTAGTTATTAACGCAATTCGCAGTTTATTTACTCTTTGTCCCATCATCAAGCTCGCAATAAGTGATGTCATATCCGCTGCTAAAAAGCGCCACTGTATGGTGACACAGTCAGTGCCACGAATTTGTTTTTGCGAGCTAATTAAAATATTAAAAACCACAGTATACACGGATCACTATAACTCATTCTATGCAACCAATAGCCAATACAATGCACTGAAAATGTGTTTCGAGGCCCCTTTAAAGAAGAAAGCTGGGCAAATTGATGCAGATTCACGATATAACAACAGTACGGTCAATAAACTCTTGACCAAGGAGAGGCACAGATGATACTCTCGGCTACTACACCTAAATGTTTTGGAGAGAAGGGCAGACGTGTTGGAGTCTTGTCTGGGCTGCCACCTTTACGCAGTGCCATGTGTGTCAGACAACTGTGCTTGCATGTCAATAAGTGCTTGGTTATACCTATGCGGTTGTGATAACCGTGCTGTTGATGTGCCCTCGCTTTCTCTGGTTGAAAGGACACCTTGGCTTATTTTGCACTGGTTCAGATTGCCAGTTCCAGTGATCTTGTGCAGCCAGTCACCTCATGAGTCGAGAAATTGAATTTTCAGAAGTACCCAAACTAGTTTTTGCCGTTGTTTTCACTACTTTCATATTTTGCTAGGAACAAAAATAATTGCATGGATGGTGCATCTCATTAACTTTCTTCTCTGTATCTAATTGAGTAATAGTTCCCAAGTGCTTACGCTCTGTTGCGTAATTCACTGAACTCTGCAACTGTTGCAATGCTAGTACCTGTCCTTTGCTAATGCCTTAGACCTGGAGTAAAGTCTGTGACACACAGACTTTGTGGGAACCTGAACTGCCATAGTGGTCACATTGAGTGCACGGGCACGTGCCTGGTGCTGGTCACATAATGACGCATCACCGTAAATCTGTGACCATTAACATCCTGTCTTGCGACCAAACATCGGCAGTTATCATACTTCACTGTGCCCCTTCCCCCATTTTTGTTTCATTTTTCAGAGAAGTGACGCAGGCTCACCGGCAAGTACTCTTAGCGTGCCGAGCACAGTCATTATATCGGATTCCGGGCACTCGCCAGACGAAGACTCTACTCCGGAGTCCGAGCAGGACGAAGTGTCCAAAGTGCGGAGAAGGTTGGTGAGGCTGCTAGGGATGCTGAGAGAAGGCAAGAACACTGAGTCACACGAGAGGTGCCCAGCACACTGTGGCTGTCCCCGTTCAACTCGGTACATTCGGACAGCCCGAGAAGCAGTTTCGCTCACTGCCTTCCTGGCATACCATGGCGAGCCACTGCCAAGTGAGAGCCCAGGAATCAAGGACCCTGAGATAGCCTTGCTCGTAGAAATCCTACTGCGTCATCGTGAAGGCAGAGATAAAAACGAGCAGGACGGGAGCGGTTCCGCATGAGGGCCATGAATGCTATTTTTGCCAGCGGTGTCCGGTCAAGTGACTCCAAGGTGCACCGGTTAACATTCTGATCTGATACTATTGTGGTGTGTTATGATGTGCCAGTTGAAGTGCCAGTGTATTGCATGCACACATTGGATATGGTATGGGCTATTGGGATTTTTTGGGGATTTACAAAATGGTTCAGTGTTTGAACTGTTCCCTGAGTGGCTATGTGTTGTTGGTAGCCTGCTTGGAAGGCCAGATACGGGATTCATTTGTGGAGTGCAGTGTTGTCTAGTGCAAGATGCAAGATGTCCATGTGTGTATAACTGCATATGTATGAGAGGCAGAAGAGAGAGCAGTGCGGGTTAGAGGTCAGATGAGAGTTGGAGATAATTACAGTTGGGCAGGACAGACAGGTAACTGGTGATCTTATAGCGTGACAAGTGTGACAAAAAAAGAATGTGGTTGAATGTAGTGAGCAATGGGGGTGGGGAGAACTATTTTAGCAAATGTTTATAGATGAGTAGTCGTCGCTTGTACAACTGCTGTGGTGTCATGTACGACTTTGCAAAATTACAAGGTGCTGGTTGCGTATTTTTTCATTGCTTAATAGAGCGAGCACCGAATGTGCAAGTCTTTGTTGCAATCCAGTTATCCCTGATGTGATCATCTTACTGTGAGGTCAGTAAGTTTTGTGAAAGAAGCTGTGCATTGGTTTTTTGTAATGATATAAAAATCTTTGGCCAGTCAGTCGTTTTACTGCAAGTTCTTACACTGTTTCCTTTGTGTTATCAGCACGGAAGCTGCCTTCTAAGCAGTGGGCCTTTGGTTAGACTGGGCCGACTCAGCCAGGTCAAGGTCCAGGGGTCCTGTATCAAAAGGCCGCTTCTGTCGTGTGACTAGGAGGGACGGGCTTCGAGGAGAGGAGTATTCTAAGGGCTTACTTTACGCATTTACGGGAGTATGTGAGCGATGCAAGCAAAAGTATGTAGTAACTACTACACTTAGACAGTCCAGCTGCTTAAATACAGTAAGAGATCCCAAGACCCCTGGCCGGTGAATCTCTCTACTTTACCAATGGCCAGTCAGAGATCATTTAAGATGACTTTGGGAGCCGCCCACCACAGGAGGCAGCACTATTGCCCTCTCGCAGAGGTTCCGGTGGAGAGCACCCATTCTTCCAGTAGCAGTTTCAATACTGTCGCAGCCTCCCAGCTCAGTGCTGATTATGGAGGTTCAGCACCATGTATAGCAGACCTTGGCTACATTGGGCGTTGGCCAGGGTTAACCAGAAGTACCGCGTCCAGCAAGGTGAACAACTTCGAACCCAGGCGCTTCGTGGAGATGGTAGGGGAATGCCACTGTTGTTAGTAACTTTAGGGAAGAGGTAGGTCGGGCCACCGTGCCGTGTAGGAAAGTTATGACGCCTTCCTTTCACCACCACCGTTTCGCCAGAGGAGGTTTCTTTCTCTCAGTGATGCAATTAACCCCCGAGTGGCCACACAATGCAGCGTCTGCCTTTCCAAAGGTGCTGGTCGGCAAACCCTTCCTCCCTCAGACAAAAGGGAAGATCTTTCCACTGTTGACGGCACTCGCAATGTTGGCTCCATGCAGGTGCCTTTTTGAAGACGCGTCTTAAAATCTGAGGGGTTCCCTGTGAAAATTCTCCGGGGTTGGAGGCCTCCATCCATTCTTAACAGCCTTCAGCATAATCATATAATGTATTTTTATTGTGTAGTTTTTATATTTTAGTTCAAGTTTAGAGCTTTGGCTTTTTCATGAAAGGCTTGAACATAGCCTTTGGTTTATTTCAATGTAAGCTGTTGCAGGCGAAAGTTGATCAACCACTCACATTTGATGTTCTGTAAATGATAGTGGCTGTGTTTGCTCAGCCATGCCATGACGTTGAAGCAGCTTTCTGCATGGAAAAGAAGTACATTGTTCTAGCACTGTTTGTACAGAGTTTACAGTTTTCTAGTCAGGCATTGCACTTTCTAGTTGGGCATTGCACGTGCTTTTTTCTGAAGCAATCTTTTTCCGCACTGTGCTTTATATTGTGTTGCTTAATATTGCGTCATGTATTTTGAAACTGTCTCCCATGATTATCCCTTTTACTATATGTTATTTCAGTTGTGTGAACCTTATTTGCGATTTTTTTCCCGTTGTGACGTACCTAAAAAAGAAAACCGATCTGTCCCCATTCCTGCAACAGCCTCGAAAGAGGCTAGCAGTATGTTCCAAATAACAAATAAGTAAATAAATATTTAGTTTGTTGAAAGTTCTGTGTTCTGTGGGGGGTGGGGGGGGGGGGGGTGCAGGAACTGCAAGTCCTCCTGGCCTAGCACACTTCTAATGCGCACAACCAAGATCACCTTGAATGGTCTGCATCGCCTCGCATGAGCATCTGTTTTCAAGGGACAACTGCTCAGTGTCAAAGCCGCTCTGAGAAGCACTGCTGTGGGGCCAAGTATATGATGTTTAGTTTATGGGGTTTAACCTCCCGAAGCGACTCAGGCTATGAGGGATGTCGTATTGAAGGGGTCCGGAAATTTCGACCACCTGGGGTTTTGCACTGCCATCGCACAGTACATGGGCCTCTAGAATTTCGCCTCCATCGAAATTCGGCCGCCGCGGCCGGATCGAACCGCGTTATTTCCGTGCAAGCAGATCACTCGTACAGTGAACTCAAAGATGAATCACTGGGGTAGCTCACAATAGTCGCATGTAAAAAAACCAGCTCAGTAAGAGATGCATCTAAACAAATTACATTCACCTGCAGAACTATGAGCACTTCGCATCGCCATTTGTCGGTAGCAGACGACATACGACGCTGCGATTTTTCATCATCGCCAAAAGGCTCAAAGGGGCTCGGTGGGGGAAAAAAAAGAAAAAGTGGCTAGGAGGTTGTGTTGAAGTTAGCTGAAGCCAGTGGCATGCATATTTCTTAACTAGGGGCGTATTATGCACCCCACCGTTACCACGACCAGAAGGAACATGCCCTTGCCAGTAAAGGAGCAGCAACGGCGCCGCTAAAAACAGTTGCAGTGGCGCCATCTAGTTGTCTCTATGGATGGATGGATGGATACGGCTGAACCCTTTACATCGGGCGGTGGCTCAATCCACCTAGCCATGTCTTGTGAAATTTTACTCCTGGCTTGCTTTTAGCCACCAATCAGATAACCTTCGCTTGGTTACTTCTAACCTCTTAAAATCCACTTTCCCCTCACTATCCCTAAACCCCAATGCCTTGGGTAAGTCAGCCCCGCTGCCTTCCACTGTAGGGTGAAGCCCATTACAGAAGAGTATCAAGTGTTCAGCCGTTTCCTCCTCCTCTCCGCACGCAATGCACAAAGTGTCTATCTCCTGGTACCTGACTCTATACGTCTTAGTCTGCAAAACTCCAGTCCTGGCCTCAAACAGCAAAGAACTTCCCCTACAATTATCATAGATATTTTCTTTGACAATTTCCTGTTTAAAGGTCCGGTATGTTTCCAGTGCCGATTTCGTCAGCATTCCTGTTTTCCACAACGCTCTCTCTGTTCCTTTAACCTTTTTCTTAACCGATAGTTGCTGATTTGCCCCCTTACTGCTGTCCAGATATTTGCTTGTCAATTTTCTAGTTCGCTTTCTCCATTTCGTGTCAACATTCTTTATATACAGGTATCTGAAAACTTTCCTAGCCCACCGCTTTTCCTCCATCCTTCTCAATCGTTCCTCAAATGCTATCTTACTGCTAGCCTCTCTGCTCTCGAAAGACGCCCATCCCATATCCCCCTGTACCCCCTGATTTGGTGTATTGCCATGTGCTCCCAAAGCTAACCTCCCTACTCCCCGTTGCCTAATTTCCAGCCTTGCTTGAACATCTGGCCTCATACACAAGACCGCATTCCCGAAGGTCAGGCTAGGGACCATCACCCCTTTCCAGATCCCTCTTACCACCTCATACCTATTGTAATTCCACAGTGCCCTATTTTTCATGACAGCTGCATTCCTACTAGCTTTATTCATTACATATTTTTCATGCTCTGTCAGATACTCAGCACTGTTATTTATCCACACCCCAAGATACTTGTACTCATTCACTACTTTTAGATCGAACTCCTGTATTCTATGCTCGCCGCCCTCTTCATTAAATATCATGACTGCAGATTTTTCCTTACTATACTTGAAGCCTAATCTATCTCCCTCTGTACTGCATATGTCTAACAACAGCACGCCCGCCCCCTCTCGTTCGCGCCATTAGGTAGGTATTCTTACGGACCTCCTTCACCCCGCGACGAAGATGCGGTGGCGCTGATGTTAGCAGCGACTTTCGCATGGTAGGCAAAACAGGTTCCGCTTGCCCGTGCCTACCGCAGCTACCGGCGGCTGCTTCAAGCCTGTGCACTGCAGAAGCAACATGTATTGATCAGCTGAGTCACTGCTGGATCCGCGTAGTAGCATAAAAAATATTAAATTAGCCTCGATAGGTTTCTCGCGCATAAATGCCGCATTCGGAAACTGGCTAACAGGCACTGGGCCACGGTAGTAAAGCGCGAAGTCTGGGAGTCGATAGGCACTGCCACTCAATGCACTTAATAACTTGCAAGTTACTGCGTTCATTCACCTGAACTTCAGGATAGTAGGCTGATAATTTCTCAAGGCAAAAAAAAAAGACATATGCAGCTGCACACGTACTTATCACCTTGAGCCGGAGTGCACGGGGCGCCGACAGGTTCACTCGCCCCCAAGTAATGCGTTTTTTTGTTAATAGCACACCATGTTTTAATGGCGCGTTCTATGACATTCAATATTTACTTGAAACTGTTTCTTGATATGACGACGTAATTATTTCATTCGAGTAGAAAGAAGTCTGGTAAGTTGTGTCAATCTTGCGCGGTCGCGTTGGTGCGCTTAGAATAGCGTACCTTAAGTGTGCTAAACGCCATATGCTTTTACATTGCATCATGCATGTGTCATGTTTCATGAGGTAGTACATGATCGCGAAGCTTGTTTGGAAAGAAGCTGCCGAAGGCGTGCTACTAACAGACACGTGGTGAGATTGAGAGGGGACGCGGCAATGAGAAGTGTTTTCGTTAGACATGCATGCGATATGTAACTAAACTTGGTGCAAATATGAAATTCCTACGCTAGTTTCACTAATTCCCTTTATTTATAGCTATACCTGGTGCAGTTCTGGGTAATTATAATTAACACCGTCTTCAGGTCCCCCCAAGGTCTCAAATAATTTAGTAGATAGTGCGGCTTTTTTATGCCAGCATATGTACATAAAGTCCTGTTCATTACGATGACGCGATTAGTTCTTTTTCTATATGATCAGTACTTATGCATGCATAGTTACATGAAAACGCTTCTTACAGGAAATAACTAACACAGTACTGCATGTGTAGGGAAAAAATCGAGAGATTTATTACGCTCCTCAACGTCTCAGGAATAGTTTGCGACAAATGGAATCATTTGATTTTCATGCGAATTACGAAGGTGAGTGATCCTGTCGCAGAAAATGTGAGAGGTTACAAAACGAACCTTAAATAGTTTATTCCCTCGTTTATGGCATCTTCGCTTTCGCTTTGGTCAAAAGAAATGCGGCACTGAAATCAAAGAAATTACCTGACAATTTTTGACGACCACACTTCTAAAAAGCGTAATTTATAAATTTGTACTAAATAATTTGCTATAATTTTTCGTCAAGAAACGACTTCAGGGCTAGGAAAGAAAATAATTCTAGAAATCAAAAATTTTCACCAAATCGACCAGCTTGACAAGAGGACAAGTCGGCCTGGCTGGTGCGTGGTCGTGCGGCTAAAAACAGCGCTAAGCGAGACAGGAGATCAGGGACACGGTGCTGTCCCCACTTTTCGCACAGCGCGACACGTACGTATGTCAGCAGACGATGAGCGCATGTCTGCTCCGACGAAACAAGGCCAGCGCTTCCCCTCACTATTGTCCTAGTGCAGAGTGAAAACTAGTGCAGTGACACTAGAGCAGAGTGTCAAAACTTGTTTTATTCAATTCCTAGCGCATAAATAAACGGCAGGAACGCTTTCTACATATGTTTACTACTAACCATATACAGTATTGTGCGTTTTTATCGCGAAGACTTTCAAAAGTTTCCCCGCCTCAACCGCTAGCTCATTTGCGGTGAAACTGCACACAGAGCTAACGTATTATGGTAACTTTTGTATCGTAGCAAGTTTAACGACGGTACTTACTTAGTTGAGCTGTGCATGATGCGAAAACGTAATCGTCTACGAAAATATCAGCGAACCAAAACCCGCGGACGATGTTTTTTCCTTGAATGGCGGCAGTTGCGCCATCTGTTTTCGGCACTCGAAAGCGTCATGGCAAGGCCGCCGAGGCGAGCGTTGCAAGAAGCGCGGACCCTTTGAATATGCGGTTCCGGCCGTTTCGTCTGCTTCAACTGAAGCGCCTGCAACATTTTCGGCTAATTGTGCGGAAAAAATATCAGAACAACTGATTTAACGAGGCTTTACCTTTCAAAGAATATTGTTTGCAACGCTTGACTCGGTGGCCTTGTCGCGACGCTTTCCACTGCCGAAAACAGATGGCGCCACTGCCGCCATTCAAGGAAAAAAAACCGTCCGCGGGTTTTGGTTCGCTGATATTTTCGTAGACGATTACGTTTTCGCATCATGCACAGCTCAACTAAGTAAGTACCGTCGTTAAACTTGCTACGATACAAAAGTTACCATAATACGCAAGCTCTGTGTGCAGTTTCATCGCAAATGAGCCAGCGGTTGAGGCGGGGAAACTTTTGAAAGTATTCGCGATAAAAACGCACAATACTGTATACCGCAGAACCCGACCGCGTCGGCTGCGTTTTTATGGAGGAAAAACGCTAAGGCGCCCGTGGGCTGTGCCATGTCAGTGCACGTTAAAGATCCCCAGGTGGGCGAAATTATTCCGGAGCCCTCCACTATGGCACCTCATTCTTCCTTTCTTCTTTCACTCCCTCCCTAATCCCTTCCCTTACGGCGCGGTTCAGGTGTCCAACGATATATGAGACAGATACTGCGCCATTTCCTTTCCCCAAAAACCAATTATTATTATTATTAGTAGTAGTATACCGTATTGTGCGTTTTTATCGCTGACACATTCAAAAATTTCCCCGCCTCAACCGCTGGCTCATTTGCGGTGAAACTGCACACAGAGCTTGCGTATTATGGTAACTTTTGTATCGTAGCAAGTTTGACAATGCTACTTACTTAGCTCAGGCGCACATGATGCGAAAACGTAAGCGTCTATGAGAGATCGGCGAGCCAAAACCCGCCGACGACGCTTTTTCGCTTAGAACCGACAGTGGCGCCATTTGTTTTCGGCAGCGGAAAGCTTCACGACTAGGCCGCCCAGGCGAGCGTTGCAAGGAGCGCGGGCCCTTTGAATATGCCGTTCGGCATTTGCTTCATCTTAAGTATTTTAAAATTATAGCACTGAAAAACAAACCAATTCCAGGCGTATCTCATCATTTGCCCTATTAAAACGATATACACACATTAGGCCGGAAGAACGGCTCTTTTTCTCGCAGGACGTTCCGTCGTCGGACGGGAATGGTGTGAGCTGTTGAAAGAAACAATACTAATTTATTGGCAGTACACGCCGTACGCTCGTGTGTACGTTCCGTCCATGTGTCCGTATCTTCCTGAACTGTTTTTAGAATGATCTGCCACCGACTCACCCTTGCAGCTGCATTGGTTGGAAAGCTGGCAAGTAAAAGACGTTCAGGCTGCAAAGCAATCAACCCTCAAAGTGGCCTCCTGCAGCGTCTATGCATCGCTGCAGCCTGTGAGCGTATTCGCTGAACACTGCAGCTCTCATGTCGTCGCTTATCATGTCGAATTCTTTTTTTATATGCTCCTGAAGACGCTCAACATTGTGAAGGCTTCCAGCCCTGTAGACGCGCGATTTCATGTATCCCCACACGAAAAAATCGCACGGCGTCAAGTCTGGCGATCGCGGTGACCAAGACATATTGGGCGACCCACGCCACATCCACCGGCCCGGAAATACTTCATTGAGCCATTGTCTAACTTTGCTTGCGTAGTGAGCAGGGGCGCCATCTTGCTGGAAGATGCATAGCTGCTGCTGCATGTGGTACTCCACCAGCTCCGGCAGAAATCGTTCCTTCAACAGGCGCAGATAAGAGTCAGCAGTCACAGTGTCCTCAAAGAAGAACGGGCCGACCACTCCCTCTCGCCAAATTGCGCACCAGACAACAGTCCGTGGCGAGTTCACGGCCCTGCCTGGTGTGAGTGAAATGCGGATTGTTTTTCGACCAGAAACGTGTGCACTGCCGGTTTACTTGGCCGTCCAGGTGAAAAACAGCCTCGTCGCTGAACATCAAAAAATCGAGGCGTCCAGGATCTGCTGCCAGTCTCTGCTGCTCTGAGCGACATAATGAGACCCGCTGGGCTTTGTCTGCTGGGCTTAAGTGCTAGTGTACACGCACCCTGTACGGACGCCATCCTTTAATCTGGAGTGTTCGGCTCACCGTCGATGGGGCTACGCCGAAAAGAAGCCCAGCACGGGTGCATGTCATACGAGGGTTGGTTTCAAAGACCCCCTCAACCGCATCACCGATTCCACGGTGTCCCTTTCCTTTATCTTTTCTTGCTTGCCTATTCACGGATCCAGTGTCTTCAAACTTATGGCGCCATTCCGAAACGGCTGTGTGAGACGGTGGCCGCCGACGAAACAGCACCATAAATTGTTTGCGGACGTAGTGCTTTGAGTTTCTCTAAATTAGCCACACCACTGCCGCAGCTTTCTCTTTCGCACTGTAAGTTGGCATACCGCAGCTCAACACACAACACAGTGCAACGAAGACGTCTAAACAGCAGTGAAGAATAAAAAGTTCGTACCACACAACGAAATTAAACGAGAACAGCAGCTCAGGACTTCGTGGTGTCACCCTCCGATGCTTTCAGAGAGTCCCGAAAGCAGACGAAATGAGCTGAATTGGATAAGCCACTCGGCAGAAGAAGAGATCGAACAATATTTTTATTAAGGTAAAGCCTCTTTAAATCAGTTGTTTTGATATTTTTCCGCTCAATTAGCCGAAAATGTTGTAAGCGCTTCAGTTGAAGCAGACGCAAATGCCGAACGGCATATTCAAAGGGACCGCGCTCCTTGCAACGCTCGCCTGGGCAGCCTAGTCGTGACGCTTTCCGCTGCCGAAAACAGATGGCGCCACTGCCGGTTCTCAGCGAAAAAGCGTCGTCTGCGGGTTTTGGCTCGCCGATCTCTCGTAGACGCTTACGTTTTCGCATCATGTGCGCCTGAACTAAGTAAGTACCATTGTCAAACTTGCTACGATACAAAAGTTACCATAATACGCAAGCTCTGTGTGCAGTTTCACCGCAAACGAGCCAGCGGTTGAGGCGGGGAAATTTTTGAAAGTGTCAGCGATAAAAACGCACAATACTGTACAACACAGTGGCAAACTATTTCTCTTTATAGGCCACACGTGGCTAACGCGAGCTCGTGTACTTCAACAAATTACTAAGTTGGAAGCATCGACCATTGCTATGATTCGCAGAAACTGGAAACGCGCCTACAAGCCTTGAAAACCCGCGCTCAACACCTTTCCGCGGCGCCACTCCCCGACCTTTTGCCTACCATGAGCTCGCTAGCGACTGCAGCGCCACCTTGTTTGTTTACAAACATGCATGAGGTCTTAGAATACACATACTGGCACTGTTGGCCAGTATAATCTAGGCATTATAGTATTTATAGTTCACTATACTGGAAAACAAGTCTACTTGAGAACGGCGCCAAAGCCACGACTGGCTTTAAAGCCGGTCGAAAGCCGGTCGTGGCCAAAGCATGAACTTCGATGAGCCGACGAAAGCTCACGCGCGGTCACGCGGCTTTCTTAACCGTTTACCAGGGAGCTGACGGTTGTTGTGGTTGTAAAACTACGTTAGGTGCTTTGAAGTCATGCCAAAAAGGCGGCGAAGTCGAGCGCTGTTCGTGAAGGCGGATGGTAGCCCCATGTTGTTCTCCTTGGTGCCCTGTTCGGAGCGCAAGGAGATACGGGAGCTTATAGAGTACGGAGGTGGCGTTCTCGTACAGCCAGAAAAAGTTCCTGATGCCATACGACTGGTGCCGTCCAGCGTTACTGTTACAGACAGCAGCGATGTTGTCTTCTCTGCTAATTACATTCGCGCTTGTGCCAAAAGCGACAAGCTACTTCGTCTCATAGAGTTCAAAATACCAATGGCGCCAGCCGTGGTGGACGCAAGCGACTCCAAGACACGAAGACTCCGTTCCATTCGCTCAAGAAGGGAATACACCCTTGGCGAAGAAATTGCGATTGCAGAGTTCGTAGCTAAGAAGCCAGGCGTCCGTGTCCATGGCAATGCGGTGTACAAAGAAATGGCCTCGGCTGGTGTCGTGCCCGGCAAGCATTCATGGCAGTCGCTGAAGGAACATTATCTGAAAA
This sequence comes from Amblyomma americanum, assembly GCF_052857255.1. Lineage (NCBI taxonomy): Eukaryota > Metazoa > Arthropoda > Arachnida > Ixodida > Ixodidae > Amblyomma > Amblyomma americanum. Next base: position 87,876,709 of record NC_135498.1, on the reverse strand, counting down.
ATATCTTCCCCGTGAAACATCTGTACGAGTCGCCTCATGAGGTTAACGTTCCGTCCGGAAAACAGCGCAGTGAATCGGCGGGAGACCAAGGCAGCTCGCCCTTACTGGCTGCGGCATCGGGCGGCATCGTCGAGGACAGCGACAGTGAGGCTGCTCTCCGTAATCTTGGTCCTATGCCAGGTGTTGCTGAAGTCCATCCAGTCGTGGCTACCAAGAAAGCGCACAGGGATGATGTGAGTCTGTTTTCACTTCCGATGCAAATGTTCACATTTGCTGCTGATTCACTGTTTGCATTTGAACTTGCAGTTTCTAGTGCCGCGATTGCTGTCAATTTGAACAGCTTCAGTAACCTGCGCATCTGCTGGCTGGTTAATACGTGGCAACCATTGTGCAGGTTAGCTGCCTTGCTTGGCGTGAAGTTGCAGGTGGCTACTAAACTGCATCAGTTTTATGAGATGCCCTTGCTCTCCTGTTTAATCAAAAGAGTGTAGATATGGTTGCATGCAGTCTTTACTAATTGTTGTGCAATGTTACTAAATTCGTTATTTTGCAAATTTGGTAATTGTTTACAATTATGTAAATTTGCAGCAAGTTCACCTGACCATAGTAATCCAGGTGAAAAGCATAAGTTGAGGGCTGCTCGAGCATTTGTGCTGCTATGAAAAATTGGTCCCAGTTTAGCACTGAGGCCAGAACTGTAGAATATCTATCAGAGTTGTCACTGCAGCTATTCTAGGGCTGCTTTTTGCGAGCTCCAGTTGGGATGTTGCAGAAGCGTACTGAGGTCAAGTCAACTTATCATGCACCTTATTTCGCTGGTGTCGTGAAGTATATCTTAAATATCACAGGCACAAGGGTCTGTCTTTCTGATTAAAGAAGAAAGGTGGGCAAATTGATGCAGATTCACGATATAACAACAGCACGGTGAATAAACTCTTGACGAAGCAGAGGCACACATGATACTCTCGGCTACTACACCTGAATGTTTTGGAACGAAGGGCAGACGTGTTGGAGTGTTGTCTGGGCTGCCACCTCTACACGGTGCCATGTGTGTCAGACAACTGTGCTTGCATGTCAATAAGTGCTTGGTTATACCTATGCGGTTGTGATAACCGTGCGGTGTATGTGCCCTCGCTTTCTCTGGTTGAAAGGACACCTTGGCTTATTTCGCACTGGTTCAGATTGCCAGTTCCAGTGACCTTGTACAGCCAGTCACCTGATGAGTCGAGAAACTGAATTTTCAGAACTACCCAAACCAGTTTTTGCCGTTGTTTTCACTACTTTCATATTTTGCTAGGAACAAAGGTAATTGAATGGATGGTGCATGTGATTAACTTTCTTCTCGGTATCTGATTGCATAAAAATTTCAGTGTTTTACGCTTTGTTGCGTAATTCGTTGAACGCTGCAACTGTTGCAATGCTACTACCTGTGTTTTGCTAATGCCTTAGATTTGGAGTAAAGTCTGTGGCACATAGACTTTGTGGGAACCTGAACTGTTATAGTGGTCTCTGTGAGTGCACGGGCACGTGCCTGGTGCTGCTCACATAATGACAGATCACCGTGAATCTGTGACCGTTAACATCCTGTCTTGCGACCAAACGTTGACAGTTATCATACTTCACTCTGCCCCTTTCCCCGTTTTTGTTTCATGTTTCAGAGAAGTGACCCAGGCTCACCGGCGAGTACTGTTAGCGCGGCGAGCACAGTCTTTATATCGGATTCCGGGCACTCGCCAGATGAAGACTCTACTCCGGAGTCCGAGCAGGACGATGTGTCCAAGGTGCGGAGAAGGTTGGTGAGGGTGCTGGCGATGCTGAGAGAAGGCAAGAACACTGAGTCACACGAGAGGTGCCCAGCAGACTGTGGCTGTCCCCGTTCAACTCGGTACATTCGGACTTTTCGAGAAGCAATTTCGCTCAGTGCCTTCCTGGCATACCATGGCGAGCCACTGCCAAGCGAGAGCCCAGGAATCGAGGACCCTGAGATAGCCATGCTCCTAGAAATCTTACTGCGTGATCGTGAAGGCAGGGATTAAAACGAGCAGGACGGGAGTGATTCCGCATGAGGGCCATGATATGCTATTTTTGCCAGCGGTGTCCGGTCAAGCGACTCCAAGGTGCACTGGTTAACATTGTGATCTGATACTATTGTGGTGCGTTATGATGTGCCAGTTGAGGTGCCAGTGTATTGCATGCACACATTGGATATGGTATGGGCTACCGGGATTTTTCTGGGATGTACAAAATGGTTCAGTGTTTGAACTGTTCCCTGAGTGGCTATGTGTTGTTGGTAGCCTGCTTGGAAGGCCACCTACGAGATTCATTTGTAGAGTGCAGTGTTGTCTAGTATATCACAGTGCAACAGTTACAGTGCCGACCCATTGCACAAGCGAGCTGCAAAATGTCCATGTGTTATAACTGCATATGTATGAGTGACAGAAGAGAGAGCAGTGCGGGTTAGAGGTCAGATGAGAGTTGGAGATAATTACACTTGGGCAGGACAGATAACTGGTGATCTTGAAGCGTGGCAAGTGTGATAAAAAAGAATGTGGTTGAAGGTAGTGAGCAATGGGTGTGGGGAGAACTGTATTAGCAAATGTTAGTAGATGAGTAGTCGTGGCTTGTACAACTGCTGTGGTGGCATGTATGGCTTTGCAGAATCACACTGTGCGGGTTGCATATTTTTTCTTTGCTTGACATATTTTTTCATTGCTTGACAGAGCGAGCATCGAATGTGCAAGTCTTTGTTGCAATCCAGTTATCCCTGATGTAATCATCTTATTGTAAGGTCAGTAAGTTCATTCTAAGTACATTGTTCTTGCACTGTTTATACAGAGTTTACAGTTTCATTTTCAGAAGCTGTGCATTGATTTGTGTAATGATATAAAAATCTTTGGCCAGTCAGTCCTTTTTCTCACAAGATCGAACAGCCAGAAAGCAGTCATCGTTTCTGACGAAGAAGGACCTTGGTGTTAAACACTGATGTCAGCGCTGGTTACGCTGGGTACGCTGATGTCAGCGCACGAGCCTTGAGTCGAACTCTGCACTTGGCAGTGGAACACTCCACCTTTGCAGGCTTGAGTTGTTCGAAACTGGGTTTGCCCCTGAGGGGGCGCAGCGGGGTTTGCGGAGCCTCCTCCAAGCACACACCCCTGAAGAAGTCGGGCACCAGGCCGGGGGTGGCTTGTACCCATTTTTAACGGTGGGTGTCCAGTGGTGGGTTTCGAACCAACCGCTTCCCGCAAACCAAACCTTTTTCTGCAAGTTCTTACACTGTCTCCTTTGTGTTATCAGCACAGAAGCTGCCTTGTAAGCAGTGGGCCTTTGGTTAGACTGGGTCGACTCAGCCAGGTCAAGGTCCAGGGGTCCTGTATCAAAAAGCCGCTTTTGTGGTGCGACTAGGAGGGACGGGCTTCGAGGCGAAGAGTACACTAAGGGCTTACTTTACGCATTTACGGGAGTATGTAGTAGCTACTACACTTAAACAGTCCAGCTGCTTAAATACAGTCAGAGATCCCAAGACCCCTAAATCTCTCTACTTTACCAATGGCCAGTCAGAGATCATTCAAGATGACTTTGGGAGCCGCCCACCGCAGGAGGCAGCACTATTGCCCTCTCGCAGAGGTTCCGGTGGAGAGCACCCATTCTTCGAGTAGCAGCTTCATTCAATACTGTCGCAGCCTCCCAGCTCAGTGGTGATGATGGAGGTTCAGCACCATGTATAGCAGACCTTGGTTACATTGGTCGTTGACCAGGGTTAATCAGAAGTACCGCGTCCAGCAAGGTGAACAACTTCGAACCCAGGCGCTTTGTGGAGATGGAAGGGGAATGCCACTGTCGTTAGTAACTTTAGGGAAGAGAGAGGTCGGGCCACCGTTCCCTATGGGAAAGTTACGACACCTTCCTTTCGCCACCACCGTTTTGCCTGAGGAGAAGGTTTTTTTCCCTCAACGATGCAATTTACCCCCGAGTGGTCACACAATGCAGCGTCTGCCTTGCCAAGGGTGCTGGTCGGCAAACCCTTCCTCCCTCAGACAAAAGGGAAGATCTTTCCACTGTTGACGCTCGCAATGTTGGCTCCATGCAGGTGCCTTTTTGAAGACGTGTCTTAAAATCTGAGGGGTTCCCTGTGAAAATTCTCCCGGGTTGGAGGCCTCCATCCATTCTTAACAGCCTTCAGCATAATGATATAATGTATTTTTATTGTGTAGTTTTTATATTTTAGTTCAAGTTTAGAGCTTTGGCTTTTTCATGAACGGCTTGAACATAGCCTTTGGTTTATTTCAATGTAAGCTGTTGCAGGCGAAAGTTGATCAACCACTCACATTTGATGTTATGTAAATGATAGTGGCTGTGTTTGCTCAGCCATGCCATGATGTTGGAGCAGCTTCCCGCATGGAAAACAAGTACATTGTTCTTGCACTGTTTATACAGAGTTTAGTTTACAGTTTTATTTTCAGTTTGTTGAAAGTTGCGCGGGGGGGGGGGGGGGGTGTTGCGGGAACTGCAAGTCCTCCTGGCCTAGCACACTTCTAATGCGCACAACCAAGATCACCTTGAATGGTCTGCATCGCCTCGCATGAGCATCTGTTTTCAAGGGACAACTGCTCAGTGTCAAAGCCGCTCTGAGAAGCACTGCTGTGGGGCCAAGTATATGATGTTTAGTTTATGGGGTTTAACCTCCCGAAGCGACTCAGGCTATGAGGGATGTCGTATTGAAGGGGTCAGGAAATTTCGACCACCTGGGCTTCTGCAATGACATCGCACAGTACATGGGCCTCTAGAATTTCGCTTCCATCGAAATTTGACCGCCGTGGCCGGATCAAACCGCGTCTTTCAGGCCAGCAGCCGAGCACCATAGCTACTGAGCCGCGTCGGCGGCCTAGGACATTGCACTTGTGTGCAGAACTCTAGCTGTTTGGATAGATGGAAAACTTGTGGTAGAGGCAAACCGTGTTTGTGCAAAAGCACACCGATGGTGGTAATCTGATGCATGGCAATGACAACTTACATTTTTTCAGCCACCAGTGAACTTTTCAAACTCATTCACTCAGCTTGTGCACTGTACCTCCTTGGCTGGCATGAAACTGCCTACTGAAGTTCTTGGCTAGTACTATAGAAGACACTTGTGTTAACAGTTGCAGAGCTATCACTTGCAGAACTCACAAAATTTGATGATCCTACTGTCGCACAAGAGCTCCGAGGTTACAATGCATCTTCCTTAGCTTGTGAGCATACACCTTTACACTTGGAAATACATGCGATTTACCACAGTGCTCGCCGTGCATTCCGCAGACAGTGTAGCAAATCCGTGTGCTCATACACTTGAAGCAGAGCCTTGCATACCTTAAACATCTAGACGGTAGTAGTAGAGACAACAGTCTGCTCGTTAGAACACGTGGTTTCGTGGGAGCATCTTCAATTCACGTCAGCGAAGGCATCCCGATCCTGCTATCGAAGAGTATGCTTACAGGCTGTTTGAGAGTTCACTCCTTTCGAGAGTACTTCGAGCATGTATATTGCGCGTGCCTCTGCAAGCGTAGCAGGATGCATGATTGACATGGTGGTACAATAATACCACGTAATAATCTTAATTTCTTGAGTGAAAGAAGGTTGAGGGTGCAGGGAAGAAGTATCCAGGGCTTAGTATTGCAATGTTCTCCATTTATGGCACTGAGGACCTGATCTGCTAGTGTTAGGTAAAAAGACTAGGTTTGGCCACATACCAGGCGATCCATGCCGAAGTGAATACTATTGCAATTAATGCATTATTATAAACAACTATGCAAGCAGCGAGCATTTTCATCGCCACCGCCCAGACCTGTAGCTTGCCTCTGTGCTGTCCTTCGTATTGAAATGATGCAAAGTAACACAGAATGCATATGAAGGTTTTGGATCACAATTAGGGTAAGTTTATTCATCCAAATCAAGTCGATCAGTGTCTGCTGGCGTCAAAAACGGCAGTCATGTCTTTTTATAAATACTGAAAAGAGCACACACACTTTCATTCCAGGGTTGCAATACAAACTTTGTACATCGTGGACCGGGTGAAACAAACACTGAAAGTTTGAGTGTCAATGATTTCCCAAAACACCGGGCACATGTGGCATGTTGACATCGGAACTAGAGCTGTGCATTTGAAAGGTTGTTAGTCTTAAAACTGAACCATGCACATAACAGTGAGAATGTTCATCACATTGCAATGATGCACCTCTTCATGCCACTGCATGGTTGAAGCAGCCAACATAACCTCATCACAGACAACCAAAGGAATTTTCACGGAGGCTTACAGGACAAACGCTGAAGTCTGCACTCAAAAGTTCATGCTGCTTAGAACTGTCCATAGCTGCACAGCCCACAATGAAAAAGATGCCCAAATATTTCCCTCCATTTAAAAGCTTTGCATCTGGCAACGCTGGAAGATCTGAGCATGCGAACACTGTGTGGATCTCCGTTGTCCAAGAACACAAGACCACGTCTTGTTCACATATCTTCACTGCCCGTTGTCTTGTACCCTAATAAGATGTCGATTTCACTTCAGTACTGTAGGAACTAGATGCACAACACAGTTTTCGTGAGACATTTCTGGCATGATGTGTTGAATCTAATCATTTGTGGAGGAGGGGAAATGAGGGACTACACAGTTATTCTTACTGAGCTGTTCCGAGTGATGTGGTAATCGGCGCATTCTTGTTTCAACTGCAGTCCCGTGCCTTAGCATTAAAACAGCCTCAGGACTCCATTCAGTCCCTATAGCTTGTGGGATGGCTTCATTTTAGCATTTGCTGGTGCTCTGCATAAGCATTGCATTGAGCGATCAAGTAAACGCAAAGAAACTTGTGGCAAAAATCAGCAGCTGTTTGCAAGGTGACTGATATCACAAAAGTTGCTCTGATTGCAGGCTCACATTTGAGCATAAATTGGAGGCTACAGCATAATAAAGTGGGCATAGGTCAAGCTTGTGGGCTGATTCAACAGAGACGCAATTTACATGAAGATGGCAGTGATATAATAGACGGCAGTCCTCACATTTTGATTACACTAAAAGAGGTAGGCTGTTTTCAGTCATAAAGTTGAAGCATATTAAATTAGTCCATTATGTCTGTTGACTAGAAACTAGAACAAGAAATGAAACAGCCCATCACAAAACGAATTAAATGAAAAAAAAAAAGCTGGTTATTGTATTCCAAAGCTAAGACTGCTCGATCTGCACCAAGGTGCCAAATTTTTACCTAACATATAAAACCTATTTAACGAAAATGCAAGTATCAATAAAAATCTGATGAACTGCTCACACATAACTTATCACTTTTTCTTATCAACAGCTTATGTTCACCAAAGAGTTGCAAAGGTGGAAGTGCTGACAGTGCAAGTTTGAACAGGGTGATGAAGGAGAGCATCAAATCGCTGACTTGTCTTTGTCTGGGCCCAGAAGAAGATGGCTCCTAAGTCGAAACATTCTTCAGTAAATTGAGGCTCCCTCACACTTGTTCATGTTTGAGCTGTTAAGTTCACTGCTGCAAGTTCAATATGGTGTACAGTTAGTTGTGGCTACAGATGTATGCAGCATAGCGAATACTGACTCAAAGAAAAAATCTTCCAGCATTACTGGCCTGCCTTTTCCTCATCACAGGATATACACACATGGCCTGACAACAGACTCCAACTTTCATTCATAATTCTTTATGTATACCTCCGCTGTGCAAAAAGCTTGCAGAGATACAAAAACCGAATGGGGTTGAAACACTGTACAGTGGACACTTGCATACCACAGTGGCAGTAGCCATAGCTGACCAGACTGGGCACGTCGAGCAGCTTCACATTTGGTCCGTTCAATCTCCACACGTGCAATGTCCAGAATTTCAGCCAGAACTGCACTGTTGCGAGCCAGCGTGGCTAGTGCGGCTGAACTGAAGCAACTTTTATGAAAATCATACAGGGCATCTTCTGTTAAAGCTGCTCTGCGCAAAAAGCATCACAAGCCTTCACAAAATCCCTAAAGCTTATAGCCTGCAGCATGCTATGCCACAGAACATTGGAGAATATGTGACATGAGCAGGAGTTTTGTTGGTAAAACCTGTCACGAGCGGAGAGTACACAACTCTACACAAACGCACACATTGCACATGCAGTCTACAGACACAAAGGGACAATGCTAGTAATACCATCACCGGGCTTAGTACAAAACACGCAAAGTGCAGTACATGTCAACAAACAGGGGCTCCATTGCTTCTACAAGCTGCCTAATAAGCCTCTGTTGTTCCCATTCAGAATGTGTGAAAAAAAAAAGTATGTCTACTACACCAATTGACTTTCCTTTTCACGTTCTGAACAGCAACACATCCAAGCGAGCAGTCTGACATCCTCCGACACACTGCGTGGAAAACAATACATCTTTGTCCTTAAAACCATCACACGACACAGACACGTGCAGAAACTGCGAGCTTTGCGCAAGTGTCTTCCTCAGAGTGCAGCACGAAGACATGCACTCTTGAGTGAATACAGCAAAGCGTGATAAGATTGCTTCTTTCCCAGCCATATTTCAAGGATACACACAAACACACACACAACAGCAGACATTAGGTGAACCTCTATCACAGCCACTGGATATAACGACACACATGAATAAAGCATAGACCGCAATAATGCTCAGTTTGGTACAAGCCTGTAGTGTCTACATCACCTCTGGTACCTTGACGAGTGTGCTGATCACGCTTTCACAACTTCCGGGAATACAGCTAACCGAAATTCGCACATGTGAAGGAAGCGTGCTCACTGGAAGCAAGCGTGTGAAAAACTCAGCAGACACTGAACAAGTCTTGCACGCTAATTTCACTCAATCGCCAAAACCATTGGAGTCAACATTCAGTTTGTCTCTCAGCAGAAAACAACCACTGCTGTCAACCATTCAATGCTTGTCTCGGAGCAGACACAGCAAACAGTTTGCAGCCATTAAGCTGCCCCTAAATCGACACTCATTTTCTTCGGTTCGGACTTCTCCTCTCAGGATGGTCAGCATGCTGAAAACTACAAGGGCACACATCCAGTGCAGTGTGCGCCCAGACACCACTGTAGCACATGTCGTGTTCTCCATTAATTCCATATGTTAGTGCCTTCATCCGAGTGTATTTATGAAATGCTAGTAATAATAATAATAATAATAATTGGTTTTTGGTGGAATGGAAATGGCGCAGTATCTGTCTCATATATCCTTGGACACCTGAACCGCGCCGTAAGGGAAGGGATAAAGGAGGGAGTGAAAGAAGATAGGAACGAATAGGTCCGTAGTGGAGGGCTCCGGAATAATTTCGACCACCTGGGGATCTTTAACGTGCACTGACATCGCACAGCACACGGGCGCCTTAGCGTTTTTCCTCCATAAAAACGCAGCCGCCGCGGTCGGGTTCAAACCCGGGAACTCCGGATCAGTAGTAGAGCGCCCTAACCACTGAGCCACCGCGGCGGGGCAAATGCTAGTATGTCCAATTTTCCTTTTGTTTCATCAGAAATAAAACAATGACATGTTTTGAGGATTCTCCACGACAACACGGTAGAGTGTTAAGATGAAAATAAAAACAAGCGTAGAAGGAAACTGCAGAAATGAGCCATGGGGCCAAAAAATAAAATAAGCAACAGTATGCATTTCAACTACACACTTCTTACGGAGTTAAGGCTCCTGACACATCCAGTTTCTTGTTATTGATATTACAAGCCTCAGACACTTGGCTTTTGTCTTAGACAAGCCAAAGACAAGAGTTGTCGGCCAGTCAACTTAACTAGCCAACACAAGTGCCTTGTGTGCATGCTTACACAGCCTTAAAAAGCGGATGTACACGCACTGCTTTTGAGACACGGCCATCAGTAGCTTCAGTCGAAGTCTTCAACCATCAAGAAACCATGTCCCAAGTGAAAACCCGGACTAGTGCTTCAAGGTATTAAAGCGCATTACCACAACTGCAGTAGCAGTGGATAGTATCAACATGCCTGCAGCAATGGAATTCAACAAACTTATTTTTAAATGCCAGCAGCCTCAACATTGAGAAACGTGACTAGACACACTGCCCACAATCAACACAGGCCACGTAAGATGTGGGACCCAAACCTTGCAGAGAGGGATTTCAGGAAAGAAACAAATGCAGATGCCCCAGTGGTCAAGTCATATTGACCGCCATTCTCCAACAACTGCCTTAAACAAGTATAACTTACCATGCATCATAATTTACCATGTACACACATACCTCAAAGGCCACACACCTCATAGAAATAAGGTGTAAAACAATACCGACAAGAAGCAGCTCTACAAAGACCCCAAGAAGTCGAAAAAAGCATCACAACCTGTGGTTCATTGAAAGAACAGCGTTTGCTTAGTCTACATTGTAATACTGCACCAGTGCTGCTGCATGCGATGAACTAGACAAGAAAATGGTCTCTACAGATTGCTTGTAGATGGCAGCACATGCCGCTGTAGAAACGAGAAAGAAGGTCTGCTGTAAAAAGGTGGCTGAATTTGATTCGTCGGCCAAGGTAGGCAAGTGAATGAGCCTCTACTAGATGTCAATTTCTCCCGCTTTCAAGGCCAAGGTGGCGAGCTTATAAAAAGGACAAAAGCACTTCATTTGGCTTGCAGCCAGTCTAAAATGCAGAGAAATGTAAGTCACATTATTATATCAGCACGCATTTTGTCTTAAATCCAGAATGCTGGCAGTGAAAGTGAGTGCATTTGCATCAAGCACCGCATGTTGCAAGGGTATAAAGAACTAAGACTGGCTTGCAAAGAACTTTAAGCACAGAGAAAACAAGCAACAGCACACAAGGAAAGAGGCGGTCTTCGCTAGATAAGACACACCTGTTTGACATTCAAAACCACGGCGACAGAGTTGCATATTGTAGTCAAGGTAGGAAATGCGGCATCATCAGTGAAAGGTGTATTGTTATGTGTGAACCTTTGCTACTTCTACCTCCACTACTACCTCTACTATCGAACAAATGAGATGTACAGCTGCTGCACAAAAATCATTTCACCAACAGCGTTAATCAAAACCTGTATGCAGAGTTTTGCAAGAAAATCTACACTAGGCCTTTTAGAGGCGTACTATTAGGTTCCAGAAAATTGCCACTGCCTTAACGTTTCCTTCTTGCACCAAATGCCATGACAGCAGCCAGAACATTCAACTGCACGTGTGAGACCAGGTGACCAGAGCCTAGCTGGATGCCAAGTCACTTGAACGTGCTGAAAAGTCATGCCACCAAGCTTAGTCATTTGTATGCAGCACCTCAAATATATGCACGCATGCTTGTACATGAAAATCCTCAACGAGAATGTCAAAGTAGGCTCACTCCCTGCTGCCCTTTTGTTGGTTGCTGGTGTCCAGATACAATTCACTACATGACCTCAGACAGACAAACCCAAAGTTAGAGCTGCTTAATGCACGTATCTTAACATTGCACACTTTCGTGGCTGTTTGAGGCAAAAAGTGTTTGGTACGCAACGAAATGGTACCCTTTTTCTTTATCTTGCAGTTGTGCCAAGTACTGCAACTCTTGCAGACAATACACATGCGTTCATCCGCACACATCGCTGTACAACCCAGCATTCAGTTTTGCTTACCCTAGCTGTTGACAGTGTCCGAGGGTGGTGCTATATTTTTGGTTAGCTGCAAACTAAAGTAAGGCCACTCATGTGCTGTCCCGCAGAAGTCGGAGTGACTTAACAGGTTATACCATATCTTTGCATAGGGCACCTGTGATCTAGCAGCTTGCTCCAATTTCAAAGACCTCGCTCCAGCCAAACCACAAACAAGAGCCCACCTCATTGCAAACATTCAAACACAACACTCGGTCCACAGTGAAAGGGAAATGGTTCCACTGCATCCATGATGTGTGTCGCACGGACGCCAAGCAAATCGTCACGAACACGTTGCAAACACATCACGAACATGTCACGGGGAATGCCAGTTTCACAAAAGAGGACGTATCTATGCTCCTGGGACTGCACTTCACTGCTCGAGTTAGTTTTGTCGTTGGTTGTAGTCTCCTCCTTGTGCACAGCAGGAGCAGTGGTGAGTCTACTGATCATATGCACGCAGGTCACACTACGTCACACTCCAGGCATGCTACGAGGATAAGGACCACTGTGCTGGTGGCCGTGGCAGGCATCTGTGCCGTGCTCTATGCAGTTTGCCACGGCTCCATCCAGTTATTGCCGCATTACTGCACATTCTGGTATCAATCTTTGAGTGAAGAAGAACTTGGTCGTTTTTAGTGCATCTAATTGTTATGCATACTATCTAAAAGAGAAAACTGAACCCTTTTGCAGTAGAGATTATGTTTGCAGTAAATAAAAAATGATGACAGTGGCAGCATCACATGCGATATCAGGCAATTAGGCTTAGTTGCATCAAACCAGATGTAATAAAGATACCCTCATAAGAAATGAACACTGGCACTCCTTTGTGGCTTAATTAACCAACAAACTGATAGCAACCACTCAGGCCTCTAGACTACCCAAAACCTTTAGGGCCATCACTGAAATAGTCCTGATCACTCCTTGAATGAACAAGTTTTAATTCGAGTATGAATATGACACACAGTTCGCTGCTGTTGGATTTGCTCCCCGAAATCTGCACAATGCCAATTTCATGCTAAAATAGCTGCACGCACAACTGCCATTTAGAGCCTTCCGTTTTTATTCATCACCCATATTAATGCCAGATACCTTCATGTGGACCACTGCACTGTCAAATTTGTGTTTTCTTATATTAACGGGTGTAACATCTGCTCTACATGCTGTTTTTACAAGTTACGGATTTTCGCGGCCCCCCCCACCATGCTTTATAAGTGGTCTACACAGTGGATCATATGGATATATATGGGGCACTAATATGGATCATATGTGGAGGTTTTGACAAGAGCTTTTTGACAAATGAGCTGCAGAAAAGCTATTTTGTAAGTGTTGTGCACTAAATTGACATTCACAGGAAATTTGTCAATTTATCACGTAACATTTCTAAAAGATCATGTACCAACCAATCAAAGTCCTAAGAAAAGCTAGACCCCAGCACACGACGGCCACAACATTTCTAAGGCTGCAACATTGTGTTATCAATCATGACATTACAAAAGAAGCTTTGAGCTAATTCAAAGTAATCCATGGTAAATGCGCGCAGTTCAGCGTAATTTCAATTCAAATGAACCACGACCTGAATGGAGGGGGAAACTGAACTGAGCATGGCACAAACAGTAAAGAACAGATAGCAAGAGTCTCACTAAATACTCATCACTGTACATTTCCTATGAATCCATATGCTTATACTGTGTTCAGGTACCGAGATGTCAGTTCGGATCTTTTTTTCTAGTTAGCACTTGTAAGTTAATGCAATGTTCACCAACATTGCTCTTAACTTAATCTTGCCATGATAGGAGAAGTATAAGAGTAGTATGTATAGAAACAGAGATTATGTGAAACAACTGCCAATAAGCTATAATTGCTACGAGGGCAGCACTGCATAAAGATTTTCCGCCCCTGCAAATGCTAACCATGAGGTTGCTGCAAACAGATTTCATGAAAGCAGATCAATCGTGTACATTTTGCTCGGCCAGCTTCTAAATGTGGAACAAACAGAAAGTGGTTCAGGAAACACACTGCGCTTGTCTAGATTCCTTTGGGACTGCAATCAATGCTGTATGATTACATGGCCAGCACAGCAAGATTTTGAATAGGAAAGCTTTGCTGCCTCTCAAGCAAAGGAAAGATGCCAACTTTAATGATGCATATGTAAAGTGAGTATGTACAGAAAAAATAGGAAGGTTGAACAACAATGTTCACATGTGTTGGAACAGCAAGCACATGCCAGAATAATTGTCTTCACATTATTCCAGGGCACAAAAAAAAATAAAACTAGGTTGAAATGGAATGTAAGAAATGTTCCAACACAGAATTACTAATGCAAAAAAAAAAAAAAATAGTCCAGGCAATGCACAGTATACTGCTGAAGCAGAAAAGTAAGAACAACAGAAAGTAAAGAAAAGAAAGCAACAGTGCCACATTACAACAATGCTGCATAAATTTGCTGTAGTCGCAACAAATAATATTATGTGCACTATACTGCAAACTTTTCTTTCAACTGAGATTTCTTGTCTCCTCAGGTCTCTCATGAAACTCCAAATGTGAATTAATCAGTAATAATAAAAAAGAATTTTTAGTCATCACTGACAACCCTAGCAGGAATTACCTGGAGACGCTAGAAAAAAATGGAGGATGACAAAAAAAAAAAAATTTTTTTTCATTCACGTGAACCAAGATTAGGTATAAATCTAAAAAACACTTTGCTAACACAGGTTGTCATGTATAAAGACTGAATAATGCAACTATTCCAGCGCCAGAGCAGTGAACAATCTCATTCTCTGAGAGTACCTCACTCGAAGCTCACCCTCATTAAGAGCCAAGAAAAATCCCTGTTGGCTGTTTAACTGTCAACGTGCTCACTCACCAGGCACCTCCCCTGTACTAGTCCTGACAATAGGAAATGGGCATCGGCTTCATCGTACACTTTGCCGTGAGAACGCACAGATGCATATTTGAAACACACACCAAGTGCAAGGTGACCACACTACACCAGTGCAAGAACGTGCCTCTAGGCAAAACTACACAGAAGAAAGCATTCACAAGGCGTGTGAAGCATCTCTTCTCAGTTATTGTGCAACCACTCTTTGACACTGCTAACGGCTGTACACTCACTGCATGCCAAAACAACTGACACACCCTGCAAGGCATTTACCTGCTCTGAAGTGTAAACAGGGCCCCCTGCAGAAAAAGTGCATGACAGGATTCTGTAATGTGGAACACGCAGAATGATCACATGTGATGATATATGAGACTGAAAAAAAAAAAAGTGACACATCAATGTTCTAAGCACCCCGATTGAGAAAGCTCTCCGCACTCAAAGGAGCGCGCAGAGGGCAGTGCCACACCACCTCCACATCGCATCGCTGCTGCAGCTTGACTTGGAAAAGGCAGTGAACAATGTGCAAGAACATTGACTCTAGGAAAATAAAGAAAGAGTGGAGGCAACACTCCCAAAGCATGACAGTCCAGATGCTGCTGCGGCCTTGTGCCTCAGGGCTCAG
The DNA here is from genome assembly GCF_052857255.1 of Amblyomma americanum. Lineage (NCBI taxonomy): Eukaryota > Metazoa > Arthropoda > Arachnida > Ixodida > Ixodidae > Amblyomma > Amblyomma americanum. Next base: position 87,861,583 of record NC_135498.1, on the reverse strand, counting down.
AGGTGGCACCGATGACGGAAGCAAACGATGTTGAGTTGCCGCGCTCCAGCACGGGGCAGTCCAGCACAGCAGCACCTACACTGCTCCGCCGGAGCATCATGGCAGTGACGAGCATCCACTTGTTGTGTCGTGGGTCGTAGCGCTCAACAGTGTTGAGGCTTGAGCTGCCGTCGTTGCCACCGACGGCATACAGGAAGCCGTCGGCTTGGACCACCTCGTGAGTTGTCCTGCACGAAACGGACATGAGGCCTCTGTTTAGAGAGGGCCTAACACTAGTGTCTTGACAAGGCATGAAATTAAATTGAGGATATCACAGCGATCTACGCAAAGAAAAATGATCGGTGCAACATTTAGGGACAGTATGGGAACAGGGTGGGTAAAGGAACAAATGTATGTAGGCTAATTATACCCTAATCGAAATCAAGAGGAAATGGACATGGGCAGGGAATGCAGTGCGAAGAGAAGATAACAGCTTTGGGCAGAGTGGATTCCCAAAAAAGGCAAACATAGAAGATGGGGCAGAGTCACGTGGACGGATGAGGTCAGGATGTTTGTCAAGACAACGTGGCCGCAACTAGAACAGGGCAGGTTTAATAGGAGACCAGTGCAAGAGGCCTCTGCCGTAGCGTATGCGCAGCTGAGTCAATGATGATGGTGACGGAAGGGTCAGGAACAATCAGCACAAGGTCGCAGCAGTCGGTTCTCAAGGCGGCTGTTGCTTCCATACCTGCGCGAATGCATGGAGCCCACGTGGTCCCACATGTTGGCGGCCAGGTCAAAGCGCTCGGCGCTGCTGAGGCAGAGGCTGCCGTCATTGCCGCCCACCGCGTAGAGGGCCCGGTCAAGGACGGCCACCCCGCAGCTGTTGCGCCGGCTGTGCATCGACGGCAGCAGCCGCCAGCGGCCCTCCCGCGGGTCCAGTCGCTCCACCGACGACTGGTAGTTAGCGCCGTCATGGCCGCCCACCGCATATATGCAGTCCTCTGCGTGTGTGATGGGGTACGCATTCATTATGGGTGTCCATGCTCAATGGAAGCAGTGGCTATGGCAGCTTAATATTTATGCTAAATAAGGGCACGCAGCTTTCAGGCGCATTCACACTTGCAAGTTATGAAGGGCGTGTGAACGGCAGCAACTTTCGACTAAGGAGCAGGTTGACAACGGCAATGTGACCTGCAGGTTGCTTTCCCGAGTTGTCTCACCAACAATTAGTTAAGCAGTTTTTGACTCGGAGTTGCAAGGCAGAGAAATTGAGCAGTTTGCCCGCTACTTGATTTTCCATGTGTATTCACAGATGCATTTACATTTAAGAGTTTCAGAGGTTATGAGACTATTTTTGTCGAAAATAGACTGCCGCAGGAAGGCCACATGGTACTCAACTTTCCAACCTTGCGACCCTGAGTTGCAAACTCATAAAACCAATCATCAGAGCCTTAGAAGTGATGCAAAACTTTCTCCGTATCTGTCTTGTTGTCGGAAACAGCCAAGACCAACAACTGTCATCCAGAGTTTTATTTGACTAGAAAGCGACCTGCACAGGTCATGCTTGCAAGTGCGACCATCGCTACTGTCAATAGGCTCCTCGATCAAAAATCACAGCTGGCACACATGCCCTTCGTAACTTGCAAGTGTAAATGCATACATACAGCAACAGCTGCAACAGAAAGCTTTTCTGGGGTTTACATGCAACTTTGAGCCCTTCTTGCAGCAGCACATCATAACTGAAAAATTTAGATGTAATAGTGCACAGTGCATCGCCTGTAAGGCCTATGTGATTATCAGCAGTATTTGCCAGGGTATCATTTTCACGTAATACACTGCCATTCACTGCCGTTAGAAATCTACTGCCCATAGAAACAAATGAGAAGTGGTCATAACCAGAGATGTGCGAACAGAAAATTTTTTGTTGCAAAGCGAATACGAATAATACAAACTGATTGCGAGCCGACTACTTTCGACGAACACTTCGAAAATTTCGAGTATCATACACGTAGTTCATTGTTTTCAGCTTGTGAGGCCTACACACCTGTGAGGCCTACTGGTCATTTAATAAGAGAGGGGAATTCATGTAGTAATAATAGTAATACACTTTATTTTATAGACTGTAGTGCCTTATTTACAAGTTCTTTGAATGCCATAATCATGTACAGTGAAAAAAAGTAACATCACAGTAACATGACAAAGAAGCATAAAGGGCCTCAGAAAGGAGATGTTAAAGAACGCTACTTCACAAATATCTAACAGCAAGAATTTTTAAATGTGTTTTGTGGAAGATGAATTATATACAGTCAAAATTTGAACTTCCGCGTCTTCTCGCCTTTCCCCCTCCTCTCATCAATTTTCGCTCGCCAAAATGCACCCACTCGGCCCCTTCCCTACTTCCTCCGGCTGCTGGCGCAAGCGGAGTGGCCGTGGCTGTGCTAGCTGCACGACGTCTGAAAGAATTTGGCGCAGTGAACCAATGATTATCCCCGGCTGGTGACGTCACTTGCAAGACGTGACGTTGTATGCCAGGTTTCGCGTGAAAGCCCGGCACCGCACTGCCGCGAGGTGCGAAAGCGGGAATTTTTAAAAATATGTTGTAAATTTCCCACTCGCTTTTGAGGTCTCGTACGCGGCATGGATGCTTGGTGGCCTGTACTTCACATAGTGCAAGCATTTTACAGCCAAGCCAGAACACCCCTTTCTGTGGCCCTTCAATGACTGCTGTCATGTAGCATTAAAGGTGCACTAAAGAGGAATCTGAACATGTCCTTTTACCACAGGAACTCTATCTACCCGTTCCGAGCATTCTGAGAAACTTCGAATTATTATTATCCTGTGCAGCTGATTTCCCTAATTTAAATCGGATTAAACGTCCCAGCTCCGGCTTTTTTTTTTTAAACTCAACCCTGAAGGTAGGAGTCAACCAACGCGTGGAGTACCTCTCAGACAGTCCCGTGGTGGCTTGCCGCTCTGCCATCGGCAGAGTGATACGTAAACCAAAGAGTCCACGCATATTTTTATTTCCGTGGGCCCACTCTGCAGCTATGTTGTCTGCGACTGAAACTACTTATTCACAGAAACCTATAACAAAATAAAAGCGAAAAAGAAGCCGCCACGGGACTGCTTGAAAGGCACTCCACGCGTTGGCCGACTCCTCCTACCTTCAGCATTGAGTTAAAAAAAAAAAATGCGGGAGCCGGGACGTTTAATCCAGTTTAAATTAGGGAAATCGGCTACACAGGACAATAATTCGAAGTTTCTAAGAATGCTCGGAACGTGTAGATCGAGTTCCCGTGGTAAAAAGACGAGTTCAGAATCATGCTTAGTGCACCTTTAAGGGTTTCGAAGGTGAAATTTTTATTTTCTGGCATAGGGTGATGAAATTTGACAAACTGATTGGGATATGCACTAAATGAAGAATAAAAAATTCTCGCTCTCATATCTTCAGCAGTTTTGACACTATAAATTTTTGTGTTTCATTGCTATATCAAACGTGCATAAAGCCTGGCGTGGCGACAAAACATGGTAGGAGCCTAGAGTCACTCTTAAATTTTAGCCAAAGGAATGGTTCGTGCAGTGACATTCTCCAAATAATTTTATCAACCTCAGTTTTTTCTACACAGAACATTATATACATGCTCGCATAATGCACCCATTACCGTCACATCAAATTAAGAACACAGTGAAAAAATGAGAAAGTAATTCAGAAAGATTGGAACATCACTGCATAAAAAATTTATCAATTAAGGAATACAATGCAACAAACCACATGACAATCCATGAAGCCATTGTTGCGCCATGCTTTCTGCAAGCAGTGCAGTCAGGTCAAAAAATATGAGAAAACTGACATTTTCACAGAAATTTCAGCCAATTCTTTCTAACTAGGGTGCCTAGAATCACAAAGAAACTTGTTGCAAAGTCACTTCTGGGCTGTTTTCGGGAAAAACCTTTTGGGATACAGTAAGAAAGACCTTATAGATACGAAAGCTAGTGCTAAAATTTGATTTTGTTCGAGATTTTTGCGATCTGAAAGCCACATCTCCCCTTAATGGTAAAGTGGACAGATACTTCCTTACTGGAGGAGTGACCTCGATAGTCAATTATTTGGATGGGCAAGGTGCATGGCCCTGGTGCTAATATGCTATAAAACGGCTCGCGAAACTGACGCAAGATCAGCAACTTGAGCGGGAACTATCCCGTCCACACTCACTCGCGACACCTTATGACAAAGAGCCGACTGTGGAATGCTTCCTCAAATGCAGCGTTCATGACCTTTGTAGCCCGTTTAGCCCCCGTATGTTAATTTTGCTGCACTGCAAGCCCTGTGATGGGCCCAAACACTGCTGTGAACCAAAGGTATCATAATGCAACAAACCCCAGTTTGCAGGCTGTGCTGCACACAGTGCGGTTGTGTGGGCTTTGAGCCCGATGTTTCGGTTGTAGGCGTTTTTCTTGTCCTTTGCGGCCTAAGATGGGCTGTTTCTAGGCTAGAACTAACAAAAATTGAGAACTATCAATGCAGTCGCAGTTAAAAAAGCGCAGCAGCACATGCGGGCTGCAACTCCACCTTTCCGCCATCCTCGACAAGCTGAGCCACTTCCGTGGTCACCGAGTATCTTATTGTAGTGACCTAAACACGAGAGGATTGCTGCCAGTTAGGTTCACAGCCAGTTGTCGACGGCAACGCAGCAGGCGCTGACTTCGTTTTCCGATCTGCAGGTGCGCAGTGGCTTTCAGTGGCCATCAGTGCACTTAATTTAGGCACGGGTTAGCATTACCACATGCTGGCAGTCTCCACGAGGAAGGACCAAATGAACTTGCGAAAAGTGCAAGATTCTACCTCTTGGAAATTTTACGATGTTTCGCCACAAGTTTAGATGAACAAGAAATTCATAATTTCCGAATGTTTCGTTAGAACAATGACTGTGTGGTGCGAATCGATTAGTAAATGCTATTTGCAAACTATTCGAAGTTTCGAATATTTGCACACACCTAGTAATAATGAATCGAGATGTAACAGGTTCTCCTGCTTTCGAGCACACGAGCTCCCACCCCATCGTTATCAGCCCAAAAAGTATCTCATAAAGCAGAAAAAAAAACGAGTAAAAGTACAAGTTTTACATTTTATCATCTTGCTATTCTTACCTCTTGTTGCTCAAAAGAAAAGAGCTCGTTCATGCTGTTACCATATGTCAAGACGCAAGATCAACTAGAATGTCTTGCACGCTAACGGCCCTCATACAGTTATCACCGAAAAAGAGAAAAGTGGTCAGGCATGCAGCGGCAGAGGACGCACCAAGGACAGTGAGGCGGCAGTAGCGGCGACGGTACTCCATGGCAGCCACCGAGGTCCAGGCTCCGACGAGTGGGTCAAACTGCTCGACACTGCTAAGGCAGGAGGCTCCGTCATAGCCACCGGCTACATAGATGAGGCCTCGCAGGGCACCCACCCCCAAGCAGCTGCGCCGGCTGCCCAGTCCCGGCAGCAGCGACCATGCGTTGCGCACGGGGTCGTAGCACTCCACAGACGACAGGTCCCGCGTCCCATCAAAGCTGTGCGTCAAGGAAGGGACAAGGAGATTGACGCACTTCAACTGCTGCGTCAGTCTATTGGTTGTTAGCCCACCAGTGACCTCCATATAAGTCACCAACCGTTTCCTGAACAAACCAACCACTGATGATTATGGGGTTTAACGTCCCAAAGCAACTCATGCTATGAGGGACGCCATAGTGAAGGGCTCTGGAAATTTCGACCACCTGGGGTTCTTTCAACGTGCACTGACATCACACAGTACACGAGCCTCTAGAATTTCGCCTCCATCGAAATTCGACCACGGCGGCTGGGATTGAACCCGCGTCTTTCGGGTCAGCGGGCGAGCCCCATAACCACTGAGCCACCGCAGCGGCACCCAACCACTGATGAGCTGGCCACACAGCCGGCTAAGCACCTGAACTTACCATATAATCTCATGTAAGGGCCGTGCCAGTGTATGGACCGCACCCCAGGTTTTGGACAAGGTAATTAAGAAAAAATATGGTTATATGTTTATTTTAAATTTGTGATGGGCCGCACCTCCAAATTTCGAACACGAATTTTTTTTTTTTTTTAAAGTGCGGCCCTTACATGAGTTTATATGGTATATCAGATGGCAAATTCATCAATCAGCTAACCAGGCACATTACCATCTACATGTCCAGTCAATGAGTCTAAACTTAAGCTGTTCAATGGGATGTCTGACCTTAAATTATTTTAGCCCACTAAATTGCTGCTTCAAAGGCTGATCACATGGCGATTCACCCAAGCAAGGCATCGCATACAGGGTTTTTGCAGCAGAATCAAAAAGAGCTACCAATAATTCATTCTGAATCATTTACTTTTGATCTTATTCCTCAATTTAACAAGGCCAGTGATAGATTTTTCTTCTGTCATAATGCTTCCTTTCCACAAATATCACATAATTTTGTTTTCTCATTTCAGCAAAGTATGCTTGTAGCAAAATGCTGAAGCGCAGTAGAACTTCAATTCCATCTCGAATAGAACCAAAAATGTATTCGAATCATAAGGAGATCGAAATAAGAGCAGAGAGGTCAAGCACTCCTAATCTATAAATGGGATTTATAAAAGAAATTTAACCCGCATATTTTACGCTCCCTGCTGCGCAAGCACACCAGCATGCATGAAGGGTGCATGCAGGGCAGACTTGAGAAAATCTGCGTGACTGCATCACCATGTGCGGCTGCGAAAAGTGAGTGACATTAAAAAAAAAAGTAACTCGTTTGTAAATTGGTTCTGGTAAAGAAGAGTCAACTACACTCCGTTTACGCAGCTCACTAGCGCTGGCGGTCACTTTCCTGGAAGAACAGCTGCGAGAGCAAACTTACGGTAACCTTCGGAGTGTGTGTCGCACCATAATTTGAAACTACCTAACCATTGGCTGTTATGTTTGCTCCTACTCAGCTGGGCCGCATGCAAGGGTGCAGTTTTATTTGCTACCATTGTGCCTCTGAGTGCTGGCTTTGCAATTGTACCATTCCTCATTTACTGCTTCGAGCTGCACACGTGCCATCAAGCGAGGAACTACATCATGTGGGTCTGAGGCGGGCACAGGGGCTATGCATCCACTTATATTTGGAGTCAAATTTTTTTGGGGCAGTGAAAGGCACAAGTTTCAAGGTCGACTTATAGGTAACAATAGTATATCGTACACAATATACACTATGACCACTGCAAGGTTTTTTAGGACGTGTAGCGAAATCTCCTCGTAATTTGCACAACCCCTCTTTGCAACCTTAATTTCAAAAAAAAAAAAGTGTGCAAATTACGTGACTAAATACAGTCATTGCCAGATACAGCAAAGATAACTGGCATATATGCATTAATGCCCTGACAACCAATTTCAACAAAATTAAGTGCTGCACCGTTTGGCCATTGTCTACTGCAGCGACATGCAGGTGAGTGGTCACGCAGTGAGAGAGCCACTCACCCGCCGATGGCGTAGAGCATCCGGTTGAGTGCTGTGATGCCAGCCCGAGACCTCCTGTGGATGGTGGGAGCAAAGGAGCTCCAGCGGTCTGTGCGGGGATTGTAGTACTCGCACTCACTGTGGATGGCAAAGAGCGAGCCTCCACCTGAGGGGAAAAAGGACACCCAGGGACAGGTGTGAACTCGCATGTGCATGACTGCTCCCTTCCCACTGAAGTTCTTTTGCAGCTTAGCGTTTCTGAACTTAAAAGATTAACAAATATGGCCTTTAGTTCGCCACAAAACTACCTGTAATATGTCACAACCAACAGTGGTGGCTCACCGACAGCGAACAGGTAGGAGCGGAGCCCCTCGGGCCTCCGGTGGGAGGTGCGTGGCCCCGCCATGGCGGCACGCCGCTCAGGCATCAGGTGATAGCACATTGCTTCAATCAGCAAGTCTTTGCTCTCCTCGCTCGAGCGGACCAATGGCTCCTCACCCACTTTGGAGAGCAGAAACTCTCGCCGCATGAGTGGTAGGCGGCAGTGTTGCAGGAGCTGGCATTACAGAAATGGAAGCATCTCAGCACCCATCGTCAGCATTGTCAGTGTTTACTCACACATGCCTAATTTGACCTGCTTTTTTCACAATCGCTCTGTCCGAACTCAAGGTTCAACCAATATAAGTCAAGGCCAAGGCAAGGCATAAACCTGGCTACAAGTGCAGAAAAGAGAATAATGCATATAATGCTACTTGGGGAAGCCTGCCTCGTGGCTGCCTTCGAGTCTTCACAAAGTATGTGGCAGTCGCTACCGCCGTTGCTGCATGAAGGTTTTGTGTGCTTCCCCTGCTGACAGACGGCCATGAAGATATGGCCAATACTGTGATGAGCGCAGAGCCTCATTGAGCACTACACTGACTGTGTGTGTTAGGAACAATGCTTACAGTGCCCACTGTCCTTTATCATGGCTATGCCCACACCAAAGTCTAAAACAGTCTCTAAAAAACAGTCTGACAAATGAAACTGCTTCCAGTAATTCAGCCACAGAATTAAAGCGTCAAACAACTGTACAACAGCATATAAGCTCAATAAGCTACTTGCAAAAGCAAGAAGACTGCTTTTTTTTACATGCAGTAACAACTACTTAAAAGGAAAATCAATGGTTTGTTGAAAAAATAGCTAACATTAATAGTCATTGGTGACGTTCACCACAAAACTACCTGTAATATGTCACAACAAACAGTGGTGGCTCACCAACAGCAAACAGGTAGGAGTGAACCTTAATACAATGGAATGACGTCATTCACGTTTACATCTCCTCTCATATGCTCCTTGGAATGAAATGTTTCCCATTTGGTGTGCAGATGCACTGTTTTCAGTGGAGAGTTTCTCACAGCACAGCCGTGATGTGCTTGGTTGCAGGGTGTGACACGAAGGAAGGAGGCAGCAAAAGCTAAAAAATTCTGCATACAGAGAGTACCTCACCTTGCCAACATACTTCTCCCGTTCGGGCAGATTGTGCTTGATCCAGGCCACCGTGGCCTCGTAGACCAACTCTTCTGAGGAGACATTGAGCTCATCGCTCGAGATCAGGTCCTCCACCTGCGAGTAATACAAGACGAACTTAGAACATTTCCCACAACACTGAGCTCACAAGTATTTTTGACAGCATATCTACACTGAGCTTTTCATTTGTCACCAGACATTAAGAAATTTGTAGCCACAAGAAAACACGAGCAGGTGGAGAAGAAAGCTGGGCCAGTAAGTCGTTACTACCATGTTTCATGCACCAGTGCTAAGAAATAAAGACACATAGGGAAACAAAATTCCTAGACTTCCAGCCCTCTCCCAGACACAAAGAAGCAAAAAAGTGGAGACGTGTTTAAGACTGCTTCGTGTGTGAGAAGGCATAGGACCACCTGCTCATTTTGTGAACGCAGTCGCTGCGTGCTGCAGCGTGATGCAACCCAATGCCATGCAGCTGGCAGTTCTACCACTGCATGACTCAGCACAGCCACTGCTGCGCCGCTGCGCCCCTTCTGATCTGTGCGCTGACTTTGTGAAGGCAGTCGCCGCCCAACTGCAGCCCGCACTCTGCCTCACGGGTATGACATGATAGCTAGTGGGTCAATGCCCATATATGCAGAATTGGCCTTTCTCTACCTAACATTCGTAGATCCCTGGGAGTCCTCATACCACTCCTGCCGCAGTGGTTCAGAGGTTAAGCGGTATGCCACTGCCCTGGGATGGCAGGTGCTGCCACTGGTGGGACTTGTGCAATTCAGATTGTCCCGAGCAACCTCACATGGCCAATTATTAATTTAACCAATCATTAATTTAATGCAGAAAACTAAAGTAAGATTCGACAGTCTTCGAAGGAATCAGTGGCTTACGACTGGTAGCAAGGTGCTGGAAGTGCAGATCAGATCACGCAGATCAAGATCATGAGTGAAATAACTACAATAAGAATGGGGTGGAGAGCATTTGGCAGAGTCTCTCATCATGAACGACAGCTTACCAATATCCCTCAAGAGAAAAGCGTACAACAGCCGTATCTTACCGGTACACACCTATGGGGCAGAAACGTGGAGGCTAACGAAGAGTTCAGCTTAAGTTAAGGACAACGCAGCATGCTATGGAAATAAGAATGTTTGTTGTAACTTTCAGAGGCAGGAGGAGAGTAAAGTGGTTGAGGGAACAAACGCAAGTTAATTACATCCTAGTTGAAATCAAGAACAAAATAGGGCACGCATGGGCATGGCATGTAATGCAAAGGCAAGACAACCACTGGTCCTTGATGGTAACGGAGTGGATTCCAAGAGAAGGCAAGCGTAGCAGGGGGCGGCTGAAAGTTAGGTGGGCGGATGAAATTAAGAAGTTTGCGAGGATAGGCTGCTTGCAACTGGCAAAGGACAGGGTTAACTGAAGACATATATGGGAAAGGCCTTTGTCCCCTAGTGGGTGCAGTCAGGCTGATGATGATGAATATGTTGTAGCATGAAACTAGCAAGCAATAAACAACCTTTCCACCATACCTGGCTATCCCTGTAAATAGCTAGAGTGAAATAAAACGGACAACAAAACAAAAAAAGGCGAGATTCAGGCAACAATCACACGACATAAATGGAAAACAATTTCTTGCATATTGCACAAAAGCCACCTTTGTAGAAAAGAAAAAAAGTATGTACTGCGCAAGAAGCTACTTCCTTAACTTTGACAAAAACACTGCAGGCATGTTTTTTGAGAAATGATGGAGGACACCAAACAAGGTGCAGAAGCAGAAAACACATCTCTTCTAAATTACATCATGAATAGGCCTTTGTGAAAAAGATAAAATAGCTGGAGATGCGTTTTTTTTTTTTTTTTGCAGCAGGCCTCATTTGACATTCAGTGCTTATCTCGTACACAGCAGTCTTTTTCTTGCACTTGTAAACATGAAGGATGGTATAATGGCAGCTACAGTAAAATTTCATTAATTCAACCACGTTTAATTTGAAAATCCGGATAATTTCAACTGCCACCTCGGCTCCTGACAACAACTATTTAATTTGGATGCTACAGGTCTTAATGGTTAATTCGAACAAGCTCCCGAAGGGAGGTTGTGTCCAAGTAACGCCGGCATGGCAGGAAATATTCGGGAAAAACTCTCTCTCGTGGTCGAGAGTAGACATGGCCATAAAATGCTTCGCAGAGCCGGCGCAGCACACTCTAGAGGCTGAACCTGGCTGCAAGGCAAGGTCTCGTCTCGGCCGAACAGAACCATCTGCCTGCAGTGCTGCTTGGGCAGCAGGTTGTTATGCCCTTACTGTTTATAAATGGGTTCCACGCTGTGCTGAAGGCGTCATCTGTATGAGACCACAGCACTCTTGGTTCGCTCACACGCGGCGAGGACTACACGTTTGCCATTCGGGCGGCAGGATAGAGCATAGGCTTCCTGGCGCCACGCGCTGGCTACGCCCACCATGCGACTAGGAAGACAATGTGGGTCTGACGTACGCATGACGGGAGGCGTGACGACGAATGATCAGCCCCGTCACTTAGTACACTCCAACTGCTTATCGGTTTCACTTTTCTCAGCTTCGCCCCGTCCCGCAGCGATGGCAGCTTGATTAGCCAGCACCAGCCAACTTAGCAAAGCACCATTTTGCATGCGGACTGATACATCGCTGATGTTTTTTTTGTGTAGGTACGGCACCGCTGAGCTGTTTCCTTTGCTTCCGTCCACGTCATTGGGTTCTTCCAGTGTACTGAAACTGTGCACACTTGTCATGCGCCGTTCACCGTGTATGCGGTGAAGCCTCCTCACACACAACGGTGCCACTTATTATGAGTGTGAAGCAACAGCGGCGAAGCTCCATCGCATCGCACCATGAAGGGTGCAGGAGGCCCTTACAATTTAAAAGCAGTTCTGCTTCGATGCTCCCCACAGTACGCATGCAATAAAGAATTGATGGAAACATAAAAAATAGTAATTGCTGTCCTGTTCTAATCTCAAAATCAGGCAACCATTGCCCAGTCTCTCACAAAACAAATATTCCGTGATGCAAGCAGCTCTTGACAGTAGGGGTGTGTGAAAACTCGAGTACGAATTGAATAGCAAATTTTTGTTTTGAATAATTCGATTCAAGAACTGAATACCTAGTATTTGGGTGACTGCGCTGATGCAAGATCTATCGTGCTATGCACACATTTAATCTACAGCTGCCACAAAGCAGGCGGAAATAAATACTCAATAACACAAACCTGATAGCACTCGTGACTCAGCCGAATCATGAACAGGCGAAAAAAAAAAATCCACTTCACGCAGCCGGAACTTCGCTAGTGGCACAGGTCACGAGTGATAGCAACCACAGCACAGCACAAGCAATAATAGATGTGCACCTTTAAAGACTATATATCTCGCTGTCGACATGTGAAACTGATTTCCCTGTGAAATTTTGTGGTGAACGCCGGTACGCCAGCCTGCGAGGTCACTATTAGTGACTACGAAAAGAGCAGCATCTACTCCTATTCACCATTTAGGTCACGGGCCATCCTACATTCATTCATTCATAAGACAGGCAATTATATAGAAATATTTACTTTCAGAAGAGACAGAAGCATGCCGCCACTAGAAAACAACAGCACTGAACTGAACAAAACAGATGATGGTGATGGATGGATAGATGGATGGATGAATAAGGTTGAACCCTTTAAATCGGGCGGTGGTTCAAGCCACCTAGCCATGACTTGTGAAACTTTACTCTTGTCTTAAATTTAGCCACCAATCAGATAACCTTCGCTGTCGAGTGCAAGAAGCTTCTCACTTCTGGTTGTACGCGCACCCACACCGCCGCGCTGCCAGTGCTTCACAGTTCCGCATCTGTATGGCTCTGTTTTCAGAGTCTCCGCGCTGTTTAGTTGAGTTCTGTGGACCAAAGGCGCGAAAGGATTGTATCGGTTTGTGTGCAGTGCTGCACGAAAAGTGATTGCACGAAAACTGCGATCTGGAAACAATTCGTCAAGGATAATCTGCAGGAAGCGACGTGCAAAACGTGCAGAGCCAAACTTCGAACCACGCCAGGCACGACGACACCACCAAGGAACAAACGTCACGTTTTGCACAGCACTTTTTTGGTGGGAAGCGAACAAGTTTCGGCAGTGCATCGCAGTCTTCTATCAAATGTAAGTTTGACACGGCCAAGGAGTTGTTGCAGCGCAGAAGACGAGAAATCACGACGCGGATTGCTTGGATGCTGGCACTCGACCTCCAGCCATACGACTTTGTTGAAAGCCCAGGGTTCAAGGAGTTAATGCATGATATGGAGCCACTGTACAAGGCCCCCTCTTGGACAACTTTTTCAAGAACAATCAACCCCGACCTGTACAGGGACACTGTAAGCGCTGTCAAGTGCCGAATTCATGCCAACCTGCAGGAAGGCATACAGTCTTTGTCATTCACCAGTGACATGTGGACATCGAACTTCGAAAAACGGGCGTTCAGATTGGGCAATCGGCACGTGATTGACAGTCACACTGCATGCAACATCTTAGCACACCTGGAAGCAATGACGAGTGAATGGGATCTGCCACTGCAAGAGGTACCCATTTTTGTTGTGATGGACAATTCTCTAAATTTCTGCGCAGCTCTTCTGGACTGACTTTTAGTGTACCCCCATGCAGTGTTTGGGCCATACATTGCAAATGGCCATCAAGGATGCCAAGGAAGAAACTGCAGGAATGCCCGCCATTCCTAAAAATGCCGTGCAATAGTGGGCCATTACAAGCACAGTGCCCAAGCTGTAGCAAGACTAAAGGCGCCAATATACTCTGACGTCCTCGGCGTCCGGGAGAGCGACGATGGCGGTCGGCCACGTCAAGTCGGCAACGCCGCGAAGCACAAATTTGGCTTGCCTACAGTCCGACTGCTCCGACGCGACGCAGCCGCTACATCTGGAGAAGCGCATGCACAGAACGTCCGACACGCCCTCTGTCGCGGATTCACAAAACAGCGCTGCCCATCCTCGCAGCCTGCTGCATTCGGCGCCGAGAGCCATCGGACCGCGCTGGAAGCCGCCGAACACGCTGGCGGTCAGGCGCCGCTGGAGTGTAAGTGGTCGCGTTTTGCCGACGTGACGTCGCCGTGTCGCACGCGCGTTACGATGGAGTATACCCGCGCCTTAGAAGACTGCCAGCGGTGGATGGAGCTACCCCTCCTGGAGCTCGTCCGGAATGTAGACACCAGGTGCAATATCGAGCCTGACATGCTCTCACGTCTCCTTCAGCTTAAAGAGGCAGTTTGCCTTGAACTCACTACATCTGAAACAGTAGTATGCAACCTGATACCACAGCATACATGGCAAAATTACTTCTGAAAAGCAATTTAATTACATTACTAATTACTTTCCTAGAAATCTCTCAAAAGTAACTAATTTACATTACAAATCACTACTCTCAAAAAGTAGCGACAGTACAATTACTTCCCAAAAAGTAATGAAAATTACTTTCAAATTACTTTTTAGTTTCAACACAAAAAGCTGCGCACTAGTCATAGTTCCTACAAAATTTTCATATTTCTTTGTTTGCACCGCTGCTGAGTTTCAATGTGGGCACTGAAAATTTTGCCCCTCTTACAATAAATGTAGCCAGTCCATTGAACAGCCACTTTACCGATGCAGATGAGGTCAACTTAATCGCAAAATTTAATTGCTCGCATTGCTCTCGTACCAGAAGTCAATTGTCCAATGTGCAGTATGATCTCACCCGCTTTGTTTTGAATAGTTTGTTGTACACATAGACTGCGGGAGTGCATCAACTGCCTGCTGATGCTCATCGTCCCGGAAATGCACCAGGGTGCAAACAAGTTGCCATTTCTGCTGTTGAATTGACATTGACTTGTTCTGGAGGTACGTTGGCAGAAAAAAATAGCATGTCGTGGTGCCGCTGCCATCCACAATCCCTTGAGTAAAAAATATGGCATCATATCCGGCCACAGAAACTAGTTTTTCCTAGAACACACAACCAAGTTTGTTAGATGTCATTTGAGACTTGCCAGTGTGGTGACGTGACAATATATATGCAGCAGTCTAGAGGGAACTACTCGCTCAAGCACTCGCAGTGCGTCTGTGGGAAGGTGCAATACAGCATGTCATGGCCATGCAACTCTCCCTTTGGCCCTGCAGCGCCTCTGTGTGTGCGACCGTACACAGTGCTGGAAGATGCATAGCAGTTCTTAAGTAGACTCGTCACCAAGGTGGTGCCGATGCGCGCACACACATTGCCTCTACTCCGCGTGTACCGCTTCACTGCAGTGCTGGCTTTATCTGGCCGTGTTTTTCTTGCTTTGTGGACACGCAACCCCACAAACGTGAGGCCAGAGCATGGCCAATACAAGGAGAAGCATGGACTCATCACTCAGCGAAAGTAATTTTGCTAGTAATTACTTTACTCAATTACCAGCTGACAAAAGTAATAAATTACATTACAAATTACCAAGAAAAGTAATTTAATTATAGCAATTCTATTACTGCCATGTCTGCACCACAGGAATGGAAAACGGTGGCTGGACTGGTCAAGGCTCTTGAGCCAATTGCATCAGCAGCAAAAGACCTGAGTGGGCAGAAGTATGCAACCTTGTCTTCGGTAATACGATTCTTTTACGGTACGCACATGGTGCTGAAGGAATGTGCTGCAGCAGATGACGACACGTCACTGTTCGCAAAAAATTTACAAAAAAGTGTGAAGGCAAGATTTCCTAGCCACAATGAGCAAAAAGAGTGCATCATGGCAACGGCATGTGACCCAGGATTCAAAAACATCTTTTGTACTGAAGCTTTACAAAAAACAGGGCTTCTGGAAGTTGCTTGGTGTGAGCTGCAGAGCTCGTCGACCCCACCACCCAGTGACTGTGCTGAGCCCTCAACATCTACAGCACAAAAGCAGTGTAGTGCCAGCATATGGGACAATATCGACAAACTTGCAATGCCATCTGGGAAAAGACAACCGTGAACCAGGTAACACTGATGAATTTCAGCAGTACATTCGAGAAACAGTTTGCAGCAGGGATGAAGACCCTTGTGCGTACTGGAGGAAAACAGGCAAGCAGAACTTTCCCGGTCTGTACAGAATGGCTATGAGATAGCTGGCTATACCAGTAACGCAAGTTCCAAGTGAAAAACTATTTTGTACAGCTGGCAACATTGTCACGTCCAGGCGAGAAAAGCTGTTGCCGGATCAAGCGCAGCAGCAGCTGTTTTTTTTGCATGGGAACTAGTAAATTATATGTACGCACTGCAGCACATGTTTGAATAAATTTGTTACTATTCGATATTCGATTCGATATTCGATTTGAGAATTACTCTTTTGTATTCGCACACACCTACTTGACATTTTTTCCAGGTGTAAGGAAGACGACGGGCATAAGCGCGAGCCGCATGGCCATTGCCTGGTGCACGCTCCTGGCTGGACTAGCTGACCTCGGACTGCTGTTGGCCCTGCTCCTGTTAAGAAGCTCCTCCAAATAACCTCCTTACATAACCTCCTTCTCTGAACCTTACACAGGGTTATTTGATAATTTGAGCTTCAGGATAATTCAAACATGAACAAGCTTTTACTGTATTACTGCCTTAAAGGGTACATGGCAATTAAAACTTTTTCGTTATTTACACATAAAATATAACCAGATTTAGCACAGATAAGTAACTTTTTATGCTAACTTCTGAACCGCATTTAAATTTAAGCTAGATGCTCCATACTCCATACATAGAAGGGAATGGAGCGGGGGCTGCGAAAGTAGTGTGCCCGCTGACCCATAATACTCCGTCACATATCAATTGTTCCTCTTGAAGCCTTGGCGAGTGTTTGGACGAAAACGTGGCATACAACGAAGAGCTAATATTGAAAATCACAGCTGAAGTTGTGAGGCGCTCAGTCTTCAGGCCTTCTGGGTACAATTTTCTCCGAGTGTACACTAATTTTTTGGCGTGGATGGAGTTAGAACTATGTATTATACTGCCACTTGTCATTCTTACATCTCGAAGACTCGGTGAGCCGCAGCACGAAAATCTGGTGGGAGGTGAAACGAAGTGCAGGAGGTTGCCAGCCACGGTACTTGATACTTGTCGAAATGAAATGTGTCCGTGTTAACCTTGGTTGTACAGAGCACCACTTTTCGGGCGCGGACTTAGCTTGCGCAGACAGGTGCACTAGCTTTGGCAGCGTTGCTTGCTATGCACCATATTTACACGATTCTAATTCGACCTATTTTTAAAAAATTGAAAATCCGAAGTGGGGAGGGGGGTTGACTTACAATCGAAACGAAAACATCGCACTATAAGTAAAGGCGAGACAAACGAGATATCAGGCATGCTACAGCGTGGTTGCATTTTGCTGCGTGGCTCCGTCTCATCGCTCTTGGTGCTGGCCTTGAGCTGCTGCTATGTCAATGCGCAAAACTGGCACCCGACACTCCCCACACGTGGCAGCTGACTGCGGTTGCTCATAAGCGGCAGCGGCCCGATAACACAATCGCATTCTAAGGGAAGCTCAATCATCCAACAAGCATCCAACAAGTTTTTTTTTTTACTTTCAAATGCGCGCTCGGCACTCAAGGGAGTGTTACGGAGTTTCTCCAACGCCGAGTTTCTCCAACGCCGAGTTTCTCCAACGCCGAGTTTCTCCAACGCCGAGTTTCTCCAACGCCGAGTTTCTCCAACGCCGAGTTTCTCCAACGCCGAGTTTCTCCAACGCCGAGTTTCTCCAACGCCGAGTTTCTCCAACGCCGAGTTTCTCCAACGCCGAGTTTCTCCAACACGGAGTTTCTACAACACGGAGTTTCTCCAACACAGAGTTTCTCCAACATAGTTGATGGAAGGGCCGTTGTTCCAATCGAGGTGGCACCTCCACACAGAACGACAGCGGTGCCGGAGAGTGTCTGTAGCCGACGGAAGAGCCGATGCCATTCACGCGTAGTTTCTCTTTGGCTCTGACGCATTTGACTACTGCCGGCTGCATTTCACAAGTTTTTAATGTAGTGTTTCATCACTCATCATTTGTGTTCCAGGTCCGGCAGGCAACCAGCGCTCATTCACGGCTACATTCAAGATGGCTGCCATTTTTCATGCCGAAGAAACGAACAGTCGCACGCCGGGCCGCAAGTTCTACGTTCGCAACGGGTGGTACAGGTGTGGCAGGTGCAGCGAGGAAAATTTTCAGTTGTTCCATGCGATGTCGCGATGTGGCTGCTTTGCGAAGTGCGGGATTTCACTGGACGACGACGTTAGAATGACGTGCTGTGGGATCGCAACAGCGATCACGATGGCAGCACTAGTGAGGACAGTGGCACAAGTGTGGACAAGTAGTCCAGTGACTAATACCTTTTCGTTTTGGATTGCCCACGGGCACGCCTGCACACGGCAGCAGATAGCAGCTGGCGATAAATAGCGACCACTGGATAATGCTATCGCGTTCAGCTATTCAAGGCCAAGTTTAAACAACCTCGGAAGTTGTTTTTTTTTTTTCGGAAATGTGATTTGGGAGGGTCGACTTACATCCGACTCGGCTTACAATCGTGTAAATACGGTATGCAATGGAGCACAGATGCTGAGTAATTACAATGAATACTCTCGTAAGGTCATCTATAGGGTATTAATCAACTAATCAAAAAAATTCGCAAGTTTTTTTTGTGTCAGAATGTTCACAATACCCGTTCTGGGCATTAACACTTTTTTTGGATGCCCAGTACTCACGAGAATTAAAGTTAAACTTCAGTATGCATGTTTACATGAAACTGTTTCTTACAAAAGTAAATTTTTAAAAATATTAGCATAATTGAAAGCTTCAATGCATTCCTCAATGCCTCAGAATTTATATGCAACAAACACTCGTTCTACTGTCATTAGTTACGAAATGCCGAAGGGATGAGCGATTGCAATCGCGGGAGAAGTGAAAGCTGAAATAAATCAACCTGAAAGCTCATTCCCTTGTTTGCTTCGTTTGCCTCATTTGCTTTTGGCCAGAGAAAGGCGGAATTACAACCAGCCAAAGCTTTGATATCTGCTCTTCATGATGATTCCAGGGTGGTGGTGCTCCCTTGTCTGAAACCCCTTTACGATGCGCCGGGACCACCTAAAGCGTGATTCACTCAATTTTCTATGCTTACACCTAAAAAAAGTCACTTTCTTAATTTTTTACTGCATATTTCACTACAATTTTTCGCTGCATGAAAAGAATAAACTGAGAAATAAAAAAATTGACTAAATTGGCCCTTTTTTTTGCCTATCCCTCCTTAAGTGCAACAGTGTCAAAAACAGGAAAAACAGGAAAAACAGGAAGCTGTGATGTTTCATTATTTTTACAGCACTAACTTCAAGAGCTGCCAGCCAAGTTAATTATCCACTCATAGCAACCACATCAGGAAAGCAAGATTAATGAACAAAGGTAGATTGTACTTCTCAAGAACAGAGATCCCTCATCTTGGAAAGTGAAGTGATCAACCAATGCATCAGATGTAACTATGTTGACGAACACAGGAGCTGGTAGCTGAGAACTGGCAGTTCTGGAAATGTGATGACCAGTTTGAAACCTACCAGAAACCCTTTGCCCATGCATGAAAAGATGACATTTTTGCACCCTTTCAAGTTTCTCAGTGCAACCTTTGTGCTATGGGACATTCTCCTCACTTAGTTACAGTAGCTACCAAGAGAGGGCACTAGTGTACCAGAATCTGAAAAGATGAGCCACTACATTTCTTGGCTACTTAGCCAATGAAATAATGTGCCTGATTATGTCACTTAAATAAATCAAACAAAAGGTACTACTTGTTCAAAAATACTAATTTCCAAGAACATTTGTGTTTGCGACCCCTTAAAAAAATCATTCACTGGTTCTTTTTTTAATCCACGACAGCAGCTTCTCCTTGAAAGTGTTCTCTATGCAACTTTTCGCCCATGTCGAGCAGTGCGGTAACAAATAATCAAGCGCTGGTCAACAGAACGGAATGGAATAGAAGGAGAGGAGACAAGACCTGCGAGAAGGGCAGCATGAGGAACTCGTCGGTGTGGGCCACCTCGCGGAAGTGGTGCAGCGCGTACCGGTGGCTCTTGCCCAGCAGGTCGCGGCAGGCATGAGTGTCGGCAAAGCTGCGGATGCCCAGGCAGTTCGACGGGTGCAGCTGACCTAGGAGGAACGCGCAGCATGCCTCGCGCACGCTGCCCACCTGCAGCAGGCTGGCCGCTGGAAGCAGGCTCTGCACAGTTCAACGAAAGGAGGTGACAATTCCAACGGTGCTTCACTGATTTTATATGATCAATGAAATAAGTAACCAAACACAAGTGTACAGCACCTTTTTTTTTGCATGAGTGGCTGTCACAATGAGACAGAAGAAAATGCAACAGTAACACTGTACCAACTCTACTTCATGGCTGTGCCTCTCGTTTGTCACATTGTTTTCTATCTTCTCAAGAGCTCACCACATGCCCAACAACACTTTTAGACAAAGAAAGTTCATTGCTGAAGCAGGTTATTACGTAAGTTATGCAGAGTCTGATGCGGGACATGAATACTGCAGAGGTCTGACTACATTCCTCACGACAATAAACTTTGTCCAGCAAAAGTTCTGCTTTCTTTTTATGGCAGCCTTATCTTGACAGACAGATCTTAACTAGTGGTAGACTAGGATTCCTTTATTCTAACATGCTCAGGAAGAGAGGAAACATTAGTCATCAGCAGTCCTCTCTGTGAATGTGAAAGCAGATAAGCAGCTGACAAGCAGCCAAAAAAGAGTCGATAAGGTGTGAATAAGTAGCTGATAAGCAAAAATATCTCAGCCACACCCAGCTGCAGCCCACAATTAAGGTTCGATCTGAGAACAGGAAAGGAGGGACAGCAACGAGGAAACGTGGCAAGCTCATCAAATGACGTGCCATCGGCCCACGCAGCGGCGGATGACGGGCGTGTCGCAATGTGATGCGGGGACACACGTCGCTGAGCGCAGTTCCTGTGACGACTAGACGGCAATGGGAGAGTGCCGCACAAGGTCACAGGGGAAAGAGACAGCCAGCTGAAGCCTTCCTGTCTGTTCTCAGCTTCCATTCGCTGTGCCAGCGGAGACACATTTGACGAGTCCTTGCACAGAAATCAGGGACGGATCATGAGGGGCAGAGCAGGTGTGCAGCGCAGGTTTTTTTTTTATACATAAGTTTTACATGTAAAACTCTGTGATGAACAGTGCAGAGCAGAGAGCAACTAGAAACACATACTATCACGATGGAAAGAAACACGAACTACGTGGCACCTACATGCTCCGCTGTTCAAATTTCTTTTCATCGTACTTTTACCTGGGTGGTATGAAAAAGACATTACAGTCGTCCTGGAATGTACCATGGGCGACTCTAGCGTCTTTTTGCCATCACTGAAGTAAAAGTGTGATGAAAGAAATTCGAACAGAGGAGCATGTAGGAGACGCGTTGTTCTCGTTTCTTTCCATCACGATAGTACATGTAGTGAGAGACCTTGTAGTGAGAGAGTTTGAAAGACCTTTTGCAAAGCTTTAAACAGAACCATGGTCAAAAAGTGAGCTCTGCAAAAGAGGTGTTTGTAAAAATTGAGACCATTCATTATGTTAAGAGCTGCACATGCATCTCAGGTTTACTACCCCAAGCAGCATTCAAATATTTTTATAAAAGTTAATTTTTCTCTCACAACTAATGGCAGAACAAGAAATGCTTGGAGCTGTTAGCTTAGTGCTATCAGATATTCCTCAAACAAACTTGACCATTTTATATGCCAACACCATCACGACACTCCCCAGCATGGCTTCTATACCTACACTTTTTCTTAAGCTCAACTGTCAAACACAAGTCGAATGGCCATCAGCAATATGTCCCTTTATCGAAACATTAGCACAGCACTGAAGCACCATGAGCCTTGTTTGTTGCACAGTTTTCATTAATTTCTGTGGTTACACCCCCCTCTGTGGTCTGTCTCCGAGAGCACAGAGATGCATGCACGTACCTGAACGTTGCTCTCCGTGATGACGATTTCCCCCGTGTAGGCAAACTCGACAAGCTGCTGCAGTGCACTGAATGCGATGTCATGGAGGACCACCTCAGTCTGGCCCTTCTCACACATGTCACCTGGGAACGTGCACACACAAAGGAGAGGTGGTGAGGTGCTGTTCACTTTATGTCTGTTTCCTGACCTGACTGCCCAAGTGCTACTTTAATTTCGTTTATGGGGTTTAATGTCCCAAGGCTACACAGGATATGTGGGACGCCGTTGTGGAGGGCGCTGGATAATTTCGACCACCTGGGGTTCTTTAACAAGCACTGACATCGAACAGTATACGAGCCTCTAGATTTCGCCTATATGATTGCCCCAGTGCTGTTCCTGGTTAGTCATGTACTACACTGATACCGGAATGTGTCGCCAGAGCTTTTTGGCCATGCAAGCTTTATTTTCTTCATTTTAAGGTTGCTTCATATGGCCTTAAAATAAGAATGATGCACTAATCTGCTCACAGTTCAAAAGTGCGTGCATTGTTGTGTCACTTTCAGGTACTACAGGGAACTGCAAACAGTTGACACCAGATGGCCAACTTGATTTCTTGTTTCTGTTGTTGTTGCTCACAGGGCAAAAATATGCTATTTCCAAAAGGCTATCACAGAACAAGGATGCACTTGGAAGCAGATATTTTGCAATGGCAAAAATTAATCTGAGGCAGTAAATACACCTATACTGCCCTAATCATGCATTCATCAAATTTGTATCTATAATAGTACTGATTAAAAATAAAAGTTTGATGAAGATGCCTAAAGTTCCAAGTACATCCATTCTGTCCGACATTAGATAGATGCAAGGAGAAACGCTTCTTTTTTTGAAGTTAAGCGACCTATTACCATCAGTTGTGGCTATCTCCTACATAAGAAAGGAGCAATTTGCTTGATGAAAAACTGATTAAATGCATGTGAATAGCTTTGCAGATGTTGGTAAAAAGATTTACATTCAACTAATGTACAAACTACTTGTAGGTAAGGCATAATAATTTGCCTGACATGACTATCATGACACATTTAAAAAAAAATACATTTCACTGCCTGCCTCACTAAGTGTGACTGCAGTGGTTAATATGACAACAAAGCGTTTCGGTGCAAAGACAAACTTTTCATTTCATTTTAATTAACAAGTAATGAACAATTCAGCATGACGCATGCTTTCAAACTGCTTTATTTTTAATATCCACCCAAACTGACCGACAGCTAACTGTTAAAACCAGTTAAGCCAACCATACTTTCAAATATCATGCAGACTGCATTTTGAACTGACCTTTGCAATGCCATCGTGTGGTTAATACGAAAAGCACATTGGCACCAGGCATACAGGTAAGCAAAAATGGAAGTAGATACGTCAACAACAATAACATGAAATAAAATGATCCTGAGAAGCCTATATAGGAAAGAACAAAAACTCAGATGAGATCCATGCATGGAAGAAGAGCCTATGGATGGCCAACACCAGTGAACCCAATGGGCAATGAAACCCTCTTGGACGTCCTGCAGACATCCAAATGTCCACACTATGCCCATGGTAGTGTTAATGTCCATTGGGAAGAGACGCCTGGCAACACGAAAACAGCAAAAACAACAGTGACAAGGGCTGGCATGCTGCAGCCTTTACTTAGAGGGGTGGCTGGTGTGAGGAGGCGACACTCAACTATTGAACATGGCATGGAAGTAGGGGCTGGAAGCAGCCAGCACCAGCCGGTGGGCCAGCAGGCTCTGTCCGCCAGCCACCAGGCACACGTCGCACAGCTGTCCCTTGAGTTGCATGCAGTGCATGGCCTGGAAAGCCTCACGCAGGTGAGCCTCGTGCACGTGCCGACGCTCGTAGCTGCCGTCCCCAACACTCAGCAGGCTGCCCCCGCCACAGTCGCTGCTGCTGTCTCCCAGCGACCTGCGGTGCCAGTGGCCAGTGCACATGGCAGGCCCACCTTTTTACACACTTGGCTCTTAATGACACGCCTCCTGAGATAATGTAGCCACTGCCCGCAGGAAATGTCACTCACATGGCTCCTGTCACAAGAGTCCTGGGTCATATGTGACTCATTAAATGCCTTACACACGACCATGACCCCATTACACAACATGAACTCTTGATACCTAACACAAACTTGAACCACATGAACTGTCCAACTTTTTAACTTTTTTTTTCTCCTGCTCAGTTTCATCTCTCATTTGACAACCGCTGCCTCACTGGAGATCTCACAAGGAGACACGATGCATCTACAATCACAGGAACCTGAAATGGGAGCCTTTATTTGTACACATATATCCCCAGTTGCCGCTGGTCCATTTTGCATGAAAAGGCATTGGGTCCTGGTATCTGCTTTAAACAGCAGCATTTGGCATTAGGAGCAATGGAAGATAGTGGCTGTATTTGAACTTCGCCACAGAAAAGAAAGACGAGCCAGATTAAAGGAATAAGGAATAGGTACTGAAGTGGTTCCAGCTCAGGATGACGTCATTTCAGTGGCTTTGCCAGACGAAACAGTGCAGAACCAGCTTGTGTGCAAGCATTTGTTGGACCGGTTTCTTAACAATGTGGCACTGCAAGCTAGTGAAATGCGTTAATATGCATGGATGAAATATTGACCAAAACAACCATGAACACAAGAGGTGACATGCTTGCCACATCTGCCAGTCTAAGTTGTGTGAAAGAATCTTCAGCAGCGTAGTTCAGTATGTTAGGTGTTCTACTCTTTCCTATTATTTCCTGCATATTTCCTTGCTGTATTTTGACTGCTTGGCATAACTGTGCTTTTTTTCATTGTGAACTGCCACTGCCGATGGAAATATATCTTCAAGCTCAGGTGAATATCTGGTGTATTCTTATTATATTTTTACAATGACAGCAAGCAATTTGTAAAGCTGCAACCATATGTAGACTTGGAAAAAAAATTAAAATACATAAGAAAAACTTTTTGCTACAATGCTGACAATACAAGTACAGTCAGCCCCTGAACAACTCGTACAGAAAGAAGGGACACAGAATTTCTGGTGGTTAGGAAGGAGAACAAATAAATGGCACGATGCCTGCAGCCCTTATTGAAATTGGTGAGAAAAGAACCTACTGAAGCGAAAATGGCATTGGCATAATCAGAAGCAATGTTTTCAGTTGTTCAGCTTATCAGTTTTCAGAGATTCTCTACTCTTCTAAGACATACTAGTGAAACACTGGAATAGCAAACTCCGTATGCCACTCCATATTCTCAACTGCACCACTGCCAGCATATCTTTTGAAACACTGGAATAGCAAACTCCGTATGCCACTCCATATTCTCAACTGCACCACTGCCAGCATATCTTTCATGCAAGCATGCTGGCGTCTTAGCATAGCACATTTCTGCATTTTAATTGGTGCTGAAGGGTGAATTTTCATTCATCTTTCAGCACCAATTAAAAACCAAAATTCTGCAACAACCAACGTTTTGCAATGTTGCCAAGCGCTCTTTTGTAAAGGAGGGCCAGGGGAAAGAAGTTTAAGCAATATAAAAGAGTGCAGACTGATGACTTCTTTTTTGGAAACCATGCTTATAGAAAGTCTGCCAATTCATATGTGAAGCATAGCAATCTTATCCTCATGGAGAAGGGGAATACAATTGAAGCACCTGTAAAAACTGCACCCTGTTTTTTGTCGTTCTGAAGATGAAACACAACTGGAGCCATTTGTGTGAAAACGAATAAAGATGCTAGTTAGAGGGACTTAATTTCCGATGGGGTGGCAACGGGGATGATAATTTAATACTTTGAATTTATATGTTCTACACAGGCTTTCGATGCCTATACAACTGTTTCCTCAGTCTGAGTAGTACAACTAATTTAGTGCCCACATGTCACGCTTCATCATTCGAGGGTGTCCATAAACTGCTCACCGAGGCGTGAAAATTCATTGCCTCCTGTCGTGGGAAGGGTGGGGTCTCCGGAGTTCCTCATTAGAGGGTGCTACAGGTTTGCAACAATGTACCTGAATCTGTAGCTGCA
The DNA here is from genome assembly GCF_052857255.1 of Amblyomma americanum. Classification (NCBI taxonomy): domain Eukaryota; kingdom Metazoa; phylum Arthropoda; class Arachnida; order Ixodida; family Ixodidae; genus Amblyomma; species Amblyomma americanum. Next base: position 87,835,620 of record NC_135498.1, on the reverse strand, counting down.
AAGCAAGTTTTCTTTTTCTTGTTTTTCTTACTTCCTGCCCTGGTACATAAATAATTAGCCACGCTTTGATCCGTTAAGCTATGGCATCATTAGCGTTGCATGACTGGGGGAATTGCATAACGGTGCAAGTCTGCCTATTGTATTTACATATGACGCTAATTGCATGCGGTTTGCGGGCATGTCAGTCTGGAATGCCACTGACATCAGCCTCGTATAGAACATAATGGGGTGATTCAATGCAGTGGGTAGCTTTAGCTCGCACAGCAGACACATAGCTAGGTGCATCCAAAATGACAGGGAATGCCCAGTTAGTATGTTAACGGCAATCACTCCCCAAGTACAAGCTTGGCCATCCCGTTCCGGCACCCCGCTCAAGGACAAGTCTGATATATGGCAGTTCTTCAAGCTCAATGTAATACTACAGTAGAGACAACACAGGCTGCTGAATGCTGGCTAGGTGTTTTTTGTCACACTTTACAAGTCTGTGCTCATGAAAAAACAGTGTATTTCTGGTTAATAAAATAATGAGGTTCACATTAGTATGTGCTTACTTTTTTTTATGCTCTCACAAATTGCAGCAAAAGCAACAACCTAATAAAATTTAAAGAATACGCTTTCAAAGGCAAAAAAAAAAAAAAAAAACACACCTTCCCTGAATACTCCCCTGTAGTGCAATTACTTCAAGTAAGCTTCTTTTTGTGGCCATCAAACAACTCTGACTTTTTTTCACTGCAGCGTTCATTCAATAAAACCAAAACAATTAGGTCTTTGTGCTTTCAAGGACCCAAAAACTTTGACTTAGTCCTACAAGTTCTGGAGATCTGCAGATATCTAGCTGTACCTCTGATAGGAACATGCTGGGTAGACCGCAGGGAGATGAAATAGCCAAGTATGTACAGTTGCTCACGAGTTGCATTAGATGTCACAGGGCTTGCAAAATAAATCATCAAGACACCACACCTGCCTCCTTTTAGCATTATAAAAAACAAAAAAACTCATTATGAAAATGATTGGTTCCTCTATTATGAAAATGGTTTATGGTTTATGGGGGTTTAATGTCCCAAAGCGACTTGGGCTATGAGGGATGCCGTAGTGAAGGGCTCCGGAAATTTTGACCACCTGGGGTTCTTTAACGTGCACTGACATCGCACAGTACACGAGCCTCTAGAATTCCGCCTCCATCGAAATTCGACCGCCACGGCCGGGATCGAACCCCATCTTTCGAGTCAGCAGCCGAGTACGATAACCACCGAGCCGCCACGGCGGCTTATGATTAAAGGCAATACAGTAGCAACAGTAGTCTAGATGTCCAAATTTCTTGCTGAATCTTAGTCTTTCCTCAGCAAGAACTTTCAAGATTTGATTTACGGCACCTAATTATGAGAACCGACTGAGGCAAATATAAAAATTATGTATATCTTTGTTATCCAGAATTTCAGGCCAGACATTACAATTAAGATAAGTTACAAATGTACACTGACTGCTTACAAGATAATGTGTGTTTAACAATTCCAATTATACTATGCAAAATATTAAGCTGTGGGCTTATAAGTAACAAATAAAATTTAACAAAAGAAAGAAAAGGTTGATATTAAAAAAAAAAGATTACAAAACTCCCCTTCACAACATTGTGCCCACATGACACCTAGTGCAAGCTGTATACTTCTCCGACGCTGATAAATTGGCTACACCCTACGGCTGCTACGCTTAGAGAAGCACTCAGTATGACAACTGCAAGCCAAAGCCGGTGCATGTGTTTGGACATTCCTCAATTCAAACATAAATGGAGAGTTACAGACCTGTCGTTTTTCAGCCGGTCAACACATACGTGTGAATGTGTGTGTGGCGTTTTCACTCGTGAAAATTAACCCATGACCTGCGGGCAAAAGCATTGATGCAAATTATATCTGGCACCGGGGCAGATCCTCACTACAATGTGCACTAGGGAAGCTCAGCTGGAAAGAGGTGCTCTGATCGAGTGCACTAACAGCCTGTGTGAAAGCTTTCTCCTCTAACACTGCAAGTGAGAAATATCACATCAAACCCTTAATTGATACTGTGCCAAAGCACATCCCATGAGTGCTTACCAAAGGAGTTTGTGGCGGCACCCCCAACATAAGTTTTGCAGGTTCTATCGAAAGCACCAATGCAGAGTGTTACCCACAATTGGACTCGCATGTGTTTGGGTGCTTTACTGTAATTATGAAGAAGCACTACAGCCCATAAAAAAAACTGATGTGGCATACATGGAAAAGAAAAAGCTCAGTGGACCCTGGCAGATAAGCAGCCCCTATCACCATAACAGAAAGCAACTGCCTTAATTTCAGAATTCAAGTTCTCCACATAGTCTGCCTGTTTTGTATGCTACTGCAAGCAAAAGCAGTGCAATATACATGTACTATCAGCAACGAATAAAATGTGAACAAGAAAACTGAGGTAGCAACACATATACACAAACCTATGAGCTCCTAGAAAGTATATACAAGCCAGGTTGATTAACACTTCTGTAGAAGAGCCTTTGCACTTTCGAAGTGACATTAACGGATTCGCTAGCACAAAGCTTAATCCCCCTGCCTAAGAACTTGTTATTTTGCGGTTTGTGGCTCAGTTTTCTTGTTCGCATTTCATTTCTTGCTGATAGTGTATACAGATAGAAGTATATGCATAAGGGCATATGCACGTACAGACATATGTAGAAAAGTTTGAGGGATGTGGTTTCGCAAATTTACTTCTTCGCGTTGCCTGGGTAGTCTGCCAGCTAGCTGATATTTTTCATGTGAATGGAGCACACATGTCTGCTCACGATTCAACCCTTAATTTACCTGCTTTGCCCCACCACAAAGAAACAAATAATTGTTTTCCACCAACCCGCACACTTTTGTATATGACTGTATGTGTGTTGGCTAGAAGGATCTGCCTATGATGTTGCCATAAACTCAGAGAAACATTTTGCCCATACAAGCCGCCCCTTTCTTTAATTATTTGCGACGCTTGAAGCGTGGCACTCACCTGGGTCCTTCCTCCGACGAGTCCTTCAGGCTGCCTTGCCCCCTGGCCAGCTGGGATCCGCGCAGCATCCTTCCGTCGCCTTCAGGCATGCCGGGCGGTGTCTGGCGCATTCCTAGCCGGAAAGCAAGTTGCCAAAGAGAGCCCGCTAAGGACATCACCGGACCCGTTACCAGCACTGGAGGCACTGTTCACGGCGGCGTCAGATTCTGCTTCATTGTTTCAGCGCTCGAGCTCACCGCCGCCAACGCAGCAGCCATCCGATAAGGCAGACCGCGATCGAACCTCAAACAGTAGTGACGGATTACGCGGCTCGTATATCGCGCTCACGCGCGCAGCGGATCTCCCCGACGGGGGGACGCGCGCGGATCGCGGCAGCTGATGAGAGCGTGTGCGCTGAGGAGCTGGATCGAACGCGGAAGAGGCGACGAAGATACGAAAACACGCCGCTCGCAGTGCAATGACTCCAAGATATGTTTAAGATACGCAACTCTACAAATAAACAGCTATAGCAGGCTCGGCTCGATCGAGGACACAGCCGAAGATGAGCAACTAGCTAGGGGAACCGTGCGCGATTCTCGAGCGCTGCAACATCCGAGCAGCTTTCCATCACTTCCCTGCAGACAAGAGCGCGGCGGCCGTGCGCAAAAGGATTAAAGCACACGCGGAGCAAAACGGTGCGTGCGTGCGTGGAGCGCACGTCGGTCCCCGAGCTGCGAACACCTGCTCCGCGTGCTACACATTTTTTTTTTTTTTCATCACCCGCATCAGTGCAGCAGGGTGCCGCCCTCACACACCCGAGGTGCGCGCGACCTGCGCGACGCGCGCCCGGTCATCAGAGGGGTCCAAGCGGTTCAATGAACCCACGCACGACGGCGCGCACAAAGGATATGCAAAGCGTGCGTACGGTAAATGTGCGCGCGCGTATTGCAAACGCGCGTAATTGTGAAAAAGGGCTCTTACCACGATACGTGCCGCCGCCGGCTTCGGCTACGCACGGGGCGCTCGCGGCTTCTGAGTTTGGTGCCGACCTGACTGCTGCCCAGCAGTTGTCCCACTCCGGAAGCGCTGGTCGCCCGTGCTTCGGTCGTTTGGCCGAACCGCGCTGGTTGCGCGAGTTGAACGTCCGACGATGGCTTTCCCCGCTGGATGGGCAGCGGGGGGGTCTCCCCTCGGCAGACACCGCCCAGCGCCAGCAGCGGCGGATCGATCGCTCGCGGGCGCTGGCTGCTCCGGCACTCTGCTGCCGCTCACGCAAATGACTCGGGCGCACCGGCTGTCAAACGCCGCTGCTGCGAGCGGCAGCGCACGCCGCTTTGTGGTGAGGAATGTCCCTCCTCCGCCGCCACCGCCCCGCTGCCTGTCGCCGGGGCAAGTTCATTGCACCGCGGATGCGGACCGTAGTCCCTTAGCGCTGCTTGCGTGCATATGCCGCACCTGACACCACCGTCACTACCGTGCTCTGCTTCACTGCCAGCCGCTTCTGCCGGCCGCGCGCCAACTCATGCAGCACGATAGCTCTCTCGCGCATCCGGCGCGCGCGACTAGCTTTGATCGTGCAGCAAGGCTGTAGTACGAAGCTCAGAGTGCGAAGGGCACGGTGGGGGAGGACTTCGGCTATTATCGTCAGCGCTTTCATTTTCCGCTACGCTTCGCTTGTTTCTGGCAGCAATCAAGGTGATTGCCAGACCGCGGCCAGACCGCTGTGCGCGATTTATGATCGACTACTTTCTGACCTTTGTTTGGCTTTATTTCTGTCGTTTGGGCCTCATATGCCTCAACATGTCAAATGATCATATTACCAGCAACGAATGTGCGCCCTCGCGCAATTTGAAGGCAGACTTGGTTGCAACGTTACTAGAACTCAACCGTTGGTTGCGCACCTCCCCACTGGCTGACCCAAAATGAATAAGCAAATCAAGGAAATGGGTGAATGCATAGCTTTTTAGAATTGTAGCTGTGATTCTACACTTGTAGCACTTCAGACTTTGTGTAGTCTTTCTTGGCCTTTATTATTTTCGTGGCTGTTGGTTTGTTGCCGAGTATGGAATGCCTGATGCTTTTTTTCATATACAGTGTTGTGCGTTTTTATCGTGACCACTTTAAAAAATTTCCCTGCCTCAACCGCTGGCTCATTTGCCGTGAAACTGCACACAGAGCATGCGTATTATGGTAACTTTTGTATCGTAGCAAGTTTCACAACGGTGCTTACTTAGTTGAGCCGTGCATGATGCGAAAACGTAATCGTCTACGTAGAGATCGGCAACCAAAACCCGCAGACGACGCTTTTTCCCTGAAGGGCGGCAGTAGCGCCATCTGTTTTGGGCAGTGAAAACCGTCACGACAAGGCCGCCGAGGCGAGCATTGCAAACAATATTCTTTAAAAGGTAAAGCCTCGTTAAATCATTTGTTCTGATATTTTTCCGCTTAATTAGTCGAAAATGTTGTAAGCGCTTCAGTAGAAGCAGACGAAACGACAGGAACGGCATATTCAAAGGGCCCGCGCTCCTTGCATCGCTCTCCTCGACGGCCTAGTCGTGACGCTTTGCGCTACCGAAAACAGATGGCGCCACTGCCGCTCTTTAGCGAAAAAGCGTTGTCTGCGGGTTTTGGTTGTCGATCTCTACGTAGACGATTATGTTCTCGCATCATGCACGGCTCAACTAAGTAAGTACCGTTGTCAAACTTCCTACGATACAAAAGTTACCATAATACGCAAGCTCTGTTTGCAGTTTCATCGTAAATGAGCCAGTGGTTGAGGCGGGGAAACTTTTGAAAGTCTTCACGATAAAAACACACAATACTGTACAGAGACTTCCGTTTTTATGCGCCGGATTTAAAAAAAAATTTCTCTGTGCAAAATACTCGCCTAATAGAGAGCAAACAGCACTCACAAGGTAGAATATTACTGCTTAAGTTGTTTCAGATCTAAATGAACATCGGTACTTAATTGCCTGTATTTGGTGGAAGTGGCGAAAAACTGCTTTCGGCTGCGAGTACACTTTTTGCAGACGCGAGCCAAGCAGCCGGTCTTACAGGCTGCGCTATCTGCCAGATGAACATGCAACTCACAAGCGACGACTTATCAGTGTGTGTGCTGTTGCTGTCACATTTTCACTGCGGTATTTAGTAGCAGAAGCAGTGATGTTCCTTGTGATCTTAATTTCGGCGGGCAGACGAACCCCATCTTCGAATGACAGCTCGTTTCTCGCATTCACCGAGCCGAAACGTCGTTTGCCTCGCCGTCCGGCAGATGACGCAGTCTGTGAGATCGGCTGCTTGGCTCGAGTCTGCAAGAACTGTACTCATAGCCGAAAACAGTTTCTCAACTATTCCACCTAACCCACCGCGGTGGCTCAGTGGTTAGGGCGCTCGGCTACTGATCGAGTTCCCGGGTTCAAACCCGACCGCGGCGGCTGCGTTTGTATGAAGGCAAAACGCTAAGGCGCCCGTGTGCTGTGCGATGTCAGTGCACGTTAAAGATCCCCAGGTGGTCGAAATTATTCCGGAGCCCTCCACTACGGCACCTATTTCTTCTTCACTCCCTCCTTTATCCCTTCCCTTACGGCGCGGTTCAGGAGTCCAACGATATACGAGACAGATACTGCGCCATTTCCTTTCCCCAAAAACCAATTATTATCCTTATATTCCCCCAAATACAGGCAAGTACCGACGTTTATTTAGATCTCAAACAACTTAGGCAATAATATTCTAACTTGTGAGCGCTGTTTGCTCTCTGTTAGGCCAGAATTTTGCGCACAGGAATATTTTTTTAATTCTGGCACATAAAAACGGAAGACCCTGTAGTAGTAGTAGTATAGTAGTAGTAGTAGTAGTAGTAGTAGTAGTAGTAGTAGTAGTAGTAGTAGTAGTGTTTATTCAAAAATAAAAAAAAATATAAAAATCAAAAGGAAGGAAAAAATTTTTGCTATCCCCGACATCTGCATGCACCACAGTGGAGACACCTGAGCTGGGGCAGCGGAAATAATGGATAGCAGGCAGAATGGGGAAATGAAATAAAAGAGGTGAGGGGAACCAGAGGCGACAGAAGCTCTCCATAGTTCTCAAATTTACCTTTCTGTGTAGATGGCGCGCAGCACCTACAAATTCATCTTCACACACAAGCTTGGCAGTCTCTCCGCGTGTTATATAACGCTTGCTTAGTGCATGAATTTTGTTGTGTAGCACGAGCGGTCGCATGATTCTAATAAAATGAATAATTTAAATAAGTGCGCAGGTCTCTGTAGGCTACTGCTGAACAGCAGCTTCTCAAGATCATCGTTGAATAAGGCTGTGAGCCTGAACAGGTAATCAGTTCACCTGTTCATTTTGGCAGCCGGCTTAACTAGGAAGCACATGGCGTCGTACTAAGTTTCGCTCTCAAGTCGCGTCTTCCCCGCTCATCTGTGGCAAAATGTGACAGCGCAATTTTTTTTGTTTCTATTTGTAGGACGTCTCCAGTGGCATGCTATTCGCCGCTGCACACATCATGCGTACAACGTGGCCTCATGGAATTTTTCGAGCCGAAGGACAAGTGGGGTGCCGACGAAGTTCGCTCAGGTTTGCATTCACCTTGTACTGTCCTCCGATGAGCGCATTTGGCCTCTTCCAGCCCACACTTTCCTCGTCTTTTCCGCAGGAGCGAAGTAGAACATTTTGCTGGTCTTTCGTTTGGTAAAGCTGGTCGTTTCAACGATTAAATAACATCAATACGAGCCCGAACCTTATTTGCGATACCGTGGGAAAGTGTCCATCGCACGAACGACCACAAGCGCCTTTGTGTTCAGCTTCAAATACTGTCAAATCGCAGAACGGTAAAAAAAAAGAAGCGTAATGCAGCATGAACCACGATTCGGGATTTAGTTCAAAGGAGACGGTGGTCGGTCAGACGTATGTTTTACAGCAGTTTTATCTGAAGCCATAATATTGAACTTGTTTTTTGGCTACTGGCTCTCATCATACCGCTTGCATGCCATCGTTTTGTTTTCTTTCAAGTTACTGTGTTTCGATCATTGATGTTTCTAATCAAAAGTATGGTCACAGACTAACCTGCAGGTGATGCTTGTGCTTCGCAAAAAGCATACTGTTAAATAGATGCTGTGTACAAACTAAAATCAGCGTGTGTTGATTTATTACCATATTCTAGCGACAAAGAGGTTACGTTTGCTGCAAATAGGGCCGTTATAACCTGAAAAGACCAAAAATTTAAAAGACTAGCACTGCCACCACTGACCGTTTTCACAAGCAAACTGAGTGTCTCTTCGACAGGCCAGATGAAACTGTCCACTTGAATTCTCTCCAAGTTACCCTGACAGTGTGAAATTCAGGCTATCAATTGTAGTGCGCAGGTGCTGACACAAAGGGACTGATACCCTCTTTGGTGGCTCAGTGGCATTCGGCCCCTGATCCTAAGACTGCAGGGTGAAATTTTAGCTGTGCACTCTAAATAGAAACGGGTTAAAAGGGAGTAAGCTAGCACACTCTCTTTGTTAGAGGACAACTTATTGCCTTTTTACTCCCATATAGCTGTAGTCTCGTTTATAGTTTGGCCACTGCATTTTGATGTAGGCGAAACGGAAAGGGCGCCCAGGTGCATTACGACATCAGCGCAGGTTAAAGAACCTCAGGTGGTCTAAATTGATTCCGAACCTTGCGCTACGGCGTCCCTCATAGCTCAATAGTTGCTTTGGGACATTAAACCCTATATACTGATATTCACAAAGCGATTGGCATGTACATCGTGAAAGGAATTCACTCTGAATAGAAAAGCCTGTACTTGCTGCTTCGTAATCACTGGTGTCCGAGTGTATTTATTGCATCTCGTGTTTGTTTTTATGCCAATTTCTGCATCATTTGCCTGCAGCATATCGTGATGGATTCCACAAGATAGTTTTTCTCTTAATTGTTTACAGGGAAGCCCTGGAGTAAAGATGAACTCCGAATCAAAAGTAACTCCGATCTTCACAAGCTTTGGTATGTGATGTATCGTCAGCATGTCGTAACCGTGTTCAGGTCACTTCAACATTGCAAATCACTCAAGCTTGGTAGTTTCCAAAATGGTGCCGGGCAAAGCAGCAGGATTTGGCTCTAAATAATTTTGCACTAATCATTGCAGCAGATAGCTGAGAAACAAGGTACTACGATGCAAGGGAATGATTGTGCACCATTAAAAAGACAAGGATTAAATATATAAATTCAAAATTATCACAACTACATAGCTTGCAGAGAAAGGCATTCATTAATTACAATCCGCATTTCTACGTTGGCATTGTCATCAGGAACAGAAGGATGCCTGATGTGCCTACATCAATTCCTATTGGCGATAGATCTCCATGAAGCTTTGCGCCATACCCCTTTCAGTGGAAATACAGTGGCCTCAACCTTCCGTTCAGCACACTTCTACCTTAATCGTACTTATGTGCTGTACATGGATCACTCTCTGCAGGCTTGTTTATTAGCGATGCACTCGCGTGTTGCTGCAATCTCTCTTAAAAATAAAGTTCTCACCATATGCCCGATGGCAGCTGTCTCCAGAGTGTGTAGTTGGAAATCTTTCAAAGCTCCAGCAATTTAGAGCTGTGGACTTTGAAGATAGTTTTTTGTAACTCAGTACAGGTTTGAAATGCCAGGGGTGTGTTGTGGATTTCACAGCACAGCATCAGGCGAGGGCTGGTCTCTTGAACACTGGGCTTGCTGCTTTTAATGCAAATTGTACTGTCAGTGATGGCAGCGTTTGCGTGCACCACATTTGGGCGAAAGAAATTTCCTCTCCTTGTGTTTGCTCTGTGTACGCATAAAGCAATTGTATTCAATTGCACAGATCCTCTGGAAGATGATTTAGGCATGATTAGCGATAGCTGTAGAACTGTTTTCCACCCGTCGTTCAGAATTTTCTTTTTTTTTTTTTGAGTTTTATGCAGTATTAATGCTAGCTCCCAAGTTATTCTTTGTAATCAATACAAACGATATTCCTGAAGTCGCATCTGCATGTTATTTACATCAGACTAGAGTGGTAGTCTGCCTTATGATACCACTCCCTGTTGCATTTCGGGGTAAATTAGAATCCTGTTACCTTGTCTTGCAGTATTATGTGAGATACTGATAAGTCTGCTTATTGCCATTTCATAGCTCTGCTATTGTTCCCTTGAAGGTACATCCTGCTCAAAGAGAAGAATATGTTGCTCACCATGGAAGAGGCAGCCAAGCGGGAGGTTGAGCTCTTCCCAAACCCAGAGCGCATTGACAAGGCAAGTTGCATAGCTTATGACTATGCGTACCGTTCTCCGAGCTACTTGGTGCAACACAAGACATGTACGATGCATGCAAACTAAGGCTAACACAATGGTTCAGGAGGAGGGCAACCCAGAGAACACTTCAGTTCACTTTTTTCTTGCTCTCTTGTGTTATCTGCATGTGCATAGTTCGTTTGCCTGGTAAAGTGGCTAATTCTGTAATGGTAACATTATGGCATAGCTTCATATCATTGACTCAATGCTATTGCATGAAAGCTGGCCACTCTTCGAAGTGGTATGTTGCTAATGGAAAGACTGGTGTAAAGGCATGTTAAAAGGCTGGATTGTTTGTTTGCCGTTGTGATGAAAAGCTGCTTTTAAGGGAGCTTGTTTTCACTTGTTGCCTTGTTTCAATGTGTTGCTTTCCTTCCTTTCTACAAAATACAAGTTTTGTTTGAAAAGTACTATTTTTACTCAGAAATATGTCTACCTGTTTTCATTTGTTTTTTTTTTTTTCAAAGTTGTCCTCTCCAAACTTGGAGGTCGACCAATGTGTGAATCTCTATCAGGACAAGACTCAAACTTTATTACAAACTAGGCAAGCGAAGGAAAGGAATTTTTTTTCTAATGACGCTACTCTGGAAAGTCCTGCTTTCGGGCCACCTTCAAGCCTTCAGAGGTGACGACATTTGCTACCATTATTGCACAAAGGTTTCATGTTCCCCTTCCTTTTTACCTTTTTAACCTCCGTGGTGGCTCAGTAGTTATGGCGCTCGGCTGCTGACCCGAAAGACGCGGGTTCGACCGGCCGCGGCAGTCGAACTTCGATGGAGGCAAAATTCTAGAGGCCCGTGTACTGTGCGATGTCAGTGCACGTTAAAGAACCCCAGGTGGTCGAAATTTCCGGAGACCTTCACTACGGCGTCACTCATAGCCTGAGTCGCTTTGGGACGTTAAACTCGCATAAACCTTCCTTTTTAAGAGAGCCGCGTGAATGATTCTTTGCAACTTAATTGTTTTGTTTATTATTTGTAAAAAATATTCTTTGAAACTATTAGAGGGAGTTACAAGGAGTGCAATATAACGGCTAACTCAAGATGTTCGAAATTCTTCTGGAGTCACCTTTTAACATGCAGTGGCACCACACGAAAGTGCAAGCATCTGGGGATGTTTCCTTGGGGCGATCAAAGTTTAAATACAAGCCCTTCATATTTTTTTCTCTGGTTTCCCCTGAACTTTGCAGTGGATTGAATGGTCAAGCTTGTTTCTTTGTCTGTTAAAAGCATTGTTTCAAAAACCTGCCATATGCACACTTTGACCACTCTATTAGTGTTCCGATGAAATGAAGCAGTCGGTGACCATAGTCCAAAAAGGAAAGATTTTTCGAAGCCCGTGCAGGCTTCTTGTTCAGCTGAGTTGAGGTCTTCAGGAGGTGCGGCGAGTTTATAGGCAAAGAATATGATATAATGATCGGGCTTGGCATGGGGCCTTCATTCTCATTTGAAGTTTCTTGCGTGGTCTGGATGATTAAGGATTCCAGCAGAAGATGTGTCGTCAGGTTCCTTAATTTGGATAAGATAAAGGCGTTGCCCCAGTCACTCTGGTGGCCGGTGTCGTGTGCATGGCCTGCAAGCGCATTCATGGCACGCGTGTTGTTTTTTTTGCTTAACGTTGATGATCCTTTATCTGTCTCGAGAATTTTTTCGTCTCTCTGATGTAGGCATGTTTACAGTTCAGGCAAGATATCTTGCCAGGATACCTTGCCTAAACTGTAATCATGCCTACATCGATAATATGCTTGCAGTTGCCATCTAAAGGATGCCAAATCTGCCTGAAGCAAAGAAATCAAAGTTACATCTACAGTAAAAGCTCGTTAATTCGAACTTCAGTAAATCGAATTTCGGGATAATTCGAACCGTACTACTTGGTCCGGCCTAGCTCCATAGAAGTCCATGTATAAAAAAGCCCGTTAATTCGAACGTGAGTTGGTTCTGCCACGGTTAATTCGAAATACGCGCCGCCGCGCCTGGGCGGCGTGCCGCCTGGCACATGGCGAGAGCAGGCCTTGTCGCGAGGCTGCAGTGGCTGAGTTGCCTCCAAAATGGGGGAGAGAAGGTAAAAGCGGGTAAAACCGGTGCCAGCACCCGGCGCAGAGGCTGGAGGGCAAGGGGTGGCAGCTGTGGCAACAGCTACGCCCTCTCTCTACCTCCGAGAACTGCGACTTCCGGTTTTTAACTGCCAATCTCAGAGGCCCAAGAATCTTGTCGTATAGCTGCAGTTGTTAACCGATGGATGGCGCAACCAGCACAAAAAATACAGCGAATCCAGTACATCGCAGCTCCGCTAGCACTCGACTGTAGCTGCAGTTGTTAACCGATGGATGGCGCAACCAGCACAAAAATACAGTGAATCCAGTACATCGCAGCTCCGCTAGCACTCGAGAATTGAACGAATAGGAGGAGCCTTCGTCAACGTCTTTGTCCTGAACTCGCGGTGGTCTCGGCCGCTTTCGGCAGCCTCGAGTTTTCTGGTTTTCGGCGCGCTTACGACCTTTGTTGTGCGGATCGCTTGAAAAGTTAGGCCTCGGTGGTGTGCTTCGCCGTGCTGACGTGCGGTTTCAGAATGGCGTGCGCCCGCGGTAAATACCGCGCCAAAACACTGAAGGATAAATGCGACATCTTACGGGAAGTGGACGCCGGAGTCTTGTCGAAACAAGAAATCGCCAAGAAGCATGGAATACCGAAGAGCACGCTGTCCACTTACATAAAAAATAAGAGGGCGATTGAAGACGCCTTAGAGGCAGAAGTTGCCAGCGAAAGGAAGAGGATGCGGCTGGCAAAGTACCTCGACCTCGAAAAAGCGCTTCTCCTCTGGATTAAGGAGATGCGTGCTCAGGACATACCGCTGAGTGGCCCCGTCATATTGGCGAAGGCAGCGGACTTCGCCCTGCGGCTGGGCTACGACGACTTCGCAGCTTCAGATGGGTGGCTGCACCGCTTCCGTGAAAGGTACGACCTTGTGTTTCGTGCGGTGTCAGGGGAGATGAAGGCTGTTAACTTGGAAACATGTGAAAGTTGGCGCTCCGAGGTCCTACAAGGCTACCAACGGAAGTACTCTCCGCAGGACATTTTTAATGCTGATGAGACAGGCTTATTTTTCAAGTTACTGCCCGCCAAAACGATCACGTACAAAGATGACAAGTGTACGGGGGGTAAACGAAGCAAAGAGCGAGTAACGGTGATGGTTGCGGCAAATATGACCGGAAGTGAAAAGCTACCGCTGTTCGTGGTAGGAAAGTCGAGCAATCCTCGCTGCTTCAAGAACATCAGGCCCCTCCCAACAGACTACGCGGCAAACAGGAAGGCTTGGATGACTGGAGAGTTGTTTAAGCAGTGGCTCATGAAGGTAGACAAGAAGTTCGAGCGCTGTGGCCGCAAAATCCTTCTTCTTGTCGATAACTGCTCTGCGCACAAGATTGGAGTTCAAATGAATGCCGTTGAGTTGGCCTTTCTTACAGCCAACACAACGGCAGTGCTGCAGCCCATGGACCAGGGCATTATAAAAAATTTGAAGACATTTTATCGGCGCCACATACTAGAAAGAATTATTCTATGCCAGAATTACGAAGTGACGCTCTTGAGTGCACTGCATATGCTTGGCAAGGCGAGCACGTGGACGAGCCACCTGCGCACGGAGACTGCGTCACTAGCGTCACCACTCCCATGTCGGACTTTCTGAAAGACGTTTCCTTTGCCGACTACGTAGACGTGGATGCGAGCGCAGTTGTCTGTGGTGTGACCACAGACGAGGACATCATTTCCCAAGTTAAAAGAATAGAGCCTGTCGCTGCCAGTGACGACGACGAGGAAGACGACGAGGCACCGGTGCGGCCCTCCGCTGCGGAAGTCATGGCCGGACTTAATGCCGCCCACCTGTTCTTCAGTTTTGAAGAAAGCGAAGAGGAAGCCTTCCGCAACATTCGCTCTTTAGAGCAAAAAGTGCTTGCTGTTGCCTTCAAAGAAAAAAAGCAGACCACAATTACGAATTTTTTCAAACATTAAATTGAACTGGCGCCATGCCCTGCTGCTTCCTGGTCGCGGTGTCCTGTTTTTCTTCATTGCTTTCGTTAGTTCGAACTTCGTTTAATTCGAACTGGGATGGCGTCCCCTTGCGGTTCGAATTAACGAGCTTTTACTGTAGTACATTCTCACAAAAAGCTGCAAGTTTTTCATGCGCATCTTTTGAACATGGCACCTCAAAGGGTTAATAAATATGGAACTGCTTTGTCTAGTGGCGGATATGAATCCACTTAGTCTTTAAGTGCAGAGAGTGTACCTGAAATCTTAAAAAAAAAAAGGAGAAAGACTGCAAATTTTATAGTGTGCTGTAGCAACTCGGCTGTAAGGACTAACAGAAGCCTCGTCTAGTGGCGGATATGAATCCACTTAGTCTTTAAGTGCAGAGAGTGTACCTGAAATCTTAAAAAAAAAAAGGAGAAAGACTGCAAATTTTATAGTGTGCTGTAGCAACTCGGCTGTAAGGACTAACAGAAGCCTCGGCTCCTGGAGTTTTGAGAAATTCTGGTTACAAAGAAGTAGTTGGTGGAAGCATTTCTTATTTATAAAGAAAATGATGATCAGCTGGATTGCGGGAAGGAAAAAAAGGCTACTGTTGGTGCTCCGAATCAACCCTGTCGGCACAAACCACGGTCACTCTGTCCCAAGAAATATTTTAGTCCCATCACCCTACTGGGGTTCTTGGTTACGATACTCAACTGTGACACTGCCAGCCTCCACATAGACACCCCATTTACAGCCATCTCCGCAGACTGTACTTTAAAGTCATTCCATTTGATAGTCCAAGAGAGAGATAATTTCGTGTGGGTTTTCAAGTGATGTTGCCTATGCTTCAGCTTGCACTAGGGCTGCTTCATTCTCCGTCATCAAACAGAAGTTGTCCTGGTGTCTGAAACCCTGCAGTGAGGCTCATTGGCTTCACAGCTTCTTTACTGTCAGTTCCCTGCCTAAGCGTTTTTTATAAATAAACGTAATATGGGGCAGGAGAGTACACTAGGAGCATGACGAAGTGTTTCCTGCAGAATGATATTTACCGCGGTGCTTGCTCGTTTCTTCACTCGCCTTGTATATTTTTGTCTCACTTAGTTTGCAGTGCTTCCATGACTTTGCTGTGTGCTCTCTCTTTACTGCCTCAGGTGAAGGAGAGCATGGAAAACCTTGAGGCAGTGGTTCGCGAACGCAACGAGGCCTACTTCTTGCTTGAGACTGGCGAGACGGGAGAGCAGCCTTCAGTTCTAAAGGAGAACATCTATGGCTTCGTTCGCAAGTGAGCTGCCACTGCTGCTGTTTCATGCCACTTAGGGCAACATTCTCATCAGCCACTGTGGTTGTGTAACCACTTTTAGGCTTTCACTGACAGCTGCAGCAACTGATAGCAATCAGTTTCACAGTATTTGCTTATGGAGCAACCATTTTAATGCGAAAATCTGTTGTCACCGGCTTTGTGAGAAAAAAAATCCCTGGAAAAGCAACCTAGGTCATGCGACCTTGTGGCATCATTACAACCTGCCCACTCGGGTTGTGAGCGAACTGCCTACCATGGCAGGTGGCAGTTAAATTAATTATTGAATGCAAGTGGTTGCTGAGGTAGAGAAACCTCGGTCTCGCAGGCTCCACCAATGGCAGCACCTGCCATCGCAGTGCAGTGGCGCATCGCTTGACCACTGCACCACTATGCCAGGAGCGGTACAAGGACTCGCAGGGATCTGTAAATGTAAAGTACCGAATGACCAATTCGGCGTATGTGGGCATTAACCCATTATCGCTATCTGAATAGCTTCCATCCGTAAACAGATCCGGACACAGAACCAAAGTGAAAACCGAAGTGCTAGCCCACCTAAATTTGGCCTAACTACACAAATCGACCGTCAATTCTTTTTAATTACATGATTGACAGCACTTCTTTACTGATGGTGGCAACCTCCCGTGAGCCAAACGATTTTTCCTTGCTTGAGGGTGTCAAGAGATAAACGGGAGACAAGGATGAAATTGTTGGCTGGTGTTTGAAAACATCCGACGCAAGAGTGGAGCAGCAGGCAGCGAATGTGGGCTTTGAAAATAATTTGAACTATGTGGCGGTTGATAAAGACCTGTGCAATGTGCAAAACTCAAAATTAGAAGCGCAGTTTTGTGCATTTAGCCCTGAGGTAAGCAACACCTGGTGATTGTAGGGCTACTGGAGCAGAAAACAAGCAAGCTAAAAATTTTTCCAGTTACTTTCGCTTGAGACTTCACTGATAAAGGTGTACTCTTTGGTGCTTATTTGTACCTGTGGATATTAAAAACCACATGTGGCTCTGAATATCAGTGTAGATCTGTAATCATGTGTATAGGTGGAAAGCAAAAGGAACATGGTCACATTTTTCCACACTGTTTTCCCAGAGCATGTGTGCTTGTGGACTCGGCCAGTTGGTAGGCTGAGCAAGGGAGGCATGTAATGAACGTAAGACCACTGTGGTAAAATTGTTTCCGTCCAATTCTGTACGGTTGTTACCATCTGCCTTTCTGGGGAACAGTGCCAGTCCCAGTGACAGTGCAGCAAGGCAAAGGCCAAAAAGAATGAGAATGAAATAGAATTCAAAAGAAATCCTTGTTACCCCTCCCATCATTGATCGCATAAGCATCGCTTCACCATACCCATATGCTTGAGACAGTCATACGCAATACTATTGCACTTGAAATGTGCCAACTAGTCATCCGCACCCAGCTATGTTTGTAAGCAAACAGTGCCTCCATATTTGCACATGCCCTTCTAGTCTGCACAAGTCATGCTTTCAGAAATAGGCTTGATGCCTATTTCTGTGCAGTGACATGGGCTGTACGGTCATGGTGCGTGCCAGTACGAAAACATTTTTACTTGCTAGTAGTGCATGCATGCAGTGAGGATATTGTAATGGGAGGCTCCATGTTAATGGGAAACACCTAGGATTTTTATGTGTAGAGGAAGATATTAGTACACGACAGGTTTTATATCTCACATATGTTGTGTTGCAGCCTCTGTGGTTGAAATCAAACTCATTATCTTTTGTTTAGTTTAAGAGCGTATTAGTTACCGAGGCACCACGGCGCTTGTGACTGGGGGAAAAAAAACAAATATGTTCTGTAGAGCTATTCAATTGTCAAGTCTACAAGAGAAGCGCTACATGAATTCTGCTTCAACCATACCCAATGCAGTCGTGAACGAACAAGGTGCTAGCATCATTCATCGGCTAGTAGCATGCCCATCTGCATAAGTTGGGAGCTAAGGTCATTATTTTTGGATCATGTCAGAAGTTGCCATGACTGATCACCTGTCTTTATCAATTTTGAACATTTCTCTAATGTCTCAGTGCGGTACTTGCTTACCCTTATTGCTAGTTGAGGTTAGCAACTGGGAAGGTGTTGCGAAAAGCAAAGACGCCACTTACTCTGATGCCGATAATGACAGAGTGGAAACTTCCTGTTGCCTGCGTTCTCTAATTTGCTCACACCAAACAACTCGTTCACTAACACTTAGCAGCCCTTCATTCTCGTTACTATGCAAACATCTGTCAAAGAGCATCTTCCAAGGTCTTTTTTTTGCACCAAAACTGACAGCAATGTTTAAATGCGCCAACACACCACTCATGCAATCGAGCAAATGACGCTGTTCCAATTCTCCATGGTCAAGTTCATGACGCTGCCGCAGTGTGGTGTTGATTTCGGGAAAGTTTACAATAGTCAGCAGTCAGCAGCAGTCTTTTACTAGTCAGGTGGGGTTATTGCTTTACATACAATGAATAAATGCTAGCAGGCAGGTGGTGGTTATGTATAGTGATGGAACATGTTATATGTTTTAAGAGTTTGTTGGAACCTCTACATTCTGCAAAATATGGTATACAATAAAGACAAAAGTACTGGTCATAGTATCATTCTTCATCATGCACTTTATGAACCGTGCACATTGTCTCAGTAACTGATTTGCCCAACTTTGGTAGAACTCTCTAAGTTAGTTGTGGACTTCTCCAAGTGCACCACCGTGCAGCTTGCCACTGTAATTTATACCACCTTGCACAACCGCTTGTCTTTTTCTAACCTGTCAACTGCTATGTCTACCTGAAGGTCTGTCTGCAACCTAAAGAAATTTCAGGACCTACCTGAAGCAGCTCTGCACTGCAGCATATACTGCAATTTTTTCACTGCTAAGCTGTGTGTGGTTGGATGTGCAGGAATGCATGCACTTGTGGTGATGTGTTCAGGGTGTAGGGTTGAAAACAGCTGCTTCATTTTTGCAGGACAACATTGAAGCTGTTGCTCAAAGTTGCCCTGCACATGCTGGGATGTCTTTTTTCATTTTTCATGCTGACCAAACTGATTAGTTAAAATGAATTATTTCGGACTCCTGATTATATGCAGAAAGTTTCCATAAATTTGCCTTAAAGGTTGTAGTGTGTCAAAACAAATTTCAGACAGCACGATTTCTGGGAAGGTAGCCTTTTTCTTAATACTCTGCACACTTCTCGTGTAGTGAAAAATGTAACATTCCTTGGCACATGCTGATAGTAGTGGTTACAGCTGTACAAACCTGGTCACTCCGTGTCAGCACCCCGTGGGGGATATTGGCAGGCTTGGGATGCCCGGAAAATGCACTCGTGCTATGAAAGTCTTGCATTTCATATTCCTGGTCAATGGTATGAAAAGTGCTTTTAAATTAAGGCCTTCATTATAAAAATTGTTTCATTGTTTATTTGACAGTTGTGCTGTAGTTAAACCATTTCATGTGTCACTTTAGTTTACTCATATTCCACTCTTGTTATTGGTTAAAATGTTTAATTTCTATCAAAAAACAAACAGAAAATTAATTTAGAGGAAATTCACTGGTTGTGAACCTGTGTGATGACGCTTTAGTTAGTTAACATGGCCTATTCAGGCTCTCCTGAGGAACTGGAGCAGCAAGTCCTGAATTGCTCTAGTACTAGTGAGAGCTATCCCTGCGTGCCTCACGTAACTGCTGACAGTACTGCTTCGGTTGAATGTCCGTAACTGGTTCACGTTACATCACATAATCAGACACCCTGCCACCATTGTTGACCTTGTGGGATGGCACTAAATGTTCGATAATGCTTCTTTGTACCCCTCAAAAACACTTCTGTGCTCAGCATCATTGAGGTTGGTGCCACATGTCTTTTCACCGAACAGCTCCATATGCCTGAAATGATGCAAACGCACAGGCAAGAAGATGGCCTCTCACTTGATTTGTCCTTGCAAAGGATTATTGACAGGTGTGCTAGCATTCGCTGGGCCTGGGGTGTGCATCATAGCCACTGAAGTTAGGGACATGATGGAATTTACTCTTTGATGAACTGAGGTCATTACCCATTCCTTGATTGTGTTGTCATGGGCATCTCTTGTACATATTACACCTCAACACACAGCAGGCTCAAAAAATATCTTGGTCTTCTTGCCTTTAACTTATTAATTGGATCTAGTTTGTGTAATAGTGTGTGTACAGTTAACATATGACTTCTAGAGCAAAAGTGACAGCAATACTCCCATGCATTTCCTTTCTGCCTCTTTGTCAAGGAGGGCGGCAGCCATTATGGTAGCACCTCTTTATAGGCAGCTGTCATTCTCGATGCAAAATACAGGGCATCGAAATTTGGCAACAATGAATTCTTTGAGAGGTCATGTGATTCTAACTGATACCAAAGTGGCCACTACATGCAGCATTTGTGTAATAATATTTAGGTCAGTATGCTTATAAGTGCAAAAATATTATACAGTAGAGCCCCTCTATAGCAAAGTCACTCAGACCAGCAAAAATCTTTACTATATCATAATCTTTACTGCATCAGTTGGCGATGACATGGCTTTGAGGATACACTCTGGCTACTTACTAAATACAAAGTGTTGGCTTATAAAGGAAACATTCATGAATACCTTCCATCCTGCTCTTATCGACCCTTTATGTGATAATTACTTATTTTCAGTTACACATTTTATGTTATCACACTGTCAATGTCTTGCGGAAGTACCACATTTGCACAAAAACAGCGCGGCTATGAATATAACGCCAGTTTGATACCATGTGAAAACCAAAGCTTTGCGTGGACGCGGCGTCATCTTCCACACCCTCAGTGTCATTTAAGAGGCAGTCGTTAAGAAACGCGCATGAAACAGTCGAGCATGGCAAAACTGGCCACGCAGTGCTGGCGCTGCCTTGCTGCCAACGTACGCCTTCCCTGCTCTACTCATCACTGCGCTTTTATTAGCCTTTCTTTCTCGGTGAACCCCGCCGCCTTCTTTCTACGTTCATAGCCAGCTTTACATTTTGTTCCGTGCCCGCCGCGCACCTTTCCTCACAGTCCCAAGCCTTTTGAAAAGTTGGCTTCTTGCGCTCATGAGGTTGGTGGTGAAGCTATCTAAATAAAAGCGCTAATTTATTGTTTCTGGCATCCATTTGTCTCAAAGCGTTGGTGTCGCGGTCCTCGATTTCGCGTGTGCCGCGATGTCGTCATTCTTCGAGATGTGTGCCGTGACGGCCAGGCGTTCTTTGCTATAGCCGTTTCTTGTAAAATAATCTTTATTATAAACGAAAAAAAAAAATGTACGATCGTCTATGAAAGGCAAAATGGGGCAGCAGTTTCACTTTAGTATATCCAAGTTTTTACTATAACCGAGTTTACTATAGCAGGGTTCTGCTGTATCTTAGAGCTTAATGTCAACTCTTGTTGACGCAGTACATTGTTGATTTTGCACTGCTCTTTACAGGAGCACCCTTGGTAGTACCATTATGGTGTGGCAAAGCATGAGCACTATCTCCTCCCTGCACTTTACCCCCCTGCCACCTGTAGAGAAGCACAGTTTGAATGCAGATATCATACATTAGTGCACTTTTCAAGACAGCATAAATGCTGACACAATATGACAGACAACTCTCAGTAAGAAAAATCGTGATGCATTTAACAGCTAGGTTATATGTGGCAGTGTCTCGTCACATGGGGCTACAGAATGTCACTTTGTATCATTATACATGATTTCCAGTGTCGAATTTAGATCAGCATTAATTTGTAACAGCCAGCACCTGTGCATGGTTCTATCAATATAAAGCATGCATCTTTTCAGTTCCGCCATAATCTCTTAGCATGCAGTGTATGTTCAAGGATCGGTTCCTGTGTAAACTGGTAATGGTTAGCAACTGAGCCGACACCAGGATATCTGTGGCATGGTGGTGAGTGAAAGAACGGGCCAAGAACGAGTCAGAGTTTCAGCTGGCAATACACCTCTATGTCTTTGCTTTACAGAAAAATAAATGGAACAAAAGACATTCAACGGCGAGAGCTCCACTCGCTTGCCAGTGACGGGGTCTAATATACGGGCTGAATTATAATTCTCTCCTTGTGAGGGTCTGAAGGAAGCACTCGAACCATTTTTTTGGTGGAAGCTCATGACCCCTTGCCTCTACTTGGTGCTGTCACTGTGGTTAGCAGCGGTCCACCTGAGGCTTTAATTGGCCATTAGCCGATGCTAGAAAATGGCTTGCTGATTCTTTTCGAATTTTTTTATTTTGAGGTAGGGCCAACTTGGAATGGTAAGTCGCCCGGGAAACCGCTTGCACCTGCACCACGCCATTCACTTTGCAGTGAGCATTGTGCACAGTCTCATAACTGGTGCATAGCTGGTCCCTGAGCTCTGCAGTTGTGCATGTACCTTGTTGAACCTTGGCGAATTTATATTGATAAACATTAAATATCCAGGCAATGCTTGCCGGAATGATTTTACTCAGAAATAAAAACAGATGTGATGCCATCAGTGAGCACTCTTAGTTATCCGCTTACAGGTCACGCCACGTACGGGCATGAGAGTGGAGAAGTGTTGTAGCATAGCACCGTGCAGTACTGTGGGCACTGAGCTGTACTGTGGGCACTGAGCTGCACCTGCATATTGGGAATCCCTGTGCAGGTGTAGCTGGGTTTCACTGTCCACGCCACCTCCCACGTTTAGTAACCTGGTTCTATTTGGGCATGCACATGTTCAGTGCGCCTCGCTGGTGCAGGTCCCCCTTGCTGACTTTCTTAGGCTTGATAATCACGTCTGGAATAAAGGTCCACATTTAATCACTGAATTTCGACATTTTGGTGAGTCTCCGCTTGAAGGACATCTGAATTGAAGATGACAGAATCTTGGCAGCGTAAGAGCACCCTCACTTACCATTTTTAGCGGCTTGTTTTAAGGTTTGGAAGAAGGCATTTTAGAGAAGCTTTTGCAGGTTCTGCAGGGCGAGTTTGGGAGAATTTATGGCCTTTAAAATTTAGGTATGTCCTCCTGTAAAGGGGCTATTTAAACCACAAAGCCCTTCATTCATAATTTGCTTCAAGGAAGTTTAAAATGAGCCTGAAAAGCGTTGTGATCCATGCCGCCTTGATGGTGTAAAATTACGACAGTCACTCGACTCCGGTGCCTTTCCCAACATATGATGAGTAGGTATGGCTGTTGCAAGCCAGACTTAATTATTAAATGTTAATTTTCACTTCCTGATACTGCTGTCAAATGCCAAAAGGTACTAAGCATATTATTCGTCGCACGGCTGTGAACTTTGCGTACTTGTTGATGGAACTTGTTTCTTTCATAGCCTGGAATGAAGTTCTAGAAAACTGTTGCGCTAGTCTATGGTGGTGAAACAAGCCTGCTTGTGTATACTAGAATATGTATTGTAGTGGTGGCTTGAGTGTCAGCGTTTTCCTACCATGCAAACAGTGAGGGCAAATGCTAGAGATTGAGCTCGCATCTCAGTACGGGTAGGCTTTCCCTGTTGTCCAATATAGACGGAGTTCTTGCTTTGTGACTACTCTTTTTTTCTTGTGCAATAGCATTAGAAGCCTCATCGGGGAAAAAGAGCTGCGTCAGGTAATTCCCGGGTGGCAGGTAGCGTCACCTGCTAGTCATGGCCGAGAGCGTGCGGTAAGAGCAACCATGGTCTCACAGGCCACATTGGGAAGCCTCATCGGGAATAAAAATTGGCACCACATAAATACTAAGTGGCAGGCGGTGTATGGGATGAGCCCGGGAAGAGTAACCTGGGTCTCACTAGCCCCACCAATTGCGTCCAGTAGAGTCATCAATAGCATCGAATGCTATCACATTGGCAAAGGATAATGTAATCAGGTCTTCATGGGAATTTTTTTTTTTCATCAGACACGGCTTTGTTAAAGCGACGATTAACGACTCCTGCCCAACACCACTGGGACATCTCCAGCTTTTAAACCTCTAATGAAGATGGTGGCTAACTGACCCGCTGTGTTGCCCTCCACTCTTGCAGCTTCGCACTGAAGGAGCGCCTGATGCCTCGCAAGAGCAACCCGAAGGGCTACTTCCGGCTGTGGCGGGATAAGACCTGGACGAGTTTACGCGTCTCTATGGCGAGAAGATGCAGAAGCGCAAGGAATTCCCGCTACAATATGGCCCGCCGTCGCGTCATCCAGATCCTCAAGCGCTTCCCTAATGTGGACCGTGCACTGCTGCGCGATAAGTTCCCAGACTTGGACATTGACAAGATCGACAAGACCATCAAGGAAAGGGTGCACATTGCCTACGAGCAACAGACCACGTGATGCTGTAGTTGAACAACGCGGGCATTGCGACGCTAATAAAAAAGTACAATTGTAGATGGTAGAAGGCGTTGGCTTTGTTCACTGGTGTAGCGAAAGTACTGTTCTTGTGTGGAGTCTTGTAATGGCAGCTAGCCAAACACTCGAGTGATCAATGCAGTCAGGCCGCGCTAAGGACAGTACTGATTTATCCACAGCTGTGGCATTGTGGGATCTGTTTCTCGCTACCATTACACTGCGATAGTTTACTGGCTCATTCTGTATGGAAAGGCGGAAGCTCAGAATCCCACCTTTTATCGTATTGCTTAAAGACCGCAGTACGAAAATTACTTGATCACTGAATCTAATAGGTATGGTTGCCAACGCAGTTTGGATTTTTGTTAATCTGGTGCTGCACCATAAAATGGCAAGCAAGGCTGTGGCACCTTAGGTCTGTGTCAGTCACGTGGTCGCAGATATAAGTTGACTACTTGTTGCTTGATACCCCCGACTCGAAGTCGTACAGATAAGCCAGCTCCGACTTAAAGTTGTATTTTTTGGAGTGCATTTTGAGGAGATGGGCGGCTGCAAAAGCATGTCAGAATAGGCACAACCGTCTGTATGTTTGTTTGATGTCATGCTGCGAGTTCTATTGCAGTAGAATCGACATTTGGGGAAGCCGAGACCATGTGGTCGAAGAAAAGCAGTTTTTGCCCAATCTTTTTTCCTTGTGGACTTGCGTCAGAGCTGTAAAAGAACTTCTGTGGCACTTTACGTGTGCATTACTTCCACATCGCTCGGGTGTAGCCTTTCCGGGGGCCTTAATTTGCTATGAGGAGGGAACTAGAGTGGATGCCTGCACTAACTCCTGCAGTCTGGGTGACCTGGACATCCAGATCGCCGACCCACCCTGCTCGTTTCCCTTCCCAGTTCCCACTATGGAGGCCACGCTAAACCACTTTTTGAGGACTAGCCCTGCACTTCTGCCAGCAGGCAACTGTCGATCTACGCAGCCAACCATGTCGCCAGACTTTAGCACACCTGGACATATGGACCACAATATGCGAGCCCTGCTAGAAATTAAGGAAACGATCTTGGCACCTTTCTTTAAATTATACCCAAGGGTGAATTTTCGTAGAAAACTTGGCAAGCCCTTTGCTTCTGAAGCTTGGTGATGCGGTAATGCAGGTGGCAACTTTTTTGTGTAAGATTACATGACATTCTGCTGACCGCTGCGCTTCGCATGAATATTGGCTAAATACGCGCTGCTTTCGTTCAAGCAATCTACAGTATGTAGTTGACGAGCTAGCAGTACCATCCCTCCCCAGCTGAAAAAGTCCATTGGTTCTGATCGGAATTTTTCCAATTGGTTCCATTTGGTTTCAGTGGCATCATAAATCAATTGGTTCTAAACTGGAACCAATTAGATTTTCTCCCGGGACCATTGCGGAACATTCTGCCTTGTGCCAACATTTTACAGAGAAATTGAAATTGAGAATTGCACACTGTTAGGGAAGTGAAGCCAACAAACCATCCTAAATGTATCGCACACAAGGAATGTCAGCTCAATACATATCCACAGAACATGCTCTTTGCTTCTACTTATATGACCTTTGTCTGTAAAGTTTCGAGACCGATTTATTTTCTCAAGAATAGATTCCCCAAAACAAATGTTGGTGCGTATGTGTAGCGTTTCTTTTCGGACTAACCTAAGCTATTTATGTGTTAATTGCTGTGGCAGCCGCTGGATGGCACTAGATGTAGAAAAATACGTTGTCACTAGTCTGCGCATTCTACTGTGAGTGAGAATGTGGAGAGATGGACGTCCACCTCGAACATCGTGTAAACATAAAATTCTTTGTGAAGCTTGGCAAAACAGCCGCACAGGCGTATGAGCTCCTTCGTGACGCTTACGGCGAGACATTATCGCTGGGCGCGAGTTCTCGAGTGGCACAAGAGTTTAGTTTTGGGGAGAACGTCGGTGGAAGACGACACTAGGCAGGGGCGGCCTTCAACCTCACGGAATGAAAACAACGTGGCTCGGATCAGGTAAATCGTACAGCAAGACCGCACCATTACAGTCGCATGCTATGAGATGATCTCGACATTAGTAAGACAACATGCCACCAAATTTTGCGTGAAAACTTGGGGAAACGAAAACTGAATGCCAGACTTGTGCCGCACACTCTCACACAGGACCAGAAGGACACGCGGTCATCGGCTAGTGAGCGCTGATTTGCTCTCTGAGGGAGAGAAGAATGCTGCATTCGTTGACAGCATCATTGCTGAAGACGAACCATGGTGTTTTCAATTGCGGCCGGCAGCACGACATGGTGGACAAGGCGGTGATAGCGCCAGTGCCCATAGCGTGCGTCTCTGTTGAAGCAAAGCGGCTTCTTGAAGTTGTGGCACTTTTGGTGCGAATTTTAGAGTCTGGCTAGATAAGCAGCAGTATATGATTGTCGGTCGGTTACTAATAAGATCCTGCGCTTAAGTTTGGGTGCATTACAAGCACGGATTAAAGTTTTATCGATATGAGCATGGAATCACTAGTTCGCAAGTGCCGCAAAAAACTCCGAAACTTGCGAAGTTAGCATAGTAAAGTTCGACAGAAAGTTAGGATAGTAAAGTGCGACAGACACTTTGATCTGTAATTTTTTGAGCGTTCACATTCTTGTTCTTTCGGCACTCACCCGAAAGCGGAAAGAAACTACTTTAACGAGCCCAACAAGTCTGACGCTATATTTCGTGCACGTGCTTACACGAGCGCGGCCCTTATTCGCATAATTACAGTATGTTCATTTATTGTGCGCTGATCTTATAAGGACACAACTGAATACGAAAAATATCAGCATTTGGCAAAACTGGCCACGGTCCGTGGCGTAATATAACTGCACTTACCAATTACAACAGTGATCAAAATCAACTTTTTAATGTGGCTGTATCAATGAAGCCAGAAAGATCAAAACCCTTGAGCTACAATTTATACTCATGATTCGCTGCTTGTTTAGGTAAACAGAAAAGCTGTACCAGTGGTCTCCATTTTCTCACGGAGGAATTCTGTTCGATGGTTCTGAATGTGGAGCTTTACTGCACTGATTTAATCGTATCCGACTATAGTCCACCTGCAGCGTATGTTGGTCACATATGTGGTAAAAAAAGAGGCAGTGTAGCTGCTGTTTGAATCGGCAGCCAGGGGGTTGTTCGAGCTTTATAATACAGTCCAAATTAGCGCTCAAAATGTGTTTTTGACTAGCAGGGGAAAATGCTTTGATCAAGTAAGCAGACGACAGTTGCAATTTGCAAAGGGGAAAAGCAGCTGGTGAGGATCAGGTAACAGCAGATCTGTTGAAGCACGAGGAGAGATGTGCTAGAAAAACTAGCCACCGTAGCTGTATACGCAATGCCTTATGACCTCGACCGTGCCAGAAGCTTGGAAGAACGCAAATCATTATCTTAATTCATAAGAAAGGAGACGCCAATGACTTGAAAAATTACAGACCGATCAGCTTACTGTCCATTGCCTACAAGGTATTTACTAAGGTATATGTCGCTAGTAGAGTCAGGGCAACCTTTAGACTTTAATCAACCAAATGATCAGGCAGGCTTTCGTAAAGGATATTCCACAATACATCATAATCACACTATCAATAAGGTGATAGAGAAATGCGCAGAATATAAACAACCCCTATATATAGCCTTCATTGATTATGAGAAAGCATTTCGACTCAACGGAAACCTCAGCAGTCATAAAGCCATTGCGGGAATCAGAGTGTAGAAGGGACTTATGTCAAAATACTGGATGATATATATAGCAACTCTGCACAGCTACCGTGGTCCTCCATAAAGTCACCAATAAAATTCCAATAAGGAAGGGCGTTAGGCAAGGAGACACAATCTTGCCAATGCTATTCCCCGCCTGTTTACAGGAGGTATTCCGAGGCTTAAATTGGGAACAGTTGGGGATAATAATTAAGAGTTAATGGAGAATACCTAAATATCAGATCTGCGATATCTGCTGCTGATGACATTGCCTTCCTGAGTAACTCAGGAGGTGAAGTACAAATCATGATTAATGAGCTATAGACAGGCAGAGCAGAACGGTGGGTCTAAATATTAACATGCAGAAAACCAAAGTAATGTTCAACAGTCTAGCAAGGGAACGGCAGTTCACAATCGGCAGTGAGGGGCTGGAAGTGGTAAAGAATCTTCTTAGGGCAGGTAGTGAGAGCTGATCCGGATCACGAGAAGGAAATAACTAGAAGGACAGAGCATGGGGTGGCGCGCATTTGGCAGGTTCTCTCAGATCATGAATGGCAGTTTACCAATTTCCCTCAAGAGAAATGTGTACAACAGTTGTATTTTACCTGTATTCACCTACGGGGTAGAAACCTGGAGGCTAACGAAAATGTTTCAGCTTAAGTTAAGGACAACGCGCCAAGCCACGGAAAGAAAAATGATAGGTGTAACGTTAAGAGGCCGGAAGTGGGCAGAGTGGGTGAGGGAACAAACACGGATTAATGACATCCTAGTCGAAATCAAGAGGAAGAAATGGGCTTGGCAGGGCATGTACTGCGAAGGCAAGATATCCGCTGGTCCTTAAGGGTAACGGAGTGGATTCACAAGAGAAGGCAAGCGTAGCAGGGGGCTGCAGAAGGTTAGGTGGGTGGTCGAAATTAAGAAGTTTGCAGGCATAGGGTGGGCGTAGCTGTGAAAGGACAGTTAATTGGAGAGGAATGGGAGAGGCCTTTGCCCTGCATTGGGTGTAGTCAGGCTGATGATGGTGGTGATGATGACATTTTGTTAATTTCAGCTTTTATAAGAACATTTAAAAGTCGTCATCAAAATAACGTTCACTTTGAATGTTAAACTAATGTATTCTGTACAGCATATAAACGTTATTTGTTAATTTTTATCAACAATGCGCAGTCGAAAAGCACAACAGAACATTTCCTGTTGTCACAACAAATTTTCTGTAATGCTTTCATAATGTAATTAACTTGTACATGTAGTACCAACAGAAATGTTTGGTTTAGATTGGTTTGGTTTATGGGGCTAAGTTAACGTCCTAAAGCGACTCAGGCTATGATCGATGGACGCCGTAGTGAGGGTCTCCCGGAATTTCGACCGCCTGGGGTTATTTAACGTGCGCTGACATCGCACAGTACACGGGTCTCTAGAATTTCGCCTCCATAGAAAGACGCGGGTTCGATCCCGGCCGCGGCGGGTCGCGTCTTTCGGGTCAGCAGCCGAGCGCCATAACCACTGAGCCACCGCAGCGGCTCAACAGAAATGTTTGCAGTAACAGATTTTTCTGTAGTTACTACGGAGAAGTACTGCAGAACTACAAGCTACACAAATGTACTACAGAAAAAAACTACAGTTCTACAGAAAAATACTGCAAAACAATAAAAATTATCTGTTACAAGATATTTGGCTCTATTTTGACACGTTTTTGTCGTCTGTTTCGACTAGGTGTACTGTTCCAATGAATCGTATAATACTACTGCAACTTAAATTACATTTTTATACATGTATCACTATTGCAATGCGTGGTGATACCTAGGGTAGGGTTGAAAGAACAAGTATAAACTGTACAGTGAACCCCACTGACTCGAACTCACTGATCACGATATACCAGTTAGATCGAAAGTTTCTTACGTCATGCCCTAAACTACAATAGGTGCCGGTGTGTTATCAATTCTCGAAACGTTTTCGCTATATAGTAAAACTCGGGTGCCGCCGTATCCACCCTGTGAAAACAAGATGAGGCCAACAGCCAGTGGTTTAAGTAGCCACACCCCTCCACCCCTGCCGGGGCACATGTGGGAAAGGGCTGCATCTTCGACTCCCAGCACGTGTAAGGGCTTCTTTAGAGTCGTGGCGGAAATGACGGCGCTGTAGCCATCGAGAGAGAAAGGGAGAAAGGATAAACCTTGAAGATTCGATTGTATTGGCCGCTACATGGCGGAGCCTTCAGTATTCCAAGGGTGGTGACCATCAGGAGCGCCTCCGGATCAAGGGCCGCCGTTGACTTACCGACGCGACCCCGCGCTCATGATTAGTCGGCCGTGCTTGTTGAGCTATCGTGCCTGATACGCGGGACTCCTTTCGTTGCAATTAAGTGCTTGGTTAGCGCGCGGCAGTCTGTGTTGCAAAATAAAGCAACTTATGGGAGGATTATGTTCTCACAGTGCGCGATCAGTACACGAGAATATTTCGGTACTTCGCCTAACTGAAACTGCGTTAGCTCGGAATTCTTTGCTTCTATCACTTCGATTCAACAAGGGTTTACTGTATTTCACTTCAGTCCTTCCGTCTGCTAACATCGCCTCCGTCGAGCACTTGGCACTTCTGTCGAGCATGAGAACGAAGTTGAAAATTACATTGAGTGCATTCGCACTTCATATCCTGAATTGCGCTGTCAACATCAGATGGTCACGACAAAGATAAGGAGGAGCTACAGAATACTATACTGCACCCCCAGTCACGCCGAATCCGCAACCTCTAGGCATGGGTAGAGTGGCCGATGATTTGAAGAAAAATGTGAAGTAGCGAATAATAATAATAATAATAATATAATATTAATAATAATAATAATAATAATAATAATAATAATAATAATAATAATAATAATAATAATAATAATAATAATAATAATAATAATTATTATTATTATTAATTAGTTTTTTTGGGGAAAGGAAATGGGCGCAGTATCTGTCTCAGATATCGGCGGACACGTGAACCGCGCGTCCGTAAGGGAAGGGATAAAGGAAGAGTGAAAGAAGAAAGGAAGAAAGAGGTGCCGTAGTGGAGGCCTCCGGAATAATTTCGACCACCTGGGGATCTTTAACGCGCACTGACATCGCACAGCACACGGGCGCCTTTGCGATTCGCTCCATCGAAACGCGGCCGCCGCGGTCGGTTTCAAGCCCGGTACTCCGGATCAGTAGCCGAGCGCCCTAATCATATCCGGAATAATTTCGACCCACTTTAAAATCACGTATCTGCTCTTTAGCTCTGCTCAGTGACATGGCTATTACTGACAAGAATTTATTTAAAGGTACTCTGTGCATCATCACCATCATTAGCCTGGCTACGCCCACTGCAGGACAAAGGCCCTGTCCCATATCTCTGCAATTACACCCTGCCCTGTGCTAGGTGCGGCTATCTCCATCAACTCGAACATAACATGCACTTAACTTCATGACTCATGGCTTGATTAATGAAGAACCTCCACTATTTTCTTTAGACTTCTCTATGGCATCCAATCGCACATAGTTAACACACATGTACAGTCTAGGACAAAAGTCGGTGTACCGCGTGCTTCGTAAACTAAGCCGATAGTTCTGTTATTACCCCCGGCTGGAGACCACACTAGTGGAGGTCCACGGACTTCTATTCGCCACTGTACAACCTCATTCCGGCAAAAGCATATCCTGGAACTTTTGCTGCCGATGGTACATACCTTGAAAGGACACCTGCATTTAACGTTCGCTAACAGGACATATATTTGTTCTCTCTTCTGCGTATGCAGGATATTCCCAACCCTACAAGGTTAATATTCTAGTTATATGCCATTAATATGTATATGACATGCTAACTCTGCTGCTGAATGCTGAATATAGCGCGTATTAACCCGTCGTAACGCTAACGCTGTGCGGCAAGACACTGTGTCACAGGTGGGCGTGAAGCATGGTCTACGCCATTTTTTCTCACTTTGCATGAATAAAGTTTTCTCGCCTTTGCCACCGTGGAAGATTACTCGAAGGACTACGGCGATACCGGCGACTCCATCCTCAGTCCCTGCTACAACGTTACAGTATTTAGACTTGGAAGTGCACATGACTTTGGCAACGCTCTGAAGCGTCATGTTCACTTGCTTACTGGCAACATTATCTAGGTTACTCATCTTGAGGAAGTAAAAAGGTTGGAGCACCTGGCGTTTGTCTGGCCGTGATTGAATACGTGCAATTTATCTGTCATCCATCTCAAGCCAGGCACGTATCCAGTATCCAAGGGAGGTGCCCGAAAGAGTCCCCCCCCTCCCCTGTTCTCTTGGCAGTGCTCAGTTACTTGCCAGCATATCCTACCCCCCCCCCCCCCCCCCCCCCATCATCCTCCCAGCTAGAAGAGAATTACCTTGAGGCTTTCCCGAAAAATATTCCCTGGCTACGTGCCTGTCTCAAGCATACTTCGCTTAAAGTATGCTAGGGTTGCTGTAATAAAAAAATTTGGACCACCGTCTTTACACAAATGAAGTCTCCAGCCAACGCACTGTAAATATATTCGAAGCACGAAGTTCTAAATTGCCCCCAAATAACACTTTCTTATTCAAATCACAGTCAGCTGTTCGCGATCATTTATAACAGCGCCTCAGCAATAAAGTTTTTTCTTTGGCACGTAATGACCACACAGATTCCCATTTAGATAACGTAATCGCACCCAGTGATCGAAAGACATTTCGCTAAGAACCAGTCGCTCTGCATAAGAAGCTTAGAATACCAACGTACCTTTGGCCAATAGAAACGAACTGCTGCTCCGACCTGTCTTCTTGTGTTGAAAATTTAGAACTTGTTAACTTTGGTCCATATTGTTCTGTGATTTTTTGCTAACGTATCGCTATTTGGTGTTGTGTTTAGTTGTTGTTCAGTTGCACTTCTTGGTTAGTTTTGTGAGTAAGCGCAATGAACTAGTGCCTCAACGTCATGGGCAATTGCGGCTAGCTACTTTTCATTTCTGAAGACAGCAGTGTAAATCTGCATGCACATGTGCACAGGAAGAAAGGAAACACGCAGTTCTACGCTTTCTTGCCATTCCTTTGCTAGAAAGGGACACGTATATATCGGCTGTATCAGCGAAGCTCGCTTCTGGCTTTTTAAAATAAAGTTTTGCGCTGTAAAGATATGGCTTATGCAGCAGAGTAATGCCAGTGATGGCGGACATCAGAATACAGGTGAATCTTGTTAACTGGTAAACAAGATAGCTAAATTCTTATAGTTAACGTTTTAACAATCGCAGTTATCCGCATGGTTGCAAATAGAGGTTTGTAGCTTGCCGCATGTGATGTCCATATCAGCTTTTAGAATTTCGAAAACAAAGGCACCCTCGGCGCTGTGGCTTAACAGATTTTAGTCACCTTCGCTTGTATTTCGATAACCACAAGCGTGCCATCAACACCCACCAGCACACGCCACCCATGGCTCATGTCCAACGTGACCTTAGTGCGCGGGCGAGCACCGCGCTGTGGTGCCCGCCCCCTCCTCCCTGCTCCAGCTCAAACGGGAGAGAAAGTCCCGTGACACGTGCTTGTGGGCACTGCTGGGCGTGCTCAACAGTAGTGTGGTTCACATTGACGAGCGAGATGGCCAAAATCTGTCGAGCCACAGCGCCGAGGGCGGTTGGGATTTCGAAATTCTAAAAACTGAAATGTACATTACATGTGTAAGTTACAAATCTCCATTTCCGACCAGGCGCATAACTGCAAACTGTTAAAAAGTTTATTATAAGAATCTAGCTAACTTGTTCACTAGTTGAGATGATTCACCTCTTTTCTGGTGTCCGCCAGTGGCCTCTCATTATTCTGCTGCATAAGCCATCTTTGTGACTCCAAAAACTCATTTAAGAAACTGTTGGCAGCCTTCCCGGAAAAACTGGTATAGACTTGCATTAGGATCACATGGAACGAACGAAAGTTATACGCCTACAGAAAATAAACAAAACAAGGACAATCTAAGGTAATAGTTATGGTGTACGGGGTTTAACATCCTGAAGCTACACATAGGACATAAGGAATGTTGTAGTAGTGGCACTGGTTAAAGTCTGGCTCCATCGAAGCGGAGTCTCTAATGATTCGAGCACAGGTGGAGAGGGAGTAAAGAGGGAGAGAGAGAGAGGAAGCGGCTGACACCCCGTAGACTGCAACAAAACAAGGTCCCGGTGCAAGGCAGTTGAATAACAAGACAGGAACACGCCATATCATCATCATCATCATCATCACCACCAGCACCACCACCGCCACCACCACCATCATCATCATCAGCCTGATTACACCCACTGTAGGTCAAAGGCCTCTCCCATTTCTCTCAATAAGCCCTTTCCTTTGCCAGCTGCGCCCACCCTATGCCTGCAAACTTCTTAACCTCATCTGCCCACCTAACCTTCTGCCGCCCCCTGCTACGCTTACCTTCTCTTGGAATACACTCCGTTAAGGACCAGCGGTTACCCTGACTTCGCAATACATGCCTATACCTATCAGGCGTTGAAAAAGTTAGCGATGGAAAATATAGGGCGAATACAAGTAGGAAGTTACATAGAATTATAATGCATATTTGCGTGTTTACAAACAGATAAGGTAGAGGCAGCGGTTGGAAAGAGCAAAAATATTCTCCAGGCAACGAATCGGGTCGAAATTTTTCTTACGGTTTCGATGTAGCGGCGAAACTACGTGTTCGGTGAATAAGAAAATCGGCGATGGCGGCCCTACACGGGTACGGCATCAGAGCGATCAGCTGTCCCTGCAAACACTATGAAAGAGTGGATTCCCGCGAAGCGCACTCACCTAGCTGCCCGGGGCGGTCTGACGCCCCGATGGGATCGTCCTCTATCTCGCTCGGGAGCACCAGGCAGACGCATCAGTCCTTGCCAGCAGCACGGCACACATCGCAGGGGACGCTTTCCCACCAGACACGCAACGGCGCAGCGATCACGTCAGAGGCGCCCCGTCCCGCATCGGACGCTGCACCTAGGAATCGCGCTGTGAGCGGAAAGAGGAGCCGCGTCGCCTAAACACGAGGGTGCGAGTGACGCACGCTGGGAGTTGGAGAGAGCGAGAAAAAATGGCAGTGGCTTAGCTCGGCTATGCCAGGATATATGTAGCGAAAGCAAGTGTGAAACTCCCCGGTTGGCCTTGTTCACATATCCCACAACGTATGAAGCACAGGCATAAACGTCCAGTATGACCTGTGGGTCCATGTTTGATTTCAGCACCGAGGCTACCCAAGGATTGAAGGGGTCGCGTCACTCTTACGCCTATTCTCTAGGCTAACGGCACGTTTTTCCTCGGTTTCTTGAGCCCCGCCGCTGAATTCTCTTGGTCGCATTCCATCGTTCATCACGAGCCGTCTTCAGTGGAGCAGGGACTCAGGTCTCTCCTCCGGCTGCTGTCGCTGCTGCTAGCGGTCGAGACACCGGACGTTAAACGTGCCTGTCTCGCGGCTGCATATGCGCGGAGGCGTTAGCCAGTCGTTCGGCGCGCTGTTCGTCTGTTTCCTGGCGATTCGTTTCCCCTTCTCGTTCCGCTGTCGATTCCAGGCCTCCTCCAGCTTATCAGAATTGTCGCCGTCCATACTGTCGCCTCAAATGTGGTTGCAGCGCACGCCAGCTCTCCTTTTCAATCCTGTGACTAGCGAGCGGATGCGAACGCAGCGACGAGGAACGCGTTGTCACGCCCTACCAAACGGCGGCGGCGGCGAGCGGCGTGGTGTGACGTCATGCCAGATGGCGCGGCGAGTGCGCGAAGCACAGTAACCTTCCGCGGCGAGGCGCGCGTTGTGACGTCACGTGCCTCGATGGAGTACCGCCACGGCGAAATCGCGTGTCTAAAAATTAATGTGGATTAGCTCAGTTAATCCAGGATATACAAAGAGAAAGATGTCGGCGTTCACTGGGCTCATTAGCGTTGGCGTTGACAATGTTCTAGACGGCGATGGCTTTGAGGCAACTGGCTCCCTGGATATGCGGACGCCTCATTCGTGCTTTCATACATGTGGGGTGGTGAGAGAGAGATGTGACCTGAATGCGTTAGCGCTGACAGGGTTGTGGCTGACATGCGGCGCCGCAGCAACAGCTAGGCCGCAGCGTTCATTTGGTGATCAATCTCTCGCGATCAACCATTAACTGCATGCCACCTCCCAGGGCACAGGGAGGGCGCGCTGCGCCTATCCAGTGTGCAGAACGCAACCAAAGCAGGCTTTTGCAATTGGACACCAACGCCACGTACATGAAAGCGAGATTGAGGTTTCCACTGACCCACGGAGCCGGTTGTGCGCTTTTCATTTCGTGAAAATGAACGGCCTTTGCAAAGTTGTCAACGCCAAAGAACTCTTATGAACGCCGTCGGCTCACTTGTTTTGCTTAGTTTTCGAGGAAAAGAAATAACACAGTATCCGTCTCACATATTTCGGCGGACACCCGAACCGCACCGTAAAGGAACGGATAAAGTAGGGAGGGAAAGAAGAAACTGAAAGCTGAAAATTTAAACATGGATTTTGAGGACAGGCGAGGCGCTGCGCACGGCGGAACACCTGTGGCTCGGTGCTACTAGTGGCACATGCGCAGTAGTGATTAGGGAGCGAGAGAGAGAGAGAGAGAAATATCCGCGGCGAGGCGCGCGTTGTGGACGTCATGTACCCTCCCTCGGAGCACCGCCACTGCGAAATCGCAAGTTCGCGGCCAGTAAAGCTTTCGCTTTAAAACTTATTAACGCAAGGGTATTGGGGCATCCTCGCACCGGTCCCAGCAGGGCCCCAATGCGCTCAAACGAGACGAAGGGAGAAGCGGGCGAGTGGCGCGCCCTCTGTCGGGGCAGTGCCGTACATTGCGAGGAGGTCTTCTGTGCATGATGGCGCTGCATAAGCGCCATTTTTATTTATGAATTTGCTTCCGGGATTTTTCGCTCGCGGCCGACGCCGACGACACCGGTTTTTCTGCGAGACAGGGCGCTTAACGCTGTCGCGTTAAAATGGCCGTGGTTTAGCTCTGGTTGAAACAAGAGTGACGCGATAGCTACAGCTGGCCGAGCGGAACTCGCTCAGCTCGAATTGCAAAGTGTCTTTCGCGGCTCCGTTTCGCTGGGCGTTCCTTGTTCATCTTCCTCCCTGGACGTGGATTCAACCCCCCCCCCCCCCCTTTTTCCCTCTGAACTCCCCCACCCCCGCTCGGTTTCGCCGGCGCGCCGCGCCGCCGGCAGCTGCTCCGCACCACGTGGCCAACCACGAGACCAGCCACGCCGCGGCCACGGAGCTCAAGGTGTCCCATGGAGCACAAGGGGTGCCACGCAGCTCAAGGGGTGCCACGCTGAAGGCTCGAAGTGCTAGTGTAATGCACTTATCGCTACAAAACAGCCAGCTAAAAATTGGAATAGAATCGCAACTGCAATAAATTTGTGAGTGAAAGAAGCAAGCTATCCCATTTTCTCCTTATCACTCCAATTGATCGCTCCGAAACTTTTTGCTCAGTTAATCTTCCCTCGGAGTGTCCCTCCTTTCATCTACAGGTGGGGAGGGGTACCGTTGACAGGTGGTAGGTTTAATAATAATAATTGTTTTTTTTGGGGGGGGGGGAAGGAAATGGCGCAGTATCTGTCTCATATATCGTTGACCACCTGAACCGCGCCGTAAGGTAAGGGTAAAGGAGGGAGTGAAAGAAGAAAGGAAGAGACAGGTGCCGTAGTGGAGGGCTCCGGAATAATTTCGACCACCTGGGGATCTTTAACGTGCACTGACATCGCACAGCACACCGGGCGCCTTAGCGTTTTTCCTCCATAAAAACGCAGCAGCCGCGGTCGGGTTCGAACCCGGGAACTCCGGATCAGTAGTCGAGTGCCCTAACCACTGAGCCACCGCGGCGGGGACAGAAGTAGGTGAAGAGAGGAAAATTCTCCCAAACATAACTTGGCAGGGGAGGAGGCTTCACTGAGACGCGCCTACGCCCTCCCAATGCTATCGCATTGAAAGATTGCCTTCTCCGACCCACCAAGAACGCCGCTTGCGGCACGTGGGCTGGCGTGGTGGTGCAGGTGACCTGCAGGGACATCAACACCACCGCAGCGTACCTGCGACACAAGTGCTTATGCGCAGCCTCCACCCACTCTGGACGTAGTATGCGCTTTGCACAAATGAGTGCCGAGTGGATGTGCCGAGTGGATGTGCGTACAAGGCTATTGCCACCTGGAACGCCACGCCACCACGGGATTGCGTTTGGGTTGTTCGGCACGCTGCGTAAGTTGCGGGCAGTATCCGACCGCACATTTCCAAAGAAGCATTCCGTGCATAATATATCGCCCACAATATTCACGTCAAATCGTCGATCAAACTCTTGTACGACAAACCAGAGCACCGTCTGGTACTGCCACAACGACGCTCATGGCGGTTCTGACACTTCTGTCGTGTCATCGCGCGACAAAAGGCTCAAGAGGACATTAACTACACTGGGAGCACCTATCATGCAAATGAAGGAGCCACCCAAATTCAAGTTAAACGTAGATTTAGAAACAGTGGATGTAGTTTGCACTGTTTCTTCCACCCCATTTAGAATGACATCACAGGCCGAAGAAGGTATCACAATGCACCATGCACCAACTCGCGTTTCTGCACTTCTCAAGCATTTTGCTACCTATGCTGTCGCAGTCTTCCGACATGCGGCTATGTGCTACAACCACCGCTGAGAAAATGCTTGCCAGGGAAAGTAGCATACCTGTGACAATACGAGCGCACATAATATGCATTGGTTGCACGCAGTATGGCTTCAAAGGCGTTTGGGAGTGCAAGAGAGTAACAACTTTTTAACATTTCCCTTGCGAACGACGCAGGAAATAACAATAATAATTGTTTTTTGGGGAAAGGAAATGGCGCAGTATCTGTCTCGTATATCGTTGGACACCTGAACCGCTCCGTAAGGGAAGGGATAGAGGGAGTGAAAGGAGAAAGGAAGAAAGAGGTGCCGTAGTGGAGGGCTCCGGAATAATTTCGACCACCTGGGGATCTTTAACGTGCACTGACATCGCACAGCACACGGGCGCCTTAGCGTTTTTCCTCCATAAAAACGCAGCCGCCGCGGTCGGGTTCGAACCCGGGAACTCCAGATTAGTAGCCGAGCGTCCAAACCACTGAGCCACCGCGGCGGGTCCGAAGCCGTCTGGATG
Source organism: Amblyomma americanum (assembly GCF_052857255.1). Lineage (NCBI taxonomy): Eukaryota > Metazoa > Arthropoda > Arachnida > Ixodida > Ixodidae > Amblyomma > Amblyomma americanum. Next base: position 87,796,838 of record NC_135498.1, on the reverse strand, counting down.
AGATTTAAATTTGGTTTTGAGGATAGGTTACCCGCATGAACCAGTAAGATGTAGGAGGATAAGAAGAGCGAAGGGCATATGCGGGACAGTAGCTGTGCGCCCGAGGTGGATATCGCAGCAAGCTTCCAGCGGGGCAGGGCGCTTTGCCTTCGCCATGTAAAGGCAGGCAACGGCACTCACCTTCGCAGCTGCTGGCGGCGCGCCGATGTCCACTGGTCGTCAAAGAGAGGGGACCTCCTCTGGTCGACGTGGCACGGCCCCCGCCGGGACCTGGAGCTCTGCTGCTGGTTGTTGTTGTTGATGTTGTTGGTGGTGGTGGCTCGAGGCTGCTCGCACCGCACGAGCGGCGGCGCCTCTTCTACCTCGTCTAGAAGGCTAACGCGCTTCCTTCTTTAGCTTGCTCTGCCTTCCTTCGGCGGCTCAGCGGTAAAACATTTGCGAAGATTCGACGCTAGAGAGTGCATAGGAAATATATTAGGTACGCCAGCATATTCTTCTCGTACTTAAGCTGAGAGCAAAGAAAACGAAATAATCTGAGAGCACCTAGAGACTACTGTTATTGAGGCCGCGAGAACCAGATCTCAAGACCTGCAATTACATGCGACACGAACGGCAGAAGGAGAGCCAGAGTGGCACATATAATAGGGAGTCTAACATAAAATTATGAAGGAAAGAGGTGCGAAGAAGACGACGTGGATTAACCGAAGAATAAAGAAGACGAAGAAGCATTCGGTGAGGTGGAGAGAGATGATTGGTGGAGAAGCACTCGGTGAGCTGGAGAGAGATGATTGGTTGAGAAGAGAAGAAGACGACGACAAGGCTTACGTGGACTAACACCTAGGCTATAAAAGGGAGAGGGAGAGCGAGGCACGGGGGGGGGGGGAGAGAACAGAGAAGCGGAGGCTCCAGCGGGTCAGGGACGCTGCGACTGGAAGAGAGCGACGCCGGCTACTGCTCAGGTGAGCTCTCGTTCTTCGGCTTCGCATCGTGACTTCCTGCCGCTCCTGAGCCCGTTCCTGAGTTAACGGAGGACGCTACTACCTGCTACGGCCAGGGGTGCCTCCAGCGCTGTTGCCACCCATCCGGGTGGTGCCCCCAACGCCAACAACACTGGCATCACCTCCATGGACGCTTGGACCGGGAGCTTATACGACGCAGCCAACGACGCCGCCAGCGACACGAGCCCAAGCACGTCGAGCGCCACCTCGACGCCGGCTACTGGACCCGTACAACGCCGCAGCCGCACCGAACCAACCGCGAGCACGAACGCCGACCACTAACAGTAGAACGCTAATAGTAGACGCTGGTAGCTGTGTTCCCGGGTCGTGTGTGTTTATAGTCTTTGTGTTTTGTTTTAGCTTTGTTAGTTTTGTGGGCTAGCGTTTGTGTCACGTAGGATATATTAAATGTGCGTCTGTGTGCGTACACCTGTCGCCTAGTCCATTCCTTCGGTCCGAGTGTTCTCCGGGGAGATGCGTGACACCGAGTCGAAGCACTGGCAAAAATTTGGCGGTGCTTTAGCTCTGGTTAAACCTGGAGTGACGCGATAGCTACAGCTGGCCGGGTGGAACTTGCTCAGTTCAATTGTAAAGTCAGTCTTTCCCCGCTCCGTTTCGCTGCGAGTTCCTTCATATTCGTCCTACTGGACACGGCGCATGCAGTCAGCTGTTGCAGCTCGGTTTCGCCGGCGCGGCGCGCCGCAGCAGCAGCAGCTGTACCGCACCACGTGGCTGGTCACGTGACCAACCACATGACGAACCACCTTATCAGCCACGGTGCCGCGCCACCGGCAGCTGCTCTGAACCGCGTGACCACCACGTCACAGCGTGGCGGCGCCGCCACGATGAAGGTTCGAAATGCTACCGCAATGTAGCTATCGCTACAAAAATTAAATTAGCTATGGAATTTAGTTACTTTACTAGCTAACATGATTTGCCTGTTTTTGACGTCCGCCAACACTGGTACTACTAAGCAGCAGAACACTCTTTACCTCAAAAAACTTATTTCTAAATATTGTTACGTGCTTTGCACGCACGGGGGTTTATTCAAAGAGGGGATCGGTCGAAGCAGGATGGAAGCAGGAAGCCTAGCAGCGTCCTTCAGCTCTCTCTTCCTCTTTCTCCGCGGGTCAGTCCTTCATCTTCTGCTTCTTCCGTCGAGGTTCTGTGGAAGCACGTTACATTTCTCTCCTCGCAGACGATGCCCGTCGGGCGAGTTAAACAGACCGTCTGGGATGGAATCGCTTGAGGCGGGCTACATGCACCACCTGAGATTGGCGTGACCGTCGGCCACTAGCAGTTAGTCGTGCTATAACGTAATTAACGTCACTTATGCACTCCAACACAACAAATGGTCCAGTGTAGTGGGATAGCAGTTTCTGACACAGACCACGCTTGCGTAGAGGGGTCCACAACCACACAATGTCACCAGGAACATAAGAAACTTCTTGGTGCTGGACGTCGTAGCGGTTCTTGGAACGCTCTTGCGAAGATAAAATTCGAACGCGGGCAAGCTGGCGAGCTTCTTCAGCTCTGCAGAGTGTGGTCGCAAGAGAAGGTTCATCGTGGATGAAAAATGGTAGCATGGTGTCAAGGCCGCAGCGAGGCGAGCGAGCATAGAGCAGGTAAAAGGGGCTGTAGCCAGTTGTCTCATGTTGCGCGGTGTTGTACGCATGAGTGATGAACGGGAGTACGCCATCCCAGTCCTTATGATCTGCAGCGACGTACATGGCAAGCATGGTGGTGAGCGTACGATTAGTGCGTTCTACCACACCGTTCGTTTGGGGATGATATGGCGTGGAGTGGCGAAAACTGCAGCTGCTGAGGCGGAGAAGTTCTTCAACAACGTCCGCTGTAAATTGACGTCCACGGTCGCTAATGAGAACTGCAGGAGGGCCGTGCCGAAGAATGACGAATCGAAGTAAGAAGTTAGATACTTCAGACGCAGTAGCAACTGGTATCGCGGCTGTCTCACAATAACGGGTTAAGTGGTCTACGCACACAAGAATCCATCGATTTCCTTTAGAGGATCGTGGGAAAGGTCCAAGGAGGTCAATGCCAACTTGCTCAAACGGGGCTGTTGGAGGTGTGATTGGCCGCAATTTGCCCGGTGGACTTGAAGTCGGCAGCTTAAAGCGCTGGCATTGCACACAGCTGGCTACATAGTGCTGGATGGTTGAACGCATGTTAGGCCAGTAAAATCGTTGTTGTGTGCGGTGGAGTGTGCGTGTCACTCCCAAGTGCCCAGACGTGGCGTCGTCGTGCATCATTTCAAGAACTGTGATGCGTAGGCTTTCGGGTACGACAAAAAGCATGCGTGCTCCTCCAGAAGCGAAATTCTTCTTATAAAGCAAACCGTCGCGAATGCAAAAAGTATTCTTTACAGTATCTTGAGCGGCATCAAACAAAGAGGTTAATGTTTGGTCCTTGCGTTGCTCAGTTCGAAAAACTTGAAGATCGGGGAAGGCTTGTGAAAGTGACGACAAGTATTCATCAAAGTTGTCTGCGTCGTCCTCAGTCGTTAGAAGCGGCAAACGGGAAAGACAATCGGCATCTGAGTGTTTACGGCCGCTTTTATGCACAACAGTGAAATTAAATTCTTGTAGGCGCAAAGCCCATCGAGCAAGCCGGCCACAGGGGTCACGAAGACTCACTAACCAGCAAAGCGAGTGGTGGTCGGTCACGACGGTGAAAGCATTCCCGTACAGATAGGAGCGGAAGCGCTGTACAGCGAAAACAACGGCGAGACATTCTTGCTCAGTAACCGTGTAATTTCTCTCGCTCTTACTCAACGAACGGCTGGCATATGCTACCACGTGCTGATCGTGACCATGGCGTTGTATAAGTACAGCGCCGATACCGATACCACTTGCATCAGTGTGCACTTCAATTGGTGCAGATGGGCAGAAGTGGCGTAGGATGGGGCCCGAGGTCAAAAGAAATTTCAGATGCCGGAAAGCTGCGTCACATTCGCTGGTCCAATTGAACGGTGCATCTTTATGCAGCAAACACGTGAGTGGGTAAGCGATGTCCGCAAACCTAGCTATAAAGCGTCGAAAGTACGAGCAGAGCCCTAAAAAACTCTGCAGCTCTTTCACTGATTGAGGCACCGTAAAACTTTTGACAGCTTCAATTTTCTTTGGATCTGGTCGAACACCTTCTTTATCAACTAAATGACCAAGAACAATTGTTTCACGGTTCCCAAAATGACATTTCTTGGAATTGAGGATAAGGCCAGCTCGTTCCATGCAATCAAGCACAATATCCAGACGGCGGTTGTGCTCACTAAACGTTTTGCCAAAAATTACAACGTCGTCCAGATAACATAAACAAATTTGCCACTTGAGGCCACGCAGGATTGTATCCATGAACCGCTCGAATGTTGCAGGTGCATTACATAATCCGAAAGGCATAACGTTGAACTCGTAAAGTCCGTCTGGTGTAATGAATGCCGTTTTTTCCCTATCTGCAGCGTGCACGGGGATTTGCCAGTAGCCGGATCTCAAATCAATAGAAGAAAAGTATGAAGCGGAGTGCAGACAATCAGTTGCGTCATCTATACGTGGAAGCGGGTAGACGTCCTTCTTCGTGGCCGTATTTAAGCGACGGTAGTCAACACAGAACCTCCATGTGCCATCTTTTTTCTTAACAAGGATAACTGGAGCCGCCCAAGGACTGGAGGATTCTCGAATTATGCCTCGCTTTAGCATCTCTTGAACTTGGTCATCTATTAACTTACGTTCAGTGGCTGAGACTCGATAGGGCTTCTGGCGTATAGGAGGTGCGGAGCCGGTGTTGATCGTGTGATGAATACGACTGGTAGGCGGTGGTGTTGAATCGTCTTTGGCAAAGTCGAACACGAACACGTGTTTCAGAAGGAGTTCCACTAGAGTGCGACGCTCGGTTGGGGAAAGAGCCTGATTAATCATAGCCTTAACTTGGGTCTCCATATCTCTTTTCACGTGCTGCTCACTGACAGAGTTGGTTAACGCCGCGACGAAACCTGACACACCTTCCTCGAAACGGGCGAGTTTGAGGCCCCGGGGCAACACAGCTGGCTCTTCAGAGTGGTTCACTGTCCACAGCTCGGTACGGCCTCTCACCACGGGAACGACGCAACGAGGCACGACGATACTCTTCTTAGAGCAGGCGAGTGTCGTAGGCTCTACCACAGCTTCAAAAGATTCGCACTGATTGTGAATAGAGGAAACCCGCACGAATGCTGCAGAGAAAGCTGGTACAATAGTATCTTCTTCCACCGCAAATGCTCCAAAATCCGGTGTCGAGTTATCCACAAGAGCTGAAAGTAACGAAGAATTCAAAGCAACTTCTCCCGTACGACAGTCTAAAGTTGCACCACACTCTTGCAGAAAATCAATCCCAAGAATCACATCATGCGTTGACCGTGGTAGCACTGCGAATTCTGTTCTAAACGTTAGACCACCAATAACAACATCCGAAGCACACACACCAAGTGGAACCAAAGGTTCACCACCGACACCACGGAATAACGCTGCACGGTCACCACTAAACATCACTTTCCTACCTAAACGATTCTTAAACCTCAAACTCATAACGGATACGGTAGCACCAGTGTCCACAAGAGCCATTGTTTTCACACCATCAATAAACACTTCCAGTTTGTTCTTCAACATAAACACGGGCAGAGGTAGATTGGACGTCATCGACTCGCCGGCGGCCTCACCTCCATCGGCCGCGCCTCCTAGTTTCCCGGAGGCGGAGGGGATGCACGACGTCGAGGAGAAGGTGACCGCCGTTGGCGCTGAGGTGGCGGCGTCACAATGCGGTCAGATGCGGGTGATGAACTCCGCAAATTGCTCGGACGGTACGGGTCCCAAGCGGACGTTGGGGGTCTCTGCTGCGCGGTGTGCAGTTGCCCGTAAGTATTCGCCGGGGGTTGGCAGTCTTGAGAAGTTGGGAAACGACGGCGGCAATATCTAGCGATATGCCCTGCAATGCCACACCGGTAGCACAAAGGTTGAGAGCGCCAGCGACCGCCATAAGAGTCCTGGCGAACAAAGTCGCGACGTTGGCTGAAGCCAGGATCTCGCTGCTGACGAACCACGTCTTCTGGGTAGGTGGGCCTCCTTTCTGTCGGCTGGTGGCGATAACGTTGGGCAATGTTCCGATCGTCCATGGGCAAAGTGCCGTTGGGTGGAGCCCACGGAGTCGACAGGGCGGCAACATCTTCCTCCGGTGCAGAACTGTGCCGCAGATATTGTGTGTGGCAGAAGGTATCCCGGGATCTGGACAATTCCTCGCGCACAATCTCTCGAATCATATCAGCCATAGAATTTGGAGGACTGGCTTCAACACTGGCTATAGAGGTGACATTGGCCAATCTTCCGAATTTAGGGGTGATTCGACGCAGCTTAAGAGCTTCAAATGTTCTGCAATGTTCTATAACGTCAGCGGTGGTGCTCAGGCTCTCTTTGCTAATCAGGAAATTGTAAACATCTTCCGCAATTCCTTTTAGAAGGTGGCCGACTTTGTCTTCTTCAAGCATTCTGGAGTTAACTAGCTTGCATAACTTTAAGATGGCTTCGATGTATGCCGTGCAAGTTTCTCCGGGTACTTGCGCGCGGTGAAGCAATGTCTGTTCCGCACGCTTCTTCTTTGCCGATTCATCCCCAAAATTTTTCTTTATCTCGGTCGTAAAGGTAGCCCATGAACTCAGTGTATCCTCATGATTGTCGAACCAGTCAAGGGCAGTGGCGGCAAGGAAAAACACAACGTTAGCCAGTTTAGTAGCAGCGTTCCATCGATTGTATTTGCTCACCCGCTCGTAGTGTTTCAGCCACTCGTCAACGTCCTCTTCAGGTTTTCCAAAAAATGTGCGGGGCTCTCGATAATGTGGCCAGTTGTTCGCTGTGGATAGCCCGGGTTGCTCAGCATTGTCGTCTCCAGGCATGTCCGATGGCAGTGGTGGGAAGCCTGCGAGTCTACGGCTCCTTCGGTAGATGGAATGCTCCGTGGTCGATACCCGGCACCTCTCACCAACCTGTTACGTGCTTTGCACGCACGGGGGTTTATTCAAAGAGGGGATCGGTCGAAGCAGGATGGAAGCAGGAAGCCTAGCAGCGTCCTTCAGCTCTCTCTTCCTCTTTCTCCGCGGGTCAGTCCTTCATCTTCTGCTTCTTCCGTCGAGGTTCTGTGGAAGCACGTTACAATATTAGTGATCACCTTCCCTGAAACACCTGGCTTAATAGCGCCCTAATGTAACTACGAAACTTTGACAGGCAGCTTCTGACAGTCTGATTGAAGCGGCATGACATATTCCGCATTTACACTCTGGTTTCCACGTCATGCTAGGACTTGGTTGCAAATCTTGATGAATCGCATTAAATTATAGCTAAGCATTACCTTGCGCTCTGACCTGCATAGACTTATACACGGACGTACATGGTACGGACTAAACCGTAGCCGTACATGCTTGACTCCCTTAGTGCGATAATGCCGTTACAAAGCAACAACGGATGACAAAAACCACAGGACGGTTCGGTACTCGGTAAGGCGAAATTTGTGCGCAGCTGTGGAGGTGTTCGAGACATATGCGATCGGAGACGCTTGGCCTCCGCTTCGGCCAAGCGCGGAATCTGCGGCTTGACGTTGCCGCCCCTTAGGTATAGCGCTCTAGAATTTTGTACGTGGGGCTCTGAGCGCCCGACACTTTTCGCAGCGGCCGCCCCTGACCCGCAGGGGAAGCGCTGCGCACTCTCGCCTACACCTGCCCTAGGCTCCTGTACCGCTTTCGTCTACCACTCTTTCGCCACCTCCGCTTTCCTCCTCATGCTCCCGCCGTACTCTCTTCCTTCGCTTTCCGCCTTGCGCTCTCTTCGCTCTACCGCTTACGAGGCTTACGCAGGCCGATCAAGCCAGGAACAAGCGCTTAGGAGCTGCGCTCTAAAAAATTAATGTGGATTAGCCCAGCTAATCCAGCGAAAGCAAAGCGAAAGCAAGATTGAGCTCTACACTGACCCACGGAGCCGGTTGTGCGCCTTTCTTTTCGTGAGAATGAACGGCCTTTGCACAGTTGTCAACGCCAATCAACTCTATGAACGCCGGCGGCTCCCTTGTTTTGTTTGGTTTTTGAGGAAAGGAAATGGCACAGTAACACTACCACATATCTCGGGTGACACCCGAACCGCGCCGTAAAGGAAGGGGTAAAGGAGGGAGGGAAAGAAGAAAGAGAAAACTGAGTTGGATTTTCGAGGAAAGGCGGGGCGCTGTTCAGCGGTGTTACTAGTGGCGCATGCGCAGTAGTGACTAGGGAGCGAGAGAGAGAGAGAAACGAAAGGTCAGGCGGCGGAGTCGGCGGCGGCCACCTGCGCCATGCGTGACGTCACTCGTGCTCCGACATACGCCGGCTCGCGTGAAGCGCGGTGTTGACAAGCGTAGTGAAGCTTTTCGCTTCAAAACTCAGGCAGATGGCGTCGTCGGCGTTGTGAGCGAAAAATCCTCGGATAAGGAACCTAGGTGGGCCCCGTCGCGGTGCCTCAGTGGTTAGGGCGCTCGGCTACTGATCCGGAGCTCCCGGGTTTGAACCCGACCGCGGCGGCTGCGTTTTTATGGAGGAAAAACGCTAAGGCGCCCGTGTGCTGTGCGATGTCAGTGCACGTTAAAGATCCCCAGGTGGTCGAAATTATTCCGGAGCCCTCCGTTACGGCACCTCTTCTTCCTTTCTTCTTTCACTCCCTCCTTTATCCCTTCCCTTACGGCGCGGTTCAGGTGTCCAACGATATATGAGACAGATACTGCGTGATTTCCTTTCCCCCCAAAACCAATTAATTAATTAAAAGGAACCTAGGTGGGCCGGCCACTTAGGTCACGTGACTGCGGCGTCATCACAAGCTGCATACAGGATTGTGATCAAATTGACCACCGTGGCAGGTGGCAGTTAAATGAAGGACTGGTGGCTAGGGAAGGCCAACCTGGGTCGCACAAGCTCCATCATTAGCAGCATCTACCATCGCAGGGCAGTGGCGCGTCGTTTAACCGCTCCACACCTGCGCAAGGGGTGTTATGTGGACTGCCAGGGTTCTATGAACGTAATGTCGCGAATGACAAATTCCGCATATGTAGGCATCAACCCATTAGAGCTATCGCGTCCTACACTTAAGGCGGAACTTAAGTGTCCCCTTCAATTTTTTTCGCCCCTTGTGGCTTCGTAAGCAGTGTAGCGCAATAAGGAAATCAAGCTTGAAAAAAGAAAGACAAACATCTAGGCCCATGCTCAGCTTTTCTTGACCATACATTTTTGTACTTATACAATGATCATTTTGCTTTCGTAACAAAAGAATAAGGCGCAGATAAATAAGATAAGCATTCGGCGTTTCCGGCTTAGAAGCCGAAACGTATACTTTTCCGCTTCAACACTTATCTTTTTGGTCGGCTCCTCTTCGTTTTTTATCATTTAAATAATGCTAATCAAGAAAACGATGTTTTATCCGACCATAGTGTTCATATTAGTGGCAACCAAATTTTTATCCTTTCACTGATAGTTTCCTGTTTACGTGTCTATGACGCGTATAGTAAACAGTTTAACGAGTCTTACGTAACGTGTTCTATGCAGTACACAACCTAAGTGAGGTCTGCTGAAGACATAAACCGCTGTGATTTTGGAAGGGTGTACAGGAAGCCTAGTAGCCTGTGCATGTGAGTTTCCCCAATTGGCACTTAGACTCACTTTAATGCCCGGGGGACATTCGAGACGTACTGCGGACGTCCAGCGGTGTTTAAATGCCCACTGTGTTTTAATGGTTTTATGAGGGTTTAACGTCCCAAAGCAACTAAGGCTATGAGGGACGCCGTAGTTAAGGACTCCGGAAATTTCGACCACCTGGGGTTCTTAACGTGCACTGACGCTGCACAGTACATGGGCCTCCAGAAATGTGAGTTTCTAAGGTATTGACCTTTCTCATCTAAAGCAGACTGTTGTACTCCAACATATCCCACTTTAATTCCGTGCAACGAAATATACTTTGCTAGGTTGTGTGGGATTCCAGTATGCTTTCTACCAACGCATCTCCGCATTTCGTTTAAGGTAAGGGCTATAGCCGTTGACACGTAGTTAATAAGTAAAACTTGTATAACGCGTTTTTCCGGAACAAGTATGGGAGTTTTCTTCTTCACCAATGTACCCTCTTCCATTGAACCTCTAACATTGGCTGTTATCAAATCTTCAGCACCGCAATCTCTATAGTGGCTTCATTTATTCGAAAATGAAAGGGACTTGCAAGCACTGCATATAAATGATTGTTGTATATCAGGGTTGCGGGCAGCAACCGTAAATATTGTCACTGTCGCCATATCTTTGCCGGTCAGTGGTGTTTCTTTCTCAAGGACGAGCTCTAACCTTGGAAACTAAAGAACTGGAACTAAAGAGCTACGAGCTAACCTTTTAATTTTCATCTTACCCATCCTGTAGGTGCTAATTTTTTTTTTTGCAACTGAATGCAATTCATGGGGCTCGTAATGTGAACTTTTCCTCTGGACGACCAGCTCCACCAACTCGCGTCGCGAGGAGCTGATACTCATCGGAAGCGTTCATTGATTAGAGATACGGCCATCTCTCAATCTTTTCCTGTTTTATTTTACGCAGGATCCCTGAGCCCAGTTAGTCGAAATCGTTTCATCGCCCTCAGCATTTCTCATTAGCGTTTGGCATCGTGAAGTTTCAAAGTTCGGTCGCGACGTCATTGCTACTGCCATTTCATGCGGTAAGAAGCCGAATGGAGGGTACTAACCCCGTTTCAGCACTGATCCTCTTGTGGTGCTGGCACCGTTGGATGGGTTATATAGTGAAACTCAGAGTACAAGGAGTCCTGATGCCGGCCCTGTTTGGTACAGAGAGAGCGCCGCGCCTGTTTCCGCAAACATTTGACATTGTACTTTAGTCCACAACACTATAGTTGGATATAACTAAAAAATGAAACAGCAAATGCCCTCCAGCCCGTGGCGAGGATCGATTATCATGACGTCGCAATTTTTATCCCCTTACCACATGAAGGCACAGAGGCACAAGGAAGGCACAGAGCAGCTCGTAAGAGAATACTTTAATAGGCTGGCTTACGCCCTCTAAGAACAGCTCTGAACACTCAGCGGCGGCGACAGCAGCGAACGTGCTCGGCGGTCCTCGACTAACAGAATTCCCGCCGTTCTTAGCCGTGCTCGATTTTAAAGGCGGCAAGGAAAGTTCCAGAACATAGTAGGCACACTTGCGCGAGGCTAGGAAAATCGAGATAACTCTGGTCGCGTCTCGCGTCCCAGAAAAGTGATAATGCGGCGTTCCTGCCGCGATAAGAAGATCAGACAAAAAGCAAGCTTCGCGGCAATATGACATCGCAGGTGGCTAGCAGGTGCAAAGGAATTAAGCGTGACGTCACTACAATCGGTCGACGCCACTGGCTCTCCTTCGAAGGGCATTTACCGCTTCATTCTTAAGTTGTTTCCGACTACAACAATCATTGGATAAAGGAGAAAAATACCAAAATAGACGAGCTCGTTGAAGATTTCCTAAAGCGCCCTCAAGAGGAGAGATCGGGAGGCCACACCTGTCCTCTGTTGGTTGCTTGGTAACAGCGAAAAACATTGCGGCCCTCTGCCCCACAATATGGCGTTCAAGCGAGGCTGGCGATTTCATGGGAATACCCATGTCAAGAAATCCACTTGCAGGGCAGTTAGCACAATCAAAGGACTTTCTATTCTGTTGTCCTGTCTAACCCTGTTAGTGGTTTTTCCAGCTTCAATTTTAAAATCAAACTTGATGTGTACACTAGCATTTCATGATTAAAATCCTCACCCCAATATCGGAGTGCTGTCATATAACAGTGCAATGTTGCTGCAGTGCCCTGCGTTGTGAAATCTGCATGCCGTTCAGAATCAGAATCAGTTTTCATTCAGTTACTGCAGGGAGGTTACTGGAAATATTACGTGGAAGGAAGTCCCATTGTCGACGGCCTAACTGGGGCCACCTATTGTCGTGGTATGTATGTATGTATGTATGTATGTATGTATGTATGTATGTATGTATGTATGTATGTATGTATGTATGTATGTATGTATGTATGTATGTATGTATGTATGTATGTATGTATGTATGTATGTATGTATGTATGTATGTATGTATGTATGTATGTATGTATGTATGTATGTATGTATGTATGTATGTATGTATGTATGTATGTATGTATGTATGTATGTATGTATGTATGTATGTATGTATGTATGTATGTATGTATGTATGTATGTATGTATGTATGTATGTATGTATGTATGTATGTATGTATGTATGTATGTATGTATGTATGTATGTATGTATGTATGTATGTATGTATGTATGTATGTATGTATGTATGTATGTATGTATGTATGTATGTATGTATGTATGTAGTTCAGTTTATCACATCATTCAGCAACATACATCCAATTATCTCTTTCACACACACGTACTCAACTAATAGCATTAACTTCCTTGATGTGCTTGTTCGTGTTGACAGGGGCGCATTAATCACTAGCGTTTACAAAAAAAAAAACCCACAGACAGACAACAGCATCTTCATTTCAACAGTTGCCACCCACGCCATTGCAAAACTTCAATTCCGTACTCACAGGCAATCCGATTCAAACGCATTTGCTCTCAAACAGAAGATTTTCAAAAAAATGCTAAACACATGCGCGAAATTCTAAAGAAACAGCGCTACCCTTCTTCAATCATCAACGATGCCATTAAAAGGGCGGAAGTTACTAACCGTAATCACATCCCAGCGGAATCCCCGCCAACACCGCATCGCTCTAATCTAGTACTGACATTCACAGGCAACCTACCGAGTATTAACAAAATCCTTAAAAAAACACTTCAATATCTAGAACAAAGTGAGCGGCTCTAAAAAATTTTTCCAATGGTCCGCCAGGTAACATACAGAAGGCCAAAAAATTTACAAAACCACCTTGTGCACTCAACGGTTAATAAACCGAGGCCGGTGGGTTGCGCACCTTGCGGAAAGAGCAGATGCCACTTTGGGTGGTCTCAACCTGTTCCGCCTCGTCCGGGCCATCTTTCGGAGCCGCTCGGGGCCGCACATACGCGGACAGAGGCATACCGAAACCCACAATTGGCGGACGCATCCCTTCTTTTGTTAAGCCCCACCACGTTTCTTCTTTGCTTTCCCCTTTTTCTCTGCTTTTGCTTCTCTCTCTCTCTTTTTCTTTTTTCTTGTCGCAGTAGCCGCGTGCGCGCCCAGCTCGGCCTCCCTCTTTCGCTTCGTGTGTGTGTGTGTGTGTGTGTGTGCAGTGAGTTCACGGGTACGCGACGCGCCACCTTTGCTTCCCTAATATGCCGTGGGCGTCTGTTGCGTTCCGTTCTCCCGACCGCCCCTTCCCCCCTTTTTTCTTTTTACTTTTCTTTATTTCTTTTCTTTTTAAGCCTTCTGTGTGTCAAGTCCCATGCTATAAGAACACGCGCCCATGCACTGTATGGTCACTCTTGAAAAAGATCGGTCCTCCGATCGAAACGTCGAGTCAAATAAAAATGTTTCCTCAAATGAAGCGTATACTTCGCTGTATATATATATATATATATATATATATATATATATATATATATATATATATATATATATATATATATATATATATATATATATATATATATATATATATATATATATATATATATCAGTGGACACCTAAGCAATGATCCTACGATTCAGTTTCATCAACTTAGAAATGCATGAGCTTGTTCCTGAATGTTCTTGCCAGTAGCTATGATATCACCGGAAGGGCTTTGTACCAGGCCAAGTCCATTGCACTTGACAGTCGCCCTTACCTCGGCCGGGTCACTTACACGCTTGGAGCCAGCACGTGTTCTTCACCCTCGGCTCCCCCTGCATTGTGTAAAATCTCGGCAGAGATCTGAGACCGGAACAACCGGGTGCACAGACCGCGTGATTACCAGGGGCACAAGCTGAAAGAGCAATGAATTAAGCGAATCGCGAACGGAATAATAAAAACAAACTGAAAGGCGACAAAACTGCGAGCACATGTGCAGTGGTCCTAAGTGCAGGGAGTGCACTGAGGACTTGTTGATCCCATATGTAGAAGAGAGACCAGTAGCACAGGAGCGCTCCCAAGTTTTTTGTTTGTTTATTTCTTTTCAATGCCTGAAAGGCACTTGCAAAGTGGCTTTACATAAACGGTTGGCGTTCTCCAATGGTTTGGCTCCAGAAGACAACAGTTGACAACGTGCACTGCTGACGTGCTCTGGCTCACGCTACGTTCAGTTAGATATGCATTTGTGAGGAATATTCGGATGCATAGTTCTTGCATGCTTGCACCGCAGCGGTGGCCTAGTGTATTGAACGTCGGCCTCGCTTTGCGAGAGGTGCGGGGTTCGATGACCATTGCCGCTGGTTACCTAGAGGTGATACAATGGACACATGCTTTCCCCTGGTCTGGTGCTCGGCTATTTCGAGGTGAAATGCTCGGAAAATAGGTATTTGACCCCACCTTGTGTAGACGCAAAACACCCTGCGCTAATGCGCTGTTCGGCCAAAGCTGCCCTTGCCCCATAAACGTCATCATCGTCATCATGCATGCATGCTTGCTATTTAAGAAAGCGCCACCTAAAATTAGTCTCGACAGTTTACGAAGAGGAATCAGGGACAGCGCTGCTCACGAACGCTTTATTACAATTCCGAGCGATCAAAGATACACAAATTTCTCGAAGCGCATGCGTCCTTTCCAGTGCAAGGAGAAAAGGGAGGAAAACAAAACAGCATCAGAAAAGCAGCGAAAAAGTGATACTGATAAGGTTATGCCCGAGTCGCATATACTCCTCGAGATAACGGTTATGTGTTGAAAATAAGGAAACGGAGGCCTCACTGACGCAGTCCTCACCTTATCACCCCATCCTCCTCTCCATCGTTTATCGCTTCTCTTGGCTTGTCCAAGAGGGAGCGCATTCGTAGCAAGTGCGCCCAGAAATCTATATATTCAATCGCCTTGCCTTAAATAAATCAGGTGTGAGTAGCTCTTGTCCCTGGCTATCTTTTTTTAACGTGAAGAGTGTCTAAATTTCTCACTCTCTTCAGTCACTGGCCAATGTACACGGTCTGGACTGTGTCGAAAACAAAAGCGAAGCAAGAAAATAAAACCACCCAGCTCGCCAGAGTTCCATCGCCCCCACTGCTCTCTTCACATCTCGCTTCATCTCGATAGCAAGTGACAGGGGCATATTAATATTCCCACATAGTCCTGTACATTCCACTTCTTCCTAGCGGGAAGCCTCGCAAATTCGTTGAGCTCCTCAAGAAGAAAAAAATAGGAAGAAAGAAGCTACCGCAGGGGGGTCAAGTCGGCGTAAGAACTAAGCCGGTTTTCTCCGCTGCCATGTGTGTCGCCGCAGCTCCAAGCAACCATAGCAACAACACAAACGTTACATACCTCAGTGGCATCACCGTGCAATCGCTTTGTGATCACGTAAGCGTTTAGCTATTTTTTGGTAAGCTTCCATCGACATTGGAAATCTTCTCTGATTTCTTTGGCCACTGCACCGCTTTCGGCCTCAGCGAAGCGAATAGTTATGCGGCTGGCGCAAAAAAGTACACGTGAGATCCAAAGTTCCGAATAATAAAGAGAGAGTCAGAAGTAGTTAAGAGTACTTTGCCCCCGCGGCCACACGCGCGGGCGTGTTGGTGACCTTGAGGGGTGAACCAAGCTCGGGCAGTGTGTCTGGACGCATGCGCTGTTGCGTATCACAACACGTACGCGCTGGCTAGGCGATGAAATAAGATGAGTGCGGTCGCGTCACACGTGTGCGCGCTCGCCGGTAAATCTTGTCGAGTGCAGAGCAAGCAGAGTTCTCTCTCCCGGCGCTCGCGACAAGTCGCGGTATAGTGGTGGTGGTGTTGGTGCAAACGCCGCCCGTATCACTACGCCAGTAGCGGATGGGGTCGAAGTAATTTTACTATCTTTGCGTGTCGTCGCGGCTCGCGTATCTCGCATCGCGGAGCATTCGGCATGTTGACCGGCCGTTTTGCATATCGTACCGCCCGGCAACTGGAGCAGTGTTTTACACGCAGTCCCCGAGTCGGGCACTATACCTTTAGCCCCCTCTCTCGGCGGAAGGGCGTACAATGTGCGGCGCCTTTGAACCCTCGGTCGCGGTCGGCTGCAGCGCCCCTGCCGGGAAATTAGCGGGAACGAAGAATAGAAAGCAGAAACGTGTCTAAACCGGCGGAGCATCCACGGCTTCCCTGCTGCAACCATGTATCGCCCGCCGTGATCGCGTAGCTACCGGCCGCTTATAAGCGGGGCGCGCACCGTCGGCTCGTGCGAGAACCCCCCTGGACGTCCGTGCGAGACAGACGCTTCCCGGACGCTGCCGAGACTGACACCGCGCCGAAGCAGCAACGTCCTGCGAAGCACGCCCCTCGGTAAGTTTGCTCCTATCCACACGTGCCTGTTGTGTTTACGCTTGTTTATAGCTTGCGATTAGAGTTTAGCAACAGTTTCTGTTTTTAACTTGCAAATAGTTACACAAATCAGTACACATTATTTTATTTTGAGAGGTATTGCTGTCCTCAGGTTTGTGGCTAATCTTCATATTTATCTGTTGAAAACCTTCTTCACTTTGAGAGATTTTCAATGATTGAATGAACATTCGATTTCTTATCGGAGTATGATGTCGGGCAAAATATCATGAATAAAAAAAGAATAAAACAGATTAAAAGGTAAACCTTCCTATTGCGCAAAAAATCATGGGAAGTGAATTGAAGTCTGAATTGAACGAGATAAAATAATAATAATGTTTGGTTTTGGGGGAAAGGTAATGGCGCAGTATCTGTCTGTTATATCGTTGGACACCTGATCCGCTCCGTAAAGGAAGGGATAGAGGGAGTGAAATGAGAAAGGATGAAAAAGGTGCCGTAGTGGAGGGCTCCGGAAATAATTTAGGCCACCTGGGGATCTTTAACGTGCACTGACATCGCACAGCACACCGGCGCCTTAGCGTTTTGCCTCCATAGAAACGCAGCCGCCGCGGTCGGGTTCGAACCAGGGAACTCCGAATCAGTAGCCGAGTGCCCTAACCACTGAGCCACCGCGGCGGGTAACGAGAGAATATGAGCTGCAGTGTACTAGCGAAGGTATTGTGAGAGTGCTAAGGCTTTGGAACTGAAACAGTATTCTTTGTGGTTACCTAAAGCAATCAAACAAAAATATTTTTGAATTATTTATTTATTTATAGAATACTGCAGACACTAAGATGGGTCCAGGCAGGAGGGGCAAAAAATGCACAAAAAGAAACGCAGCAAATTACATCGCAGGAAACATATGAGTAATAGGACATAGGGAATAACAAGGACAAACAACTCAGCAACTATCAATAAGCAGCTTTGTCAATGGCATCGATACTATTTACAACTTCAGGCAGGAGTTCATTCCATTGAGTTACTGTATGAGGAAAAATGAGTATTTGAAAGCATTGATTGAGCTGTTCGGTGTTTGTGATTTCTTATGACCTTGTCGTGTTAGTCGCGCTATGATCGGCTTAATAAATAAATCGGGGTTCATAGGGAGTGTTATTTTTCAGTAAGAAAATAAATTTCAATCCTTGATTTTTTTTCGTGTTTGCAACGTCTGCATGTTTGTTGTGCCAAAATAGTGGTTGGAGAACCAGTAGAACGATATTTATCAGACGAATTGTACAGATTTTCGCTGGATCACTTCCAGTGCCTCGATGTTATATTTCGTGTAAGGGTCCTAGACGGTGCATGCGTATTCGAGTTTCGGTGTGATGATGGAAGTGTTTGCACTACAAAGGGCATCTTTTAATCTATGCCTAAGGAAGCAAAGTTTCCGAAAGGACGATGTAGACATGTTGGTTGTATGCTTATTCCAGCTAAGATAATTGGTTGTATAGTAACACCTAAGTATTTGTATTGGTTAACTTCCCCAAGCGGGCGATTTGGAAGGGCATACGGAAATGATAGGCTATTTCGTTTATAGGTCATTTCATAAAGACTGTTTTGTCATAGTTAAGCTTCATCTCCCTTACACTGCACCGTGAGTGAATGTTATGAAGGTCAGAATTAAGAATGATCTTGTCTTCGTAGGATCTGATTTCATGAAACGGAACACTATCATCGGCAAGAAGCCAAATTTGCACTGGTTCACTAATTACAATCCACAATGTCATTGATAAAGACCAAAAACAATAACGGTCCCAGTACACTTTCTTGGGGCCCGCAAGAAGTGCCCGGAAGGCAGTTTGAACAATGGGCATCAATACTGACGAACTGAGCGCGGTTAGAAAGGTAAGGAGAAACCCAGGTAATTATGAAAGAAGGGCGCCCGATATTTTCAAGCTTATGGATTAGTTTCGCATGCGAAACCAGGTCAAAGGCTTTCTTAAATCTAGAAAGATATCGTACATCTGCCCTGACTTTTTTAGAATGTAAGCAAAACTACGAGCAACAAATGTTAATTGAGTGAAGGTCGAAAAGCCCTTTCCGAATCCATGTTGGTGTGACGATAGAATGTCCCTGTCATTTAGAAAGGAAGTTATATAAGTGGCTACGATGTGCTCGATGTGTTTACAAGAAGAAGATAAAAGTGATATTGGGCGAACATTTGTAACAGATGAGGCTGTACATTTTTTCAGTATTGGCACAATCCGTGCAACTCTCCAATCCGAAGGAACACTGCCGGTTGATAGGCTCGCACGGAAAATTATTACAAGTAATTGGAATAACATTTCACTATAACGGCGCAGGAACATATATGGAATCCCGTCCGGACCAGGAGACACTTTTGTTTTCAGATTCAACAACACTGAAAACACGCCTGCAGAAGATAAAATGCTTGGTTTGGGTTGACATGATAAAGCTGATTGACATGAGAGGGAATTTGATTTCGTGAAGGCACTGCGGAAATATCTATTAAAGGGTTCAGCAATGCTTGTTTTATCTCTGTTAAGAACACAGTTGTGCAGAATTTGGTCGACAGGTTTGTTTTTCCTGCACAAATGTTTCCTAAACTTCTGCGGAGCATTCTGAATGAAGCTTGGTAGCGTGTTCTCAAAATAATGACGTTTTGATTGACCCACAGCCTGTCGTAGAGCACCTAGCGCAGCTTCAATAGCGTTTCGACAGGCACGTGTTTGTTTTAATCGCTTTAGTTTTCGTTTTAGATGCAAGATTTTACGCGTAATCCAGGGATTATTCTTGCGTGTTTTCTTTACTTTGTTGGGAATAAAAATTTTTAAGCAGTACGTGTAGATTTAATTAAATTTATTCCATAGTACAGACACGTCATTTCCTTGAAAAGCACTCCGGCATAGATCAAGATAATCAAGTACTCTTTCATCCCTCGCACGCGAAAAATCTTTAACACAAACAGGCTTAGCATGGGGAACGTTGTGTGGTTTTTGAATGCTACATGAAAAATACACCATACTGTGATCAGAAAGGCCGTTTTCCACCGAGATGGAAAAATTTTCAATGGATCGGCAGACGAAAACAGGATCAAGTATAGAGGCACAATGCCCTATACTTGTAACCACCTGTTGAAGGTGGTTGCAAATTCATGGCAGATGCAGAAATTCCTTGTAAAAGTTTACTTTTAAGCCATTGGCTAGACAAAAAAATTCAAATAGAACATTATAGGGCACCAAGAGAAGCCAGAAATCATGCAATTTTCGTCGCGACTTGCTGCGTTTAAATTATCGCACTGGGAAGAAATGGCCCAAAAAGGGAAATATTCGGAGCAACTGCATGCGCGCCCTGCATAACGTGCGCCTGGCGGGTCGACTTTCGTGGACACTAGGCTGTCTCGACACTCGGCGTAGGATATGAGAATCAAGGAACCACCCTATAGGCATAACTATAGAAGGAGATTTCAAGAAATCTAGAAATAAGGATTTCATATTAATTTCTCAAGTCGGCGATTATGCAAACTAGTCGCCTAGGCCTATGCATAACTGCTTGGAAAGATATTCAGAGCACGGCAATCACGGAAAAGATTAATTGTTTGGCAGTCTCAACACGTTGGCAGGAACTGAGGGGTGAACTCCGCGCTATACCCTGGACGACCTGCTCAGCGTTACCTTCAATGTCTTGTCTGCGCTCTGAGAGTCAATTCATCTTTTTTCGCTGTTCCAAAAATTCCCGTGGTCACCTGTATATGTGTGATATGGTTGGGTTAGCGGAAATCGGAAACACTTAAGGAGTTGGCGAACAGTTGTGAGGAGATAATTTTATAATCGGTATTTGAAAACTTTGCGTTATGGTTTATAATTATGATAAGAGGGCGCTTACACTGCAGAAATCGGAGCTATGTGCTGCTACTTTGGCGCAGATGCATAAGTGTTGGGTAAATTATGTGAGGGACAGCATGGAAAAGAATGTGAAGAAATAGGCGGGTGCTACAGTTTGTTTTTGTTTTTACAGAAAGGCTTAGCGTCAAGACACAGACAAGGGAAGAAGGACGGGACGAGCGCTTATCCTTTTTCTCTCGTCCTGTGCTTCCGTGCTGAGCCTTTCTGTAATATGAACTACTAACTTGCCCGAAACTCCATTTCGCTGAGGTACTATTAGCATATATGGCTCTTTGGATACAGTAAATACGGAACAATGCGTCAGATATGCAAATGAGCAATGGTTTCTCGTCTGACGTTCGTAAACGCTATTGTATGTCTGGGATCTAGCGCATGCAATACCGGCAGGCTAATTTTAGGCGCACAATAACATTGCAGCTAAGCAGCAATTCACATAGAGTAAGGGGGTAGGGGTTACTCGCTACTCTAAGTTTAAGCATGAATAACTGTTGAGGCAAATCAAGTAATGGCACCTCTGCAGCGTCGGTTCCGCGCGGGAAGGTATTACATAGACCTTGGCGGTGCACAAGTTAACACAGGTGTCAAGAGGAAGGACAAGATAGCAAAGTAGCCTTTGTACTGTACTCTTCAAATGCACCATGTCGAGATGCACCATGTCGGCAGTGACAAGCGCTGTCGTAGATGGCTCTGGATTAATTTAGACCACTTGGAGTTTGTTGACATGCCCTGACATCGCACCATGTGCGTCATGTATGCATTTCGCCTGTACGGAAATGCGGCCGCCTCGGCCGAAATTTAATCCCGATAATTTAAGCTCGGCAGTCTTAAACGTAATGTAGAAAGCTGTTGGAAGGTTCACCGTGGAAGTAAACGCTACGTTACCCCGCGTTAAGAAGGTACTTCTAAAACTGAAAGCGAACGGGTAGCTTCGGAAATTCCAAGGGAAGCTCTTTACTTTGGTTATAGGGCTGGGTGTTTGAGGGAGAATGTTTACTCGTAAAAAGTTGGCGCCATATTTGCTGCTGCTCAATGCAAGACGGGTAAACGATAGCGAATATTCTCAGCAGTGTAATTCGCTCCATTCTCCGATGCAGGAGGCCAAGAGGCTTTGCACATTAAATATCAGCCAGTGCGATGGTTAATTTTCGGAAAGTAGAATTAAACCTGTACCACCCAGTCAGGGATAGTACCGGATGAAAGTTATAATCTGTGAACTTTTCGTAGTTGTAGAATCCTACACTACAAAAATCAAAACATAAAAAGCAAGTTTAAGGCCACGCCTCATTAAGGCCTCGTTACCTTTTTAATTATTTTAGCTTGAGGTAATTATACGCTTCCGGTGTATGGGGAGAGTTCTCGGAGCCCCCCACCCGCGCATCCCCCGCAAGAGTGCACAAAAGTGCGGCGTATACATTAGTCATTGTGTGCTTAACAGCGCCACCGCAACGGGCCAAGACTCCTATAGTCGGATACAACTCAAGAACGAAGCGGCAAATGCCCTTCAAAGGACCCACTCAAGCCAATGGTGTCGACCGATTCTCCCCCTTGACCAATTTTCTCCCTCTGCTCACTGACCCATCCCTTTGAACATGCCAGCTTGAAATTGCTGAAGGCGGTAGATGAATGGGGAATAAGCGCGGCTTAATTCGATTAACCGCGGCGTCTTGAAAATAGGTTGACAACATTGGCTGGAGGGCGTCCTTCGAGGGGCATCTGCTGCTTGGGTCTTGAGTTGTATTCCACTGCAGCATTTCTAACCGCGGGCGCCCGCCGGCGCCAAAAACAAAAATACACATGACGCGGTCGACAAGCGGGACCACAAAGAAATTACTGGTAAAAAACAAAGTAAGATTTATTAAAGAAAACTAGTATTATTGCATGAAAGGTCAACTTATACGTTGGCTTCTGAACTTCTATAAAGTATGAAACAGCGCAGCATATGCTGACGTGCAATTATTCAATTATAAAATTCAAAAATCCTCCATAATTTTTTGATGCTGCAGTACGGTGGTTGAAGTTATTGGTCAATTTGCCTTGATGGTTAGATTGCACCGCAGGCCTCCTGAATGTCTGGCAATAGTTTGAGTTTACGTTGAAAAATAAGTTGGGAAGCACCGTTTATAAAATACTGCGAGGGTTTCATATCCTATTCTGACCAGAGAAAGGAGAATTACGATTTTTGCAGTCTATGTCGTGCACTATACGCCAGGCATTATAGAGTGAAGTGAAGAGTTAGGTTGGCTGGATGAATAGGAGCAATAGTAGCATAGCAAGGAAGAAAAGGAAATAGCGGTAATGATCTCAGGAAACGTGTTAGGAGTAATGAGCGATTTGAAAGCTGCCAGTACCGTGACAAAAGCGGCAGGTGCAAATTATTTTACTATTCTCTCATGGCAAGCCAAACTTCGCGCAGCTGCCGTAATTACATCCGCAAGAGCAGCCGGAACCCTGTAGAGTTTTCTGTCAGAAACAGATACGGAGAAACAAACAACAACAAAAAAAAAAAACGTTCAGATTAAGGCTAGTTTCGGACATATGGCGCTTGTTTGGGTTTTTTTGTTCCGCTGCAAAGTTGTTGTTGAAATTTTGCACGTTGCTTCGGCGGTGTAACATTTTGGTATACAACTTACCTGCTAAATTCGAAAAAATTATGACGTAAAACACAGCACTTATTGGTTTGCAGGTCGCTATCAGGACTCTTTTAGTGTTGCTTCCACTGCTTGAATCTGTTATTTTTAAAACCTTGACTCACGTAATCTGAGACACCCTGGGCGTAGTTTGTGGCTCTGGTTTAATGATTGTGCCCGCTGGATTAATAAAAGGCTACCGGCCTAAGGGCATAACGCGCCTTATGCATAACTGAGGGCCTAACGCGCGTTGCTGGCATGTTGGTTGATACTGGAGTGTCACGCACTGACGTAACATTCCATTGGGCACTTAAACTCTGTTGGACATCCCGGGGATATTCGAGATGTCCTGAGGACGTCCAGTGGAGTTCCCAGGGGGCAGTTCAGTGCCCACTTGGATGGGGCAGAGTTGTTTAAGGCAGCAATATCTGGAAAGAAGCGTCTTGTAATGGTAACCCATAAAAGAGCGAGTAGAGCGAAAAGTTTGAGCTTAACATCGTCTGCGTGGCATTGCAAACAGTGACGTTTATAGGTCTGCGTAAACATTTTCTATTTCTTCAACGATTCAAACGGATTATACGCTAGCATGAAGGGTATGCGGAGCAGACTTTCTTACTAGTACGCAAGCACGGCACTTTTACAGGCATATTAACGGCCTATGAGGGTTGAACGTCCCAAAGCGACTCGGGCTATGAGGGATGCCGTAGTGAAGGGGTCCGGAAATCTCGGCCACCTGGGTTTCTTCAACGTGCACTGACATCGCAGAGTACACGGGCCTCCAGAATTTCGCCTCCATAGAAATGCGAGCGCCGCGGCCGGGATCGAACCCGCGTGTTTCAGGTCAGCAGCCGAATGCCATAAACACTGAGGCACCGCGGGGGTCCATTAACATCGAGTAGCTCCCACGACACAAATTATTCCGTAGTTAGTTCCATGTACGTCGCGACGGCTCGATCATAGCGTTCAAGATTATGAAGCAGCGAAAGACAGGGCACCCTGTAAGTATTCGTTCAACTATGTGCGTTTTCGGCCTGTGCAGGTTATTAACTCGGCCATATGTTGTTGTTCTAACAACAAATGGCATATTAATCAGCTACTATTGCAGCGTTCATCAGGCTTCTTCTTTTAAGAGAACATAATTGTTTTTATCTACAAAATGTACCGCAATTTCGACGCATGCGATAAAAAAAAAAACGCCGTTTATAAAATGGCCTGAATAAAGAATTACAGACATTTTATGTTTGTTCTTTACCCAAACGGCAGAAGATAAAATCCTTGTACCTGCAGAATGCTTCGAACCACGCTGGCTAGAGAACTTGAATGGAGTTTTTGTCTAGTCTTTTGCCCGCACCGTGATGCCGAAGGTGAATAAGAAACAGTGCTTCGCTGAAATGCTGAACTTTACACCGAGCTAGCGCGAAGCAAAATTTCAGTGCTCGTTCATTTTTCTGCACAGGAATTCTGTGCAAAAAAGCCGCGAAGAAGCGACATGTGTCGGATATTTTTACTACGTGCCACGACCGGGTGTAAACAGCACGCGTCCGGGGTGCTGCGCCTCCTTTGCATCGGCAACAGGGGTGCGCTCTTGTCCTGTTGTTTAACGTAAACTTTTTGTTTTTCGGGCAAGAATTTCTGGCAGCCATGCCTGTCTCACGTTTCGCACAGCCTCTGTTGCCCTCGCACGCGCTGTGCGAAATGCACGTGCTTTGCGGAAAGTGTCAAGTTGCAGCCATTTTCTTTCAGGTTCCGGACTGAAAATTGAAAATTGAAAATTGGTTTTTGGAGAAAGGCGCAGTATCTGTCTCACATATCGGCGGATACCTGAAACGAGCTGTAAGGGAAGGGATAAAGGAGGGAGTGAAAGAAGAAAGGAAGAAAGAGTTGCCGTAGTAGAGGGCTCTGGAATAATTTCGACCACCTGGCGATATTTAACATGCACTGACATCGTACAGCACACGGGATTGCCAAACGGGTGTTCACCTGATCGGGTGTGTTGTCTGGTTTGGATAATGCGTATGGATGCTCGAATAGTTGCTGGATTCTTGTCTGGGCACGCTGCGGTGCGGATAACTGTTTGCGCCTCGTCGAACTGTTTCGCACGTTTTCGAATCTCTTTGCGTATATGAGTCTTACTGAGTTAAAAATCAGGACGGCACAACCTGGAAAGGGGAGGCTATTGGTGTACAAAAACTGCATATGCTTGACGTTTCAACGGCGAAAGGGTCCTTTTGTTTATGAAAATGTTTTGGGGGAGCTGTGTCTCATCGGCGAACTTCTTACACGGACGACAACCTGATAAATTTAGTAAGGTGGCCAGGGAGCCAACAAACTCAATTACAATGAGTTCAGTACTGCTTTTGTGTCTCTAAATAACACTGTGGACGTTTGAAACAATATTGTGGAAGGCTGCTCTGAATTCACAAAACGAATGTGCTCGATAGTCTCCGTGAGACGACGTGTTCACAAGAGGCCCCTGGATCTCGCTTATAATTGTCTTCTTCACGTGTAACCGTACCTGTTTTAGTAGTTATTCTGGTAATGAGCGAATTTTATTGTCATGCTCAACAGATTAAGTTCCCGCGTGTGCTGTGTAAATTTGAGACACTGTGCGCGTAGTGCCTGTGCCACAGTGTGGGAGGAATCAAAATTTATCGCCCTTGGATTTATCGAAAGCCAGGGACAGTGCAGACGTGCACTTAATGGTTGACGGTTGGCGCGGCGGTGAGTGCCAGCTCTTCTCGGGGAGTGCTCTCCATTCTGCCTCAGCTGGCTTAACTCCGGCCTCCCGGACTCTCTCGGGGGCACGTTCTTCAGCCATCGTAGGAAACCACGACGTTGGCGTCATCTGCCGCTCCCTTAGGAATGTGCCCTTCGTTGCTGTAACACATAGTTCAGACCAAAGGGGGCACTACACGCCCAGCACAGCATAGTGGATACGCGGATGACCATAACTCTCCCAAGTTAGCTGATGGACCCACGAAACTCGCGCCGTTTGAAAACTTTGAAAAAGCCCTTTCGAACGGTATACATCGATTATTCATAGCATTTATACTTTGGGTATTATTTAGGGCGACGTGTTTTCAAGAATGACTTTCGGACATCCTTGAGCTTAAGGTGGAGTACTCGGGGCTGTATTTTACGAGCTGTCCATTATCTGCGGGCCAATTCGCGTCCATTTGGTCTTCTGTCATTGGTCACTGAGATATACCCGCTGCTTTCAAGCGTCTGCGGAAAGCGACTAGGCCGTTGCGTATTTTGCGGCCGGACCTCACCATTGGCTGCATATCGCAGCCAATGGCAGCCGGTGGTGCGGTTCGGTCGCCTGCTGTTAACAGAGTGCTGCGGTGCACCTCACCAGTGTCTGAAATCGTCGCCGTTGCAGCCAATGGGAGGCAATGGCGAGGTCCGTTCGCCAACCACCCAATGGTCGGGTTGCTTCCTACGGACGCTTGAAAGCCGCGGGTACACATGAGTGACCAATGACAAAGGACCAAACGGACGCGAAACGCACAACGGAAAATGGACAGTTTACGGAATACGGCCCCGGAAGAAAATAAAGCGCACGGAAGTAAGCCTTCGTGCCTTTTCCGGTTTTTCGCTCGTTCCAGCTTCGAGATGGCCGCCGGACATCTTCGCCAGAGACTGACCATGCTGGCTGGCGTCTTCCTGCTGTACGCTATCGCCATGGCAACAGTCTCAGCAGCGCTTGCAGTGACGGACGTCCGCCCCTCCATCGAGCAGGCCGAGCAGCGGGCACGCGAGCTGACCGAGATACTGGCCAACCTCAAGAGTAACCTGATTGATCCTTTCACCGTCGGTGACGCTAAGTAGCGCGCCAGGAGCGCAGACTGTGAGCGCAACGCGGTGGGCTTTAACTGCACATCGCGGCGCCGAAACGTTTCTCTTCCGCTAATATGAATCGCTCGCTTGTAACCTGCCTCTCACTGTGGCCTTGCCCTGAATAAAACAATGACCAGTCCTGTACTCAAAATATGTTGTATGGATATTCCTTTGTGTGAAGCTTGCTCGTCTCTGACGGAGTTAAAAGAGCCTGAGTGACAGTTTAAGAATCTTTAAAGTGTCACGTGAAATACATGTGGTCAAGTGCAAGATGAACCTCTGTGCCAAATGTCGAGAGGTTTTTGTGGTACATAAATCGGGCGGGAAGCTAACTCGTTCTCTCCTTCACCTGCAGTTTCCGCTCGCCGGATTCGGAGTAACGTTTTGACCTGAGAGACTTCACGTGGTTGGTCTTTGTGACGTCAGGGGAAAAAATTAAATTGGGCCAGCTAAACGAACACGAGCGAGAGCAGAGGCAACAACGAGTTTTAGAATAAGAGGACCACCTTATCGGTTAGGGGATAGGGGAACAGCGGGGCGCCAGTGTTCATGCGCAGGACAATAGTTCTGAGCATGCGCCTTGCAGCCACACTATTCCCTATTCCGCTAACCGAGATAGAGTTCCCCTGTTCTACAGCTCTCCAGTGCGTTAGCTACGAAAAGAGGGGCCGGTATTGAGACGGCTCCTGTCTCGTAGCAGATGAAAGCATTAAGAAATGCGCAATGTGGTCACGTCGTCAGTGCTGGGCGGCGCGCCGTTGCGAGCTCGGCTGGAGACGCAAGTCGAAGGGGAAAACGAGAAGGTAAATACCGAAAGAGTTGCAACTTTGTTATTACACGCAGACTTTAGGCAGTCGTTCCCTGGAGACTTTCTGTGCGCTGTTACCGTTCTAAGAAATTGGCTTAAGCCCACGATAAAGTGTTCAAGTGCAGTGAATAACTTTATACATATGCAGCAAATCAACGAAACGGCAAAGTAGAAAATTAGAATAAGAAACATTTAGGTGGGTGCTAATCGTTTCTTCTCAATGTTTTTAAAATTTTTGCCGCACTGAAACTCGAGGGTTCAATGTCAACGCACTTCTTCGTATTGCCTTATCGCCTTACTTGACAGCCGTTCGTATTCCCTTGAGGTCGACAGCTGGCGAGCCGCTGTTCAGTGTGTTCTCAACTGCGAGTAACGTTAGTTCTTTTCCTCACTCGCTTCGCAGCCACCATTTTGCCTCGCCACTGCACTGATCTGCTTGGCGCCGGCCAGCGGGCCAGCGGGGTGTACACCGTGTTCCACAAGGCTGCTGGTCCGTCCGGACAGAGCGTCTACTGCGACATGGATACGGACGGCGGAGGCTGGACGGTGAGCCAACCATTCAGCGACACGCTGGGCTTACCCAGCTTCTTCCTTGGCACTCTATAACTTACCCTTGTGCGCCCTCTTCGCAGTTTGTTGGTTTAGGCCGCCCGGAGCTTAGCCAGTTGAGAGAAGTTGCGATTTTTTTTGCGATTAAAGGAGCGCACCAGCGCCGAGAGTAGCCACTCAACAAACGGTGTTTACCATTCAGGATGTTTTGCAAGACCCAGAGTTCATGGTGGCCAGCACAGTGCACGAGATTTCCCCCGTATTGATAATGGAGATGGTTTCATGGTCATCATCATCGTAAGCATGACTGCGCCCACTGTAGGACAAATGGCTCTACCATATCTCTCCAATTAACCCTGTCCTGTGCTGGCTTTGGCAACCTTATCTCCGCAAACTTCTAATCTCATCTGCCCACCCAACTTTCTGCCGCCTCCTGCTACGCTTGCCTTCTCCTGGTATCCAGTCCTTTAACCCTAACGACCAGCGGTCGTCTTGCCTTCGCATTACGTGCCCTGCCAAAGCCAATTTCTTCCTCTTGATTTCCGCTAGGATATCATTAACCAGCGTCTGTTCTCTGACCCACTCTGTTCTCTTGTCCCTTAGTGTTACATCTATCATTTTTTTTTCCATAGCTCGCTGCGTTGTCCTTTACTTGAGCTGAACCCTTTTCGTTAGCCTCTACGTTTCTGCCCCGTAGATGAGTACTGGTAAGATACAGCTGTTGTATTCTTTTCTCTTGAGGGATATTGGTAAACTGCCATTCATGATCTGGTACAACCTGCAAAATGCACTCCACCCCATTATTACTGCTCTAGTTATTTACTCTCCTGATCCGGATCTGCGGTGACTACATGCCCTAAGCAGAGGTATTCCTTTGACATTTCCAGCTTCTTGCTACGGATTGTGAACTGCTGTTTTGTGAACTGATTTTAGACCCACCATTCTGCTCGGCTGTACCTGTCTAAGTCATTGATCATGCTCTGCAGTTCTTCCCCTGAGTGACTTAGCAAGGCAATGCAATCAGCGAATCGCAGATCACTAAGGTATTCTCTGTTAACTCTTCTCCCCAACTGTTCCCGATTCCTCCTGTGAACAGGCTGTGAATAGCACTGACGGTATCGTGTCTCCATTCCTGCCACCTTCCCTTATTGGAATTTTATTGCGGCATTCATGGAGGGCTATGGTGGCTGTCTTCCATAATTTTTACATACGGCTCATCTCCATCCTGACTCCATCATAATCGACTGATGAGGTTGGACTGAGTCAAATGCTTTGTCGTAATCGATGAAGGCTATATATTATATGGGGTTAGTTATACTCGGCGCATTTCTCTGTCACCTGGTTGGTGGTGTGAATATGGTTTATGGTTGAGTAGCCTTTACGAAAACCTGCCTTATCATTTTATCATTTGGTTGACTGAACTGTAAGATTGTCGGGACTGTATTAGTGACTACCTTAGTAAATACCTTCTGGGAAATGGACAATAAAGCCGATCGATCTGTAATTTTTTAAGTCCTTTCTTCCAAGCTTCCAGTACGCTCGAGGTTATAAAGCATTGCATGTACAGACAGGTAGTCTAGGTGCTAAAAAAGGTGTAACAGTGCAGTTCCGGCGTCATGCTGCAAAGCTGAGGCGACCACGGGTTTGATTATCGCCCATGATGGCTGTATTGAGAGCGGCGATGGCAATGGCGGTTTATAAAAATAACAAAAAGGAAGAAACATGAATGATGGCAGCCGGCCGCCGAATGTGCCTTGTTTCTTGGAAAAATGCACACACACACAAGCACGGGTACTGAGCCTTTGGTACCGGGTTGAGAACCCAACGTATTTTAAATTGACCGGTAGCCTCCCGCTGCGGCGTGCCTCATGTCTCGTCAGCAGTTCTGGTGCGTGCAAATTTGTTCTAATTGATTTCCTTTTGGAGGGTCTGAGTAACGCTTATTTTGATCCTCAATGAAATCGATTAGGACAGTAGCATATTCCTAAGGTTAAGGATGTGCGTCGCAGTGTACAGAAAAGTTCACCTTTAAGGTAAGTCTTATAGTGTACGCCGGTTTTAAGTTTTGATGCATGATGAGTGAAAAATAAAAATGTGTGTTCGCGGGGAATTTGCATACCTGCCACAGAAGACATTGTGAATTTCGACGAACACGAATAAGATTCATATCTGTAAGAAAACTGTTTCTCTGGCGTTGTGTTTTCCTGCGTCATTTAATTTTATTGTTTATTCAGTTTTTTCTCTTGTCCATATCAGTTCTTTTTGCTCTGTTCGCTATCTGCTTCTTTTGCAATGTACTTGTCATTTTTATCAATATGTTTGTACCCCACTCCTGCCTAAGGCCTGTAACACAGGCCGGCAGTATTTGCTAAATAAATAAATAAATGAAGAGAGATGGTATCCTTTAACCCGTGCACATTACTTCCTGTTACGTTCCTTCTTCACTTGAATCTCGTTATAACGAAGTTGGGCCCGGCTATTACTTCTTTATACGCATAGCTTCGTTATAGCCCGTGTTGGTTGAGCTTCCAAGAGGAATCGGCATTGCTTCGCTATATTTCGTTATTTCGTCATAAACAGTTCCGTTATGACGGGGTTCGACCCTATACACAATGCGCGCGGCACAATGAAACGCGTGCGGGGCAACTTATGATAATCGGAACAAAATGTTTATGCCCCTTTCACAAGAAAAATTGTAAACAATTTCTAACGATCACCGGTGTCCACTAAAGCCACTGTTTCCTGCCACACAACAAAGCATTAATTTCATAGAGAACGATGTTCGTGGTCGCTTCTGTCCAAGTCTAATAACTCTTTACAATGACGATTAGAAGTTTTTATTCTACACACACTTGTGACAAGTGACACTCCTGCTTGTTTGCTGTCCTCGTTCACAAATTACTGTAGCTTCTATCCCCTGATAGGTTGTCACGTTAAATGACATTGACGTAACTGATAATTTTCTTGAAATGGCATTTACCAGAGAAGAGGAGAATTAACTGCACAAGAAATGATTGTGTAAATTAAATGACCTTAAAAGCACAGGTTGCACGTAGTCAGAGAGCGCTAAGAATTTCCAGACAGTAATTTCTTTATATATTTTGTAGTTCATCATCAGAATGCAACTGGCGGGCGGGATGGCGGTGATAGGCAGTTGCGAAGGGTTGAAGTCACGGCAGGAACTACACCTAGTATTTTGCGTTTTTCCCTGGGACGACCAGGAGGTGTGTCCAGCAACGATGGCACCACGCAGTGTGAGAGCAATTGCAGCGTTCGAAATGTGATTCAAACAGGCAAACTGACATGGCTTCTTCATGAACGCAGGTCCTCCAGAGGCGAGGCCAGTTTGGCAATAGGGTGTACCACTTCTACCGCAACTGGACCGAGTACGCGCGTGGCTTCGGAGATCCTGCCGAGGAATACTGGATTGGTAAGAGGGCTGGCTTGCAACAGTATTATTGAAATATGAAATCATAGCTCGAGGAAAACACCAAGATTTTGTCGCAGTCGAGAAGGTTTTGGAAAAAAAAAAATGTTTCTTTTTGTTGCCCTTTCGTTGACTTGCCTCAAAACGAGCATTAAATTTGAACCAAAACAAAATTAATGTTTCGAAGTTGTTGAAAAGTGTTACTCCGATCTTTTGACTACCTGTTGATAGACTTTGTGTTTAGTTCGCTATCCATTTTGTTGTTTGTTGACTGCACATAAAACTAAAAGTCATATGTATGCATGCATTCCGTTTACACCGGAAGGCACACAGCCGATGCAATATATATATATATATATATATATATATATATATATATATATATATATATATATATATATATATGTATAAGGGAAGCCAACAGCCACAGGGACCAAGGAGTACAGGGGGTTATTATTATTAATACTTGTGTTGTTGATTAATGGAGATTAATATTGAACATTTGATTGCTTTAAGATAATAGATTAGAACAGCAGAAAAACAACCACATGCCGCTGGTGGGAACCGAACCCACGACCTCCGAATTACGCGTCCGGTGCTCTACCAAGTGAGCTACGTCGACGGCTGTCAAATCTCCTGTTTTCGGGGGTATTTAAGTTTACAGTTGACCTAAACCTGAGTGTTCACCAGCGCCACCCTCGTCGATAAGGGGCGTACGTAGTACGCAATATATATATATAAATATATATATATATATATATATATATATATATATATATATATATATATATATATATATATATATATATATATATATATATATATATATATATATATATATATATATATATATATATATATATTGATACGTGGCGGCTAGAAGCAGCAGTAGAAGGAGCAGAGGTAACCTGCTACGCAAGGAACCGATGGCTTGGAGTAGACTCTCAGCACACAAGCGCGCACCTCAGCGTCGTCTTCGTTACCAACCACTTCGTCGTCCTCCCAGCGTCCGTAGCATGACCCCCCCCCCCCCCCCCCCCTCCTCGCGGCAAAAGCACCGTCCCGGTGCGCACTACACAGGCCAGCTAGACGGCGAGTTGTAAGGTTTGAGGCGGGACACATGGACGATGTCGGTGCGGGGTGCAGCGGCCGGAGATGGCGGATGTAGCGGGGTGATCTCGTACGTCACCGCGGTCACCGGACGTACGACCCGATAAGGGCCTGTATATCGGGGAAGCAGTTTTTCACAAAGGCCCACACGGCGGGAAGGGATCCAGAGCAACACAAGGGAGCCGGGAGAGTAGGTGACTTCACGACGGCGACAGTCATGACGTCGTTTCTGATTGACTTGGGAGGCCGACAGCCGCTGGCGGCCGACAAGACGGGCAGCGTCGGCGCGAGCGATGGCGTCCCGAGCGTAAGGACTCGTGGAGGCGGTGGCGGGCAGTACACTGTCGAAGGGCAGCAAAGGATCGCGGCTAAAGAGAAGGTAAAAAGGGGAGAAACCGGCTGTATCGTGACGCGTAGAATTGTAGGCGAATGTAACAAATGGGAGGCTAATATCCCAGTCGCGGTGATGGTCGGAGACGTACATGGAAATCATGTAAGGGAGGGTACGGTGCAGACGTTTAGTGAGGCCGTTCGTCTGCGGATGGTAGGCCGTGGCGAATTGATGACGGACGGAGCAGGAGCGGAGGAGTTCGGCGACCACTTTGGAAAGAGAGCAGCAGTGTTCGGCAGCCGGTCAAAACGATGAGAAAACGATGAGAATATATATGACGATGAGAATATATATATATATATATATATATATATATATATATATATATATATATATATATATATATATATATATATATATATATATATATATATATATATATATATATATATATATATATATATATAGAACACTCGCATTACAGAGCGTAGAAAATTCTTGCACAGAGTCTGCAAAATGGAATGACGTTGAATATGCACTGCTTTCTTCTTCCGGACTTCGTCATTATATTCTCCTGCAAAAAAGTGTTAATTGCTAGTCAGTAATATTTATTCAATTATTATTAAGGCTATTCATTTATTTTGTGTGCCGTACAATTAGTCAAGTTCACACGCCATGTTCTGTTAGATGAAGACCTTGATTTCTTCCTCAACGCCAAAAACAAAGGCTAGAGTAATAACCACTTTCGCATGAGCGCACATAAGAGTCCTCCAATGTAGGCCATTGTAGCATCCGCATTTCTTTCTCAGGTGAAATGGAAAGTAGTAGTGGTAGCGGTTTATAACATAATTGCCAGGAAAAGATTTTTGCTAGCCCCGGCTTCTGCCATCGCTAAGGAAGCACCTCTGAAAGGGAAAGTAAGGCTGTAGTTACACTAGGCGTATACAGATTAGGCGTGATTTGCTTTAGTAAGTCTTAGGTACATTGGTTGCCATGAGACGCGATTAAAGGTTAGTTGAACAGATTAGTCAACAAATAATGCGGCGTCGACCAATCTTTAAAAATAATTTTGTCACTCCACCATGGTCATGATTATCAGCGTCGCGTTTTTTGAACATCTATAAGGTGTTGACACTGCGGCAACAGAAAGACAATGCTCGTTTTTTGTAAGGGCTATATACATACAGTCGGTAGAGGCACAACCAGTGCGACAGTAAGAAGGTAACGAAGAAGGAAGTAACGACACAGAAAGCGGCGCACCAACTCTCTTGGAGACTCCAGGGCGCCTTGGTAGCGATGTCATGCCGAACGAATTTCTCCAAAATGCGCAACAAAAGGGGAGATATTAATTTTGCAATATTAACCTTTTGCGAGTTTTCCCGACTCGCATATGCTTTGCCGCTTTCCTCGATTTGCGCCTCTGGCAGCGTCGCCCCGCTTTCTAACATGGGACAGTATTCTGCAGCGATTCATTTAGTCTCCATTTCATTTGGTCATTTGCCATCGTCCGATGTTACCGGTTACGCAGGCCGTGGGAGATGGCGTCACGCTGGTCATGGCACAAACACAACCATGATTCCGCTTTCTTCCTTAAACGCGCCCCACGCTAATGTCTCACTGACTGACCGGCGCTGACTCAAACGAATCACAGAGCCCGAGGACGCGTGGTACTAAATTTGGCCTGATGGGAGTGAAAGGGAGGAGTTTTGCCTGTCTGTAACCCAACGGGGAGCGTCCAAGTTACAGAGATGTCACCGGATAATAAATTGGTAGTCTTACCGATGACGGGCTGGACTTTTGTCAGCTATCGGCCATCAAACGGAGGGTTGATCAACTGGACTGGGATAAGGCGTGTCTCGGGGCTAGGAGGGGTCGGATCTACTTTCTGGCCGGTTAACAGTGGGAGAGGTTGCGTACCTATTTTAACTAACTGGGTGTGGCACTGGCGATCAAAGCCCTGTAGGTATGAGGCTGGGCGAGGTTTAGCTTTCTTGTAATCCGGTCGACTGGAGGCCACGCCAGTGACTTCTTAGGAAGAGGTTGATGGGGACCCATATGAGCCCAACTCTGGGTAGTAAAGGGCGTTCAGCTCTTGTGGCTTAGGGTTCTGTTGTGGTTAGAGGCGTTGTATTCCAGAGGTGGAATGCTTGGCTAAGTCACAAGCAGGACACTGCAGAAAAATCCTCGCTGAGTGAAGCCATCTACCTTCCCTGTTTAACCTGAGCCACCGGATCAGTCGGGAGCGCTGCTTGGGTCTGTCTTCACTGCCCTTCTGGGAAACCAGGGTCGCCCCGGAAAAACACTGAGGCCTATGGGCGTGTCATTAGGCTAAGAGAGTGAAAATGTAGCGAAAGCAGAACTGATGCTTGAATACTCGGTGCGTCTGCTAGTAGACAGTTTTAGCTGTGCGTACGCAACGGCTTAGCGTACGCAAGGAGTTTGCGGGGACGGTAGTGCGCATGCGCAGAACGCAAGCGCAAGCCCTGCGTCTTGCGTGCGTACGCTAGCCAGCGGACTTTGCGTTGCGGCGCTTGCGTGGCTTGCGTACGCTAACTTTGAGAAGATGGCGGCGCCCTGCTCGCCCGCTTCGGAATAAAAACATGTCGCCGCCGGATTCTCCGACGCAATAGCTCGCTCAAATGGTAGCGGTTCGCTTTTATTTCGCCTACTCTTGCCCACACACAGTGGTATAAGCGATAACTAGCCCCTGTTTTTCAGATAATTTGGTTATTTTCAAGCTCCTAGGCCTAACTATATGCAGTGTGTTTTCCTCGTAGCAACGACACCTGGCGAAGCAGTTTTCTGGCTTTTAGCCAGTTCTTACATTTTCTTCGGTTTGCATAGTTTTTCTTCTTGGAACAAAAAAAAGCTCACAATGCACTCACACTAGTTATCAGTCATCACGAATGAAATGTTCTTCAACCGAGCGTTGATGTGGTTGGACGTTTCGTCACTAGATGGCGCCACGTGCGCCTGAGGGACGCTACGGCACGGTCAGCTAAAACTATGCTTCGGAGCGGACAGCGTAACGCACGCAGCGCCGTAGCGCTTTGCGTACGCAAGCACTTGCGTACGTACAGCTAAAACTGTCTAGTAGTACCGCGGGCCGTGAAACCAGAGGGGTGAGAGATGAAGTCTACACTCGCGCTTCCTCTACGTAGGCGGCAGGTCCTGGCTTGCGCAACCAGTGCCGGCGTCAAACCAAAATGCTTAATAAAAATTGGGAGAATCGGGCTCTCGCTTGAAGTGCGGTACGAAGAAGTAACCGAAGTCGAGAACGCTGCGGCGCCTGGCAGGGGTGTGCAGCACGGCAGTACACTACGGGGGCTGCGTCCCCGCCTGACCGAAGCAAGTGGGTTGTATCCACACGTCACCAACAAGGTGGCAGTAGTAGACCGGCCTGCTACGCTCACTAGGAGGGCCATTCAGGGCCGAAGATTACCTGACCTAAACAGGTATAAGAGCAGTCGCCGGCGTCGTGCTCCGGCCTTGTATGGGACTCACTTTTGGGGGATGCCGGGGGCAAACTTCTTGGCAGGCGATGTACTTCTTATAGGTGCGAGGCTACCAGCACCTTACAACCTTCTCACAGGGACCAGCCGCTTCTGTAGTCATTCGAACCGTCCGGACCTGCTTCCACATCTTCTGTTGTTTTTGTAGGGACTGATGTCAGAGTCAAATGAAATCGTAATGAAACTAACCGTTAAAAAGTACTGCCCCAGGCAAATATTGGAACTAATTTTTTTCATTAGTCGAGACGCTATTACGCCGTCTGAGAATAAGGACATCTGCTGCACGAAACATGGAGTGCGTCAACATCAACAAAAAATTACTAGGCAATGCTGTGCACCTCGGAAAAGCTTCCTGGTGCAGTTCGTTCTAAAAAAATCGCTCCCCCCCCTCGCCCCCCCCCCTCCCGTGTCATTCATTCAAAAATACTCTGTTGACGGAAATATAGACTTAAATAAACCAGCCAAGCGTACGATGCGACTCTCATTAAAGCTGGTATAATCTTTACCGTTGGCACTCTCCGCTGCAGGCAACGATGCCATTAACGCGCTTACGTCCGGCGGCCAGCCTATGACCTTGCGAGTGGTGCTCAGCAACAGCACTGCTGAAACTGCTTCGCTAGACTACGAGACCATCCAGGTCGCTCCGGAGAAGGACCTCTACAGGATACAGCTGGGCAGATTCCTCGGGCCAGAAGGTAAGTGAGGAAGACGTGCCTAAATCTAGTAGCCATTACTCATACCATTAATCAATCACGATGCACACGCTAGATCTTGAGAGTGTTAGTGTGGTATTACCTTGGGGCTCCCTTCAATTTTAAATGTTTTTTAGAAAAAATGTGCCCCGCCCTTGCCTTGCTTTCTTGATGTCCTTTCGTTTCCCCTTTCGTCCTCTTCCAGGCTGGGACTCTATGGCCACCTCGAACGGCCAGAACTTCTCCACGCACGACCGTGATAACGACATGTGGCCCCAGAACTGTGCATCCACGTTCCGCGGCGCCTGGTGGTACAACCAGTGCCACTCGGCCAACTTGAACGGCCTCAACCTGAACGGCCCGCACGAGAGCTTCGCCGACGGCATCGAGTGGAGTCTACGTGGGTCCACGAACGCGCTTCACTACTACTCCTTCCCCAACGTGCGCATGATGATCCGGCCGGCAAGCCTGGCGCGCACCTAGACTCGCTTACGGCAAAAAATAACAGCCGAAGATCTCCGCTCTCTTAAATTGCACAAACCTTTTGTGACTTCTCTTCACAATGCACGTACTTCCATCCCTTGTTGAGCTTTCTCACATTGCACAATGATTTTGTGACTTCTCTTCACAGTGCAAGCATTTCCATCCCTTGTTGAGACTTATTCAGAAGACACGCATACTTTTAGGCTGTGGTGGTAGTTCATTTGAAGTGGCTGGACACACTCTTAGATACCTGCGAACTCCCCTGTGTTTGCAGGCTTGCGTAAACGGTTTGAGGGAACATTGACTGAAGAGATGTGGCACGTAGAGGTGCAAAGTAAATGAAACACATAGGTGACTGCGCATTTGCAAGCGTTGCACCAGCTGCCCAGGGAACAGTACTAGAGGCTTCCGGCTGCATGTGCGAGCATGCTAACCGAAAGACTCAGTTTTTGACATCTGATAGCTTCTTTGCAATAAGTGCATGGACGGAAATTTAAATCGAGTTGAAGAGGAATGCGATTCAGATAAGTGTAGTTGTGTCCGCGGTGATGTCCAAACAAGCCCAGATAGAAGCCTAACCGGCAGACACGGAAACAACGAGATGTTGAGCCCGTTGCCCCAGTCACGTCGACATTCGGAGTATACCGTGCGACATCACAGATCACCGCTACCAAGTTGCACTTTCAGCGAACGCTTACTTGTCTGGTGAAATTACACAGAAGAGAGAAAGATGAAAAAAAAGGAAAAACGCCTGTTTCTTCAGTCTTCAGTTGCGAAAGATCGGCATTCAGTTCCCGGAGAAGCTCAGCCAGAATCAAGGATCTCGATTCATGCTCAAGATTATTGAGATGAAGCACTTTTCTTTCTTTTTCTAGAAATTGTTTGTATATGCCTTTTAGGTTTTTGCCATGTTCATTTTCGTTTTTTTATACATTTACATCATTTCTCTTTTCCTATTTTCGTTCCCATGCACATAATTTTGAACCCTGACGGCGAACCACGCTAGTTTTCTTCTCTGTTCTCCAATACAGAATAAAAGAAGTTGACTCCATATTTATGTTCTTTTCAATGAGCGAATCCGTTTGTGTTCTTAAATCCACCGTGGTTAATGGCAGTTCTTGTTGGCTGTAAAGAGACATGATTATAGCATTCTTTCAGCAAACGCAGTGCATCTTAAACTTCTTGAAGCAAGCGAATGAAAAATGGTAAGTAAAAGAGAGGAAGCAGCAAAAGATGCTAGCCTGTGAATTCAGCCCAAGTGCAAAACAAGAATTACATTTGCTCTCTGTCTGTCCAGCGGGTGCAAACTTTCTAAGCCATGAGTCATGCAAGCAGCATAAAAAATATTGGAATGAGCTGAGTGGCTGGAAGAGAAAGGTGCATCTTTAAATAAAAAGACGTCTTCAAAACATCTGAACAAAAAGAGGAGTACTAAATGCAAACACTCATTTTGAAAGTGGAAACATCGGAAATGGGCTATTAAGATACCCTTTCCGAAACCAGGGAAGCCGCTAACGAACCTTTGGAACCTCTGGCCCATGTCACTTACGCCAACGGTGTCTAAGCTAGCAGAGAAAATGTTAGCCACTCTGCGGTCGTCTTGGCTTGAGCACCATGATTTCTACCACCGCGCCCAAATTTACGCTCTTCCCTAGGCTCTGAGGACGGTTTGGATGCATTCGTGTCATGAGACTTGTCATCAACCCGCAGAAACGGTGTACGTTCCATTCATGCAATGCACGTCGAAGTATATAACATAAGACATATGGCCATCCAGGATTCAATTGACATGCTGCATCTACCGTTTCGGGTAAGAAACTTTGTAAAATTCTTTATTGAAGGCAGAAAATTCGTAATACGCCTCAGCGGTGACGCCGTGAAATCACTTCTCCAGCTTTGCAGTGCACCCGAGGGATCGATATTGTTACCAATATTATTCAACATGGCTCTTATCTTCGTCGCACGGGGCTTACGCGATGTCCCTGGCCTTAAGTTCCTAGCGTGCATTGAACACATCACTGTGTGGAGCATTCACTGCGACCTGCAGACACAAACGGGTGCTTCACAGTCGGCCTTAGATATTACTGTCAACTATCCATAATCAATCGGTCTTCAGCTTTCTGTACTCAAAACTACGTACAACTTAATCGCTAACCGCTGAAGCAGCTGTAAGCTGGCTGCGACGCCAATTGTCTTCAATGGGCCAGGGCCGCATTGCAAGAACGCTCGACAATTAGAATCCAGTTAGGTTTGACGATCAATTAGTAGGGGACGGGGACGACATGTGTGGCTCCGGCTAAAAGAACAGGTGGCTCAGATATCCGGGCTGATCCGTAGTACTGCTCCCAGAACTGTTGGAGCTTACTAAAGTGGCCCATGACATTTGCTGAGCGCGGTTTCGCAACCGCGAATCATTTTTCAAACTTCGTTTTAGTCTTTACCCAAAGCTCACGGGGACTGTCTCGAAGCCGTAAATGTAGAGGCTACGTGTTGCCTATCACTGGCCATCCCGTATCACCGCGATCGTGGGTTTACAAGAGCATGCACAGCTCAACTGAACAGACGAGCTAGTGGATCATCGACGTGAGCCTTGGAGGCCAAAGGCCAACCTTTCGCATTCAGCACGCGCACTCATGGCTTGCGCTCCCTCGCAGTTCTTACTACCACAGCAGCTGCTGGTTTTTCTTCCCTGTAATTTTGAACAAGTAAGCAACACAAACCGACAGTTATTCGTCGCCCAGCATCAAACTTTGCGGCGTCGTCTCTTCGCGACCACATTTTTGAGCAAGATTCCCACCTGCCCAATGGCTCCATCGTTATCTGTTTGGATTCGAGCATCAAGGGCTACGATTTTACGCGAGCAGTTCACTGCCCTTCATTTGACGCCGAGGTCAAGACTAGAGCAACCTCCTTGCTCCTTCTGTGCAGAGCTGGTGACTGTCCAGGAAGCGCTTTCGTCTTCGGCCGGTTACCTGTCCTACTGTGACCCGCATTGTCATCCGCACCGATGCCCTTCAGGCAATTCGCGTATTACGACGCGTCAGCCACAACCCAGTGACTTGACAGATATTGATAGTCTGGCAGCTCACGTCAATCAGCCAATACGTATTGAATGGATTGCACGTGACCCCTGGAGTTCGCAAAACCACACAGATTCGGCTATCCGCCTGGCTTCCATCATTCTCGCCACCATCTCAGCTCCTCAGCGTGTATTCCGCCACTTTCCTTTTGACGAGCAATGAGCGCCTCAAGCTCCGCACAAATATCTTAGTCTATCTGTGTTCAGTATTGGCCCCCCACCCCCACCCCACGGTCTCACCCGTATTAAGGAGGCTGCGTTTCAGGAGCATCCCATCCACGGTGACACTCATTGCGGCCGTCGCTCTTACCTTGATTGACTTCCCGAGGCTTGTTTCCCGCCCCGGGTTATGCTATACCAGGAAGTTGGCGAAGAAATGGGCTGTCTACCGTGGGTCTGCCCGTTTATAAAGCTGACAAGAATCCGGCATTTGGCAGCAGCAGGTCCTTTGCCGGACGGTTCTGCATCCAGTGATGCTTGGACGCAGGAACCGCATCATCGATCTCTTCTAGACTTTATTCGACGCGTAAATTTCTCAGGAGCACGGACTGTTGGGCAAGTTGGCGCATTGCAAACACGTACAAGCGCACAAAAAACACAAACACACGAAGAGACTGAGACTGAGAAAGCGCTCATGGTGTGTCTGTCTCTTCGTGTGTTTGTGTTTTTTTGTGCGCTTGTACGTGTTCATAAAAATCTATACATTTATGCCACGATCCACCTTGTTTCATTCATATAACCATTTCCCTTTTATAGACTCAGATAATAAACAACGATAAAAAACTATGAAATAGCAATGAAAGAAAGAAGCACACTATGCATACTACTTTGCTATCTTTTTGAATCCTGCAATCATGAAGCAGCACGCTGCTTTGTCAAGGACTATAGTATAGCGAAAGTATAGAGGTAGGCTCATGAGAATCGGCCGACGCCATTGGCTTGAATGGGGTCCCTTGATGGGGAAAAAGTATCTTCGTTCTTGAGTGGTATCCGGCTATAGTTGTAAAATAGCTCCCCCTCTTGCACTCCTTAGCAGCCAATATGTGACGAAAGCAAGGTCGCGCACTGCTCCATCTTCCTTCTGGGGCGAGTGAAATATCTGGGAGGTTTCGCGATAGCTGTGCAGTGCGCTTCCTCTGGTGGTAAGGGCGTCGCAGCCTTGTTGTAAGCTGTCGCAGCAGTCGTGTTACCGTATTTACTGGCGTAATGAATGCGCTCGCATAGTTGACGCGCCCGTCCTATTTCGACAGACAAAAAGTACAGTTTTTGTTCCGTCCAGTAATACAAGCACCTTCCTTTCTTTTTGGTGTGCTGTGTTTTGATGACGGTAGTGAAAAAATAGCAAGCAGCCTTCATTGAACTCCCAAACAACTACGCAATGCTACGACACGCCATCTGTGCAATTTCAAAAACTCTACACCAGCGCCCGGGACTCACAATAATTCGGAAGAGGCTCTTAAGGCTGTTTACTTGTCAGAATGCGAACGCATTAAGTGCTTAGTCGTGCTATTTTGCAGAATGAATATGAGTCATGAATATAAATACTTTGTACAAACTCTGTACAACTTAGATACATTACTTGTAAAGCACCTTTTCATTACGTTGCAGAAGTGTTCAGTGATGTGTGATGACTATGAACACGTGCCATGACTACGCATACTTTGTACAAACTCCATACACCTTCCATTACCTATAAATTAGTGCTGAGTCATGATACGTTGAATACGAGTCCTGACTTTCATAGGTCGACCTATGAAAGTCATGACTGTCAAGAATGAGGAACAATAACGTAATATGATCATATTACGTTATTGTTCCTCATTATTGACTGTACATATGTTCTCTTACATGTGACCTCATGCACCGGCGTTCTGATATCCGAATTTCGTGCCATGGACGACGACAGACGGCCAATGGCGGCTTTTCTGCTAATGGGACTTGGGACGCTTCGAACGCATTAAAAAGAATGTTACACGAGCAGACCGACAAATAATAGCAATCACACCTCATCACAGAGGGATTATTTGTGTGACCTGCCATATTGACGACTGCATCAATTTGTTGAGGTTGAGCTTTGCGCTGAATCTTCCGAGTTATGATAGAGTGACCGCTAGCAGTGCTTTCTTTAGGCAATTTTGTAACACGCTATGTTACGACCACACCGCCACCAATAATGGGGACGATATTGCCTAACAATGGCTGCCAGGACACAGCGGCATCGCAGGCAACCACCGCGCGGACGAGGCCGCGCGAACTGTTCACCACGAGGGCGATTTTGTCTCCATCCCCATCTCGAGAGCTGATGCCGCGGGTAGGTTTTGAACTCTGGCGCGGGAGCTCACGCTTTCCTTGTGGAATTCAGGCCAGCTTTCAAACCCGCGTGTATTATCTCTGGATTCTGACCTGAAGCTACGGCTTCCACCTGGCCTACCACGACGTGACGCTACTTTGCTGTCTCGCCTGTGGCTTGGTATATGGTTTATGGGTGTTTAACGTCTCAAACCGACTCAGGCTATGAGGGACGCCGTAGTGAAGGGCTCCGG
This sequence comes from Amblyomma americanum, assembly GCF_052857255.1. Taxonomy (NCBI): domain Eukaryota; kingdom Metazoa; phylum Arthropoda; class Arachnida; order Ixodida; family Ixodidae; genus Amblyomma; species Amblyomma americanum. The sequence goes on along the minus strand of NC_135498.1, from coordinate 87,753,482 downwards.
AAATTTCGACCACCTGGGGTTCTTTAACGTGCACTGACATCGCACAGTACACGGGCCTCTAGCATTTCGCCTCCATCGAAATTCGACTGAGGCGGCCGGAATCGAACCCTTGTGGCTTGGTGTAGCTTTCAGCAACCATTACTCTACTGTGGTCGACATGGCTCATAACCCTGCATGTGACATCTGTGGCCGTGATGAGACCATATTGTAACGTAGTGGTGACGGCAGTCGAACCAGTGATGAAGACAGACAAAAGTCCTTCTAAAAGAAAACTGCTTGTTGGGCTCACTTGCGCCCATAATAGACTGAATCACTCGGCGGCGGCGTACCAACAAACGTGCTCGGCGGTCGTCGAACAGAGAATGCCCGCCGCTCTCGGCCGTGCTCAATTTAAAGCTGACAACGAACTTTTGAGCTAAAACGTCTAAAGTTACTTGAACATTCCGGAACAACGTAAAATCAGTTCTGCCTGGCTGCGATCAATCGAGATAAATCTAGTCGCGTCTTGCGTTGCAAAAAAAAAGCGATTCCCCTCTCAAAGAAGCATCGACCCATTGCATTAAACGAATAATGCGACTAGCAAAAAATAAAACGGATCGTGCGAAAATAAACACAGAGGGTGGAAATGCAGCGTCCTTTAGCGCGAAGAATAGGGCTTCAGACGGATGACATGGACAACTTCTGGTCGTATGCAGCGTCGCTGGGATGCAGTCATTGCGTTAGGGATGACTTCATAATCGAGTTCACCTGGTCGACGAAGAAACCTTGTAAGGGCCGAAATAGCGGCGCAAAAGCTTTTCACTCAATCCACGGCGGCGAATGGGCGTCCAAATCGAGACTTGGTCTCCTGGCTTGTATGCCGCGTTGTGTCTTCGTAGGTTGTAGCTTCTGGCGTTGGTCCGTTGCTGGTCTTTGATCCGTAATCGGGCGAGCCTTCGAGCTGCTTCTGCGCGTTGAAGGTAGGCGGCGACGTCGACGTTCTCTTCTTCGCTAACGTTGGGCAGCATGGCGTCTAGCGTGGTCGTGGCCTCCCTGGCATGGAAGAGCCTAAAAGGCGTCATCTGGGTGGTCTCCTTCACCTCGGTGTTTACGCGAAGACGATGTAAGGCAGTAATGACGTCCCAGGTCTTATGTTCGGCATCGACACACATGGCGAGCATATCGGCGATGGTTTTGTTCAGGCGCTCAGTCAGTCCGTTGGTCTGCGGATGGTGTGCAGTTGTCCTCCGGTGGCTGGTTTGGCTGTAACGCAGGATCGCTTGCGTCAGTTCCGACGTGAACGCTGTGTCTCTGTCCGCGATGAGCACATCAGGGGCGCCGCGTCACAGAGGAGTGCACTCCACGAAGAATTTGGCGACTTTTGCTGCTGTTTCGTTTGGTTGGGCTTTTGCTTCGGCGTAGCGTGTCAGGTAGTCGGTCGCTATGATGATCCACTTATTTCCAGACGTTGACTTCGATAAGGTGCCAAGTAAGTCGATGCCGATCTGCTGAAAGGGCCTTGAGGGAGGTTCAATGGGGTTCAGAAATCCTGCTGGTCGTGTGAGAGGGGTCTTTCGTTGCTGGAAATCTCGGCAGGTTTTCACATAATATGCGACATCGGCAGACAGTCGGGGCCAGTAATATTTGTCTTGAATGCGGCGGAGGGTGCGAGTACACCCGAGATGTCCAGCTGTCGGCTCGTCGTGTGAAGTGTGTAGAACTTCTTCGCGAAGACAAGCAGGTACAACAAGGAGGTAGGCTGTTTTGCTCGCTGTAAAGTTCTTCACAAGGACCTCATTCTGCACACAGAAGGAAGACAGTCCTCGCTTGAATGAAGCGGGGGCTGAAGAAACCTTGCCTTCCAGGTACTCGATGAGGCGTTTTAGTTCGGGGTCCGAGCGTTGCTGCTGAGCAAAGAGCTGGGGCCGATGGGTCCCAGGAAGGCGTCCTCATCGTCGTCCGGCGGCGGTGTATCTACAGGGGCTCGTGAGAGGCAATTGGCATCAGAGTGCTTGCGTCCGGACTTGTAAACGACGGTGACGTCAAACTCCTGGAGACGCAGACTCCATCGAGTGAGTCGGCCCGAGGGGTCCTTCATATTGGCAATCCAGCACAGCGCGTGGTGATCGCTGACCACCTTGAACGGTTGTCCGTACAGGTAGGGGCGGAATTTCGACGTAGCCCAGATGACGGCAAGGCACTCCTCAGTCGTCGAATAGTTAGCCCCGACCTTGGAAAGGGAATGGCTGGCGTATGCGGTGACTTTTTCCAGCCCGTCGCTTCTTTGAACGAGGACGGCGTTTAGGCCCACGCTGCGTGCGTCGTTATGAACTTCAGTATCGGCGTTTTCATTAAAATTCGCGAGGATCGGTGGGGACTGTAAACGACGCTGAAGTTCTTTGAAGGTTTCTGCTTGCGGCGCTTTCCATTTAGATGACACGTCTGCCTTCGTCAGTTGGTTCAGGGGCTCGGCGATGCGCGAAAAGTTTTTCGCAAATCGCCGATAATATGCGCACAGTCTGAGAAATCTGCGCACTGCTTTCTTATCAGCCGGAGGTGGAAACTGTTCAATAGCAGCTGTTTTCTGCGGGTCTGGGCGTACTCCCTCCTTGCTAACGATGTGGACTAGAAACAGCAGCTCTTCGTAGGCAAAGTGGCACTTCTCTGCTTTCAAGGTTAGGCCAGACGACTTGATGGCGTCTAGTACTGATCGAAGTTTTTTGAGGTGCTCTTCAAAGTTCAAGGCAAAGACAAAGACGTCATTTAAATATACCAGACAAATTTGCCATTTCAGGCCTGCCAGAACTGTATCCATTAATCGCTGAAACGTCGCTGGTGCGGAACAGAGACCAAATGGCATAACCTTGAACTCAAACAGCCCATCCGGAGTGATGAATGCTGTCTTCTCGCGATCATTTTCGTCGACCTCAATTTGCCAGTACCCGCTCTTTAGGTCCATCGACGAGAAATATTTGGCGTTGGAGAGGCGGTCCAGTTTGTCTTCGATGCGGGGCAGGATGTGGACGTCCTTCTTTGTTATGTTGTTCAAGCGGCGGTAATCAACGCAGAACCGAAGTACGCCGTCTTTCTTTCTCACTAGAACAACCGGTGCCGCCCATGGGCTGTTTGATGGCTGGATGACGTCGTCGCGAAGCATTTCTTCGACTTGGTCCCGGATGGCTTATCGTTCTGGCGGCGACGCACGGTAGGGGCTTTGACGGAGAGGTCGGGCGTGCTGGTCGGTTATAATGCGATGCTTGGCAATCGACGTTTGTCGGACCTTCGGCAATGACGAAAAAGGAGGATTCGCCGCTACACATCCTGAACGTGTACTGCCAACCTAAAGCAAAAAACGTAACCTTCTCCACACTCCTGAGCAGAGCTATCAGGGAAGCAGGACGAGACCCGCTACTAGTAATGGGAGATTTCAACGCGCAGAGTCCCTCATGGGGCTATCATCGAGAAGACATACGAGGACGGAAGCTAGCGGAGGCGGCGTCCGCGTTAGGTCTAACCCTACACACTGACCCGGCGTGCCCCACGCGGATAGGGAACTCGGTGCAGAGGGACACGTGTCCCGACTTAACCTTCACGAAAAACGCGAGGCGAGTGGAGTGGACGAATACGGAGGAAACTCTCGGTAGTGACCACTGCCTGATCACCATAACGATCCGTACGAAACCCCTTACCAGGCCTATGGGGCACACTATGCTGCCGGACTGGACGAAATTTAGAAAGGAATACGAGGTAAGCTCCATCCAGGAGCAGGGTTATCAAGCCTGGACAAAACAGCTGCTGATCAACCTGCGTTCGACGGAGACGCAGGTATAGCTCTCAGAGGCGGTGACGGACGTGGACACCCACCTCCTCCACCTCTGGGCAGCCAGACGTAGCATGGTCAAAAGATGGCGTAGACAGAAGCATAACCGAAAGCTAAGAGCTCGGATCGCGGCAATCACTGAAGAAGCGGCGGAGTACGCGGCGCAACTCGCGGACGCGAACTGGGTAGATAGGTGCAACGCGGCCGCTAGGCAGATGTCTAGCAAAAACACGTGGCGCCTCTTCCGGGCGCTCATCGATCCCAACCAGACGCTCACCGAGACGCAGAAGCACCTGCAGAGAGCGGTACATGCATTTCAAGGAAATACGGCCCAGCTCGCACTGAAGCTTCGGGACCAGTACCTGAGCACGGCCCAAGATCCAAGGGGAGAAGCTTACAGATACAGTGGAGCCCAAAATGCTGAGCTGGACGAACCTTTCAAAATATACGAACTCAAGGCCGCTCTAGTGAGGATGAAACGCGGGACCGCGCCAGGAAGGGACGGGATCTCGGTAAAACTCCTAGCCAATATGCCGGACCGCGCATACGAATCCCTCCTAAAACACTTTAATTCGGTTTGGATGGGCGAAGCTCCACTTCCCACGGAGTGGAAGACGGCGCTGATAACTTTCATCCCCAAGGCGGGCAAGGCCATAGATACGGATAACCTAAGACCTATTTCTCTCACCTCGTGCGTGGGCAAACTGATGGAAGCTATGGTCAGAGATAGACTATCTGAGTACCTAGAAAACAAGCGAGTCTTCGCCGACTCGATGTACGGCTTCAGGCCAAATAAATCGGCTCAGGACATCCTGCTGCAGCTCAGCAGGGAGGTACTAAACCCGATCGAACATCCGAACGGGGATAAGATAGTGCTGGCCCTAGATCTGAAGGGAGCCTTCGATAATGTGACACACGAGGCGATCCTCACACACCTATCAGAGACGGGATGCGGCAGGAACGCTTTCGAGTACATAAAACGCTTCCTCACGGACAGACAGGCCTACGTGAGGATCCAGAACGCGGAACACGGCCCCTTTCTATTAGGGCACGAGAGGAACGCCACAGGGAGCGGTGCTATCCCCTTGCTTTTCAACTTGGCAATGAAGAACCTGCCGGTCCACCTGGAGATAGTCCCGGGTGTGCAGCACGCACTGTACGCGGACGACATCTCCATTTGGGCCACGCAGGACTCTCTCGGTGAAATGGAGGCCAGCCTGCAGGAGGCGGCCACCGCGGTGAACGAGTGCGCGAAAAGATGTGGCCTTCATTGCTCCCCTCAAAAATCCGAATTCGTGCACATTCGCCCCAACAAAAATTGCACAAACAAGATAAAATTGAGACTTGGATCGGAACCGATACCCGAAAGAAAAGAAATTAGAGTCCTAGGTCTTTTCATCCACCAGCGTCGGCTGGCGACGACCACGCTCGACAAACTAAAGAAGGTGGGAGATCAGGTGGGCCGAATGGTCCGCAGAGTCTCGAACAAGAAAGGGGGATTGCGAAGCAAAGACGCCTTGCGGCTGGCCAATGCCTTTGTAACAAGCAGAATCCTGTGCTCGACCCCCTATCTCCGCCTCAACAAACACGACCAGAACATCATCGAGGTGATAATACGCAAAATGGCGAAGAAGGCCCTCGACCTCCCGATAACCACGTCTCACCTGAGACTCCAAGGTCTGGGTATGACGAACTCCTTCGATGAACTTAGAGAAGCCCACCTCACAGGTCAATACACGCGATTATCGCAGACGCCGTCAGGACGCCGCCTTTTAGCCCGTCTGCACATAGAACACACGACTCTAACCGAGGAGAGAGTAAGACTCTCTCAGGAGTGGCGTTACGCCCTGCACGTAAGACCACTCCCAATTAAGATGTCCAGGGACGACCACGAGGGTAGACGCAGGGCCAGGGCAGAGGCCTTAGCTCACCACTACGGAAGGAAACCCGGGGTATACTACGTGGACGCATCCGGCCCGCACCAAGGCGGGTGGTACACGGCGGCAGTGATCCACGAGTCCAAAACGGTGAACGGGCTCACCTTTAAAGCCCGAAGCGTCACTCAAGCAGAGGAAGTCGCCATCGCATTAGCGGCAACACACTCCGATTCCAAGACAATCATAACCGACTCGCGAGGGGCGTGTCGGAACGTCCAACAGGGCTGGGTCCCGTACCTGGCCTACCGGCTACTGCAAAACAGCTCGTACGTAGGAGGTCCATCCCACCGCTTCATAGTCTGGGCTCCGGCCCACTCGGAGCTAGGAGGAAACGAGGCAGCAGATGCAACCGCCCGCGCGCTCTCTAACCGGGCAACCTCGTCCCCCGCCTCCTCTGAAGAAGTAGCGGAAGCCACGCCGACCTACACTTACAAGGAAATAACGCAATTATACAAAGATAGACATAAACTGTACCCCCACCCGTGTAGAGGATTAACGAGAGCTGAGGAACGCCTGTTCCTCCGCCTTGTCACGAACACCATGATGTGCCCGGCCTCGCTAAAGAACTTTGACCTTGCCTTCTCCGGGGAGTGCCCGCACTGTGGGGAGAGGTCCTCGGACCTCTACCACATGGTGTGGGCGTGCCCCTCCAACCCTGCTTTTACTCCAAACCCAAACCCCACCCGGGAGGACTGGGAGGCGACCCTACTCGCCTGTTGCGACCTGAAAGCCCAAAAGGCGATGGTCGAACGAGCTATGGCGGCAGCGGAAGCCACTGGGGTCCCGTACTAGGGACTCCACCTAGTGATTGTGAGAGGAAGGGCACTAAGCCTGACTCCAGAGCACCCTCCATGTAACTCCCTCTTTTCAGAGGAAATAAACGTTTTTACCACCACCACCGGTAATGACGAGAGGCACTCGCTGTAGCTTCGAAGCAGATTGCAGATCTGGTCTTGTCTGTTGTGGGGCAGGGCTGGGTTTATATCGAAGATGTGCTTGCGGTCTTTCATACGTGAATCTTCTGGGACTCGATCGGAGAGAGCGAAGGCTTCGCGAATGTCGAACACTTCGTCGAAGAAAACAATCGTCGTGCTGGCATTCTTCGCTGAAGTTCATCAGCAGCACTTCAGCTTGTCCTTTACGGAAATGTGCAATTCCTCTTGGGATGCCGATTCCCCGCTCTAGAAGCAACACAGTGTTCTCTTCGATGAGAGCTTCCAGGTTCTTGGCGTCCGTGGCACCTATACGGTGACCATGACGCTTGATCAGGGTAAGACGTTCACTTGTTCGTCCAGGACACTCAGGGCAGCATGCTGCTCCAAGGTCGTCATTGAAGGGATGGCTTCGTCCGTCGAAAGCGTGATGAGCTTGGAAAGCAGGTCGATGATCCCCTGATGCTCATTAAGGAAATCGATGCCGAGTATCACGAGGCGGGAACATTGCTGGTCGAGACCAAACAGCGCCATAACACAAGGTATTTTTTCGTTTGCTCAAGTCGGGTCAAAGACTCATTTCCTAAACATTTCACCCTGAATGCGCCGAGCACCAGGCAAGGGAAAGCTTGCACCCATTGTATCAGCGGTGGGTACCTGACGGTGCGCACAAAAAAAATGCCACATTTTTTTTTCTCGCTGAGCTGACACACTAAAGTTGAATCTTCCTCATCTTCGATCTCGCGGTCCTTGGTTGGCACTGCTTTTACGGGATCTACAAGTCACGTTTCAAAATTTCCACGTTTAATTTTTTTTGTACAGTGATTTCCGCATCCGCCATTCATTTCAGCGACCCTACAACTCTGTGACTGGAGCAGTGAATGGAGGCGGTGCCTTCATTTTCCCGTGGAAGAGAAAGTGTTCGTAAATAGCTTACCAGGAAAACTGTTCAGGGACGTACGAACTTTCATTATGTTACGCACACCTACCACTCTGCTCGATGCGGACACAAGGGGAAATGTCAGGAGCTCCCGGATATTTTTAGTTGTCGTCGCTTGATGACGCAACGTAGTCGTAGCCTATGATCTATAGTCCCCGGTCGCTTCGAAATCTGAATGATATTCGTCACTTCTGCTGCCACTTCTGTGCGTCGCAACTCTCCATTTCTGGCATGATTCCACGCCGCCAACTCCAAACTTCCGAGCGCGGCAGCTAAAACAATTCGACCACGATGCGAACGCAAAGGCAGCCGAGAATCGTGTGACGTCCCGCACACCTCCCGCCTGCTGGAAGGGTTACTGGTGGGCTCAGAAAGCCCAGAAAATAACGCCATGTTATTTTCATCCGCATTCAGCACTTTGCCGTAACCTCTGCTTTATTGGGAAATGCAAGGTGGAGCTCACGAAATTAATTCCATTTTCATCTGAATATGCCACCAGACGCAGTAATGCAGATACACTACATTTTTTCGAGCATATAACTATTGCTTTAAGAATAACTGCCTTGATAATAATTCTTTTAAGTGCTCGTTTTTTCCAGACAAGCCTCGCAGTTTCTTTGTCAAACCGTCCCTAGTCATGTGTAAAGCTGAACATTGAATAATATTTTTCTTCAGTTTTTATATTTATCCTGCTGTTTTCAGCTCTTTATTTAGCATTTGTGGTTTTATACATTCTATTCTTCGCGTTTTGAATTTAAATTTTTTATTTGCTTCGACTATTACGTTTAGAATGTACTTGTTGCTATTACATTCTTCCGTATATGTTTATTCGCCAACCTTGCTAAACATTCCAAACATGATTACAGTATCAATGATCACAAACAAATAATTCCCAGAAAAAATCCTGCTACCGCAGCGCACTTTTTAAGGACATGCTATGGAGGTTCCAGTCTAGGACGTCACTCATTAAGAGATCCCAGGTACATCATCTTGAGCTCTGTTCTGGCTCCACAGATCGTTAAACCGTGCTGTGATAGTGTGGCTCTAATATGAGTCTAATATGGAAGAGTGAAGAAATAAGATCCTCGTGAAACTGTCAACATTCGCAGGCACTTACGTGCTTATACCGTAGATAAAGTATCCCTGTACATTCAATTTCACATCACCCCTGGCCTTGCAGAAGGTGCCGAGGAGCCCGGTGTGTCTTAGTTTCCGCCCCTATCAGCCTGACCTCCATGCCAAAAAGGAACATGCAAATATACAGCGCCAAGAGAAGTGCCTAAAATCAGCTAATGCTGTCTAGCAGCACAAGGAAACTGTCTGGAATGCACAGTTTGTGTGGTTATTTCGAGAAGAAAGGGGGCAATAGAATCGCAGGCGCTAAAGCATGCATGGATTTAGATGTTCGGGCAATCCAAAAAGTACTTCGAAGAAGAACGGTATTCCGTGGAACCCGAGTTTTTGAACTCCTGTTCAATACCAGCCCTTTTGGTTTTATTGGTGTGGGCTCTGTACAGTCTCCGCTGGAAGTGATTAAGATTTGGAGGGCGCTTGACAATTATCATAACTACGACAATAGTCTGAGGACAATTACCCTAAGAAAGTTGTCTAGAAATCGGACTAAGAGTTGATCTCTTCGGCGGTGAGCTAGCCTTTCCTTCGAAATATAGGTCACCAATTCGGATACAACTCAAGAACTGAGCGGCTTTTTCTCTGCAAATGATCCCCATCCAGCCAAAGAGGTCAGGCGAATCCCAAGACCCTGCTAGTGACGATACAGGGAGGGGCCCACAATGGAGGCAAGGGTTTATCCCCGACCATATAGAGAAGGGATTATCCCCATTCATTTACCACTTTCTTCTTTGTCTCGCTAGCAGGGTCATGAGAGTCGGCCGACGCCATTGGCTGGAAGAGAGCCCTTTGATGGGGAAAAGCCGCTGGGTTCCTAAGTCTCAATATCTCAATATTATCTCAATATAGCGCGTCAATACTGGAAGAGGAAACTGGATAGTCCCCTCCCCGCATTGTCAGGTCGCTCCCTGCATTGTTCACGCTAGCAGGTTCGTATGAATGAGCCGACTCCACTGTCTGGAAGGGGGTCCTGCTCTTCTTTGTTGAGATGTATAAGCCTCCAGCTGCAGGCAACACCGAGCAAATTGTTTGCATTTAGTAGTCATTCTTTTTTTCTTATTCGAGAAGTGTGCCATGAGGCACTTCCTGAGCCTAACGCCTTCGCCACGGCGGCCCTAACTTCAAACACAAAGCCCCACAATGTGCCTCCTGTAATTACATTCATTTCCCAGCAGACATCTAACATTTCTACGGGCATGCGTAATATAAAGATGGCGTTACTTTAATATTAGAGAACAAGAATGTGTCAGTCCAAAAGATCGATGCAGGAAATGTCACTGTTGGGCAGTTTAATTTCTGCGCTGTTGGCTCTGGGTGTAGGAATAAAAGTCCCCGGAAGATAAGTCCCAGGAAGAAATGTCCCCAGAAAAAATTTTCCAGTGGAAGCGCTGTCTTGGAAAAAATGTCCTCAAGTGGGAAGTTGCCCAAAGAATGATGTCTTCCGAATCGCACTTGAAAAAATATTGCCCTCTTTATTGGACTCTTCCTTGAATATAAGAATACATGTAAGCATAAAGTACGAGTATTTTGCAGTACCAGATCATAGCATGGCTATGCAGTACAGGTCATGACAAAAAAAGAGCACTTCCGCCGGTGACTTCGTTGAAAAGCCGATTGATCGAGAACCGCACTTCCCCTGGGCCGCTTCTATTTCATTGTCATCATTTTCTTTTTTTTTTGTGGACACCTGACTTCTGCTCATTGTTTAGTCGCTTCCATGCCTGCTATTAGAATCGCAGTAGCTTATAATATTTCAGCTTCCCAAGGAGAAACACGGTCTAAGCCCTGACAGCACAGTGAACGAATCAGCGGCAAGGAAAGAAATACACCAAATACAACAAAACTGGGAAACTAAACCATAAAAGCTGATGTACGCTAAAATCAGTAAAATGTGACTAGAGTAAAAGGAAATGAGCTTCTTTCTGAAAGAAGACAGAATAACGAAATAAAAATCTGAAGATATGAAAAGAAATGTCAATGCAAGCGAACAAAAACACGGCTAAATGATGAAGTAAGGTGAATAAATTGAAGTAAAACAATGAAAACATTTTAGTTAAACGCCGATCTTTTGTCCAATAAAAAGCAAAAATTCTCCCATTTTGGTCGTCCGTGCATTGTTGCTTGCACTTAAGTTCAGAAGGAGCTACTGCATGGTCACAAGCGCTGACTTGTTTCTCTTCTTGACAGGTACACTCACTTGACACTGGGCTGTCCTCAAGGTCACCAGGCTTCATCTAAACGCAAGGTGCCAGTGGTCTTCAACACAGTTGGGCGGCTGTGGGCCACCATTTTTTGCACAGTTTTCTGCAGTCTACTATTTTCTGCTCGTATTTAGCTTGTATCTGTGTATCAAGATGTCCTTCTCATCTAGTGTTCTGTTGCAAATCTTCTGATTCTTCAGCGGTTAACCACTGCCCCACTTGTGGTGAGTTGATCATACTGTTGGGTTTAAGGGTCACTGATTCGTTTAGCTTCATGGAGTTAAAAGGCCACTAGAGCCCCTCCCGTATGAGAGGCGAATACTCAGATTACTGCGGGTTATTAGACGTTTGGTGGCCTCGGTTTGGGGCCATTTATTCCTTCTTCGAAAACAGGACCTTTTTACCAGATAAGCATCTTGCCTTCGGGAGTCCTTTGTTGCAAGATCCTATTCACTGGTTTTGCTGCAATGTGCTAGAACGCTTTGCCAGCTTTCTAAGACAAACTCGGATGTACAACCGTGTACACCCCTTATATCACTAAAAGCGTAGCACAAAGTCAGCTGACCTTAGGGTGCATCGATGCCCGCGCTTTCGCTGAGTTGGCCCATAGAGGCACCGTATCTGTCCTCCAAATTTTCCCCCCTGTCATATGACCGGATATCAGTGCATGGAAGACAGGGAGTTTGGTCATTTGTACGATAACGAAGCTCTGTATTAGCTCTTGAGGAAAGGTGATAATTTAATGAATGAGCCGTTCTTCAGTAAGTATGTGTGCACGTGCTAGGCGTGCCTGGCGAAAATAGCAGAGGAATCACAATTCCTGCTGCACTAGACGAGCGTTTCTAGGATCGCTAGATACGTGCACTACCTCGCACGCACGGACTACCACTCTTTCCGAAAAAATGCGAGAGGTAGCCTGCTTGCATGGCAGGGAGGAGGATAGAGGATTGTATTGAAGGGTCTGACGGAATCCCTTCTGGTCGGCATGGTACATGTTATTAGTAAGTCGCACCGACCAAAAATAATGATGGAAACACGTTTCGGCTCCCACACAGAAGCCTTGTTCACAATGAGGCAAAATGTTGTGGCGGTGCCTCTTATATACGGCGTATATACGATCCCAGGCATCTAGCGTAGATATGTGGCAAATTCCCGTCATCGCGATTGATTGTATGCGCTGTGATTTGAATAATCAGCGACTCAAGATAAAGCAGTGATTTCTTGTCTTTCTCTTTGGCGACCACACGTGCCTGTGCCCAGTTTATATTGTGGGTAGAAGAAAGTGAATTCGGCAAGCGCATTTTGTTCTGCGCGCCGGTTCTTCACATCATTCATATGTTCACGTAATATGCGTGCATAATCTTCTGTTTCGCCGATGTATACTGATCGGCAGTCGGCACATGGAATCTTATACATAACGCCTGGGAATATTGCTGTCTTCAGCCCGTCCTTGACATTGGCTCCTCAGTTTTTGAGTCGGTACATGAGCAGTGTTCACACCATTAGAGCGCAATATACGCGCAAGTGCATCACTGATGCCTGGGACGTAAGGGAGTGCCATTCGCTTTTGGGTGCTTTCGCTTTCAAGCTTCCGCCGGTGATTGAGCACCAGGTAAGTGTGCAGTGGAGTCTACGATGTGCACCGGGTAACCACAGGTCGTCAAATCACGTCGTATGTGCTTCGATTTAGCCACTTGGCCTTCCCGCCTGGAACATACTTTCATTCGTCCATTCATGCTTTTATTCGCCCAGATTGCCAAAAACGCTCAGTTGTCTCATCGCTCCTCCGACGAATGAAAGTATGTTTCAGACAGGAAGACCAAGCGGCTGAATCGAAGCACATATATTTGACGACCTGTGGTTACCCGGTGCACATCATCGACTCCATGCAGCGGGAACTTGAACGCCCTAGGATGCGGCCAACCGAAAGCACCCAAAAGCGAACGGCACTCGCATACGTCCTAGGCATGAGTGATTCACTTGCGAGTGTATTACGCTCCTATGGGGCGCACACTGCTCATGTGCCTACTCAAGCCGCCGCGGTGGCTCAATGGTTATGGCGCTCGGCTGCTGACCTGAAAGACGCGGGTTCGATTCTGGTAGCGGCGGTCGAATTTCGATGGAGGCGAAATTCTAGAGGCCCGTGTACTGCTCGATGTCAGTGCACGTTAAAGAGCCCCAGGGGGTCGAAATTTCCGGAGCCCTTCGCTACGGCGTCCCACATAGCCTGAGTCGCTTTGGCTTTGGAACGTGAAACGCCCATGAACAATAAACCAAAGCATGCACCTACTCAAAAACTGAGGAGCTAACTTGTTGTGGGCGCGGGATAGCGGCTAGCTCACAAACCCGCTTCTGTTCTACATGCAGTTAGTCACTTTGCCGGGCACACGTCTCCCGTGCGAAGCTACAGCGGTTTTGCCGGTGAAACAGTTATCGTCATCAACTTTCGACGAAGGTGGTGCTTGCTATCTTCTCTACCTGGATAACGACGTCCCTCCAATCAGCGACTGGCCAGCAGCATCGTCACCGGCAGTCCCATCAGGTGACTACAAAAGCACAAAGAATCCGCCTTCCGCCTTCAGTGGGCACGGGATAGCGGCGGCAATGCGTTCGTCGCTCACAAACCCGCTTCTGTTCTACATGCAGGTTAGTAAACAACCCTCACCTTTTAGCAAGCGATCGAACAATCTTTGCTTGCTGCTTAGCCCGTGCCCAAGTGTGTTATAACAATGTTTTTGTGACTGTGTGCTAATGGCGAAAGCGTTACTGGTTTGTGGCGATATTGAAGAGATTCCAGACCCTCTCGATGATCCCAACGCACAGTGTAACGAACTGCTTGCAGCTATCAGCAACCTATCATCAAAATTTAACGAGAAACACGCCGAAGTTATGGGTGCACTACGCGATCTTAAACAAAAACAAGAGGCGCTCGCTGAAACCGTATCTTATTTAACAACCAGACTTACGAAGGTAGAATCTTTCATTGACAAGTTTGAGAACTCTCCACGTATGGCTGAAATCGAGGAAGCAGTCAGAAATGAGAATAGGGTCCTTACTTCCCGCCTTGACGACCTCGAGGATAGATCACGAAGGGATAACCTGCTCTTTTACGGAGTCTCTGATAATGCCACAGAAACTTGGGGTGGGTCGAAAACCCGAGTTCGGGACATAATGTCGGCGCATCTGAATATTTCCCTTCCAGACACGGCTATATCTCGAGCGCACCGACTTGGATCATTCTCTGGGAATAAGACACGCCCCATAATTACCATGTGTTCAGAATTTAAGATTGAAAAATCTTTTCTTAGATGACAAAGCTAAAAGGCTGTGGGGTATCTGTGGGTGAGGACTTCTGCAAAAGTACTAGGCAGTTGCGTAACTTATTCACTTTGGGAACGCTAGCAAGCAAAATTTCACACTTCGCTACAACAAAGTTATCAAAAACAAAAAAGTCTATGCCTACTGCGCAGCCCCTGGTAGCGTCTGCGAAATTTATCGTACTGCTCATGTACCAACTGCTGATACTGGGTATGCAGTAGCCCAGCAGAACAATTTTTCATAGCTAGCTGCTGTGCGCCAAAGAGCTGAAAACTTATCAATACTTTTCACTAATGCACTCAACAAACGCGTAGTCCTGTAGTCTGCCACTGATTCCTGTTCCGCTGATATTGTTACCATCATGAAAACGTGGATTTCCGAAAAAATAAAAAGCAGTGAAGTACTGGGTTGTGAAAACAGTTACAGCTTATACCGATATGATCACGACGTTCGATCGGTAGGAAGAGTGCTTATCGCTGTCAAAGATGCACTCGCGTCACACATCATTTCCCTTGTATCAACATTAGAACTTGTGTGTGTACGAGTGGTCATTGCCAACCGTGAGCTTTTTTTTCTGTGCCGGTTATAGGCCACCTGCAGCTTATATTTCGTTTTCTCACAAACTTCAGAATGTAATTAATAACCTTGTAATTAGATATCCTACGTCACCCTTGTTTATACTGAGGGACTTTATTTTTCAGATGTTGTTTGGAATTCTTCGCAGTTTTCGGAACATTTAAACGTGGGCCACGATTTTAACCTAATTCAACTTGTGCACTATCCCACGCGCACTACACAGACTTCTGGCAACACCTTAGGTATTTTTCTTACCACTGCACCAAACTTGGTCTCGCCTCTAACGTTCTTGCCGGGAATTAGTGACCTTGTAATGACCCACTTCACTCTTAAGGCGCATGTTCTCACCAAAAAAAGCTAAAAAGTTATACTAGATTACAACAGAGCCGATGTTGCGTCCATAACCGCTGAGTTTGAGCCTTTAATTTCAGACTACTTCGTGAACTTTTCACAAAGAACAATAGATGAAAACTGGGCTCTGTATAAAAACAAACTTCTTTCGTTAATTAAACGTTACGTGCCTAAAAGTAGAATGCATCTTTAAAGCGCGCAAAAAAGACAAGGGACGAGGAAGAAACTACCAGGACAGAGCGCGGCACTTCAACTGGTTTATTACAACAGTGCGTCACATTTATACAAAGTAGGCGCATTGGCGGGGGAGGGCATGTGGCCGACCACTGCCGCCACTGCCCTGGTTGCACGCCTCGGTTCCGCGATACCACTATCCTGAACGAGTTCGGGTCTAAACTAAGCAGAGAAGTGTACGAGGCCTAATGTATCAAAAAGGAATCCGGCTCGTGTGTCAGCAAAACCTCGGTTAACCTGTTCGATAAAGAGTATTCATATCTAGATTGCATGATGTCCCGTACACGCCTGCGCACAAGGGTCACGTGATCGTTTGTCATGTTACAGTGTGATTACGATGATTGTATAAATGTGACGCACTGTTGTAATAAACCAGTTGAAGTTCCGCGCTCTGTCCTGTTAGTTTCTTCCTCGTCCCTTGTCTTTTTTGCGCGGTTTCAAGATGCATTCTTCTAATAGTCACCAACTAACCCGTCTCTATTATTCGTGCCTAAAAGAAGAGCACCTTCTAATCCCCGTTTACCGTGGTTCAAAAATTCGCTAAAGCGTCTGCGAAAAAAAAAAGCGGATGTTGCGTCGTGCTAAAGCTACAAATTATCCAGATCACTGGTTTCGTTATCACCGCATTGCCGGTGAATTTTGTACAGCAATTGCCGAGGCCAAAAACGCATTTTTGAATAACACCCTCCCATCGTTTTTGGTCTCTAACCCACGAAAGTTTTGGTCTGTTGTCACAGGTACTAAAAGGAACGTTCTACAGTTAATTCAGTCTGACGTGCCAGTTCCGCCTCACGAGTGCTGGGAAATCTTGAATAACAATTTTTCATCATTTTTTCAGCAATAAGTACCTACAGCTGTATCATTGTTATCATCCACAGGTTTTCCTACTATGGATCCTATCATTTTTCACTGGATTGGCGTTCGCAAACTTTTCAGCAATCTAAAATTTACTCTTCCTGTGGTCCTGACTTCAATAACTAAAAAATGCTAAAGTGTACTGAATTGCTTTCAATCTTTATTGTATCAAAGATTTTTGACCAGTCCTTACAGCTCTCTACCCTGCCCAAAGATTAGAAGGTGGTACCGGTTCAGAAATCAGGTTGCACCCATTCCTCCCATATTATTACCGACCAATTCCATTAACATGCATTGCAAGAAAAATTCTAGAACACAATTTACTGACATCTTATTAATTTCCTCAAGGCAAATTCTTTCTTTAACAACGCATAGCATGGTTTTAGACAATTCTTCTGCTGCGAAACTCAGCTCCTTTCTCTTACTAATGACTTAATCATTAATGCAGATCAACAACTTCATACTGACTGTGTATTTCAGTACTTCTCGCGAGCCTTTCATTCTATTTCTCACGAGTTACTGATTTTCAAACTTTCCCTTCTTAATATTGGCCCAAAGGTATTAGCATGGATTAACCATTTTCTCTTCAACAGGACTCAGTATGTAACCGCTAATGAATTTACGTCCAGGCCTTGTTCCGTTACCTCCGACGTACCCCAGGGATTGGTACTGCGTCCCCTACTTTTTCTCCTCTACAATAATGACCTTCCTGACTGTATCTCTAATTCTAACATGAGGCTGTTCGAGGATTATTGCTTTATCTGCCACAAAAAAAAACAAACTCCAATGATTCCTCTAAGCTTCAACAGCGCCGTGTCGTTCGCTTTCTTGTCTTTTGTGCTCGTCTTTGTTCGCGCTGTTTGTTCAAGATGATCTCTACAGTATATCGTATTGGTGTAGCAAATGGTTAATGCAGCTTAGAACTAACAAATGCAAGTGTGTGCGTGCTTCCTTCCGGTCTAACCCTCCTAATATGCCATCATATTCTGTTAATGGTACTGTATTGTCGATTGTTAACTCCTATAAGTATCTTGGCCTACATATCACTAGCAATATTTCCTGGAACATGTATGTTGAATGCGTCACTAACAATGCTATCTGAGCTTTAGGCTATCAAAGACGCGACTTTACATCGGCACCCTCCTCACTAAAAATTACTCTGTACAAAACACTCGTCCGTCCATAATTAGAATATGCCTCCGCAGTATGAGATCATGTTCATTCTAACCTCATCGCTTCCCTTAAAAGCATCCAGAATCGCGCCGCCCGTTTTATCCTCTGTAATTATACACATCATTCCAGCGTCACGTCCACGAAGAATACGCTTATTCTGCCTGACCTCTCACTACGTCGCAAGTACTTTCGCCTATACCTTTTTCATATAACATACTAGTTTGATCCATTCCTGAAAAAAAATCTTTTCACCACACCCAGCTACATCTCATCTCGCATCGACCATCTACACAAAATTGAAGTGCGAACTTGCCGAACTAATTCGTACCGTTATTCCTTTTTTGCCAAGAACAGCTACTGAATGGAACCGCCTTGCCGCCTCCACAGTCTTCGTTTATAATATCATACACTTCAAAACCGCAGTTGAAAGTGCCCTATGGTATTTCTTTTTTTATTTTGTTCTGCAAGTAATGTAATGAACTCACCACTCCTTTTAGCTACCGCGGTGGCTCAGTGGTTATGACGCTCGGCTGCTGACACGAAAGACGCGGGTTCGATCTCGGCCGCTTCTAGAGAGGTTCGATTCTAGAGGCCCGTGTATTGTGCGATGTCAGTGCACGTTAAAGAACCCAAGGTGGTTGAAATTTCCGGAGTCGTTCAGTACGGCGTCTCTCATAGCCTGAGTCGCTTTGGGATGTTAAACCCCCATAAAACCATAAAAAACCACCACTCCTCTCTTTAGTGCCTATGGGCCTTGAAAGTATGCGTAATAAATAATAAATAAATAAATGTCAAGGGCGGGCTGAAGAAAGAAAGATTCCATGTGCCGACTGCTCATCAGTATACATCGGCGAAACCGGAGATTATGCACGCAGATTACGTGAACATAGGAATGCTGTAGAGAACCGGCGTGCAGAACAAAATGCGCTTGCCGAGCAGTCTATATCTGCCAGCCACAATATCAACTGGGCACAGACACCAGGGGCGCGATTACGGATCAGTCTCAATCGAAATTGTCTCAAAAAGTATATCATTTGCCTCTCTCCTATTGGTCGGCGGCCATTTTGGTTTTTTCGTCACTGACTGACGTCGTAAATGGCGCAGAAGTGGTGACGTTGGCCATCTAATTATGCAGGCAGATTGAGACGATTTTTTGAGACTGGAAAAAGTAGTATCAACACGTTTGAGACAGAAAATGGCGGCGGTTTACATCGTCGTATACGCGGGTGACCGCGCGAGCAACGGTGTCGGAGGGTGCATGAAGACGACTTTGACGCGCGGGAGAGTTATTTCGAGGAGACTGCGCAGTGGCTGTGCGACGAACTCGCCGTTGAACTGGGAAGTGCGCGGGTGAGTGCGCTGTCAGTGGAGCGGCAGGTGCTGTGCGCGCTGCGCTTCTTCGCCTCCGGTGGGTTTCAAGGCGCCGTTGGAAATGAAGAAAACGTCGCCGCAGCCCAACCGACTGTGAACAAGCCTTTGCGGCGGGCAGCGGAGACCAATGTCAACGTTGGGTAACAGAAGGGGGGTGTTTGCTTTCCGAGGAGACCCGAGGAGAAGGCGGCGGCGAAGGAGGGCGTCCTTTGCCTAAACGTTCGCCGCGGCAGCATCTCCGGCGTCGTCGGGTGTGTCGATTGGGCACTCATCACTATCAAGGAGTCTGGGGGGCAGTGCTGCGAACGAGCCGCAAGCGGTTCTACGCTGCGGACGTAATAGTGAGTATACGTCGGCCACGGTTTTTGACCGCATGAGTTCAAGTGCTACAAGTGCATGAGCTACAAGTGCGGGCCTCGGCAGCGAGAGTGAGTACGGGCTGTGCTTGTTTTTTCTCAGATCTGTGGCGCGAACATGTGCATCCTGGCCGTGGACTCGCGCTGACCCGGATCCTTCCGCGACGCGTTTGTCTGGCGGCATTCCGAGGCGGAGGAAGGCCTGCTGGACGACCGTGATTTTTTTTCTGGGTAAGCAGTAAAATAGCCGTGTCACCCGTCGGGCGAAGTCAGTAACATCTATTCAGCTCCAGCACTATGCATTTGGCCGGATCTGCTAAAGCTACAAGAATTAGTCTGGACAGTTACACAAATGCAGACACTTTACAGTATGATACAGTGTATTGCCACCCTTTCCTTTTGTTAAATATAATTGCAGCAGAAACACAGGACACATATTACATTGTTGAAATGCATAGCCTTTCCTGTTGAAGAAACCAAAGCAAAATGCACCTGACAGCGCTTGTGTTTTGTAGGCAATCATAGCGCATCATTTATATGAATATGGTGGTAAAAGACTGACCTTACAGTAGTGCTCACTTATACATCTAAATCCTGCATGTATGTATGCTCTTGAATGTCATATTCAGCAAAGCCTGGATGTGGGCTACTTGGCGTGAGTCTTCTACTGTATAGCAGAGTGTCCTGTAATGCTGTTGAGATCACTGAGAAAGGACATGCTTAGCCGCATCATTTTTTGTTATGCAGGAGACTATGTCTACCCACTGGAGCCATGGCTGCCTGCACCAGTTGCACGACATTACAGACCTGACTCAGCAGAAGGCCTGTACAACACGCCACATGCTTTCACACAATTTGTGGCTGAGCGCTGTATTGGTGTGCCGAAGAGCTGCTTCCGTTGCTTTCAAGGGCACCGGATGCACCAGTGCCAGTGGAAGTGGACAGTGCGCATCATCACCGCACGTGCTGCACTTCACAGCCTCTGTTTGGATGTGCCCATATCATGCACTACACAGC
This sequence comes from Amblyomma americanum, assembly GCF_052857255.1. Classification (NCBI taxonomy): domain Eukaryota; kingdom Metazoa; phylum Arthropoda; class Arachnida; order Ixodida; family Ixodidae; genus Amblyomma; species Amblyomma americanum. Next base: position 87,733,291 of record NC_135498.1, on the reverse strand, counting down.
CTCTGTTTGGATGTGCCCATATCACCAGAGGGTGCAGGCGACACTGCCTCTGACCCAGATAACAACGGGCCACCTCTAAATGGTGGCTGCCTCGTACAGACGGGATCCCTCCTCACCTGCCTCCTGAGAAGAGCATGCGGTGCTGTACTTTTGGCCTCTCTAGGACGACCCGTCTCCAGAGGAAGGCGTACCGAGGGATGGTGCAGCGGCAGTTGCGATGGAAAATCTAGCGTCCAGAGACGACTCACCATGCTGGCATAGAGAGTCATATCAGGCACTCTTCCCCTGTTGCCACTGTCATTTCCTTGTGTCATTGCACAACACACATCTGCAAGTGTGTGAGCAATTGTGTGATGTGGTTGTGCCCTTGGCCAACCTGTGTGCAGCGAGAAGCCAGCAGTGACAAACAAGTGCCCCCCACCGGCTGCCACTTCATTTTCAGTGTGTTTGCTAGTATATCTTCCAGTCCCTCAGCAGCGTGTTGCACAGTCTCTTCCTGAAGACGGAAAAGGTGTTGAAGCAGCTCGCCCAATTTCTGAAAAGCATCATTTTGAACACTCTTTTGTCAATGCTTATGTTAGCCCACCTGCCCCTTCTCTGCTGTCTCCTTCCAGCTTGGTGGAGTGCCTGTGGTCATTACCTGTGTGACGAACATGCATGAACCAAACGTGTAGTGCTGGAATAAGGCATGAAATATTTGTGATGCTTGTTGGAATCAAAAAGCTGTTTTTTATTGCATCATACATTCAGTAAGCGCATTTATTTTTTTAGGCACAGCATTTGACACGAGTGTCTCTATTGCAGAAAAGGCAGTGTACATACAAGCATACTTTACCTTGATGTACAATTACCGTATGGCATTTCTGAGTGCAGTTAAGAAAAAAAATCTGAAAAATTGAGTTCAAAGTGCATGTTTTCTTTCATACAGAGGCTACCTGTACAATAAATATGGCATAGTACAGTGTACATGATGCATTTTCCGGACTACAAAACATTTTGGCACATATAAGTAGCGTAAATACCAAAGCTAAGCTTTTAGCGTAATGGTGTGTGGCTAGGGGTTTCGCTCTGTGCTAAAAGCTGTACCTACTGCAAGGAAACCGCTGTACAACAATGCATAATAAAGATTGTAAGGTGCAGTGACTACAATGACTGCTGAATGACTAGAACATCTTCACTGATAGACAAAGATGTGTAAACATCACAGACACATCAAGGAGATGGTGTGTGATTAGAGGTTAGTTTACAATCACAAATCATGCAACACCGTTACTGGAAATGCTCTACAGCTCTAAGAATATACAGGCAGCTCCATTGTGGGAAATTTTGAGCACTCGGTTATTGCCCCATAACTGACACCTAGCTTGGTTTGCGTAACACAGGGCTATGAAGTCTTGTCCGTGATGACACGAGACGGTGACAATGCCGAATGGCCGGACAAGCTCCTTGTGCTATCATATGTGTGATAAGTGCAACTGCTTTCAAGCTACTTTTCGCCTAGGTATTTAATGTCCTAGTCATTTTCAACTGGCTGTTTCTTTCAAACTGGAGTGGCCTGTATACAGGGTGTCTCAGATATGATGGACCATAATTTAAAAAAAAAAGTGGTCTTCCGACCTGAAGGGAAGTGCATGTTAGAAGCTATGCAAAGTATTTAAAGCCCTTCAAACACTGCCCTCACCAAACCCAATTATACCAACATCACTCCGCCTGCTGAGCAAAATACAATATTACACATCACTGCCCTGTCCTACCTACCTCACTGCCCTGGATCATATGCAATTCAAGCGCTGTGTACCAGCAAACATGAACAAACTTGCTCAACTTTCTGCCCAGTTGCAATTAGCCTCTATACAAGCAAACTACTTATTTCCTGGTTGACCCTGGATCTACTACATGATCAGTAAATAACGTTAATGGAACAAGCTCGTTCTCTCCTCGGTGACAATAGCAAAGTTATCAAGTGCTTCCTTTCTCTCTAAACAAAGTGGAGCATAAACATCACAATTTCTGCATCTTGCACAGGAAAAAAAAAGAAACTACGGCAACAACTGAACATAAACCGAACGGAGCTACAAAAATACAAACGGAACATCAAGTGCTTAGCCCGATGTGGGCGGCAACACTTGGTTACGAGGCAGAAGAGTGCTGCCACAGAGGCAGGCCGTGTCGGCTCTCATTTCCCGCACCGAGATTGCAAGCTATCAGCAGCTGCACCTGTCTGTCGGCAGTTGCTTCTATGTGATAAAGAAAATAAACAGAACCACACGTCACTCGGTGATCGATAGGCGCCGACCGAGAACACAGACTAAAGTTGTCTTCGTCGATTTTCAAGCCCAGCGCTCCTTGTAAGTTGATCTGCGCAGGCCCGTAGCATTCACTGCCTTCAATCAGATTTTTCTGCACACTTCAGACATCCGCAAAGTGCCTTGATTTTAGACGACACGCAAAAAATCGGGAACTAGCCGTGGAATCAGCTGTTTTCTTGCACGCCGCCATGTTCACGCGATACCACTGCCAGCGCGCCCTCATGGCAAAAGAAGTTAACCTGCAGCAAATTTCATTGCAAAACTGAGAATGCTTTTAATTTTCCCTCGTGTTGTTGAGATTGCAACACAGTTTACTACCAAAATAAAACATTGCTTGTTTTTTTCATTGCGTTTTTGTTCATTTTCAGACTAACATGTTCACGCTATACCGCTGACAGCACACCTTCGCGGCAAAAAAAGTGACTGAACAGCAAACTTAATTGCAAAAATGAAAACACTGGTTCTTTTGCTTGGTGCTGTTGGGTTTGAAATACAGTTACTTAGCAAAATAAAACATTACTCGTTTTTATTCACTGCGTTTTTACTGCAAAACATTAGTCTACGGTCCCTTGTCGTGCGATTAGTGGTTTCGGGGCGGAGCCCACCGCCTCCTTGCCCCGCATTGGCCGATTCGGCGGTCGGCATTTCTCGGTGTCGTCATTTTGACGTCACTGTCTCAATATTGAGACAGTTTTTTGAGACTGATCCGTAATCGCGCCCCTGTGGTCGCCAAAGAGAAAGACAAGAAATCACGGCTCTATCTTGAGTCGCTGATTATCCAAACCACAGCGCATACTAACAATCGCAATGACAGGAATTTGCCACCTATCTACGCGAGATGCTCGGGATCGTATATACGCCGTATATAAGAGGCACCGCCACAACGTTTTGCGTGATCGTGAAACATCTTTCTATCATTATTTTTGGTCGATGCGATGTACTACTATCAGGACGGCGGTTGTGTCGATAAGCCGATTAGTCAATGGTTAGACAGTTCTCTGTGCTACTGCAGTCGGATAAAGCTCGAGAACCCAGCGGCTTTTCCCCTTCGAACGACCCCCTTCCATTGAATGACTTTGGTCGATTCTCCTGAGCCTGCTAGGTTAACAATGCAGGAAGCGTCACCACAATGGAGAGAAGGATCTATCTCCAACCATAGAGGAAGTGAAAATCCACTTTCATCTGCTACTCCCTGTTTTTTAACACTAGCAGGGTGATGAGTATCAGCTGAAGCGATTAGATGGAAGGGAGTCTTCTGGGGGGGGGGGGGGGGGGGTGGAGACGGCTGCCTTCTTAAGATATGTGCCACTATAGCCCCATTTTAAAGGACTTTTCTCAGAAAGAATTAAAGAGAGATGTCCTGCTTGTTTTTCAAGCCCCAAGATGGAGGAGATATTGATAAACCGATTAGTCAATGGTGGGTCATTTTGCTGCGCTGCTAGCCCCATTGTAAAGGACTATTCTAAGAAAAATGCCTTAGTGGCAGCCGACTTGTCCAGTGGGCAAGAGGCTGGAGGAGGTCTTGATAAGTGGATTAGTCATTGGTGTGGCATATCAATGATACTTGCCACCATTGTGCTAAATTCACCAGCAAGATAGAGGCCGCACAGGGGCCGGAAGTGGGATATCACGTGACGCTTTAAGGGATGAAGTGCAGTCCATGGTCCAACGTCTTTGCCCAGCTTTAGAGTCCGCAGTGCTCAAGCAGCGCTGGTGATCGCAAGTCATTCGTACCCGATAGTTTGCGACGGCTGCACAGCCAGCGTGAGAGCAGGGCGGATCGGGGCTGAACCTGCAGCATGGAGAAATTCTGTCCATTACTATCTTGGGTGAGTAGATCTAGCTACTTTAATTTGTTGGTCTAGAATATATCGTTCCATTTCTGACAACTGCTCGAAGCCCTGTAGCGCTTTTGTTTTTGCGACATTCGCACATTTGTATATTGCCGTCGGCGTGTAGACGTAGATGACAAAAAAAGGGCTTCGTAATTACAAATGAAGGACTTAATATCTTTGTTCATATGGGAGCGACCAGTGACCTGAAGTCACCGCGACCCACCTTTAAGAAATTTTACGAGCTTGCGTAAATGTATGCGCACCTTCGTGTCAAGCCTTACTGTCGCGTACTGGATTATTAGTACTCCTTCATTGAAACTAGGCCTTACGTTAGGAGGTGTCAGCATTCTGACTCGATTGGCCACGCGGGCCGCGTTTTGTTGTTTACCACGCCCTGCAACGTGGCGGCCAATACGTCCTTCGCCAAACATGGCGTCTAGTATTGCTCGAGTGAATATTCACCATAGTCGGCTTCTTGCCTCCTTATCTCGAATTTTGTTCTGAATAAACCATAACCGGTGGTGCATTTCAAACACGCAGTGAAGCAGGGCAGCCGTCGTTCGTAGGAAGCACGTACGTACAGCGAACGGATTGCGCGCCTTTGACTATTCGAGAAATCTGAGGCAAGGCGTCGTGGTCAACCACCTTCGATGTGCCACGGCCTCCAGCTCTTGCATGACAGAAGGTGCAAGGCGGTTGACCACAGCGTCATAAAAATAGCTAAGGTTTTCTGGGACATTTCAATGACTGCTATGAGGGCATTAGTTGGAGTTATCTCTCGGAACGACAATAAGCCCCAAGCTTAGCGCAATAGCTTTGTTATCGTTCATTAGCTCGAGACCACAATCGGTGAGGTTAAAGTCATAAGTAACAGCAGATCAGTTGACGGACGGAGGGGAGATTGTGATAGAAAAACTAGCCACCCTCTATACGCAATGCCTTATGACCTCGACCGTACCAGAAGCTTGGAAGAACGCTAACATTATCTTAATTCATAAGAAAGGAGACGCCAAGGACTTGAAAATTTACAGGCCGATCAGCTTTCTGTCCGTTGCTTGCAAGGTATTTACTAAGGTAATTGCCAATAGATTTAGGGCAACCTTAAACTTCAATCAACCAAAATGATCAGGCAGGCTTTTATAAAGGATGCTCTACAATAGGTCATATTCACGCTATCAATCAGATGAAAGAGAAATTCGCGCAATATAACCAACCCTTATATAGCCTTCATTGATTATGACAAACCATTCGACTAAGTGGAAACCTGTGGACTCATGCAGGCATTGCGGAATCAGGGTGTACTAGAGCCTTATGTGAAAATACTGGAAGATGTCTATAGCAATTGCGCAGCTGCCATAGTCCTCCATAAAGTCAGCAATAAAAGTCCGATAAGGAAGGGCGTCAGGCAGGGAGACACGCTCTCGCCAATGATATTCACCGCCAGTTTACAGGAGGTATTCCGAGGTCTGAATTGCGAACAGTTGGGGATAAGAGCTACTGGAGAATACCTGAATGCTTAGCAATTCACTGACGACATTGCCTTTGAGCAACTCAGGAGATGAATTGCAAAGTATGGTCAACGAGTTAAAATGGCAGAGAAGAACGGTGGGTCTAAAAATTAACATGCAGAAAACCAAGCAATGTTCAACAGTCTAACATAGGAACAGCAGTTCACAATTGGTCGCGAGGTGCTGGAAGTGGTAAAGGAATATGCCTACTTAGGGCAGATAGTGACCGTTGATCCGGATCATGAAAGGGAAATAGCTATAAGAATGTAGTGGAGCGCATACGGCAGGTTCTCTGAGATCATGAATGGTAGTTTACCAGTATTCCTGAAGAGAAAAGTATACGACAGCTGTATCTTACCAGTACTCACCTGCGGGGCAGAAACTTGCGGGCTAACGAAAATGGTTAAGCTCAAGTTAAGGACAACGCAGCGAGTTATGGAAAGAAAAATCATAGGCGTAACATTAAGGAACCGGAAGCGGCAAGAGTGGGTGAGGGAACAAACGCGGGTTAATTACGTCCTAGTCGAGATCAAGAGGTAGAAATGGGCTTGGGCAGGGCATGTAACGCGAAAGACAAGATAACCGCTAGTCCTTAAGGGTAACTGATTGGATTCCAAGAGAAGGCAAGCGTAGCAGGGGGCAGTGGAAAGTTAGGTGGGCGGATGAGATTAAGAGGTTTGCGGGGATGCGGCGGCCGCAGCTTCCAAAGGACAGGGTTTATTGGAGAAGAGACATGGGAGAGGCCTTTGCCTTGAATTGGGCGCAGTTAGGCTGATGATGATGATAAAAGTCATAATCGCTATCTGCAGTATGTGCTGGTGAAATAAGGGAACAGTACGCGTCGTGTTCACCTTTGTCGTCAAAGTAAGAGAATGTGAAAAATGATGTGGTTTGTTATGGACTGGTCTACCCATCGGATTTAGAGGGTGTATAAAGGGAATTTTAGCACCCAAGTCTTTACACGAAGTTGTTTTAAAATTTTCTTTGAGCATTTCGTATTTATTAATTTGTGGGTGCGTATTGGGGCTGTTTGCTTTTTATTTTTTTGTGTGTTTTATTACACTTTCTGCAATTTATGTGCATGATCTAAAGGTAGAACAAAGTCCAAAAATTGTTCGCATCCCTTGGCATCCTGACTCTGCTGTTGCTGCAGCCATGGCACGCATTTACCCCGAGGTCTATTTCCGTACCGCCACTGCTGTCTATTGCATCTTTTCATATAATAAGTCTAATCCAAACGCTGTCTTAGTGGCAGGTTCCGATGATTTCGGGAATGATTTACAGCTGATGGCTGCTATATATAAAAATGAAAAAGAACGTACATGGCAAGAGGCTAAAAGACAAATTGACCAAAATAACTGTAAATGCTGGTAGCTTCAGATTATGTATGGCAAAGAACCTCACCTCAACACAGCACTGGAGCAGTTACGCTGTAATCAATGCACCTTTTTTTACTGATATGACTGTGCAGTGGATGTAGTGCAAAAAAATTCTGAGAACGATTACGATAGTCCCTAATACGAAATTTGAGCGCAGCTCTTTAGGTGTTTTCATTTTGCTGTTTATTGGGTAAGGAATTTGAGAGCTACATGTGTGTGTGTACAGTTAGAAAGCGCTCTTTATTTTCACAGAAAGTATGTGTTTATCCTGGTTGGCTCATTATGTTGCATTGCAGGGTTATCTGCACGTCTGGCGAGGTTATTAGTTCGATAGTAGTGTTGGTTTGGTTTATGAGGGTTTATTGTCCCAAGGCGACCCAGGCTCTTTCGGGTCTGCAGCCGAGCGCCATAACCACTGAGCCACCGCAGTGGCGATAGCAGTGTTGTGTTTAGTGGCGCATAAGCATCAGAGGCTCTCATGCTCTATTTTGATAATAATATTAGTAATTAGTAGTATAGTAGTGAAGACGATTATGTGCAATGCGCAGCGGAAGAGGGAGTTGCAGTTAAACACGAGGCGTGATAGCACAGTGCTGTCGTGTAGTGGCCAGCGAAGCTGATCTGTTCACGCCACATGTTCGAATCGCAGTCGCGGAAATGTTTGTCTGTTTGTTTATGGTTTGGCTCGGTTACACCAAATGCGGCGACGCGGCTCAAGCCACGAACGGGCGCTTCAGAGCTGTGCTCTAAAAGAGGGATGTTTAGCATAATTAGGACGAGCGGAGTATTCAGAAGCGGTGCTACGTGTAACAGTGACATTTATGATGACAATCGGCTAACATAATTTAGGCGATTGTTACAACATACCTAGCGGGTGGGATCACAGGAATGATAGAGGCAGACATTTCCTGGTGGCGGCGAGGAAGCAACGTAGATGCTCTGCACCTTTATAAGCACTACCATATTTTGCGGTAATGTCTGCGGAAATGTAAATCCAAACGCCGTTTGGACTATGTACACTGTAACGCGATCTTCGTGCGCTTGGATTGGCTGTGCTGTGATAAGCCATCATCGGAGCCACGTGGAATGGCTGCGAAGGCGGTTCTTAGGAGTCCCGTATCACACCAAGACGCTGTGCATACCAGATTGGCGCATGCGGTCAAGGAAATCGGTTGCTTCCTCCCTTCTGGTGGAAGCGAATGATGGGAGGATAATCACATTGCATCTACCATCCAGAGTCATGCAGGCGTTGATATTCATTCTTCGAAGATAGCGACAGAATGATTCCCTGTAGCTGATATTGGTGGCTGTTTTCAGCTTTACGGTGGCAGACGTGGCTGAAAAGAAGGTGGATTAGTGCAATCAGTTCTCAAATGGTCTACCGCACCTTCCTGGGTAAAGCAAAGCTGTACAAAACCTCTCCTGACCAGAGCATACTCTCCCATCGTGGCGCAACTAACAAACGCTCAGGTGTATCGACAGGACACTCATAGCTAAGCCTGGGAGAAATCGTTCCTCCCAATGCCCATGAAATTGCATTCATTTTGCATCCCAGGCCTCGAACTCAGATCGTATCGATGGGCAACATTATGGCGCTCTCGGTCATCCACTCACTCCAGGAGATATATAGAGCCGGTGTGCCCTGCTCCAATGAGCAGAGTCCACCGAGATTCGTTGTTTAATCGAAGGCAGTAAAGCGCAGGTCCAGCGCACGTCAAATCATTTGATGCGGCGTATAACGTTTCACAAAGTTCGATCGGCCACGTGCGGGCATCAGAGACGAATATATTTCTTTCTCTTCCAGTACTTCAGCTTGCCGTGTTTGGCAGTGAAGCAACGGCCCGGCGTGGTCCATGCACGCTGTGAGGATATGCCTCCCAGCGTCCGCCGGTGAGAGTTGTAGTGCGCGGGAGTAGGGTTCAGTAGATTGGAAAATGCGCTTCATGCATGGTTGTGCTGCACAGCACTTTTCTGAACATGTGAACCTTGAAAAAGCATATCTCTTGGCGCTTTAAAAATGTATCGATTAATTGATTGATGTGGTTAGGCCTTCCCAGCGTGATCTGCAAGGGGCCCTTCTAGAGGCAGTCGGCGTCTTCGGGCGGAAGAACAATTACGTTATTTCTAATGTTGCCAGGTTTCGGAAACTTCGGCGGGAACCTGTGCACGTAGCGCAGCTTGCATGCTTGGTAATTCTGTCAGGTAACGCAACAGGAAAAAGTGGTGGTGGGAAGATATCAACAGGAATATGAAGGACATAAAATTCGAATTTGTTCGTGAAAGAATTGGCCACGTTAGCGGAACTCGACCAGGCGCTTTCTTAGAGCCTGTATATGACGCTGGCGCCATACACGTTGAGCTGTGGAATTGAAATCACGAACGAGTTGAAGTGGAATTTTGACGTCGTAGCATGACTCGCTGTGTCATATAAGGATGTAAGGCGAAGAAATAACGTCGAAAAGAAAATAGCGATTCTTACTCGGGAATCGAGCTCATGGCCTGTGGGTTGCTAGTCAGACACGCCACCACTGAGGCACGTTCGTACGGATTTGTTAAAGGACACAATGTGTGCCTTGTGTGGGATCACTTGACGTAGTATGCCTATTGATGTGAACTAATGAATGTTTGTTATTGGAAAGGATGCGCTGATGAGGAAACGAAGTAGGCACTATCCAATAACGCTGCCACGTCATTCGCTTAAGGTGGAGCTTAAGTGTGCCAATAATATTTTTGTCTCACCAGTTGACTATTCAAAAGATAACCTCGAACTCCCAAGCTGAATAAGGGCCTTTAGGTAACGGTGGCATTTTAGCCATTTGACGTCTTGGTTGCAATATTGTTTTCAAGTGTCGCACAAGTTTTTACTTCTGTAGCATGACGATATGTTATAAAATTTTCACAGCTTTCAATGTGTTACCTTCACATTCTTATTACAAGGTTTAATCTTTGCGTCAGGGCCCGAATAGCTATATTTGAATGCCTTTATTCCTCTCTGAGCACATGTTATGAAAATCTGTGCACAGAAAAAATGGAGCAGTGAATATTCATGGTCGGCTTCGAATATTACCACTCTCCGCCATTTAAGTGTTATGTGATTGTCAGAAAAACAGGGCGCCTAAATTTTCTCGTATGCTTTCATTTTAGTATATCGCTCCTTTCACAAATGATTTAGCTCGAAGCATCTTGCCGCCTAAAGGTGAGTAGGAAGTTGGTCCAATTTATTGGGCCTCTGCAAAACTGATGAGGTTAGCGGGATGCGTCTTCATTCAAGAACAATGACGAGGTTTTAGTGCAGCAGTGTTTATTATTTGCAGATGTGATGTGATTTTTTGTTATTCTCTCAAAATGCAGTGGCGCTCGAGATATGGCGACACGAGACCGAAAACGGTGCACCTGAACACAAAGGAGGAAAACATCACCTTACGGAAGATAGCATACTCTAATAAGGATCCTGCCACTCAGCGTGCGTGGACCTTGACATACCAACTGCCACCCGGGGTGCCGGATATTGATGCTGATGGTGACAGAGAGCCTCTTTTTAGCACTGAATGTCTGAAAGAAATTTCTTACAACTTGTTCTTGCGAGAGGTAAGCATCATGCATTGTTTTCAAAGAACATTTCTAACATAGCTCTGTAGGGTAGAACAACCAATAGCTGTAGAAACACAGGAAAAAAGATCTATGCTCTGCTCTAGGTTCGTCGATATGGTGATTGGTCAGGATTGTAAAATACTTTCAAGTTTTTTTGCCCCATCCTTAGTGTTAATTAAGTGAACCCTTTCTTATCTCGTACGTCCGTGTTTAACGTTTCTGGCAGTAGAAAAAGATTTGGCACGTGTGTCTTAGTAATACTTCAACACAAGAAGCAGGCTATTTCTTTGCAAAAGTTCGTGACAGGGGTCATGCGCAGAAATGTGCAGGTTTAAAGACGACTGTAAATAATAAATGGCAGTGTCTTAACTTGGATAACCCTAGATTTCAGCGGAAACCAAACACGCTACCTAAGCGACTGAGGCTCGTCCATGGCAGCTCCACGACATGCTGACGACAGCCATTCTATATATACCCACACGGCCACGTGGCTATGACGTGGTGTCTCATGGTTTTATAACACGCCCATTAGATGTCATCACGTGGCTTCACATCACACCATCCGATGTTCTTGAGGTCTAAGGACAACCCAAAGGCCACCCAATTTCAAAGGTCAGCGGTCAAGAATTCGACACGATATCTGTGCCACATATGGCCATACACGGCTAACGTGGTTGGGCTGGAAGTTGTTCAAGTTACTCTCCGGCCTACGCGACGACTGCTTTACCATGGGTAGTGAAGCTTTTCGCTCAAAAAAAAAAAAGATTAACAGAAGCAAGTGGCAGCGTTATACTGATGAGTTAGCCTGCGGAAATTCCACCGGTTTCATTTGTGCGCCAAAATATAACGTTATTTTAAACAAAATCGCAGTCGCAGATCCCAAGTTCTTTCTGCCCTTAAGCTCTTGCGAAAAGCCGGAGTTGTGAAAAGGAGCATGAAGTCGTATATATTGAGTGAATGAGTAAACGTTTATTGAAGAGAGTTGTGGCTGGAGATCAAGTAGGTGGGCCCTCCGTCCAGGGCCCCTGAGGCTTCTGCTGACCCTTTGGCGACGAGAAGGATCCTGGTCGACGAGGTCCAGCGATCGGTACTCCATCGCTCGGCACCGCGCCGGAAATTTTAAAGCTTTCTTCATTTGAACATGATATTAGCGATTAAAAATATATGCTACTGCCGCCTCGTCAACTCATACAGGCCCATGCGCAAAAAGAGAAATTTAAGGAAACAAGCCGGCACTGCAACATTCCGGGCCCCATATAGAGCGCCATCTGGCCCATGCCACCTGGGCACACCCAGTGAGAAGGTTTGCCTAGATAAGGGAAAAGAGATGCGTGCTTAGGCGTCGCTCTAGTAGGAGTCGAGCGACTAGGAGCAGTGATTTTCAAAATTTATTTGCAAATTAAATGGCGCAAGCAAAGCTTTTAAACTTGGCTCGAATGCTGGCAAAGACACCACCTCTACAGATGTGTTGCACAACACAACATGGCCATCAAATATCATTTCAGGGTCCCTGTAAGTCTGCAATACGATGGTCTGAGCACGTGCCTCACATGTGGGAGGCGTGGGTTTCGATGCGCAGTGCCGTTAGTATACCCACCGGTCATTGAATGGGCAGAAGCTTACCCCTGCTGGCTGGTGTTCGGCTTATCTCGGGTGAAATTCTTGTGATGGGAGTCTTTGACTACACCCTGTGTAATTAAACTGCCTTTGACATTTCACTGTCAGACCAAGGCTGCCCTTGCGAAATAGACAATATCATCATGAAAACTACATTATAACATCATCATTCGCACTAATCGGCGAATTTGCCTCCGAATCAGAGATGACATACAAAAACAAGGCCACTTTCCCACCCAGTTTTCGTACCTTTGCTGCCATATTCATCAAAAGATCGCCGCCCTCTACGGTATTCCTGGATTTTATGCTCGGAATGCCACATTGGGCCTTCTGTCACGAATGCGAATGGGGCTAGGAAGAAACCAGAAAGGTCTTGGGAGATTGCGATTAGGCGCTTAGGGGACAACCACAAACCTGGGGGTGTAAAATAAATATTCCTTGCAGCGCACAGTATAATATTGTACAGCTAAAGAGGATGTGTGAAAACGGGTGACCGCAAAAGAAGAGCGTTCGCTCAAAATTGGAGAAAAAATCTGTAAGAGTAACTGGTACATATGAAGGACCATTTGGTAATCCTGCAGAGGAACGCGTTCAATGCACACTGACAATGGCAGACAGTGGGACTTGTATGAGTTCAGCACATAAAAACCCGACTGTGGAGGTGTATTGTTGGCAGAAAAAAGGAAGTCAAAAAAGATTTAATTTGTTACACCCCAAGAGGCAGCGTCCTGTTGTTAGATTCATATAAGACGACACTATTAGCCCAAGATTGTCGCTCAAAGCCTTCAGTGTGTGGTAAATCTGAACGGACAGTGAACACATTTTTTTTTAGGCCGCAGCAGTATCTCTCGAGGTGCTGCAGGCCCAGTAGATATCCTTGAGGTCCAAGTGTTCTGAGATTACATAGACAAAGCGAAGGCATCAGCGGACTTGGATTGTCGGTGTAGACTAAAGGTTTGGCGAATTTACGTCTGAAAAAGGTACTTCCTAATTCAGTACTTTTCGTTGAAATGTGTGGCTCGGAAATGGAGAAAAGAAGTACTTCTCAAGGTAGGCATTAATTAAAAAATAGAAGTAATAATTACACCCCCACGTGATGCCTTACACAACCGCGTTTTAAAGGGGGCCCTCTTGTCATCGAGACATCCTATGAATCTCAAATCAGTGATAAGTTCAATTATTATTAATGGCGACGACCAAACCGTCGTGCTTGTTTTCGTCTTGTTTTTATAATGTCCTGCTTGTTCTCGCGTCAATGTGCTCTGTTACAAAGTGGGCCTATTGTATATTTTCAAAAACTGTTATGAATCTCTTGGCGGTAGTTGGCGCAAAATGTAGCTCAAACTATGAATACCTATGCGTGAAACTTGGTCAGGAAGAGCATTTTAGCTTTTAAACACTGTAAATTCTCCTTTAGCGCTGAACTGGAAGCAAGCTTGACGTTGCTTGTACATATACGCATGCGACATGCCATTACCAAATCGAATATTAATGCTGGAAGTTTGTGTTTTAGAATATCCTTTCTCATTACAGATCAACTGGCCCATAAAACGTTTCTTTTTGAGATCGCAAGTAGAGGTGAATGCCTCGATACGGGCCCGGCATATTCACTGCCTGATTCTTACCCACAACGCCCTGCACTTCTTGCCAGAGACGCTGTTTCTGGCAGTATCACTTGTGGATCACTATTTGCAGGTTGGTGATGCTCCTGCGGTTACCTTTCACTCTGTCGCCAATTAGTAACGCATCCCCGACATTCCGAAGGGGAATGCTATCGCGTGCAGGTTCGAACGAAACAACAAAGAGAACAGACAAAACAAAACGAAGCCGCATTTATAATTTACAGAGAGCCGATACGAAACGAAAGCAAGAAAAACACACAGTCCACACGCGTAAAACACTACAGAATAAAGGAAAGAGTTCACGAGGTACTGAGCGTTCCAGGTGAGGCGGGGATGCCTTGCAGACAGGACGGACCCGGGTGGATGTAGAGCGATAGGTCGCTGGCGTTGCATCGAAGGAAGCGGCGGAAGGGAGCCAGGTGGTCGTAGGAGCGGAGAAGGACACGGGGAGACATCGGTGGTCTCCCGTCACCGGCGCGAAGAACTTGGCAGCAGCAGGAGAATCGTAGCCAGGTCCCTTCGACGGCGGCCCGAAACGCCGGAGGCTTAAAGAAGGCTAGCCAAGAGTGCCTTTCGGCAGCACGGACCCTCAGTCCGTCGGCTGCTACCTCCACGCTTGCAAGGAACGCAGTACGCTTGCGTCGGTGATCGAATGGAGGTCAGCGGCAGCACGGACTCTCAGTTCATCGGCTGCCACCTCCACGCTTGCAATGAACGCAGGAAGCTTGCGTCGGTGATCCAAGAGAGGTCAAGCAGCACGGACCCAATGTCCGACGGCTGCCACTTCCACGCTTGAATGACATGATCTCCGCTGCGCTGTCTTACTTTACACCTCGGTTTTCTGACACGTCACTCTCCGCTCCTCGTGCTCGCCACGCTCCCTGTCGCCGTCGCCTCGCACACACCAGTCGCACGCGCACACGCGCAGCGCTGGGCTGGCACGCGCAGCGCTCCGCTGTCCGATGCACCACTGTCAACGCACCGCGTTAAAAAATCCCCGATGATTTGGTGTGCACCTCACACACTCTTGTCGAAAGCGAGCCAGAATTAACGTGGGCAAATTGGCAAGGTCATGCGAAAGTGATGTAGATATATATCACCTTGCGGAACTGCTGGGTGTTCCCTTGCATGTTCTAAACATGTACAGCATTCTGGAAGAAGAATTTTGTATATTGGAAATGGTAAGATACAGTAAATGAAATATAGAAGGCAATGGTCCATTCTTCTGATGTAACAAATCATTCGTTTAACGCGTTGCCATTGATCGCATCGAGCAGTTAAGGCTGCCATAGAGAATCAATGGGGAACGCTTTTGACGATAGCAAAAATTGTTAATAGCAAAAAAAAATGCAAGAGTGTCATCGGGAGGCCTGCGGATATGTCGATTGTTATATTGAAATTTTACATTTTATGAAAGAAACTGCGTTCATGAAGTGTTTAAGGCTGAAAAATGCTTTTGTCATAAATTGCTGGGCATGCATATGGTTTAGGCTTTACAGGACTTACTACGTCTGCCGCTATGAACGAGGGTGGCGCTGATGAGCACTCTATACGTTACACGTACAGAACATTATGCCGCCGACAGTAGATGGGACAGCTGCCGCCGTAGTTCTGTTGGTGGCACACCGCACGCGAAATTCAGAGTTCGTGGGTTCGGATGTCATCAACTGTATGTGTTTGTTTCTTTATTGTGTATTTATTCAATTATCCTTCAGCCCCCAAAAATGGCAGTGGCTTAGCTCAGCTATGCCAGGGCATACGTAGCGAGAGCTGCAGTTCTCCCTTGGTGTAATTGCATGGTCAGTTATACGACCAGCCTTTACATCCTCCTCTTCAGTTGTTGTTGATGATAATGTTGTTGCCATTGCTTCATCTTGATTTTCTTGCGAAGGAACTATGCGAGCTGCTATGCGACGCTGTTACGCTCCGCCTCTTAGAGTCTCCGCTTGGCAAGACGTTCTTATCTTTGCTCAGGCGTCTCCGCCGCTCGTTTAGGCTTCTGATGTTCATTCTTTCTCTTCAGAGCGGCCAAGTGCCAGGCGACGACTTCTGGGTCCGCAGAATTTATCTCCTCCTCACTATACCACCGCATAGCAGCGGCTGGAGTCTCCTTTTCGTCACTCATACGAAGCGATTGTGATACACCGAGTCGTATCTTTTATACAAACAGCCACACATACGCACTTTATCCACACGGCCCCACATGCTGCCGCGGCGGCGGCGGGCGTAGTCGGGCCGGCGCCGCTCTTCGCGCGGCGGCGGAGGCCGCGAACTCTGACGTCATGTGCCGCGCACCCGCTGCTCCTCTGGTTTCGCGCATGCGCACTATCGGCCTCCCAGGCTTATGGCGAAATGCTCGACTGGGTAGTGTAGTGCAGCTATCGCTACAAAATAGTTGCACTATTGAGTTCCCACTGATTAACAGCACAAATTGAAAATAAAAAAATGCAGAAATATTCCTCTATGCCTTGCCTAGTTTCGGTGGCATCTAGCTTCCTTCACATGTTTTCCCTAGTGCGCCCTTCATTTCTCTACCCTTTTTTGCTCAGTAGCTTAACGGCAGCCTCGGTTCTGGCAGTCTTGACGCCGCATTTAGCATAGGACGGTTGCCGCAGAGCATTCGCCCTCACTTTTAGATCACGTGCACGTTACACACGCTGTAATAAAGGACGTACTACATTCGCCATTATGGATGATGGTGGCGGTGGTGAACAGTGTAGAGGTTAGCTTACTTGCAACGTATGTACCTTCCTAAATTATACGATATGATAGCCACCGCTGTGGATCAGTTGGTAGAGCACCGTATGTGCAATTCAACTCATCACTTACCTAGAGGGAAAGGAAACAGGCGGTTGATTGACAGTACATGCTGCAAACCGCGATTACAGTGGGAAAAGTGTTTTACTCTGCTCATGCAATAGACAGAGCATACTTTCAATGCATTTAGATCAGGCCTTCAGGAATCCCTCTTCATCGTAAATATGTATTCACACCGGCATCATGAAAAGCGGACCTTCTGACAAAACAAAACTTCTCTTTTAGAACTCAATCTGAGCTCTTACCATATAGTCGTCCATTCATTTGCACTTCGTGTTGTGCTGAGTTTTATCTCGAATAAGCAAGTGTGGCCTTCATGCAGCAGCACAGGGTTTGCATCTTCAGCGTGACACATTTGCACACATGAGCACCGCATATCTTGATACGATTAGTACCGAGCTGAACAGCAAGTATTTCGAGCACAATTTTCCGGCATTTACACGGCGTGCGAAGAACATGTGTGCGTGTGGAACTGCGCAAGAAGCTATGAATGAGAAATGTCTCATGACTCGCTTGTACGGCCGGCTGTCCAACATTTTTTTTTCCTGCGCAGGTCCGCATCATTGTCAAGGGCAACATGAGGCGGCTGTGGATTGCAGCCCTCTTCCTTGCGGCGAAATATGAAGAGACGCAGGGCCCCTTGGTTTCGATTCGCTTTATGGAAACGATGAAGTACATCTCAGATTTCCAGTTGCGGGATGTATGGGAGATGGAGAGGGACATTCTGCGAGCGGTCAACTGGTCACTGACGCGTCCCCTGTCTGTTAATTTCCTGAGTCGAAACTGCAAAGCTGCTCAGGTTAGTGCAGGTCATGCATTGAGCTTCGTTCTTGCCGTGGTAGGGTCAGTGGGGATGCCGCAGATTAATTAGCGTCTTTAGCGGTAAATATAGACGCCTAGCGTATTATAGAGCTGTCAGAGCACACAGACTGCCCCGGTTTGTCATTGTGTGGGGGCTGTTGTGCAAACGAATTGGCAGCAGTCATGTTTGTTTTCTTGGTCAACATTTGAAGGCGGGCAGCTGAAGCCCAGCCGCCTAAATGCGGCGCACCGGTATGGTAATTTGCCTGACCAAAGAATTGTAACCCAAATTAGCAGAGCAAATGTTTGTTCAACCAACAAAGAGTTTTGAACAATCAGTAGTCCCAACCGTGTTTTTTTTAGTTCTGTACGCCCACTTCCCGGCGTAGCAAGTCGGCGCGATAAAAGAGCATCCTGCATCTTCAAGCACAGAGAACTGTGCCCGAAAGCACGTCTAGAACACCTGAAGTTTTTTTAAGGGGGCGCTAAGAACAACTCCCACCAAGTTTTTTCATCAGTAAAACTCGATTACGTAGTTCCTTTTGTGCAAGTTTATGTTTGTTCGCGTGCCAAACAAGCATTTAGTGCTGAAAAAATTCCATTTAAAAAGTTTTCCCGCCACTACATCCCAACTCCTGTCGTCTATCCCGAAAACGACTCTATGATGGCCAGTTAGTAGTGCATGGTCGTGTAGCTCGCGGCTGGGAGCCGCGGTTAGCTGCGTCGATGTTCTGCGGTTTATTTACGAAATGGAACTATGATGGTGGCTGTTGTATTTTACTTTTTTGTCTTTTGTATCTTGTAAAACTTCGTTTTCAGCGAAAATTGCCATTAGAAGAATGAATGATAGAGGCAGGCTAATTTCAATTTGTGCTCAATGTTCCTTTAAAACAAGATTTATTTCAGTAAACTTCGCGAGCTCAGAGCTGCTCAACTCGGCTACTATGCCTAATTCGTAGCATAATTTGTGATTTTACTTGGCCTGCAAGTGTGTGCAATGATCGAGCAGCCAAACTAAATTTATAGTAAATGCCATTACCTCAAATCGTAAAAGCTAAGCCCTTTTGTTCATGATTATCGCGACGTTATAAGCGTTTCTTTGTTGAATATGTACCGGCTATGAACTATTTCCTAGCATTAAACGAGGAGAACTATGGAAATCCAGCTTGGTAGATTGCCACGTCTGGGTGGTTTGGGATATATTAATCCTGTTGTTCTTTTTCTAAACTGTTGCTTCGTAACAATTAAGAGTTAGTATTTGCACTTGATTACATGGCTTTAGGAGGGTTTATTCTTTTTTTACTCTTGACACCAGACGAAACTATTTTGACATTTTTAGCAATTAACTATAAGCTTGGACCTTTCTCTGAATGGCATGCATTAAGAATGAAGGGATTTTTCTTCCTCGGAGATATATAGATACAGTAATGATTGCCTTTTCAAGTGAACAGATTTTCGGATTATTGATTACGCGGCTTCCACCTCTGTTCCTCCTGTGTACAGGCTACCAAAGTCGAAGAAATGACAGCTACTTACATCCTCGAGGTCTGCCTGCTCGACTATTGCATGGCTTGGGTTAAGCCTTCGAGGAGGGCTGCTGCTGCTTTGTGTTGTGCGCTGCTGCTTCTTGGGAGGCCGAAGGACTGGTAAGTATTTTGTTAATTTATTTCAATACCTTCAAGACCCACGGGGGGCGTTACAGAAGGGTGTTGAATAAACAAAAGTAATTATAACACAGCAAAACAAAACACAATGTAGTGACAGCTAATAAAATCGTAAGTTTACACAAGATATAAGATCAGATTAGGTAACATGTCGCAGTAGTCAAAAACTTTGTTTTCAACGGCTGTTTTAAACAGACACTTGTCAGAAATATCTTCAACCCAGGTTGGTTCCAATCACTGGCAGTCTTCCATATAAATAAATATGCATTGGTCGGCAGCATGGAATGCGAACCTTATGCCGATGATCTGTGCGAGGTGATATGAAAGATGGCGCGGATAGAAGATCCTGTTTGTTGTAGTAAATTTTGCAGTAAATGAAGCTGTAATGGCTCACATTATTTTGTCTTCTTCAGAGACTAAAAAAAGGCAAGTAGCGGTTCGCATAACATACTAAAAAAATTAGAATATGACATCCACGCTTGGCTTTATTGCATGGGGCTGTCGAGCGGCAGAATGTATGGCACGAAAATTTTATGCCATCTACTGCGCTTTCACATGCTATGCACGTGCTCCAGCTCCGACAACAATTAAGACGGGAGGGCAACCCTGTCCATGGATTGGGGGGACTCGTCTGCAACACGAGCATGTTACTTCATGTACAGGCCATTTGGAGGCGATGCAGGGCTGGGTCCTAGTCTAGCTGTATTTTACAATGAGGGATGACATACACTGCGGGTTGAGTGTATTTACACGGTTCTATAGGGGTAAAAAAATAAACGAAAAATGTGCCGCAGCCCGCACCACTAAGTATAACGAGGTGTATTTACAGTGCGATATAACTCAGGAATGCAGCTGCAGAACCCGCAGCCAATGGCATTGACCGGTTATCATGACGTCGCGAATAATCCCTTAGCGTGAAATTGCAGTTGACTGGTAGGTGCATCCGTGAAATGGGATCTTCCGCGATGTCACGATGATCGGCCGACGCCGTTGGCCTAAGGGCATCCACGCAGGAGTATTTCCCGCTGCGTGCTTGTGTTGCATTACAGGATGATGATGATAAACAGTGAATCAAGATTATACTGATGTTTCAGTTGCATGATAATCTGGCTAGTAGGGTCTGAGGCATTCGTGAAATAGTCTGCCCAAAATTATTTGCGTCAAAATGCGCCAACCTTCAGGCGTTTCAAAAATTATCCCGTGCCCCTTCTTATCACATCAGTGCAAAAGCCCTTGTACACACTGGACTAGCGCGATGCGCATGTCGCTGAAGCCGCGATCGCCTTTCTCTCTGTACGAAGTGCTACGAACCCCGAAGACCGAGTACGGGCCTGGTTGCCATAAATAAAACCCGCAGCCGCACACAAACTGTAAATAATGTATTTTCGATGTTTCAGTACACATTTCAGTATATGTTTCATGTCTGTTTCGACTTTTACGAACATTTGCCACCCTACCGTGAGATTCGTATCGGCGATTTTGACTGCACAGCGTGCTGTGCTGTGCCATGGACAGCTGCCCGCAATCATAACATTGGGTATTTCTCCTAAGACTGCCAGAAACGCTTAAAAAGAGGCTTTCGGAGTTGGAAGAGCAATGTTTACGGCAAAGCATATTCTAAACAAATATGTGCTCCTTTCTGCTCTGTGTTTAGTGCGAAGTAGTTTTGGTGGCTTATCTGCCTCAACAAGGAGCATAACGATATTCGCGGACAGCCTTCTTTGGCACCGGAACCAAACCTAGACAGCTCAGCCTCAAGTATCAATGAGCTAGGGTGGACTGTGGCCTCGAAGATTACTAGTCTCGCAGTCACCTGGTTTCAATAGCAAATGCCAATGAAGCATTAAAGCAACTTTTCTGACACATTTTTCATGCACATGGCGTGATAATTCAAGCTAACAGTACGTAATTATGAACTCTTTTTTTCCGGATTTTGCAAATGGAACTGCACACACTGGTGTTCTGAGTCGCGAAGGGTTGCGGGTCGTTCAGGGCGGCCCATTGTAATTGGAAACGAGCTGGGGGCAGGATTCGCGCTTTTCCGAGAGTCTCACCCTTTAGGCTTCCAAGTGAAACGCTGTTCTCTATGTCGGTCGTTTATAGGACAAAACAAGGCAGATAGAGGGCAGAAGAGAAAAGAACTGAACAACACGGACCGACGTTCTTTTACTGTCTGGGCTACTTGGTGTGGTGGCGCATAGGGAAAGGCACCTTTGCTAGCTAGCCTTGGATGCTGTGCCGCAGAAAACTGCCCGCAATTTTAACATTGGGTACTCCTCCTAAGATTGCCAGGAATGTTTCAAAAGAGGCTTTCGGAGTTGGAAGAGCGTTGTTTACGGCAAAGTACTGTAAACAAAGTAGAGAGTCACAATACAGCCAAGATGTGCTATATAGCTGGCTGGTTAACTAATATTGAATAGGTAACTTGTAAACTACGGTTGAATCCAGCTACAACAAAATTCTTGGATCCGCGTAAAATATGGCTCAAGAATAAACTTTCTTGATGTAAAATTAGACTAGAACATTAGCTTGTTATTCTGAAAAACTGGTACAATTTTTTTCTAAAAATTTTGTTCCCTGTCTCTTTTCGTCGTCTCGAAATCGAAGCCGTGGCAAGAATTTCGTGGTACACTCCTTAAATATTTCGAACCATAGACTTATTCGCCTGAAAAACGCGCTCCCTACAGCAGCCACCAAAATGCATATTTTTTTTTCCCGCGCGCGCTATAAAAATGCCTGTTATCGACCTAAGAGAACACCTACGGAGACCGTGATCCTGTACGCATTTCAGTGTCGACGAGGCGCGCGTGCGTTCACACCCGTGCACGTTGTCACCGGTGCTTTGTGCACCGATTTTCGGAGACTGATGTTTATGACACTGACGATTCCGAGCAGGCGGCCCGTAAACTGCAAACACGTGCCGACCGTCAGCACGCTGGGCGACATCCGATCGCATAAATGGTTTAACCCCTTCCACTGCTACCGCCGACAGAAACTTGACATCAAAATGATCGTACAGCTGATTTCCGAAAAAGCGGCCCAGGCGAAAGCCGACCCGTGCCAAAGGCCGGGGGTGGCACGCCGGATTCTGAGCTGTTCGAGCCGTTGGAAGAAGCGTCTGCACATTAATATTGTGCATTATAAATACCGATTCCGGGTTGAATCCGCGGAAAACTCCATGGTTTGCTCGCTGTAGGGCGAAATTGTGCATTGCTTTTACTTCATTGTGGCGGGGTTTGACGGTTTGATTCTTCGGCTCCGAATTTATTGAGAGGCTTGTAACTCATCGTAGTTTTTAGTATTTTGTAAGTGCCACTCACGTCAGCGCTGTGGCATGGCGGAAGCCGATACCGATAGACCACAGACGGCGTGAACTACGCCTACGAGCGCGCGTCGCACATCGGTGCACCTGTCATGGGCTATGCTCGCTCACGGTCGGGCGCTCCCACGACGATAACAAATTTCTACCGGGTGTTTTCCACCAGAGAGGGCTGTAATTAGGCCAGGCTATGGGTATCCTATGTTGCACCACTATCAGAAAAGAACGTAAAACCCTGTGGCAAGAGTTAGAAAAGTAAATTTACCCTACCTGCATAAGTGGCAGCGCAAATCCACAGGGTTTAGGAGCTCGTACTTCGGTGTTTTTGTAGTCGAGGTTATTGAAAGCCCACAGTGGAGAGTGCGTGAGAGTGCTAAACACTTTACTTGTCTCTTGCAGCTGGGACCGGAAGATGGAGTACTACAGTGGCTATTCACTGAAGGATCTGCAGCCATTTGTAAGACGTATGGCCAAGCTGACCCTGGACGCAGCTGAAAGTGAAAACAAGGTGTGTACCTTTATTCCATTTGTCCATCCCATAAATGTAGCGGTATAGTATGTATTAGCACTAAGACAACATGTTTGTGGTGCATTTAAACAGGAAGCTTCATTTTTCTTAGTTTAGTAAAATTAATTACAGATAACTGCAATGCGTCAAAACGAAAACAATGCAATTTATGGACTAAGGTAATATTTATCATCGAAATGATCAAGGACGTATGCCTTTGTAGTCTCTACTACTTAATCTTGGGTTATGGTACATGGAAGTTGATCAAGAGGTCATTGGTCTTCAATTAAAATTGGCGCACTTATCTTTCCAAGTGTGTTGGTCATATTTGACACTACAAGCTGAACATTTGCTGTTTTGCTCTGTTCCAGGCTCCGTACGACAAGTACAAGGCAGATTGTTATGGCAACGTCGGCCGCTTCTCGAAAACCAAGGCGCGGAATCTTCGCCTAATGACAAACGGAATCTGCTGAAGAGCTTGCTGTCACGTCACAATGCACCAAAATCAGCTGAACCTGCTCAAACTGCGAACATCTGTTACTCCACAGCTCATACTGCTGCTCCAGGCTATACAGTGCCTAAGGGCTGGAAACCTTACCTGGGCTTGAAAGCCCCTCGAGCAGTGCTCTTTGCAGCATGCCATTGCACTCATCTCAGTTGATTTACAAAAGGTTTCTGTGCAATCACCTTCATTCCCATATTTTATTTTACCTATATTGACATTGTTTTCTGTAAAAATAAAGATAAAATTCAGTTCTTTCTTTCATTCTGTGACAAATTTCTTGCCTTGATAGTGCGTCACCACGTCTTTTGCGGGCAATGCATCGTTGCGCGATGGTTGCCTGTCCTTTTGATCCTTTTAGAGCGCGTTGTAATAAACATGTCTCATTCCTGTGACCACACTGTCTCGTGTGCCTACGCAACAGCTTCTTCTATGAAGTGGTGCTGACGATATCGTCCCGCGGACGTCTCATGTACATCGAAGCCAGTTGGTGTGAGTACTCTATTAGCTACAAATGTGCTCTGCTGAGGAGTCTATTCTAGGTTTGATCAGTTCACGCAGTTTAAAACTCTTCTTCTGTCGGTGCTAACCTGTCATATCTGCGTGGGGAGAAGCACTTCTGCAATTGGTACCTCCAACCAGTGCATGATTCATTTGTGCAGTTCTTATGTGCAGGCACCAAGCTTCGTAAGAAATCTCGGATGCAGGAATAAAATGTAATGAATAAATACGTTCAAGAAATAAGAAATAAATGACAAAGTATTGCACTAATGGCCACTGATCGATTACATTTACTACTATACTTAATCTCACAAATCTTTTGCAGCCGTGTGGACGTCACGGTGATGTGAGCCTATCACAACAACACGCGCTGCACAAATGTGTTTCTCTGCTCCAGACATCCCCCGACTTATGGCTCCATCACCGGGGAGGAAAAAAAAAACGATGCTTAGCTGGTGCAATGCTGTATTCGTGCGTAGTTTCGCAGCTAATTTAACCAGTATATGAAATCCTCGCTGTACTTCAAAAAAAAAAGAGACAAAAGTGCCTTTTCAATTAACTGGAACATTGTTTGGAAAAATTGGCGGTGGTTTAGTTCTGGTTAAACCTGGAGTGATGCGATAGCTACAGCTGGCCGAGTGGAACTTGGCCACGTGACCAACCACGTGATCAGCCATGGCTGTCGCGCCGCCGGCAGCTGCTCCGCACCACGTGACCAACCACGTGACAGCGTGGCGGCGCAACCACAGGGTGGCGGCGCCGCCACGCTGAAGGCTCGAAATGGTACTGTAATGTCGTTATCGCTAAAAAAAGAGCTCAACAATGTTCAAATATATGTGGGGCTGACTTGTGTTAATGCTGCCCTGATTGGCCGAGAGAGCCGTGGGGTACAAATTGTGAGGTTTTGCGTTGACCCGTGCTGCGCGGGCGTTTGAAGTGACGTCGAGCCTGATGCCATTCCACTGAACTGCCGGTCTGGCGCCACTACGCGAGGTCCTTCAAAGGCGTTCGGTTAATATTACATTAGAGTCTACGAAGTGCCGCGGAGACATTCGAGGGCTTCAGTTTATCTAATAAACGCGAGCGAGTGCATCGTCACCAACATTAAACAGAAAACTTTTTTCGGGCAAGGCTTCTCTATGGGAGAAGTGTAGATCCATGGCCCCAGGGAGAAAGCCGCGGCACAGGCGCATTCTATAAAGTCGAACTGGCCATTCAGGATCTCTATCGTCAAAGCCATCTTCTACTGCTTTCTAATATGGAACTTATCAGACGCTTGCTAAGCATAGCCCCGGGGTCCTCATATACGTTTAGTTTCAGGTAATTCTTACACCTTGAAAAAGGTGCCGAGGAGGCCCGTGTGTCTTACTTCCGCCCCTTTCAGCCTGGTCTGCATGCCAAAAAGGGGCAGGCAAATATACAGCGCCAATAGAAATGCCCAAAATCAGCGAATGCAGCACAACAAAACGGCCCGCAATGAATAATTACAGTCTGATTAGTCCCAGACAAAAGGGTTTAATAGAATTTTAGGAGCTGTGGTAGGGATGAGTTCAGTTGTTCGGAGGACTACCCCCCCCCCCCCCCCCCACCCCTAAATAAAGAAAAGCATCGATTGACTTTATGTTTCCGTGGGCACCAGTTTGGGAACTCCGGTTTCATATTTGTGGGCTCTGTACAATCGCCACTCTGTGATGCCTCCGAGGAATTTGTGGAAGGCGCTCGACAATCATTATCCGTGTGACTGGATTTTAACGCCTCTGAAATCTTCTCGAAGCTTGCGAAAAAGCTGGCCTCTGCCGCGCTGGGCTTAACTTTCCTTCGAAATATACAACCACGTTAGGTATCGAGGCGAACGCAATAACAAACAAAACGTATGATAGTAGTAGTCACTGCAGAGACTACGCTTCCGCACCGGCGACCTTGCTTTCAAACAAAAAAAAAAAAAACTCCACAATATGCCTCCAGTAAACAAATTCATTTCCTACCACGCTTCAGACATTCCTACCGACTCGTGTAACGTAAAGACGACCTTAGTTAACATTACGGATAGAATGTAGTATCACTTGAAAAAATTGAGCATATTTTCAGAACTACTGACACGGCTTTCGCCATTTCTTGAAAGAAAATTAAGGCATTTATAGTTCAGTATAAAGTCTGCAGGTGACGCCTCCAGTATCTGTCGTATAATTGCTGTCACATATGGCGTAGAAATAATACCGTTATGTCATGCAAGCGTGCATTCCGCTCTTGCAAAAAGTGTTATCTCTTGAACTGTTATGACTATGTGCTGCTGTTACTACATCTCTTTCACTGGTTTTATTGCCAGGTACGAGAACAATTGTCGGATTTATCCAACGATCTCCGGATATGAAACTTGTGCGCACCTTATTTCATGGCTCCAAGGCGTCGCACCAATTCAGCTGACCTTAGGGTGTCTGGATGCAGGCGCTTCCGCTGAGGTGCCCCAAAGAGGCACCTTGGCTGATCTCTAAATTATCTCCTCAGTCATCGCGCCTTTCTCAGTGCACGGCCCGAGGTGGAGTGCCTTAAGTAGTACGATAGCCAGGTCTTCGAACCATAACTGAACCTGAACACGAAACCGGAACCAAACTCGTATCTTTGCCCAAAAGTGGCACTGAACAGAACCCATTACTTTTTCGGCATCTTCGAACTACACGCGAACCGGTACGAGGCCCGGTTGAGCCCTGCTTTTTTTGCAACCCCGCATACTTGTTTTTTCAGACGCGTGTAGATTTATCCACCGAAAGCTGTTTGCGCTAGACAGTGCGGAAATTACACCCAGTTTATGCGACAAAAAAATTGAAGGAAGTCTGGTACGTGTCTGGGAAATAACCTAATTGGTGGTTCTGTAAAGTACTTTCTGCAATTTAAAATCGTTTTATTTACTCAAGATTTGTGTGAAATCTTGAGTTTATTGCAGTCTCTTCCTTTTACAAATTTTCGTATTGCTTGAATAAAATTATTATTGCTGCTCTAACCCTTTAGGCAGCGGGTGAGATTAGGCCGCCATTCTTTGCGCCTATAACATGAATATGTTAAACGCAGGCGCAACGACGCAACGACGTTGTGCAACGTTCACTTTCAGAATCATTCGTTGTCACAGTCAGGAGACACTGAGACCCATCCCGATGTCTCAGTGGCTATGGCGGTCGGCTGTAGGAAACAAGGTTGTGGGTTCAACTCCGGCCACGGAGGCCGAATTTTGATGGCTGCGAAGTGCAAAAAATCAGCAGTGGCTTAGCTCAGCTACGCCAAGATATACGTATCCAAAGATACAAAAGGTGCCAAATTGGTTACTCACAAAGTCAGACTCGAACGTCCTCGTTGCCGAAGCACTGGCCGTCAGCCGTATGGTGTTGTCAGTCATCCGACACGTCTTCTTTACGTCTGGTTCTTCCTGCTCCATGAAAATGAAAATTGGTTTTTGTGTGAAAGAAATGGTGCAGTATCTGCCTCATATCTCGGCGGACACCCGATGCGCGCCGTAAGGAAAGCGATAAAGGAGGGACTAAGAGAAAAAATAAAAGAGGTGTCGTAGTGGAGGTCTCCAGAATAATTTCCACCCCCTGGGGACCTTTATCGTGGACTGACATCGTACAGCACACGGGTTCCTTTGCGTTTCGCGTCCATCGAAACGTGGCCTTCCGCGGTAGGGTTCGAACCCGGGTAATCCGGAAAATCGGACGTTCTTCTTCTCGTAGTTCGACAACGGCTCGGCGTCTCTGTTGCTCCGCGTCTTGACACCGCCCCTTGGCGAGAAGTTCGTTGTGGTGGCTACAACTTTAATGCTACAGAATGGAAGGAATTAGTTGGGGCTGGGGCGAGTGCAGGGTGGCCTCCAGTGGGGGGCGACCTCTTGATTTCGCGTAATGAGGGCCAGTTGCGTTGTGCTGTAGCGAAAGCTACACTACGCTACCCAGTCGAGCATTTCGCTGCGAGTCTGGGAGGCCGATAGTGCGCATGCGCGAAACCTGAGAGGAGCAGCAGGCGCGCCTCGCATGACGTCAGAGCTCGGCCGCCACCGCGACCGCGTGTGAGGTCGTGTGGATAAACTGCGTATGCGCGGCTGTGTGTGTAAGAGCTGAACTGATACGACTCGGTGTACCACTATTACTTCGTATGGAGCTAGCGATCCTCGCATTCAGACTACACAGTGGGGAATTACCATTGACCCTGTGTATCTGAGAAACCAATCGGTCTAAATACTGTGTAGACAGCATTAAGGCAACTGCGTATTACTTTACCGGTCAATGGGTAGTGTTTATCTCTGTCAAAACAATTGAATAAATAATGTGTTTCACCGAATACTTCTTTAGTGCTTAACGTTGTAGTCACAACAACAAACTCGACAACATGAGTAACCAGGGGAACTGCAACTCTCGCTACATATATCATGGCATAGTTTAGCTAAGCTAATTGGAAAAAAAAATTATTTACATATGTACACATGCCAAGGTTACTGGATACATTGCCATTCAGAAGTAGACATGACGCTAAGCATGTAAGGCGAGCCAATTAAAGAGGTACCATAAGCAGCTTCAAGCAACTAACAGCAATTTCTTGTGAGTTCTTTAAGACGGGATAGCATACCTATTCACAGAAGAGTGAAACAGCAATAATCTGACACGAAAAAAATACCTTAGCACAAGTTTGGTATAAAGACCAGAACAAGACTATCGTTGTTAACAGAAATGAATGGGCACGACCACTCCGGAGGAATTCTTCCTCTCCCAAGAAAAAGAGTTCCTCTGACAAGGAACTGATCAGCTCCCTTCGAAGACGGCCAAGTATTGGCCACACAGCGCGGCGTTGAAAGCCACCAGCGACCGCGGTGCATCGATTGCGCCATAAACTAAAAAGACCCGCAACAATTAACAGGCGAGCACAACAGCCTCTGGGGAAGCGGCCGCGGGAGACAAAGCTCAAAATGCCCTGCCCACAAAATCCCGCATGAACCGCCCTTTAAAAGACGCGCTACCACGCAGGTGGCTGTAGCGTGGCGATTAGATTCCGGAAGCGGGCAATTCGGACAGGTACTGGGGTGTAAAACGCCCTTCCCCCCCCCCCCCCCCCGCTCTAGCCGATCACAAGTAGGCAGAAATGCCCAACCAAATTTCCAAAGTCGCGTAGATGGTCTGGGAGAGGCGTCGACGCAATGCGCGTCCAATGAACGCGGCGCATCGGTGAGCGGCGAGCCGCCGGCACAACAGGCAACAACAGCGAGCCCATAATGTCCACCACACGGTCTGCAACGATGTTGACATCAGGTGCTACTGCGCTTACATGTCTGAAAAAGGCCACTGATGTAGCATTGAAAGCGGTAGGCTGCTCTGATTGAGATCCATGTTTAACAGGAGCCGAGGGATTCAAAAAGCGCTAAGAAGGGCCCAAAAAGTACCGCGCTAGGGTTCGCGCCGGAGGCGCGTCCCCTAGCACAAGGAAATTTTCGTGTCGCGGTAAGCAAAAAAAAAAAAAAACGCCAGACTACAGAAAAACCCGCTCAAAAATGCACTGGTTTTGCCAGAAACAAAACGTAAATTTACTGAAGTCTATTGACCGCTTTTATATAAAGCGCACTGAATATTTCTGCATCTCAGGCGCTGCGCAAATTTCCTAGTTAATTTTTTCTTGAGCTCGCCAGGAGCTTGTGTGGTTTATTTTGGTTTATGGGGGTTTAATATCCCAAAGCCACTCAGGCTAAGAGAAACGCCATAGTAAAGGGCTCCGGGAATTTCGACCACCTGGGGTTCTTTAACGTGCATTGACAGCGCACAGTACACGGGCCTCTAGAATTTCGCCTCCATCGAAATTTTACCGCCGCGACCGGGATCGAACCCGCGTCTTTCGGGTCAGCAGCCGAGCGCCATAACCACTAAGCCACCGCGGCGGAAAGACCTTGTCCCATTTCTCCGCCGGGGGAGCTGGCAAAAGTGTTGCCGGAGGGGGTTTGCTAGGGCATTCCCATAAGATATGGTCTTGGGTGGCGTGTGTCCCGTCACCGCAGTGCAGGCATGCAGGGCCGTATTACAGTTTGTGATTAAACATAATCAGTAGGGGTTAAGAATTGTCTTTGTTTGTAGGGGTATGAGTGTCGTGGCTTGCGCCCTGTCCAGGTTGGGGCTCTTTGATTGATTGAACAACTTTAATTTGCACCAGAAAAGACGTTTCTCCCCGCCGCTGGCACGCAGGCCTGGGAGACGGGGAGTTGCGCGTCCGCGGTTAGAGGCTGGCTGGCAGTCCTTGACTGGTAGCGGCCTCTTCCGCCAAATGGATGGTGGTGTGCTGGAGCTCAGGGTCCGGGTTTCTTAGTAGGGTCTCCCAGTCTTCTCTACTGTCAATATTTTTGCCTGCCCCGGGAGAATTCGGGCACTCCCAAATTATGTAGTCGAGGGTCCCTCTCGCCCCACAGTGTGTGCATCGATCATGCGATTTCAGGTGGTAAGCCCGTACACGTGGTAAGCTAATACCAGGTTCATAAATGTATTGGTTTGTAGCCGCTTCCACGCGAGAGCTTCTCTGTTTAATTTTGGGCCGAGGGGGGGGGGGGGTACCAACCTACGTACCATTTTGTAATGGTCAACAATTTCCCCGTAATCTTGCAGGCGCTCATTTTTCCCCCATTGCTCGGTGGGGGCTCTACGGCTACCCTGAAATAGAGAACTTGGACCATAGCTCGTGAGCCGCCTCGTTACCGGAGACGGCGGCGTGTGCGGGTGTCCAAATTAAATGAATTTTCCTATCGAGCGGTTGTTGGCGAAGGATCTTGGCCGCTTCCGGTGAGGCCATGCCTCATCCAAAACTTTGAATGGCAGTTTTGCTGTCGCTTACTACGAATTTCGCTTTTGTTCCTACGCAGGCGAGCGCTGTAGCAACTTCCTCCGCAGCCTCTATGTCGCGCCCCCGGATGGCTGCGCTCGAAGACTGCAGCCCCTCGGCCATTGACGACCAAAGCTACTGCCGCTCCCGTCCAGCCACCCGGCCCATCAACAGCGCTCATCCTGTGTTGTCTCTGCACTGTCCTGTCTTCATGCGCTATGCCTTTTTCAAAACATGCGCTACGTCCGCTTTCTCCATATTGCCGAACCTCAGCGCTAGAGCCTCGGCTTTCTTGGCCCTGCGTTCTACGTTGAACTCCAGGTGGATATTTTTCGGGAAAGGGAAAGGGGGGGGGGATACCAAGGCGTTCCTTTGTCCCTGTCGATTTCAACTTTCATTTTAATCCCTCTTTCGGGATTTACTCCAACTGTCGCTAGGATTACCCTGCCTGTTTTCGTTGTGCTGAGTCTCTCAATTTGAGAGGAGCGCACCGCCTCTACTAGTTCTATCCACGTGTTATGTACCCCTAACCTCAGCAGTCGCTCTGTTGAGGTAGCCATGGGTAGCCCTAGTGCCTTTTTAACACATTTCCGAGTGAATGAATCTATTTTCTCCCTCTCTCCGGCTTTTATATCTAAGTAGGGTGTCGCGTAACTAATTCTACTAATTACGTACGCCTGTATTAGCCTCAGCAAGTTTCTCTCTTTCAATCCCCTACATTTAACCGCGATTCTTCTTATAAGACCTAGAGTTTTCATCGCGTATTGCTTCAACTTGGTAAACACCTTTCCGTTGTATCCGTGGGATTGGATTATTAAACCCAAGATCATTATTTTATGCACATTTGGCACCTGCATGTCCGCCACCTTAATTTTAATATGCTCTCATTCTTTGTATCGGAGGTGTCCCTAACTTTTGCGGCGAACACGCGAGCCCCATTTCGGCTGCATACTCGGCAACGATATCTGTTTCGGCCTGTAGCCGCTCTTCCGTGTGCGCATCGCTTCCTCGGTTGACCCAGGGATCGATATCGCCCGCGTACATGCTAAAATTTATCCATTCTAGTTCATTTAATCTGCCCGGGAGGCCTCTCATTGCCACGTTGAAGAGAAACGGCGGCAATACCGAGCCCTGCAGCGTGCCCCTGCTTCCCAGCTCAATGGGGAGAGGGCGAGATACGTGTATCTTAGCTCGCGATAAAAGTTTGTAATCTCCGCGTACGAGCCAGGCGCCTTGGCGGGGGCGCTCGTTCCCGAGAGGTCTCCCGTCCCCAGGTTGGTTAAACCTCGAGCTAGACAGTCGACCCACTCGTTTCGTCGACCCACATGGAGTTACCCATGTGATCCAGAACTCGTACGAGACTAATGTGGTGATCGAGAGTTCGGTTGCGCAGAATTCGCATTGCGAGCGTGCTTACCGAGTTTTTGGCGAAATTTTGAATGACGCTCGCTTAGAATAGTTTTGGTGCGGGGGTCCGCGATGGCCAGTGCCATAGCTACTTCCTCTGCCTCGTGTACAGATCAGGCGTGAAAGGTTGTGGCGTTAAGGAGGGCTGACTTTGGAGTGGCCATACACGCCACGTATGTTCCGCCTTTGATGTGATGAGCTGCGTGCACGTACACTGCTCGTGGTTCGTTCTCGTACTATTTATCAAGGGTCTGCGCTCTTGCTTTCCTGCGGGCGTCGTGTCTCCCTGGCAGCATGTTCTTGGCTACTGGTTTAACAACTAGTCTACTAGTAATATCGACTGATAAAGTGATGTTGCACATACCTCCTCAACGGGGTGGATGTTGAGTTTGTCGCGAATTACGCGTCCCGCAACAGTACGCGACAAGCAGGTCACTTGTGCCATCTTATGCGCTTCGATTAGCTCAGTGAGCGTGTTAAAAATTCCAAACTGCAGCAGTCGATCTGAGTTGGTGTATGCCAGCAGGCCAAGGGCCGCCTTGTATGCTTTCCTAATGATGCTATCAAGTGCCTCTTCGTCCAGGCGACGCAGATAGTACGGGCAGGCGTACGTGATTTCATGAATGATTGCATGATCCTGCATAGGTCGGCTTCTCTCATGCCCCAGCGACGGGTGGCAATGCGTGTCACCAGCCCGCCTATCTGGTGCGCCGTGACGCGTAGACGGTGGATCGATTCCGAGTTGTGAGTTTTATTCGAAATAAACATGCCAAGAACCCTGGTCGTGGCTATGGTTGTCAATGGATGGTTGTCAATGTGCAACTCGATGGGTTCCCGAGGGTCGGGTGCTGCCTGTGAGGCTTCTTTGTTCCTGATAACTAAGAGTTTCGATTTAGCCGGTGAACACGCAAGGCCGTTCCCCTGCACGAAAGAGTGTACCGTGTCGAGAGCTCGTTGTAATGACTCTGCAATCTCTCACCGGATCCGGAGTTGTTCTATATGGTGACTTCGTCGGCGTATATAGCATGATGTATATGTGGGATTGGTTTGATCATAGAAGGTTGTGGCCAAGTACTACACCAGGGTGGCCAAATCCTGCTCTGGTGAGGGAGTGCGTTGTCGGTTTCGGTCACCGAGATCAGGCCGCACTCCAGGCCTGGTTATGCAATTCCATCGACACGCGGATTTTTTTTTTTAAACCCGGTGGAGAATTGCGCGGCACCAGGATTTGAACCCCGGTCCTCTTGCACGCGAGGCGGATGTTCTACCTCTACGCCATCGCTGCTACTTCAATGCGAAGGTGGGCAAGAAGCAGGCTGACGACCACGCGGTAGGTGACTATGGGATAGGCTCTAGAAATAGCAGGGGAGAGTTATTAGTCGAATTCGCGGATAGAAATAATTTACGGATCATGAATACCTTCTTCCGCAAACGAGAAAACAGGAAATGGGCCTGGAAGAGCCCCAATGGTGAGATTAAAAATGAAATCGACTTCATACTATGCGCTAAACCTGGCATCATTCAGGATGTGGCCGTCCTCGGAAGGGTGCGTTGCAGCGACCATAGAATGGTAAGGTCTAGAATTAGCTTAGACTTGAAGAGGGAACGGAAGAAGCTAGCGAAGAAGAAGACCATTAACGAGTTAGCCGTAAGAGGGAAAGCACAGGAGTTTAGGATAGCGCTGCAAAACAGATATTCGGCTTTAACTGAGGAAGATGATCTTGATGTTAATTCAATGCACGATAATCTGACATCAATAATTACGGAGTGCGCAGTAGAAGTAGGCGGCAGGACAGTTCGAAAAAATACCGGGAAGCTATCTCAGGTGACGAAAGATCTGATTAAGAAGCGCCAAAACATGAAGGCATCTAACACTACCGATAGAATAGAACTAACGGAGCTATCAAAGTTAATAAATAAGCGCAAGGTAGCCGACATAAGGAAGTTTAATATGGAGAGAATCGAGCATGCTATAAAGAACGGAGGTAGCCTAAAAACAGTGAAGAGGAAACTAGGCATAGGTAAAAACCAGATGTATGCATTAAGAGACAAGCAGGGCAATGTCATTAGCAATATGGATAAGATAGTTAACGTAGCCGAAGAGTTCTATACAGACCTGTACAGTAGCCAATGTAATCAGAGCGCTAATGAGAAAGAGAGCAGTGCACAGCAATGCGTCATCCCGCAAGTAACGAAAGATGAAGTAAAGAAAGCCTTAGAAGCAATGAAAAGGGGAAAAGCAGCTGGGGAGGATCAGGTAACAGCAGATCTGTTGAAGGATGGAGGGGACATCGTGCTAGAAAAACTAGCCACCCTGTATACGCAATGCCTTATGACCTCGACTGTACCAGAAGCTTGGAAGAATGCAAACATTATCTTAATTCATAAGAAGGGAGACGCCAAGGACTTAAAAAATTACAGGCCGATCAGCTTACTATCCGTTGCCTACAAAGTACTTACTAAGGTAATCGCTAATAGAGTCAGGGCAACGTTAGACTTTAATCAACCAAATGATCAGGCAGGCTTTCGTAAAGGATATTCCACAATAGATCATATTCACGCTATCAATCAGGTGATAGAGAAATGCGCAGAATATAACCAACCTCTATGTATAGCTTTCATTGATTACGAGAAAGCATTCGACTCAGTGGAAACCTCAGCAGTCATACAGGCATTGCGTAATCAGGGGGTAGAAGAGCCTTATGTCAAAATACTGGAAGATATATATAGCAACTGCACAGCTACTATAGTCCTCCATAAAGTCAGCAATAAAACTCCAATAAGAAAGGGCGTCAGGCAAGGAGACACGATCTCGCCAATGCTGTTCACCGCATGTTTGCAGGAGGTATTTCGAGGCCTGAATTGGGAACAGTTGGGAATAAGAATAAATGGAGAATACCTAAATAATCTGCGATTTGCTGATGACATTGCCTTGCTGAGTCACTCAGGAGGTGAACTGCAAATCATGATCAATGAGTTAGACAGGCAGAGCAGATCGATGGGTCTAAAAATTAACATGCAGAAAACCAAGGTAATGTTAAACAGCCTAGCAAGGGAACAACAGTTCACAATTGGCAGCGAGAGCCTAGAAATTGTGACGGAATACGTCTACTTAGGGCAAGTAGTGACAGCTGATCCGGATCATGAGAGGGAGATAACTAGAAGGATAAGAATGGGGTGGAGCGCATATGGCAAATTCTCGCAGATCATGAGTGGCAGTTTACCAATATCCCTCAAGAGAAAAGTCTACAACAGCTGTATCTTGCCGGTACTCACCTACGGGGCAGAAACGTGGAGGCTAACGAAAAGAGTTCAGCTTAAGTTAAGGACAACGCAGCGAGCCATGGAAAGAAAAATGATAGGTGTAACGTTAAGAGATCGGAAGCGGGCAGAGTGGGTGAGGGAACAAACACGGGTTAATGACATCCTAGTCGAAATCAAGAGAAAGAAATGGGCTTGGGCAGGGCATGTAATGCGAAGGCAGGATAACCGCTGGTCTTTAAGGGTAACGGAGTGGTTTCCAAGAGAAAGTAAGCGTAGCAGGGGGCGGCAGAAGGTTAGGTGGGCGGATGAGATTAAGAAGTTTGCAGGCAAAGGGTGGATGCAGCTGGCAAAGGATAGGGTTAATTGGAGAGACATGGGAGAGGCCTTTGCCCTGCAGTGGGTGTAGTAAGGCTGATGATGATGATGATGATGATGATGATGATATGTGGGATGGCATCTAACTGACGCGGGAGGCCACTTATACTGAGGTTGAAGAGAAAAGGTTAAAGTATTGCGCCTTGCGGGGGTTCCTCTGGTGTCGAGTATAATTTTGTCGCTACTTTTGTCTCCGAAATGCAGCGTAGCCCTGCTTTGGTTCAGAAAGGCGGCGATGTAGTCGTATGTCCGTTTGCCTACGTTCATCAGTGAGCGGTGAGATAGAAGTGTGTGACACATTGTGTAAGGCCTTACGTCGAGTCTCAGGATGGAACGCGTGGCTCTTATGCGATTTGGATCTAGAATGACTTGCTGTTTTTGCCACACGATGTCCTGAGCCGAGAGACCTTCTCGAAACCCAATCATGGATGGAGGAAACGTGTCTTCCGCGTCGGTGAGCATTAACGTGCTCCATTACCTTTCCTAGATATGACGTTAGCGAAATTGGGCGCAGGTTCCTAATTTCGAGTCTTTTTCCCGGTTTAGGAAGAAAAATTATATTACCGTGCTTCCATTCATCGGGGATACTGCCTTCTGTCTAGTATCTGTTGAAGGCGTCCGTAAGGGCCTCAATTGATTTGCCCTCTAAATTGCGCAACATCTTATTGGAGATGCCATCGTCCCAGGCTGCCGAGGTGGTGTCTGATTAAGAGCAGCTCTGACTTCCGCTACGGTAACGACCCTATCCATGTGAGCATTATCCGACCCTGATTACCCATCTGGCGTAGGTATATCCTGGAAGGTGTTTATGCACTGATTTTTTTATTGGGTCAATCATGAGGTCTTCGTCGCTGCCCTGGAGAGCTTGCGCAATCCTCGGTAGGGTCTTGTGAGATTCGGTCTTAGTTTTCGTAGGATCGAGTAAATGCTTGAGTAGACACCATGTGATATTATCGCCCAGTTGCCCATTAAGGCGGACGCAAGTCTGATGCAACTGCTATCGGCTAAGCTCCCACGTGTATGTCTTGATATCCTTTTCAAGTCGGGTTCGTTGAATTTTTAAGCGCCGGTTATGCTTATTTTTGCGACATCGAGCATGTATACTTCGTTGTGCTTCCATCAAGTGTACTAGCTTAGCGTCGGACTGAGACCGCTTTCCTCCTGCGTCACAGTTTTCGACCTATTGGTGGCGTCTTGAAGCAGACGCTCCGTCAACTGTCGTGAATCTACTATGCCCTCCGTCGGTGTTTGCAAGCGGACATAACTGAAGGCGTCCCAATTCGTGTGCTTCACTTCTCGGCGACGCAATCTGCAATGCGTGGCTCGGAAAGTTCTACACAGCACATAGTAAACGCTTCCTATGTTAACGTTGAGATTCTCCCATCTCACATCGGGGATATTTTTTGCAAAGGTAAGGTCTGGGCACATATCCCTGGTTAGAGTGCTACCAATGCGCGTAGGTTTGTCAGGGTCGATAAGTATGGTGTGCCCTAGCGACTGAGCAGGCTCCTAGAGTTTAGTTCCCTTTTTACTGTTAGTTCAGTAGCACCATTTTGCATGGGGCGCGTTGAAGTCTCCGACAGTCAGCAACATTCTATCTCGCGCTGCGGCATGCGCCTTGCGGAGCAGGGTACCTATTTTCGTGCTGTTGTCTTTAGGTGGACTGTATACATTGAGAATGTAGAGGGGAGATCATGCGCGCCTGTTCAGTAAGGTTTTTATAAAGATATGAGATACCTCCGAAATTTTAAGATCTAGTTGATTTGGTGTCAGATTGCAGTGTACAAGTGTAGCTGTGATCGGGCGAAGCTAAGCCGTCAATTTCTCATTGTATGCTGCGTATGCCGTGAGCTTTACTCCTGCGTTTGTTTCTTGAAGGACTATGACTACTGGTATGCTTGTTTGAGCCGAAACTGCATATTCCAGAGCCTTACGCTTGGCTCTGGATCCCCTGCAGTTCTATTCTCATACTATAACAGGGACACTAGCCATCGCGTTTCAAGTAGGGTTCCGCTCGCGCGGCTGGCCCTACGTTAGGTTTGAGAACACCGCTGGCGGCCACACGCACCGACGCGCCATCGGGTGGGCTGGAGAGTACAGTGTAGGTGCGAAGAAAATACCTTGCATTTAGAGTTGCCGATGTCATGATCAGGTTGCTAGAGGCCGCTAGTGCGTAAACCCTATTTGTTAGCGTGTCGAGCTTAGAAGCACCGTTTCGAAAGTATTTGCGACATTGGCTACCACCTCGGTTAATTTGTTAAGTTGTGATATTAGTTTCTTTATAGTCTCCTCCTCTGTTCGTAATTATCGCCTAGCTCATCTGGATCTGGCCGAAGTACAAGAGAAGCCTTTCGTTTGTTACGGCTGGTTTGATCCATTTCCATGTATTCATTGCTGGTAACCTCGACGCGAGTGCAAGCCTCAGTCGACTCGGTATTATTTTTGGATTGCGCATTCGCAGTTTCTAACTGTTAGATTTTAGCGTTGGACTGTGCTAACTGTTGTTGAGGCTGTTTGACTAACTCTGCCAGCTCCCTTACCGGTGGGTCGGCTGCTCGTTGGCGTTGCTTGTCATCGTTGAGCGGCGTTTTTCATGCCAAATGTTTGGCATATCTGTCTTCTTTTCCCGGAATTGGAGTTGGTCCGAGAGGACGATGTGCTCCTACCTGCGCTCCCACTGCCTTCACTTAGTGGCGGGAAAGAACCCTCCCTTGGTTTCCGATTCGGTCGACTTCTGACCCTTGATCGAGATGGACGTTGGCTCGCTGAGGCTCCTGGTTCTGAGGCACCTGTGTCCGGGCTCGAGCTGGAGCTTGAGCTCGACTGAGACCTATGGGACGAGATGCCGCGGCGATTTTGTACGAAGCGGTGCTTGCAGCGCCTGCTGTTCGTCAGATGTGGACCCTCGCACATGATGCATACCGACTGGCACGTGGG
The DNA here is from genome assembly GCF_052857255.1 of Amblyomma americanum. NCBI lineage: Eukaryota > Metazoa > Arthropoda > Arachnida > Ixodida > Ixodidae > Amblyomma > Amblyomma americanum. Next base: position 87,694,498 of record NC_135498.1, on the reverse strand, counting down.
TTCCAGTTCTTGTGGCGAAGCATGTTCGATGCCGCATCTGTGGCAGGTTGGGTGCCTTGGCCGCGGGCAGACATCCGCTCTTTGTCCCGTTTTGCGGCAATTAAAACACGCCGCCGGACTGCTTCTAATTGGGAAGACCTCGAATGTGAGGTAAAGATATCGGACGTATACCGGGGGAGTGTGGTGTTGGCAAAGGTGAACATGAAGTGGCGAGTCTGGCCCAAACGCCGCGCCGCGGCGATGGGAAGGTCAGGGTCACGAGTTTTCAACTCGTTAAAGATCTCCAAGTCGGTCTCGAAGCTGTATGCTCGGTATATCACCCATCTGATGGAGTTGTCTGCTTCCGGGGCATATTGCAGCGACCTTGATCCGTATGTCTTCAATCTTGAGTTTCTGTATTCTAGCGTAGGTAGCCACCCTTGCTGTTTCAGGGGTGTTCATTGTGACTGTGTTGCTGAACGGGTGTACCCTCACCTGGTAAGTAGCGAGGGCGGCCTTTTTGTCGAGTTGGGCGGCTGCACAGATGATCTCCGCCATCCTCGCCGGACCGATGTCACATAGGTTGAGTTGGCCTTGCGGTTTGAGCACGTCTTGAAAGTCTTTGGCCGGTAGGCGGGGAGAGGCCTTTTCCTTTGTTTCATTGGCGGTCTGCCACGTGGCAGCTGTTGCAACCCGGTGTCTTTCTCAGTCGTTGTCAGCGCTATTTCACGTTGCTCCGTTGAATCCGATTGACGAGGGTACTTCTTTTGCATTGCTAGCGCTGTCCACGTTCCGTCGGACACCTCTTCATCGGCGATGTCAAGACCCTCCGCGACGTAAGGCATGATCGGAGCGGCGTGTGAACAATGGGAACACCATTCAACGCGTTCCGGTAAACATTACGTTTTCAGCTGCTTCGAAAGTGGTTGACTTCATTCGAAGCCCTCGTGTGAAGTGCAAACCGCATAATGCATGATAACGTTGCCTGCAAACAAAGCGAAGCACGTTGCTTCTCCCCGCGTGTGTTTCCCGGTAAACATTAAGGTTGCGTTTTCGTGCCGTGGCCGTAAGCAAAAAACACCAGGCTAAAAATTGAATGCAAACAGCATATCCCCTTTGAAATCGGGCATACAGCACACAGACGAGGTACGTACGTTAAATTTGTCTCTGGTTCCACTCTTTGTAGAGCTACGTGAGTGAATTTTCAAGTGACGTCGCGATGTGTAATTGGGTGTCATTTTACATCCTTGCTGTCCAACCCCCTTCATAGAGTCGATTGGAGCCACAAATTTTTTCGGTATTGGCACATTCTTTGTTGTACGCGACGGAAATAACGAAGGAAAAGCGGGATTCTAGTAACGTTTAGATATACTTAAGAAAAATAAAAGGAGCTATTACACAAAGGGGAAATGACGAAATGCAAGCGCTCGCTGGCATGCGATAATTATTATACCCAGAAAGATGCTACTGCATATAATGAATGTCACTGCTTCTAAATTTTTTTGTTAGGCAGATGCGCTGAAGGTATTTCACTTATATAAAAAAAAAATAAAATCCAATCGTTAGCCGGCTGCTTTATCACATTTTCCTCTAGCAGCTGGGCCTTGAACTCTCTGATGGGCTCCTTATACTTTCATCTCGCTGACGCATCTTTGTGTTGTGTGTTTCTGAGACGAGAGGCTTATGCTTGTCGACCTTCTTTCGCGGAACACTTTGCGGGCGGCATACGTGGACCATTCACAGCAATATGTCTCTGCTATATCGGCTACGTACAGGTGGGTAAGTGGGGGGGGGGGGGGGGGGAGTTAAGGACATTTTTACCAGTGAGCGTCTGGATGGGCGCCCACAGGAGTGTACAGCACGCGCGCACACGCACGCACATTACGGTAATGTTTTGGAAAGGAGGCTATGCTGCTAACGGAGCTATGTCCGCACGAAAAAAGCGTCAAAACAAAACACAAATACTTTTATTCTTCCATAGTTTCTCGACGTCCCCTTGGCGCGAAGTCACGTCCTTGCGCCTCAGGTCTGTGCACATGTAAAGTACAAAAAAAGGTTTTTGCGGAGTAATGAATCTACATCCGCTGAACTTGCTTTCTTAGCACACTGTTGTCAAGAAACACTGCTGGTATGTGGGTGGAAAGGAGAGAGGAACTACTGACCGATCAGAACATTTGTAATATGTCTTCTGTAGGGGCAGTACAGGTGTTATTATGAAAAGTCAGGAGTGAGGAAACCGAATGTGTCAGGAAACCATGTACAGTAAAGACAGATGAGGGCTTCGTCGCCTAAAAACCAGCGTTGCCAGGAGGAGCTGGTTTGTGCTTTTGAGGAATAAAAGCGATGAAACAATTTGGTGGAGAAAAAGCGCTCGACTGATGCACTAGCCTGCAGCATAATTAAAGAAGAACGTCGGGTTAGTTGGTGGTTTTGATTAATTGGCTCTATCAAGGTAGCGAAAAATTCTTTGGACGCATAAGATGCCTTCCGTAGGGCCCAGAAAAGTTAATTCCTTAAGCAGCACATTTACGTTCTTCTTCGCACTATGCGGCACTCGCAATAGAGCCACAGCACAATGAAGATAATGCAGATTTGCGTCCGTACAGACGCGAACTGCTCGCAACTCACGCAAGCTCGCTTTTTTTTATCATAATATTTTCACCAGAAGAGAACTTGGCGACAACATCAGCATAGACTCTGATGGTTGAGTGGTCTAAGGCACGAGAAGGCGACAGAGTGTCGTCAACAATTGGAGCTAATTTGATCAAGTTGATGACAGATGTATCATGTAAAAGACTAATAGGAAAATTATTACTTTTCGATCAACACGAGAAACACACTACTTTCTAATCGCGGATGTAGGTGGAAATAACAAGAGCGCTAGCTTGGGAAATGTTACACGTGATGTATGAAACTCAGTGGAGACACGCGCATGCCTCCCCCCCCCCCCTCCATCCCCTGCCCCACACCCATGCGCTGGCCTGAAGCGCCCTCGAGTCCCAAGTTAATAATAAGTGAAGCGCTGACAACCTACACGACAGTAGGTGTGTCCGCAGATGACTCGCCCACGTGCGCTAGCCCGACTATTTCGCAGAACCAGGACCCTCGCCCTTTCCTGAAAGTCTTTTCCCAGAAAAAAAAAATATGCAAGGGCATTCCGATTGTCCAGCACGGTGGACAAGGGAGGTTACGTTGATAAGGGGACACGTCACTCAAGCCATTCGTCGCTTCCCTTCTAGCCACCATTGTGCTTCGTTCACCAACATCATTTCCGGCCAGGGAGTGGCCGCAAGTGGGAGATCACGTGACGCCTAATTCAAGCTTGAAATACAGTGCGTGATGCTACGCCTGCGCACAGCTTTAGAGTCCGCAGTGTGCAAGCAGCTCTGGCGATCCCAAGTCGTTCTTACCCAACAGTTGGCGACGGCTCCACATTCTCCGTAGAAGCACGGCAGATCGAGGCTGAACCTCCAGCATGGCGAACTTCTATCCATTACTATCTTGGGTGAGCAGATGTAGCTGTTTTAATTGGTTGGTCCAGAAATTATGCTTCCTTCTCTCATATCGACTGGTGGAAGGCCTGCAGCGCTTTTGTGTTTGAGACCGTCATACATTTGCATATTGCCGTCCGCGTAGGAGTGCGTTCCAAAACATGGAGAAGTTGCTGTAGTTGCAAAAATAGTTATTTAATTATTTCAAGTGAATTGCGCGATGTCTATTTCTGTTCGTCATTATCTTTTTCGCCAAAACTCACAGCCGCGAGGAGTGACCTGACGTCGTTCCGGAACAACCGCATGAAATTTGATGAGCCTTCCTAACTGTCTGCGTGTTTTCCCGTTAAACTTTAACGTCGCGTAGTGAATTATTGATCACTGTACCCTGAAAACAACATTACCTTAGGAGGTGCCAGAACTCTAGTCTCCACGCGACATCGTGAGCGCCGTTTTATTCTACTCTGCACTGCTTTAGCAGTACGGGCAGGAGCGCGTGCACGACCTTTCGTCGACGTGAAGGCCTCTGCGTCTTTGGCCGCACATGTCAAATGTAGCTGGAGTGAATATGAATATGTACCACAGCTGGCTACTCGTCTTGTTTACTCGCATTTTCGAGCAAAGCATTACAGCTGGTGCATAGCAAACACGCAGTGAGGCGGATTACTGTTTTTCGTAGAAAGCGTGTTCTTACCGCGAACGGATTGCGCGCCATCGGCTATTCTTGGATTCTTAGGTAGTGCGTTGCGGTCAACTGCCTTCAATCTGCTATGGCCTCCAGCACTTGCACGGTAAAAGGTGCAAGCCGATTGACTTCAAAGTCATGAAAATATTACAGGAGTTTAGCGAGAATTGAAGCGCGGCTTTGAGGGCATTAGTTCAACTTAGTTCTCAGAACGACATTACGTCTCAAGCTTGGCGCATAGCTTTGTTATTGGTCGATAGCTCGAGACAGAATTTGGTGTGACGAAAACGCCGAACTCGCTTTCTCTATCATGTTTTGGTGAAATCAGTCTCCGTAATCGCAGTGGTGACTTTTTTTATCGATGGAAGACAATGCGGTAAGCGATGTAGCCTGTTTTGGTCTGGTTGACCCATCAGGTTCCCAAAGAATTCTCGCTTCTCTAAAGGTAGTTGGCATGTAATTTTAGCCCTCAAGTCAATTATTGACTTGAGTGCTAAAATCATATACAGAAAGTTGTTTTGAGATATCATGCGCATTTTTATTTACTAAGTGCTTTTTGCGTTTTATTGCGTGTTAGTGTTTTAATGATACTCACTGCACCTTATGTATGTCCAATCGTTGATTTTTCAAGGTTAAATCTGGTTGGTAGAATCGTTCTGGTACTCTTTGTTTCCTTGAATCTGCTTTTGCTCCAACCAGAGAACAATTTACCAGCAGCCGTAGTGCCGTGCCGCCAGTTGTGTTTTTTTTACCATATCTGTTATAATACTAATATATAATACAAACGCTATAGCAGTAGGCGGCTCCAGGGAAGTTGCGAATGATTTAACAGCTGATGGCAGCTATATCAAATAGGATACCAGGGCGAACATATATGTCGAAACGGCAAGGTCGCCAAAATGCCTGTGCGATATATTGTCGGATGCAAGGCAAGAACGAAGCGTTTTTACCCGATTATAACCCTGATAGCGTGACAAATGCAGGGAGTTGTCCTTCCCCGACAAAGGAGGGAAGGACAGAACTATCTGCCACACCCTGCATTGTCACACTAGCATTGTCAAGAGAATCGGCCGACGCCAATGGATGGAAAGAGGCCCTTTGACAGGGACAAGCCCCTTCGGTCTTTCGACTACAGATAGTTCGCACCTGATGTTACAGGTGTCATTTCCGGGTGCAGCAAAGTGTAGGCAGGAAACCGTCCTTTGTCCTAGTGTCTTGAGGAGTGGCCTCTTCAGCCCTAGAGACCATGCACTCCTCACCAACTTCCCCATTTCACTACCATATTCACGCCTTGGCACCAGTAGCCGGAACAATGTGCAGCCCACACCAAGGAAAAAATGTTGCCACCTTTTTCCAGCTTAGCACTGCTGCATTCAAATAAAGAGAATCCTGTTGGTGATAAGGGGAGTAGGAAAGCAGGCAGCTAATCGCTCTGCTTTTTCTGGACCCATAGGTGGTGGCCGCTCTCACATCGATTCAAACTATGTATAGAGTATTTTTCGTGGTTTAGCGTGGTAAGGGGTTTCGGCTACTGACCTCTATGACAGGGGTAAAGTGCGGCGCGTGTTGATGGTGCCTGACTGTACAAGACCCCATATGCATTGCAATGTCAGTGCATGTTATGAACACTATGTGGACTTCAGTATTCCAGACGCCTCCACTACGACGAAGCGTTCTTGCTCCTTTTATTCTCGACATCACTAACCCGACGGTGCGAATCAGGTTACGCAGTTTTTTTTTTTACAAAACCCACTTTTTTTTGCTATTGCGTGCCTGCACTGCTGTAAGACGATTTAATTTTTCGTTAAGGTGGCTAGCACACAGTTGTCACATTTAAAATATTCATCTGCAGGGCTTAGGTCCTATTCGTTAAACGCAATATACACCTTATTGGAGGCATAGGGAACCTACCATCAGGAAGAACCTCTCTAATTTTTAGTGTATTTCATTGGTTTATCCTCTTCTACAGAGGGGCAAGTTGGCGCCACGAAGTGGTCTCCGGTCGGCCAGATCAGTAGTTTTCTCGTACTCTGAGATGGTTGGGTTGTCATGCCATATCACATTGCTCAAGTGGGTGCTGCTCAAACTTGTGTTATTTTGCTTTGAAAAATATGCAGCACTCTGCCGTAACCATGCGCTCACTTCTTTTACGCGAAAGGGTTAAATGACAGCGTTTCTTCGGCGTCGCTATCGCGTCGTGTCTACCGGCGGCGTCGCTCGGAGTCCGCGGGAGAGGACGATCAAATACATGAGGGCGTACGAACCAGCGGCTCGAGAGGGGGGGGGGGGGGGGGAGAGATAGTGGATAAAGCCCCTGTTGTCCATAGCTAATCGACCCATTCAGCGGTGATCGGAACCTACTGAGGGGGCAGGGTGGTCAAGAGCAAGTGTACAGAAGAGGCACTGCTACCTTCGAATACACAGGATGCGGCCATTGGCTTCCACCAGTCACCATTTAAGAGGCATTTCCGGCGCTGAGATCTGGCCTCGACAAATATCGGCGTCTCTATACGTCGGCTCGCTTCAAGCGACTAAATTTCGTCTCTGGTGGCTGCAGCAGCCGAGAAGCTGACGTGACGCCGAAGAAACACTGCCTTTTGGTTCATCCTTTAAGCTCCCATTCAGCGGAGATGCTGCCGTAGCTGTCGGCATGAGCAAAAAATCTCTTTTGTTCGCGAGGGTTGTGATGTCACACGTTGTGCTGTCGAACCTGAACGCTTAAAATATGAGTTAAGATGGGATTATGAGGTAATAGCATAACTCAAACGCCGCATGACATTTAAAGATGTGAAAAAATTTAACGTTCAGAAGAAAATTTTGATAATTAGTTGGGAAATCAACATATTAAATGTGGTTTGTGACAGCCACGCTACACCTGGGGTTGGTTCATGATTTGTAAGGGTTTAACGTCCATAAGCGACTCAGGCAAGAGGAACACAGTGGCGGAAGGTTCTAGAAATTTCGACCACTTGCGTTTCATTAACATGCACTGACATCGCATAGTATATGGGCCTCTAGAACTTCGCATCCATCGAGATTCGAGCAAAGCGGTCGGGATCGAACACACGTCTTTCAGGCCAGCAGCCGAGCGCGATAACCACTGAGCCACCGCGGCTTGCAGCACGTTTGTACAATTAAGGTATATAGACATCTTGTGTTATAGTGGTCTATCGCGTGGTCTAGTATGCGTACTGATGTATACTAATGAGCGCGTGTAATTAAAATGATGCACTAATAGGAACGGAATCACCCACTAAATATTAACGCTGCCACGTCGTTGGCTTAATGGGTATTATTTTTTCTACTCAGCAGTAGACGATATAAGACAACCTTAAACTCACTAGTTGCGCCAGGGCTCTAACCTACTGTGCCACTTCAGGAATGTTGATGCTTTTCCTTGATTATTTTTTGGGTAGTCATGCAAACTTTTTATTTTGTAGACACACAATATGTTCTAAAAATTTCTGGCATTGCTTTCCATTTGTTCACTTCCCGTTCATATTAGACGGTTATAATTTCATGTGACGTCCTAAACGATTTTACATGAATGTTTTAAAGCGATAGCGTTAAAGGCCCCGTTCCCCAAAAAATCCGGCATAGGCGTTGTGAGCGGAAAATCACGGGCATACCTCTAGCAGGTGGTCCCCGGAGGTCAACCCAGGAGGGAGGTGGGCCACCTGGATCATGCGACTTTGCGACGTCATCACAACCTGCCCACCGGATGATGTTTCCCCACATCTTTCCACATGTTGTGAAACTCGGTGCCGGGATGTCGCGTTCTACTTGTTATCTGGCTTCCCATTTTCATTTCAATCTCCTGTCGTTCTGGGTGGCAACAAAAAATTTGTTTACATGAACTTAATCAGTGTTCGAGCATTAACCTGTTTATTAAAACACATGGTGATTCCAAGCGTTCTTAATCTTATAACGACTGCATTGCTGAAAAAATAGAGCAATGGACCTTCAGTGGTACGTGATTGCGAGAATAGCAGGGTGCTTAAATTTTTGGTTATGCTTTTGTTTTAGTATATCGCTCTTTTTATAAATGTCAAAGCTTCACGCATCCTGCCTCTCAAAGATGAGTAAGAAGTTGGCCAATATCAGTCGGCTTCTGCAAAACTCATTAGGTTTGCGGAATGCGCCTTTATTCAAGAACAGGGAGCATAGTGTTGTTCTTCCCAATTTATTGATTTCGGAAGTGGATTGTTATTTGGTTATTCTTTCACCATTCAGGGGGGCACGACAAGCGAATACGCCAGAGCGAGGAAGGTGCATCCGAACGCAAATGAAGGACCCGTCTCGACGTGGAAGAAACGACCCTCTTATTATAAGCATCCCGCCACTCAGCCTGAGAGGTACTTGACATCCAAGCTGCCAGCCGGGGTGCCGGATATTGATGCTGATGGTGACGAAGAGCCTCTTTTTAGCACTGAATATGTGAAAGACATTTCTTACAACATGTTCTTGCAAGAGGTAAGCATCGTGCATTGTTTCCAAAGCGCCTTTCTAACATAGCTCTATCGAGTAGAAGCATTAAAAAAGTGTTGAAAGACAGGAAAGAAAGCTCTGTGCTCATCTGTATGGTAGTCGGTATGGTGATTGGTCAGGATATTAAAATCCTTGCAGCCCTTTTGCGTTGCACCTCAGTGTCACGTGAGCCCTTCCTTATCTCGTACATCTTTGTTTCCCAATAGTGGCAGAAGAAAAACATTTGGCACATAGCGTATGTTAGCAATACCTCAATATTATAAAAAAAGCTATTCATTGGTGAAATTTTGTGACATGGGTCATGCTCAGATATGTACGGCCTTTAAAGAAAACTAAAAAAAAACTCTACGGAAGGAATAGGCAGCGGTATACTCTGCAGTTAGGCAGCGGGCATTACACCGTTGTGATTGGTGCTTCAAATTATAATGTAGCGGCAAGCAAAATTGTGGTTGATGCCGCCAGGTTCTCTCCACATTTTACCGCTCGAGAAAGGCTGGAGTTAATACTTCGGTGTTGTATCTACATCCTTCCCCTGAATCGGCAAAAACTGCGAATCTCTCGCCGCATCAGAAGAGATAATAAAAGAAGGGCTCATTGCCTTTTGCTACAAAGTCTAGTCTTGCGCCAGTGTGTTCCGTTTACTAATGGGCCTACTGCAAATTCTTCAGAATCTGATTAGAATCTCTTGGTGGTGGCTGAGATTTATATGAGGGTCAATTGCTATAGCAGGATACAACTTAAAACAAAAACAGCTATTGTTAACACTGGGCTATGGTCCGCGGTGTCTTGTGTTACTCTGCTAGCCTATCAAAACAGCAAACGAAATCAGCTTAGTAAATTTTGACAGTAAATAACGAGCAATTATAAAAATTTTAGAGCTCATAATATTTCTCGTGGTTGGCTTCCTGTTTACACAAAAGACCATTTTTCACCATGGTGTATTTTTTCATCGAGGAGGAATTCTGCATGACAACCCTGAATGTTTGCGGAGCTTCACTGTAGACTTAAGTTGTATCCGACTATATGAATATTTATACGTGAAACTTAGAAAGGACATCTAGTTTCCGAGCACGGTGGCTCTTGTTTAGCCTAGAACATTTTGCAGAAATGGAACCCAGCTACACATCGCTTGCGGGCATAAGAAGTGCCAGTGTCAACTTGATTATTAATGCCTATAGTTCGTGCTTTAAAATATTGTTTTTCATTATTCGCAATTACAGATGGAATGGCCCATCCAACCTTTATTTTTGAGGTCGCAATTCGAGGTGACTGCCTCGATACGGGCCCGACATATTCACTACCTGATTCGTGCCCACACCCTCCTGTACTTCTCACCAGAAACGTTGTTTCTGGCTGTGTCACTTGTGGACCACTACTTACAGGTTAGTGAACGATCACCGTGATCTTTCCATGCTTGTTTTCGCAAGGAAGCTCCGAGAACGATGCTATAGTGTGTGTTAACTCAGAACGCTGGTATTGAAATGCAAAAATTGGCAAAATCATGCGAAAATAGAAGAGATTAAAAGGACCTTAAACAATTCTTGGGCGTTTCCTTTCGAGTTCTACATACAGTGTGTGTAACATAAGGGTTTGTAAAATTTTCAAGGATGCCTTGCTTTTTGAGTTAGAACAGCGCTTTTTTCGGGCATAGCATCCTCACCGTTGTGGTTCATTAGAATACTGCCAAGACGTTTTAAATAGCAAGCAGATTGACAAATACTGAATAGTTAAACCTTTAGCTATTACTGATAGACTCCTTAATTATTTAAAGGCGCGTAGTCCATAGTATATAATGTACATAGCAGTAATTAGACTTTTGAAAACGCCATTACCCGCACTGCTGTGGACCAACAGATTCCGGCTAAATCGCGCCAAAATACATGCGCTTTCGAGAAGCTCGCAGGCAAAGAAATTTCTCCAGTACACTTACCCATCAAAATATCCAAATTTTGTGGAGCCACAGCGCCCAGGAACCCGCGTTTCTTACATTCTAAAAACTGATATTGATGTCACTTGCCTTTAGCTACACGCCTCTAAATAATTAAAGATCCTAACAGTAATAGTTAAAAAGTCAAGTATTCAATTTTGTCTAACCAGCCTGCTAGTTGTTACCTGCATTCTGAAGTGCTATACCGCTGACAGTGTTATGTGGAAAAGCGCTTCTCTAACTGAATAATCTAATTAAAAAAAATGTGTAAATTTTTAGGTGAAACACTGTATTGCTGGTTTTGCTTTACGGGACATACCATGTCAGCCGCTATGATCGACGGTGGCGGTGGTGAATACGCCACAAAAGTGGCTCCTAATGTCGAAGATTAAAAACGCATCGCTGTAGCTAAGTTTATACAGCATCGTATGCGGGATTTCTATGTTTGGGGCTCGGATCCCACCAATGTCTTCCGGCTGTTTCAATGGGTTATAGATTTACAAGGGGCAAGGAGGCGAAAACTGTTAGGTGGCTTCGGTGTCTGTGTGAAGGCTTAACCTGCTAGGTGGTGTTTAGGAGGATTTGCTTTTTTTTACCTGTCAGCGGTCCCCCTCTCTTGCTTGCCCACTCCATATGTGGGGGAGAGGAGGGATATGCGGGGTGAAGAACGATCCAGCAAAATGAAAGTTACTAAGAAGAAAATGGCTCAGACAAAAGAGGCCTATTTATGGGAAATATACAGCCTCCCGAGGAAATGTACCTGTGCAAATATACGAAGCTTGCGGGTGCTAAACCTACCATCATTCGGGAAGAACGACTTGATTATCGTTAACAACCTGCCAGCTGGCAGTGCAGTGGTTAGCGGCTTGGTCGGGATTCGAATAGAATTAGAATTGCAAAAAATGTTTAATTGAGGGACAATGAACTCAGAATTAGAAGCTAATCAGAACTGGAAAAGACTGGCGAGTAAAAGACACGTGATATCGCATTTCCCCTGCAATAAATAAACAGATGGCCAATAAATGTTTTGTATTGTATAACCAATTATGTTTCAGACAAAACATAATCCTCCTTTTTTGATACTGATTAACCAACAAGTTTAAAAACTGACAAAAGCTCACGAGTTTCACTGAAAAGTGTAGCAGTTAAAATGCCTGAAAGCTTGAAATTGGTTTGAAAATTACGTAAACTTACCTCCTTCATTGTTACTCCTATACTTATGCTAACGAATTTCTCGCAAATGTCATTCTCTCTTTTATTTTAAGTCAGTACCTGACATAGCGACACTCAATCTAAAGTTTTCTAATTTCTTTCCATGACTAATGACCCGAGATTAGTATACAAGTAATCACTCGCGTGGCGCTTGTTTACTGTATGTGCATTCGGCACGTGAAGTCTTGCCTAATCTAGAAAGCGGCAGGCAGTTGATTGCCGTGATGCTGGAACCTTTGGCTTGTATTGACTGTTCTAACTGCGAGGTGCGGTTAGTGTAGGCAGAGTATTTTACCCTGTCTAATGCAGTACATGCACAGAACTATCCAATGATTTCGAGCACGACTCAAAAATAACTTTTCATCCTAAATATGAATTTACATTGTATCATGAACCGCGAACCTTTTCACAAAACTTAAACTGCCTCTTAGAACTAAGCCATAGCTCTTACCTTATCGACTACCATTCTTTTGCGTGTCGAGTAGTGTTGAGCTTTATTTCGAATAAACTACTGAGGCCTTCATGTTGCAAACACAGTGATAAGGTCTTTTGCGTGACACACTCCGATGCCTGACCATCACATATGTTTACATGCTCAGAGGCCAGCCATAGAGGAATTTTCTGCAGGTACTTTTTTCCGCCCTTTGCACAATGTCGGGAAAACCTATGTGTGTGTTCCACCTTCGCTGGGAGCTTTGACTGGGGAATGCCTCGCGAGTGTTTTGTGCGGCCGCCGGTCCCACTTTTTTTTCCCGCTTGTTCAGGGGTGCATCATAGGCACGCTCAACATGAAGCTGCTGCGGACTGCAGCCCTCTTCCTGGCGGCCAAATACGAAGAAACGCAGGACCCCTTGCTTCCTATTTGCTTCGAGGAAATTATGAACGGCATGCCAGATATCAGAAAGAGTGATGTATGGGAGATGGAGAGGGACATTCTGCGGGCCGTCGACTGGAACTTGACGAGACCCCTGTCCGTAAACTTCCTCCGTAGAAACTGCAAGGCTGCTCAGGTTAGTGCAGTTCATGCTTTGGGCTTCCTTCTTGGCACAGTAGGGTCGGTTGGGGATGTTTCACATTATTTGATCTCCTTAGCGGGAAATGTAGAAGCGTAGAAGAATCTAGAACCATGTTCTTATCTATGTTCGATAGGCGCTTCAAGAAAAGACCTGTCAGAGTACAGGCTCAGCCCTTGCTTCTCATTGCTTAAGAGGTGCTGTGCTATTGAACTGGCATGATTCATGTGGTCTGTTTTCTTGGTGAACATTAGAAGGCGGGAAGCTGACACACAGATGCTTAGATGATACGCACCAGGATGGTAAATTACATGAGCACAAAATTGTAACCTGAATTAGCAGACCAATTTTTGGTTCATCCAACAAAATATTATTTGACATTCAGAATTCACTACTTCCTTAGTCTAAGCGATAACAGTGCGCTTTAAAGATGCAAACGCAACTGTGCCCGAAAGCACGTCCTAAGCTTGTGATATTTTCGTTAAGGGGCACTCAGGACAACTGCATCCAACTATCGGTGTTAGTAAAAATCAATTATGTGGCTGTTTTTGTCAAGTTTATGTTTGTCTGGCAGCCAAACGAACGTTTGGAGCTGAGAAAATGTAATTAAACGAAATTTCCTCCATTCCTTCCCAGCTCCTTTGGGCTAGCGCAGAAAAACGGTTAGGTGATCACTATCTTTAATTGACTGTAGGTGTAGCCTGGTGGCTGAGGGCCAAGATAAATCGAAATCAGGCAGGGATGGTAGCTCTCGTATTTCTTTTCTTTTGCCTTTTCTACATGATAAATGGTTATTGAGCGAAAACTGTCATTCGAAGAATAGATTATCGAGACCAACACTTCCCGAGCTGGAAGTTGCTCAGGTCAGCTATTCGGCTTAATTCGTTGCTAATTATACTTGGACTGCAAGTGTGTGTAGTCGGCAGCCAAACTTGAGTGCCATTACGAGCAAGTTCACTGTTCTTTTTTCAGAAGTCTGATTAGACCTTCTAAGCCATACCTGTCTTGTATGATTAAAGTGGCGTCATATACGTTAATTGGCTGAAAATGCACAATCTATGCACTATTTCCCTGCGTCAAACGAGGAGAGTCGTTTCCAGAGAAATCCTAATAACTAAATAGGATTGGGTAGTTGGATATTTAAGAATCGGGATCTTTTTTCTATCCTGTTGCATCGTAACAATCGACCATTAGTATTTCTAATTGATTTAATGCCCCTCGGAAGTTGTCTTCTTTTCTACCCTTGAGACCCTCAGCAACTACTTGGACATTTAAAAAATGATCTGCAAGCTCCGCCCTTTCTTTGAGTGGCATGCGTTCAGATAGAAGTCGTTTTTCTTCCACTATCCAAACTACAGGAATGCTTGACTTTTCAAGTTGCCGCCATTGCTGATTATTCATCCCTGGTTTCCACCTCATTTTATCCCGTGTACAGGCTAGCAAGAAGGAAGAACTAACAGCAACGTACATCCTCGAGGTCTGCCTGCTCGACTATGGCATGGCTTGGGTGAAGCCTTCGAGGAGGGCTGCTGCTGCTTTGTGCTGTGCGCTGCTGCTTCTTGGGAGGCCGAAGGACTGGTAAGCAGCCACATGCTTTGATGAAACTAGAATAGATAAAAGTATTCGTTTAGTGACGAGGGGAAAAAGGCAAGCTGGTGGTAAGGAAAGCATAATTAAAAGAATATCAAAGTTGGCACCCATGCTTGCCTTCATTGCATTCGACTGTCAAGCATCCGCGTTGGTCGCATGAAAATTTTGTGTCGTCTGCAGCCCTCTCGGGATGCTGTGCCCCTTTTTGAAGCTTGGTCAAAGAAATGGGAAGGAAAACCGTGGTCATGCCTTAAGTGGGCTCGCCTGAAACACGAGCATGTTACATCACATACAGGCCATTTGGAAGTGAAGCGCTCCATGGCTTGGTCATAGTTAGGGGTGTATTCTACATTAAGTGACTGTGAAGACAAGTACAGGTCGAAGCAATATGAAGGGGAGCAGTTCGTCCAATCGAGAAATGGGCCGATCCCGCGTGTGTGGCTGTCCTGTGAACTGGAGGCAGACACCATCGAAACAAGGCAGGCCCGAACCTCTATTTTTAGATCATGTACAATCTGAGAACTATTACTGACATCTAAATCTCAGTAGGCACCGAAAGAGCTTATGGGTGCGTGTAGCTGGCACAAAAGACAGAGTGAAAGCATTGCAGGGTGTCTCTGCCTTCTTTATAACAGTCGGACAAACGCAACTGGCCCACATCCACAGGCTCACATGTTCAGTTATATACTGCCTCTACCTGTATATCCCCTGGAATGCGGACTGTGTTTTGAGGTTCACTTCATTGAGAATGTTCAGTATATCAGCAGTTTTCAGCGTCTGGCAAGTGTCAAGCACTAGTTCAAGGGCTCTATAACAAGACATGGTTTTATGGAGGAATGTGAATGTGGCTTATACCATACGATGGGTGTATTAAAGGATATGGTATGAGGAGTTTGAAATTTAAAAAAGAGCAGTGCCTCGCCTGTACCAGTAATGTATCGCAGCATGGGTGTATTTGCAGTAAGATACAACTCAATAATGCACAGGAGAATGTGCTGTCATTGGCATCGAACGGTTCTCCAGACGCCGCGGTTAATATCCTAAAGTGAAGTCCCAGTTGACTGGCAGGTGCATCTGTGATATGGGGGTTGTCCTGGATGGCAAGCTAATCGGTCGATGGGGTTGACTTAAAGGCTCCTGCTCAAAGGTATTTGCCGCTGTGTTCTTGAGCAGTATTATAGGATGATGATGATGACGTGTAAATCAAGATTATGCTGATTTTAGGGTTGCATGACTTTGGTGGTGATAAAACGTTAGGGATACGGTCACGGCTGATTAGCATTCCGAATCTACTCTGTACAAAATTCTCGATGTAATATGAGCCAGCATTCGGGAGTCTCAAGCATTTTCCCGCACTCGTACGGATCATAAGAGCGCGTGTGTCCTGCTGCACAAGCGAACAGCGGAATGCGCATATCGCTGACTCTGAAATCGCCTATCGCGCTAAGAGATAGGAAGGGCCGGGAGGCTGTAAATAACTCCCCTCCGGCGATCACGAGGTTTGATTTATAGTTGTTCCGTCGCAAACGCGGATTTCTTTTCAATTTCCATGGGGATTGTTTTCCGAACATTTTTCGCCCTCCAATGAGATTCGCATCAGCGATTTTGACTGCATTCGTGTACGGAAATAAAAAAAGCTAAAAATGTGATCGCTGAGGATATTGTAGATAAATAGGTGTCCCTCTAAATTTCGCGTTTGGTGCGAGGTAGCTTCTGGAGCTTATAGAAGTCAGCAACGTACGTTACTGTATTCGCTCGCCACCTTTTGTGGCACTGGAACCAAATAAAGCGGGCCTTACCACAAATACAATTGCATGAGGGAGGGACCTGCTAAGATTGCTTTTCTTGTAGCCAACGTGTTCTTGACGAAAGGGCAATAAGCGCTAAAAGCTATTTTTTCCACATATTTTTCAAGTGCATAACAAAACAGTTGCACCTAATAAAAAGCCCCAATTACCTTTTTTTTTCTCTCTGTCCGGCTTTCGCAAACATACCGACATGTGTTCTCTAGTGCCGTGATGAGCCCGGAATGGCTCATAGCGGCCCATTGCAATTAACAACTAGGAGGTAGGATCTGCGCTTTTGCGAGAGCTTAACCTTCCAGTGTCCCAAGTGAAACGCGCTTGTCTCTCTCAGGCGTTAACAGCAGGAAACAAGGCGGATAGCGGCCAAAATAGAAAAGAACTGAACAACGCGGACCCACGCGCGGTTACGGTCTGGCACTGTGTCACCGCTACTTAATTCCAACTTCGCCTCCGCTCCTGACCGTGCTTGCACATTAGGAAGGCACGCTTTCCAACTATAGCCTTCGCTGTTGTCGCAGAAAGCTCCGAGCAAGATGCGAACATAGACAGACTATTTCACCTACGACTGCCAGAATACGTACAATATAGGGTTTTAGAGCTACAGGAGTTTTTGTTTTGCGTTATAGCATTATTAACTACGTAGTGGATTATAAACATGCGGTGGTAGCTATTATCAGATGCATTTCAGGATAGAAGCGGGAGATGCCCCTCACTAGATGCCCTCCAGCCAACGGTATCAACTGATTTTTATGACTGAGGTTATTTGTACTAAGCTGTGACTAATCCCCTATTACCTACGAGCCGCCTGCGATTTCACGCTGCAAAGTACGAAGGTTTAACCACAATGGATGAGAACGAGTCGACGTCATTGGCTGGAGGGCGCCTTTTGAGGGACATTTGCCGCCTTGTTCTTGAGTTGTAACATACTATGGAGGGCTCGTTAACCAATACTTAAAAGGTAGCTTCGTAACTATTGCTCTCAGGCTGCTTATTTGTTGGGAGGCTCGCAACCCAGCCGTCATTAAGGCCCTATCAATTTTTATTATTTCTTAAATGTTATGCTCGCCACCGGTGCGGCGCAAGAATTGGCGGCGCACAAGGCGGAAGCCGAAGCCGCGAGACCAGAAGGAGCGCTGTATATGGCTACGAACGCCGCTCACACATCGACGCTCTTGTCTCGTGCTCTCTGTCCGCTCGCCGCTCCCTTTTGAGCGCTCCCAGCATGACGAGAACAAATCTGCATCTGATGCATTCCACCAGAGAGTGGTGGCTGGCATCAGAAGAGGCTATTGGCATTCAGCATTGTACTACAGTTCAACGGTAGTACAAGAGCGTAAACTCCTGTTGCAGAAGCCAGTGATGAATTTTCCCCAGAAACATTAGTGGCACTGCTAGTTAACGAGCGTAGGAACTCGTATTTTGCTGCTTTGGAAGTTGTGCGTTGTTGAATCTCAGTGCGAAGAGTGCGGGTGAGTGCCAACCTCATTGTTTGTATCTTGCAGCTGGGACCTGAAGATGGAGTACTACAGTGGCTATTCACTGAAGGATCTGCGGCCATTTGTACGACGCATGGCCAAGCTCACCCTGAACGCAGCTGAAAGCGAAAACATGGTGTGTACCTTTATTCCATTTGTTCAGCACATGAATTTAACGGTCCCTTATTTGTTAGCGCTCAGATAACAAGTGCTTAGTGGTGCCTTTAAAAGTAGGTTATTTTTTCTGAATTCAGTAGAATGAATTGTTGATAAATGTTATGATCATGAGTGATAGCAATGCAATTTTCGGAATGGGAGCATGTATGGGTTTGCAGTCGCTGCTATATTATCTTCGGTTATGTTACATGAAACTTAATGGTGAGACTAGTGATCTCTTATTAAAGTTAGAGCACTTATCTTGCTGCATTTGTTGGTGAAATTTGGCACCCAGGCTTGACATTTAGTGTTACGCTTGTTCCAGGCTCCGTACTACAAGTACTCGGTCGAGTGGTATGGCAAAGTCAGCCTCGTCTCGAAAACAAAGGCATGGAATCTTCGTCTCATGACAAGCGGAATCTACTGATCAGCTTGCTGTCACATCACAATACACCCCAATCAGCTGACGCCGTTTAAGCTACGGACTGTTGTTAAGCTATAACCCTTACTGGTGCTCTGATCTATGTATAGCGTGAGGGTTGGAAGCTTGCTCTTGTCATGAAAACCTCTCGAGCAGTGCTCTGTGCAGCATGCCATTGCACTCTTCTCAGTCGATTCACAAACGGTTAGAGTGCAATTATCTTTATTACGATATTTGATTTTAGCTATATGGACATTGCTTTCTGAAAAAAAGTAAACCCTTCCTTTCATTCTGTGAAAACATTCTCATCTTGATAGTGCACCACTACATATTTTGGGGGCAGTGAATCTTTTGCGCGATTGTTGGCTCTGTATGGCTATTGAATCCTTTCGGAGCGCGTTGTAATAAAACTGCCTCATTCCAATTACCACTCTGTCTCGTGTCCCTACGCAACAGCGTCCTTGACGAAGCGATGCTGACGATATTGTCGCGCAGCTGTCTCGTGCATGTTGAAGCCAGTAGTTGTAGGTACTCAACTGGTTACAAATGTGCTCGGCTTCGGAGACCATAGCAGGTTTGATAAGTAGACTCAGTTTATAAAAGCCCAAAATCAGCGAACGCAGCACAACGAAGCTACCCGCAATGAATACTTGCAGTCTGATTAGCCCCTGACGGAAGGTAGGAGCTGTGGTATCAATGGATTCAGGGGTTCAGTAGACCTCCATCTCCCGCTCCGCCCCCCCCCCCCCCCCAAAAAAAAGAAAAATACACCAAGAGACATTATGTTTCCGTGGACAGCAGTTTGGGAACTGCGGTTTCATTCTTCTGGGCTGTGTACAACCACCACTCAGTGATGCCTCCGCGAATTTGTGGAAGGCGCTCGACAATAATTATCCCTATGACTAGATTTTATCGCCTCTGCAGCCGTCTGGAAGACTGAGAAAAAGTGCCTCTTCCGCGAAGGGCTTAACTTTCCTTCGAAATATACAACCACATTAGGTACCTTGTTGAACGCAATACCAGACAAAACGCATGAAAGCAGTAGTCACTGCAGAGACTATAATGAGTGCTATGTGCGGGCGTAAATTTTGGGCCGTTTAAGTTGGAATACAAGCCTCGGGGTATGTCCACGAGGCGGCTCGATTCTCCGCGGTTCGCCTCGGGTTATTGGCCGCTTCGCCGGGTGACGTCAGGCCCGCAGACGTCACGCGGCGAAGCGGCCTGTTGCACCCGGCGAACGGCGGAGAAGCGATGGATGGAAGGTAGGAGCGTCCCCTTTGAAACGGGGGTGATGGCCGTTGCCACCATGCCCACCTTTTTTTCCCCTTTATTTTGGTTTAACTGTGTTGTAGGTTATTAAAACTCGCCATTTTCTTTGAACACGTCTTCCTACATTTCTAACATTAAGTCACCTCTCTGCTTCTGAGCCACCAATATTTCAGTCGCTTTTTGCTAACTAGCAACGCAGATCTATTTATATGACCATTGTTATCTTTAAACATTAAGGCCTCAGGAAGAGTGACTGTACCGGCATTACCGACATCCGCATGGATACCATCATATTTGAGTATGATGTGTTCAATTGTTTGTAGAGATCTACCACACACAGCACGTGTAATCTTCTCCGTTAAATTTCCTTTTGTAGCTACGCGTTCTAAGACACCCTGATCTAGCTTGAAGGAGTAGGGTGCTGCCTCTTGGGTTACCACAGAACCAATCCTTCCTAATCTGCCTTTTCCGGTATCGATATATTTCAACACTATGCTTCTTTCCCATTGAATTAATCCAGTTTTTACCTTCCGCGTTTTTTACCTGTCGTTGAATGTGCTTTCTTTCTCCGTCCTTGTGTCATATATACTTGCTGGTTAGTTTCCTGGTTTGTTTGTTTTTCCCCCATTGTGAGTCAGTGCTCTTCCTGTACATGTATTTAAATACATTAGCTGCCCGCCTATTAGCGTCCAATCCCTCAGGCATTCTTCATACAATATTTTATTCTGAGCTTCCCGTGTTTCGAACGATGTCCGCCCCATATTCCCATGTACTGCCTCTTTTGCGGTTTTGCCGTGGGCATCTAGTGCTAATCCTCCAACAGCTGTCTGATTTACTTCTAATCTTGACTGAACTTCTGTTCTTAGGCACAGAACAGCAATTCTCGAAAGTAAGCACCGGGCACCATTATTCCTTTCCAAATACCTCTCAGAACCTCATATTTTTTACCCGCATATTGCCCTATGTTTAATTAACCCGGCATCTCTTCCCACTTTATCTCTGATAGACTGGTCATGCTTTTCTGTGTATATCTGTCCTTCGTTTACCCATACCCCGATATATTTGTATTCGGCCACTCTGGTATTCATGGTCTTGTATTGTAAGCACTTGTTGAGTTAATATCGTTGAAAATCACCGCACCTGACTTCTTTGCGCTAAACCTAAATTATAGAGCGTTTCCTTCGTCTCCACAACAATTAACCAGAGTGTGCAAATATTCCTGGCTATCTGCTAACAGTACAATATCGTTCGCATACATTAAACCCGAGAACCGTTTGCTCAATAACAACTTTTCTGCTTAATATGTATGGCAAATTAAAACTTATATTACATTCTTGTAGCCTTCTTTCCATGTCTATTATATAAAGCATGAACCGCAGCGGTGATAGAGGACAAACTTGGTCTAATCCTTTGGGTACCTCGATGGCTGTCGTACTTTTTATCCCCTCCCATGTAATGTGAACTTCATTATCTCGGTATATTTCCTGTAGGAAATCAGTTGGCTCATGACCGATACCTCCATTTTTTAATATGGTCAACAGGAGGTCCCTGTTCACGCTGTCGTATGCAACGCTTATGTCCAGGAAGGCTAAATACAGAGGTCTCGTTTCCTCCTTAGCTATTTCTACGCTTTGGACAACTACGAACATGCTGTCATCTAAACGCCTACCCATTCTGAAGTTCTCCGAGTATCTTATTACTTTCTACAAATGACTGCATTTTTAATTTCACCGCCTGCATTGCAGCCTGTATAAAACAGATGCTACCGTAATAGGTTTTGATTTAATTTGATTTATGGGGTGTTTAACGTCCCAAAGCGACTCAGGTTACAAGGAACACCGTAGTGAAGGACTCCAGAAATTGCTGCCACCTGGGGTTTTTTAACGCGCGCTGACATCGCACAGTACACCGGCCTGTAGAATTTCGCCTCCATCGAAATTCAACCGCCACGCCCGGGATCGAACCGGCATCTCACGGGTCAGCAGCCGAGCGCCATAACAACTGAACAATCGCGGAGGCTTATCGTAATCTGTCGAAATGATTTTATGTGAGTCATGTCTCCTTTCTTTTTACAAATCAAATGCATTTTACTCTGTATCCTGTTGTGCGGAATTTGCTTATTTATTATTAACTGTCTCCGATGCTTTTATCAGTGTTTCCTAGCTTCTTGGACCAAGTTCATTTATCAGCTTGATTGGAATTTCTTCTGTCCCTGCAGTTGTGCATACAGGAATATTTTCTTCTGCCTTTTTTCAGTTGCGACAGGTAAGTTCTAAGCTGCTTTCTATTATGCTGTCTCTTATACCTCTCCCATTTAGGAGATCCCCCTATCGTCGCTTCTAAATGACTTAGCTTTAACGGATGTAATGTAGTTCACAGCGTCGTCTTCCTCTAGACATTTTCAATCAGCATTTAGAATCTGTTCCTGGTTTCTTTGATTCTTTTTACCTAGCCAGCTTATAAGGTTCCAGCATTTTCTTGGCCCCCTTTAGTTGCGTCGCGAACTTCAGCCAGCCAGCGATCACAAGACTACTCTATTTTAGCCTGGACGAGGATTTGCTCTTGCTGTTTCTTTTGTCGATCAGATTCTCATTTTATATTTTCCTATATAAGATTTGCTCCTATTTCCTCTTGAGATAGCTGCGCCTTCTTTGCTTCTTTGTGTTCCTTTGAACCCACCCGTCGTTGTTCTATGGCCTCTTAATTTCCTTATTCATCAGCTTCGCGGCTTCCTCACTAATGGTTTACCCCTTTAACTTGTTGCCTTTTCGTGGTGATGAGTATCTAACTGAATATAATCTCACTTTTCCATGGGGCGTTTCTCTATTGCTTCCTCTACTCCCGCCTCTATTAGTTCCTCATTTAATTTTGTGGTCTCTTTAGACTTGTCGGCATGCCGCTTTCGATCAACGCTCCTTATACGCTTATGATCACTTCCGAGACTGTACTCTCCCACTTAGTCAATTTCCATTTTTGCGAGCTTGAAATATTAGGCAGTAGTCACGGTCGTCTGCCTGTTACGGAATTTCCATGTGATTTGTTCCTCACATTTAGTTTCTATATTTACATTAACTAGGTTGCGCCGATCACAGAAGTCAGCTGTATTAACTTCCTTTTACAATCATTGTATCCATCCGGATCCTCGATGTGGCCATTCATATCACCTAGCAGAATACTTTCGACACCGTCTTCAATCTGCTTCATATCGTCATTGAGACACTTAACTAGATCCTTGTTTTCTTGCCTATATTTGTCCCCTGTCCCTAAATAAACTACCCTAGCAGTGTCCATTTGCTAGCAGTTGTATACCTGAAACATGTTCTTTGCAAGTTGATTTCATTCTTTGGCAATTTGTTTTTGATGTATCAGCATACGTATACCCGTCCTATCTTCTCCGTTGTTCTCCGTTCTCTGTAGCTCTCTTCACAGAAGTAGCCTTCAATAAACGGCGGATCTTCTGGATTCCAGAGATGTGTCTCGCACAGCACGTACGCACCTACCTCTGCGTCCTTTAACTACTGTCCTGTTTCTAGCCATTTCGCTCTCTTTCTGCACTCTTGCATGTTTATGTAACCGATTCTGGTGCTAAAATTATTTTCAGTATAGTTTTCTTCCTGGACCTCCTAGTGGCCATTTCGTTGGGCTCGGCCTCCATTATACACTTCCTTCTAGGCTCCCACCTACCCCAACGCTCAGAGCCACCATGGACACCCTAAAACAGCTATATACTCTCCGGCCTGCCAGACCCCAACCGATCTCTGTTCCTATCCTTGCACTGCAATCGATGCCATCTCATGTAAACCCTCTGCAAACGCCTACGCCTGCTCCATGCAATTCCCTGATTGTGTCTGCTACTTCAAAGCCTTTATCCAGCCTTAACTTCCTTATCTTGCGATTAACAGTTACCACGTCCTTGTTCTTCTTGTCCTTGCGCCTCCGGCACTGTGGACACAACGATCTTCACTTGCAGTGCTATTGCCCTTATGTCGTTAACTCTCTCAGCTAATCTTTCCACCACTTGTGCGGCGTCACCATTCCGGACATCATTTAGCCCCGCCGGTACCACTACCATATGCGCACTGCAACATTCTCTGAAACTTCCTATTCGTATCTCTCAGTAGCGCGTCCCTTGCCCTCCCTCGGAATACCCCGACTGATACCCGCCTAACACAATTTATCCGCTCCATTATAGCTCTTTTGCGCCTCCTCATGTTTAAGTCGCCAGCGATAAGCACAAGGATACTCTCTCGCTAACTCCTAACTTCTGGATTCTGCTTCGTCTTACCAGGGACTGTGACCTCTTTACTTGCGTTTACCTTGTTCCCTTTCTCTCCATTGTCTCCAGACTTCCTAGCCACCAAATGTTAATAGCTGTTCCTGTTGGAACCTGTCTGGCCTACTTGCTTATCGCTGCAAGTGCCAGTGCAGGTACCATCCACATGGCCGGCGCTGGAATGTGCGCCAATTAATTTGACTTCCGATGGCGGTGGCAGCCTTTTCTACTTCCTGTTGAACAAGATACCTCTTGAGCTTTGTACCTCTAGCTCTCTTTCCAGAGCACCCATACGTGACGCCAGTTTGGCGTTCTCTTGGTCGAGAAGGTCAAGGCGTACACTAAATACGCAACATCAACACAACGAAATCGCTCCGTCGGCTTTTTCTGCCGATAAGAAACGCGTTTTCTTAAAAGTCAGCGACGCGTCACTCTTCTTGGACTTAACCTTCAGTTGAGTGACCATCTTAGCGCAACTCGAATATTGCTACCACAAAATGGTCAGAATATCCACATGTTCAAAAAAACAACGCTGCAAACACGTGCTAAAATTAAACCAAAATAAAACAAACACAAGCGAACCGTCTTGTGGAAATATATAGCCCTGGAGATGAAGCTGCACGAGCTTTCGAGATAAAAGATGAAATCCGGAGGGCGTACGGGCCTCAGGTCACAGCTTTGCGGGCCGCGTGTTTGAAACTTCTGCTCTATGGCCTTAAAGCCAGCTTGCTTCTACGCTCATAGACGTCCACAAGACATCCCTTGTGAAAACGGGCCACGAGAAGACTGGGTGCATTCACGAAACGGTACTGCGAAAAGGTCCTTTCATGCGGCTTGTGGAAGAAAGTATTGTAGCTCACGCTGCGTAGAACGCTCGCAAGAACGCTGCTACAAAGAAAAGCACCGAGTAGGGAAGACATGAAAGAGTGAAGGTATGTTTATTCATGCACAATATGTACAGTCGCTGCCGACGAAAATGAGAACGAATGGCGAGGGAGCTGACAAAAGGTGGCGTTACGACGGGCGTCCAGCAGGGAGCACCCCCTCCGGGAACCTTGCTGAAGTAGAACGAGGCGGTCCAAGTGACTCACAGCACAGTGAAAACGTTGCCATGATGAAGCCGGCGCCCACTACCAGCAGTAGTCCTCCGCGGTGCTGCGAAGCGTTGTTAAAGTTACCGACCTTAGTAGACAAGGTGGCCGACACAAGCAGAGCGGCGCCGCTGGCGAACAGGACTCCCATGACGATATACGGGCGCCACGACCACTG
This sequence comes from Amblyomma americanum, assembly GCF_052857255.1. NCBI lineage: Eukaryota > Metazoa > Arthropoda > Arachnida > Ixodida > Ixodidae > Amblyomma > Amblyomma americanum. The sequence goes on along the minus strand of NC_135498.1, from coordinate 87,669,445 downwards.
TGGCTGCGGGGCTTGCGCAGATGAATATTTGATCTGAATGCACACAGTGTCCTCTCTGGACTTGATGTTCGGTGCGGTCCACAGGCAAGATCCGTAGGAGGGCGGTCTGGGAAAGGCCACGAGGGGTTCCCACGTTGCCTATTCACCAACGAAACATGGAACTGAATCTTCAGGGATGGCCTGAAGTACGTGGACGAATCGGGGCAAGTAGCGACGACTCACAGGCCAATTTAGACGCCTCCTGCGTTCGAAAAGCGGTAACCTTGTCGGGCGAGCTCGATACGAGAGATTGGGCATGGCGATTTTTGGTGCGCGTATCCGCTGCGTTGAACACGTGGGTGCGGTTAGACGCGTCGCCTGACCAGGTCGTTAAGCACGTCCGAGAATGATTTGTGCGGGGTAAAAAGTGTTCCCCTCATGTCTGCCAAGTGAGAGGAGAAATCATGCGTCCCAATGGCAGCAAAAACTACTTGTCCTTCCCTTTCCCTCCAGCCTTTCTTCAGTGGCCTCAACATCGCGACTCGGCGCTGATAAGAAAACAGGAAAAAAGGGAGGTCACCCGCAGGGTTCAGCTTCGCGCTTGGGAGGGCAGTGAAAATTTCTTAGGAAGGGGCATAGATGAAAAAAAAAGGGGGGATCACTGAAACCCGGAGATAAGGATACAACAGCCACTTCTTGAAATGCTACTGAATACAAGGCAGGCTCTGACAGGTGTGCAGTGTAGCTTTAGCTATATCCTCATTCCAGCTAAACATGACATATGCTTGTGCGGGGGGAAAAAGACCTTCCCTGTGATTTGTTCCTCTGGCCAATGCTGCGGACCGATTTACAAGACAGCATGAGTCATCCGGTTAGGCCCTGTCATTCCCCATTCGTCTCCCACTCCCCTGTGAAATCTTCTGGTCTGACATCCGTACAAGTCATACCGTGGCACTGTCTGTGAAGCGTTGACGAGGCTTAGTGGACATCGTATATTGTTTTTGCAGCCTGTTGTGTATAGGTAGGAATGGAATTTTCGGTTTCAACCGAAGAAAAGCAATAAAAGTACGACGCACTCGGTTTCACCCGAAACAGGTCAGTGTTCTTTGTTCACAAGGCATAGCTAATTGGCTGCTGAATGCGTGTTACACGCACTTACAGTTAAAAGTTAATTAAGCGGGGAAGCCAGGGGCCGCGATGTGACGATCGTATCTTATGATTAGCAGCGCAGTTGTGCGATTTAAGGTATTATTGGTCGGCTAGCTTACACGCATCTACAGACAGGGAAGCATCATCTCCTTGCCGTCTTCTAGCTAATACCTATAGTCGGTTAATTAGGTAAACAAAATGCCTGTAGCACACTGAAAGAAGACCGCGAATGGGCGTCACGAAAAGCTATGCTCTGGCTACCGCGACAATTGAGCGGCAGTTCCGTCGCTGTCGCCAACACGCAGATCACGTGACCCGTTGCGCTCAACGCCGTGGGACAACACAACGATAACATGTCCGCCTTGCTCTTAGGAGTCAACTTTCGCCTGCGTTTTTGTCTGCCGGCTATGTCATTTAATTTGAACTACTCTGTTAATGAGTATAGAGATTTTGTCTACAAGCATGCAATGCTTCTTGCCCGCCGTGCTCGCGAGGTGGCCCGGACTACGGCTGTTGACCAACGGCATTCACCATCTTCGCCGGCCGGCATCGTCTTTGTCTCAGTACAGATGTTTCAGAAGCAAGCATGTTAATTACAGGTAAACAAATTGTTCTGGGTGAAGAAAATAGCGAGCTAGACTCTTAATGACTTTAGACCACACAGGATTGCTGCGTTAAGTCGCCGAACAAAGGTAGTATTTCATTCGTCGAACATAATACTCGCCGCAAAACACTGAAACTAGCGTCGTAAAATGAAAAAAACTGAGAAGTAAATTCGCGGTCCGTGTTGCCACAGGTTCGCCAGCGCCCTTTACTCGGGAATTAAAGATGACTCATGTCTATCTGCTGTGGCCAGGCGTAGCCAGCGCTTATCATGACTGCTCTTCGCGAAGTAAGCCCACCTCACCAATGCAAAGGATTTTGCAGGCAAGGACGCTTTCGCTGTCAGCGTGGTGAGCATCTCCCGGTTGCGGCTACGGCAGTCACGGACGGAGTGGAAAAGGCCAAAGAGGCTGCAATAGTACTATCGTTCAGAAAGGCACCAGCACAATTCTCAAGGATTCCAAAACGGCCCTTCGCAAATTCGCGAGGGGACGTATCTCCGCCACTGCATACATTATTCTTACGCATAAATTATTATTCTTATGCACTGCATAAATTATTCTTACGATGCGAAAAGATAGAAACGAAGTGGATCTGGTGTGGGTCCCTGCCCATGCGGGCGTTCCAGGGAACGAGGCCGCTCATTAGTATGCCCGAGGTTTTTTCAGCCGAGCCGATGAGGGGGTCTCAGACATGGATGTCCCCACGGGCGACACGCTAATTACATAGGCCATAACCAATTATTACAGGGAGCTTAGAGCGAGCTTGCCTCCTCCGCACGTTTCTCTCAACCGCGAAGAGGCTACCACGTGGGGGCGGCTGCAAACGCGGCAGGGCCCAAACCCATGGACGTGTTCCAATATCTGTTCTGATTTGGTAAATCACTATTGTCAGGTGTGCGGCGAGTCTGCCACCTTAGACCACATAATCTGGAACTGCACGGAGGATCCGCCTCCAGCAGATCTAGTCACATCTCCGACGCCTTAAAAATGGGAAGCTGTTTTCGCCAGCTTGCACACCGACGTTCAGTCCCGGGCCACGGCAAGAGCGCAGGAGGTCGCCGAGAGACTTAAACTGCCGGCCACCTGGAGCGGCTGAAGTGACCCAAGAATATCACTGCCTTTCTGACAATAAAGTTTTCTCTCTCTCTCTCTCTCTCTCTGCGCAGAAAAATGGGTGGGAGCTTAGGCGACTCAGCCCGGCAAATGTACTTCGCCTGACAGCCGCTAGAAGGATACGTCCCTTGAAGAAACTAGCGTTCCTGTATATGCTCCCGCAGGGAGCAGAGTTGGGCGTCGGTTCTTCCTTGCTGCTCCAAACGCCATTCTTCGAGAGGCGATCACATGGTTTTCGTGATGTCAAGTGTTCAACTTTCCGCGTGGACGCTGACTCCACAGGCACTGTGCCGAGAGACCCCTCGTCAGCTCGACGCCTCTTGTGAGGCCGCGCTGTTGGCTACATTTCACACATTTCCCATGTACACCTGTGGTGTCAGGTTTGTTGTTCTGCTGTGGTAGTGAGGGACGCAGTCGCCAGCTATGACTGGGTGGGCAATGCGCCACACTGAAGCAACCACGCTGGGAACAGCAAAGCTTTTTACGAAGTGCCATTTGGAAGGTAGGCGGCGGCTGTGACTTTTGAGAATAGGCTGCGATAATCACTCCCAAATATTATAAATTAGCAACTCAGATGAAATGACTACACTATTTAATAAAAAATTAGGTAAGCTAATAATATAAACGAGAAAGAGTACTTTCAAGGTCCTTTAAAGATTCGTTATTTCACCGCGTTTAGCAACGGGGTACATTTCGTGAAATGTTGTTAGGCAAGCAGTTTGAAATTTTTTCATAACGTCAGACTCGCCCGTTCAATGCGTTGGTGTTGCTTTAGTCTGCTTGCCTGCAACAAGCTTCAGAATCATTTTGAATGTATCTCTAGGGAGACAAGTTTTCGCTTTTTCCGCGCATAACTCGCACAGAACACGCGGCGCTGCTAGTTGTGAAAAAGGCAATACGTCGCTGTACTTTTTGTTTTCTTAAGACGCTCACAGAGGAAGACAGGACGGGACAGACGCTGTCCCATCCGCAACGGGACTCCTTGTTAATAGAGAGTTATAGCATATCGTTACCGTGTTTACGTTACCGTTTACCGGGCCCGGCAAGCGGCGTCTGCGCATGCGCCGCCACTTACCGGTCCGCTAGCACTTTACGGAATCCCTTTTAGCGTTGCGGAGAGTTAGCGTTCGCTTGTAAACAAACATGACGGCGCCCTGCACGGCCACTTCGGACCAAATACAGCACCGCCGCCGCGTTCTTAGGCGCCATTTCTCGCTATATATGAAGGCGTTCGCTTTTTATTTGCAAACTCTCACTCGTACGTTGAGGTTTGAGTAACAACTAGGCCATGTTTTTGAGATTGTTTGCCGATTTTTGAGCAGTTAAGCCTGACTATATGTCGTGTACATAGCCAAATAGCAACGACTACACTGCAGCTCTTCAGTTTCGTGCCCGATTTAACATTTTTCTATATTTTCATGAATTTTTTCCTCGAAAAAAAAAAGAATGGTAATTCTCTTGGTATAATTATCAGTAATTGCAGAAAATAAAAAGTTTCTCCGGCCCGGTGTTGGCGCGCTTTAACTTACTGCCACTAGATGACGCCACAGTGTTCACATCCAAACACATAAAGAAGCGACGTTGCGGCACGGCTAACAGGTGTCGTAGTTGTGCTTTTTTTTTTACAGCGCTCGCAAAGCAACGTGCGCTGTGTATGCAAGCTTACGGAGGTCTACGTAATGAAATTGTCAACTGGCTAGGGCAGGCAAATGTGTCTAGCTTCACGCGTGCACATTTGAAAAGCCGCAGAGTCGGCTGTTAGCTGAAGTGCAGTCGATACGTCTTTATATGCAGAGAAAAAGATTATTAAAGTGTAGCATTTCACTTCATAGAAATGATTGCAATGCATTCGTTTTTTATAATTAAAAGCTGGGCATCTGCCATCATCATCACTCGTTTTAGCCCTACGGCAACTTGTTACGGGACAGACGGTACGCTAAAACGTCTTCTGGCGTGCGCCGCGCTAACCGGAAAATTCGGCGTCCGGTAACACGGTAAACGGTAACGTAAACACGGTAACGATATGCTATAACTCTCTAATCTAAAATTACGTGTTCAGGAAAGAAAAAATAAAAACTCGCAGGCTGCTACTAGTATTTTTCCGTCAGCTTGTGATGACTGCGATTTGCTGTTAACCTCCGGCGATTATTTTTCATGTCTACGCACACCCTTGGCGAATCGCAGGTAGGTTTTCGGCGTTACGTTTAAAAACTTGCGATAGAGTGCAACTTGCACGCCAAAAAAAAAAAAAACAAGCCCAAGCGCTCTACACAGCGAGCCCATGAATGCAGCCCCTGTACACATGAGTAGTGGCTTTCCCGCACAGCTTGGAACATGATGGCGCACCTTCGTGCAACCCTGCTCCCGGCAGGAGCATATACAGGAACACTATAAAAAACTTGTGGGCCCTCTTAACCACATTCTTAAAAAAGAAAATGCGACACCGTTTTGGTTTGTCAACTGTGGGGTCTTCAATCAATGACTTTCTAGGGCTCTTGTGCATATGAGTTTTCTGCCAAAACTACGGCTGAAGCGGTTTCATTGCCCTTATTTGGCATTTGCATGAGTCATCACCTTGTAGACTGTCCGAGTGCGTTTCACTGCAAAGTGTTCAAGCAATGAACGATAATTTCAAAACTGTCAATACGGAATGTGCAGTAGACGTAGGCGGTAGGTTAGTTCGAGAGGATACCAGCAGGCTATCACTGGAGACGAAAGATCCTCCAAAACACGAAAACGTCTAACCCCACAGACAGAAAAGAACTAGCAGAGCTTTCAAAGTTAACCAGTATGAGTATGCGCAGGATAGGCGACGTAAAGGAGTTTAATATAGAGAAAATACTGCACTATACTCGGGGACAGCTTTCTGTGGCTATGCAGTGGATGCTACAAGCGCGCCCCCAGCTTAAACGTTTCTCTTCCTCGTGAGCGCGTGATAAGAAGGCGCTTGTGAAAGCCTTGCTCCTCGACATCGTAGCTTCCACTGCATAGCCAGTGGAATGAGTTCTTCCCGAGACCCACGATTGCGATTAAGAGAGTTGGGACGCCAACGCCACGCGATCACCAGTAGACCACTCATAAGGCACCGCCCAATTCGACAGTCTGAAGACCCCAAATTTTCGAAGTTGCCACGTTCAAACGAATTCCAGAGCAATCCAGAAATTTTGCAAGTGGTAACGCTACTTAAAATAAATTGAAGTGGATTAAAGGGTTGGATTAGGATAATCTCATATGATAATCCAACGAATATTGGTGCTCGAACATTCTAGAAGGGTGTCGCCGCGATGGCTTAGTGGTTATGGCGCTAGGCTGCTGCCCCGAAATACGTGGGTTCGATCACGGCCGCGGCGGTCAAAATGCGATGGAGGTTAAATTATAGAAGGACGTATACTGTGCGACGTCAGTGCACGTTAAGAACCCAAGGTGGTCGAAATTTCCGGAGCGCTTCACTGCAGCGTCCCTCATAGCTTGAGTCGGTTGGGGACGTTAAACCTTATAAACCAGACCATTCTAAAAGGTGATGACTGATAACATATCAGGACAACGAAAGTGGTGCCAACCGGAGTTTTGGCAGGAAAATTACAAAAAAAGTAACATTAAACACTCATAGTAGGCACCATGGCAGACAACCTAAATACTCTTGCATCTTCTTCTATAAGAAGGCGACTAAGCCCCCCCCCCCCCAAATAAAAATAAAATAAAAATAAATTCTTTGTCTTCTTAGCCATTTAAGGAAATGACACGTGAACATAAACTATCGTAATTGTTTTTTCACTCGAATTTGCGTTCTTTGTGCCACAAGGCAATTCCCGAAAACAAATGAAAAAACTCCCAATGTTACTGTGCGAATATTTTTTTCATTAGAAGCGCTGTAAAAGAGAAAGTTGTCAAAAAGTTTATGGAACAGAGCTCTAGCTTTAAATAAGGACTGACTTTTTTTTTGACACTTCAAAAAAGAAAGACTTGCACACGGTGCACAGCCAACTTAGACATTCAGTTGATGACGCTGCTGAAGCTCTCTATAATCAGATACAACTCAAGAACGAAGCTCAAATGAGCCTCAATGGAGGCCGTTTCATCATCTTTACAGATTTTCCCCCTTGACCGACCCTTTTGGACGTGCTAGCCAGAAATCACAGGGGAGTGGCAGGTGAATGGAGAATGACAGCGCTTAACCCGATTACTCATGCTGTCTTGAAAATCGGTCCGCAGCATTGACTGGAGGAACTCTTTGCTGTATCTGAGTAGCACAGAGGTCTGGTTATGAAGAGTGGAACAAATCACAAAGAAAGTCTTTTTCCCTCTGCACAAGAATAGAGCATGCTTAACTGTAATGTTGCTCTACCTGGCTACAGTGCAGACCTGTCAGAGCCTGCCTTGTATTCTGTAGCATTTCAAGAAGTGGCTGTTGTATCCTTATCTCCGGGTTTCCAGTGATCCCTCCCTTTTTTTTCATCTATGCCCCTTCCTAAGAAATTTTCACTGCCGTCCCAAGCGCGAAGCTGAACCCTGCGGGTGACCTCCCTTTTTTCCTGTTTTCTTATCAGCGCCGAGTCGCGATGTTGAGGCCACTGAAGAAAGGCTGGAGGGAAAGGAAAGGACAAGTAGTTTTGCTGCCATTGGACGCATGATTTCTCCTCTCACTTGGCAGACATGAGGGGAACACTTTTTTTCCACGCATAAGTCATTCTCGGACGTGCTTAACGACCTTGTCAGGCGACGCGTCTAACCACACCCACGTGTTCCTCGCAGCGGATACGCGCACAGAGAAGCCGCCATGCCTAGTCTCTCGAATCGAGCTTGACCGACAAGATTGCCGCTTTGCAAGCGCAGGAGGCGTCTAAATTGGCCTGTGATTCGCAACCACTTGCCCAGATTCGTCCACATACTTCAGCCCATCCCCGAAGATTCAGTTCCATGTTTCGTTGGTGAATAGGCAACGTGAGAACCCCTCGTGGCCTTTCCCAGACCGCCCTCCTACGGATCTTGCCTGTGGACCGCACCGACCCTGGAGTCCAGGGAGGACACTGTGTGCATTCAGATCGAATATCCAGCTGCGCATGTCCCGCAGCCACAGTGGTCGTGGCGCCCGTATATCGTCGTGGGAGTCCCGTTCGTCATCGGCGCCACCCTGCTTCTGTGGGCCACCCTGGCCACTATGGTCGCTATCGTTGACAACGCTGCGCAGCAGCGCGGCGGACTACTGCTGGCAGCGGGCGCCAGCTTCGCCATGGCGGCGTTTGTACTGTGTAGTGTGTCACGTGGATCGCCTCGGTCTACTGCAACGGGGTTCGGGGAGGGGGTGCTCCCTGCTGGAGCCTTGTCTTAACGCCAGATTTGTCAGTTTCTTCGCCCTTTGTTGACATCTTCGTGACCTGCGACTGTACGTATTGTGCATGAATAAACATAACCTTCACTCTTTCATGTCTTGCCTACGCGGTGTTTTTCTTTGTAGCAGCACTTCGCGCGAGCTTTTTATGGGACACTCGCTACAGTAGTTGACTGCACAAGCTGCATTAATGTACTTTCTCTGAGTGCCGTTTCGTGCGTGCATCCGGTCTCCTCGTGCCCCATTTTCACAAAGCATGTCTTGTGAAAATGGCGTAAGCTGTCGCTGCGCCTGTTCCTCCACGGGGTATTGAGTTCGACCACGTGGTGTCCGCACGCACCGGCCTTCATTTCGTGATGTGGTTGTCCTTTGGTTGGCGATTGACCGCATTAGGTGCAGCTATGGCAGTGTGCTGCGTGGGAGGTGTATTCAGAGACGGTTTACGTGCACTTTCATTGTCAAGCTTTTGCGGTGGCCCGCACTGGTGGGAGAATTTGGTTGCGGAGCTGAAGGCTTTTATTCCAAACCTTACGTCGTGCACGCGCCTCTCGAGCAGCAGCTTCGCTCTGCTGCGTCGCGCCCCTTTTTTTTTTTTGGCGAGTGCAAAGCGGGGCAAGTGTATTGTACCTGCGAAGCTGGGGTTCGGCAGAGGTGCGCTTACTTTTAACACCTTATATGGCGCATGAATGTGCATGCCGCATATGCATACAAACGATAAATTTACACTCAACTTGAAGGATAGTTTGCATGGGCGGCCTTAATTTTTGGGTCCATAAGGGGGGGGGGGGAGGGTGTTTTCCTAATCCGCTTACCGCCCACTGGCTACTTTTTACGCGACAAGAAAATTCAAGGAAGTCTGGTGTCTAAGAAATAACCTAATTGGCGCTTCTGTAAAACTCTTTTGGAAATTTTAAAGCGTTGTACCCCAAATTTATGTGAAATCTTGAGTTTATTTGACTCTCTCCCTTTAAAAGTTGGCGTTACGTTTTAATAAATTATTTATCACTGCTCTAACCCATAAGGCAGCGAGTGAGGACTGGACCCCATTATTGTGTCTGTAACATGAATATGTGTAACGCAGACGACACGACCCAAACCGGTTGTTCAATGTTTCCTTTGCATTAATCACTGGCTCACTGGTTAGAGCGCTCGGCTACTGTTCCGAAGTACCTGTGTTCGAACCCGACCACGGCGGCCGCGTTTCGATAGAGGCAAAACGCAAAGGCAGCCTTGGGCTATGCGATGTGTGTGGACGTTAAAGATCCCTAGGTGGTCCAAGTTATTCCGGAGCCCTCCACTACAGCACCTCTTTCTTCCTTTCTTCTTTAGTCTCTTCTTTATCCCTTCCCTTACGGCGCGGTTCGCGTGTCCGTTGAGATGTGACAGATACTGCGCCATTTCCTTTCCACCGAAACCAAATAGCAGCATCGCACAGCACACGGGCACCTTTGCGTTTCGCCTCCATCGAAACTCGGCCGTGGGGGTCGGGTTTGGCACCGGGTACAGCTGATCGGTATCCGAGTGCCCTAACTACTGAGCCACCGCAGCATGTATGAAACAATGACCGCAAAATGGCCGCTGGGCCCGTAAAGAAAGCTGAGCGTTTTTACGGCCAGCGGGCCGGCGCGGGCGAGCGGATACGCCAGCGGAGAGGCGCGCGAGAAGAGTTTTAGCCGGACGGATCGCCCGTCTTCTCGAGCGGAGTAGAGTCGCTTGCTCTGCAGCTCCACATATCGGTCACAAATCAAGTTAGTGTGAAAAAAATCTCAATTAAGCCTGCTAATAATGCGCTGAAACTGTTTAGTAAAGGCAGATTCTGTGTTTCTAGGTAATTATTTGATAAGCGTTGCGTTTTAGATGTACAAAAGCGCAGTCTGTTGAAGAGAATATGTTCGCTAGTGCTAATCAAGTCAAGCCGAAACAAATCAAGTCCGCTGTTTTCGCGCTCATTCGCGAATTGGTGGCTGCTATTGGTGTTTGCATCATGCCGAAGACCATACTACAGGGCCCGCTGCTGCTGTCGCAACTCACCTGGACCGAGATTGGAGATGTGCTGTGCCTGGAGGTATTTGGCGAGACACGACGTGTGCCACCTTCAGTGCACGGACTTTTGAACATTGATGCTATGGACGATGGCGTCTTTAGGACGTATTTTCGTTTCGAGAAGGAGCTTAAAGGTAGACTTCAGCGAGCCTTGCGCATACATGATAAGGTCGTAACTGCGCAAAGGGTTGGGGTTCCCGGTGATGAAGCCCTCTGCATTACCCTACGACGGCTGGCGTATCCCAACCGGCTGTGTAATCTTGAAAATCTTTTCGGGCGGCACAGTTCAACGATATCATCACTGACGAAAGGAGTTCTTCACCACATCAACGAGCGGTTTTTTCACTTGCTTGACGATGCAGATAACCATTCTTGGCTCAATCCCGACACGCTGGAGAAATTCTCGCCGGTAAGTAGTCGCAATTACAGCAGAATCAATGTCAAGTTTGTCAAAATTTGCATGTTTACACTAAAAACTTCACTGAAAATTTTCAAGCCATTCACGCCAAAGGTGCCCCGCTGACAAACTGCTGGGGTTTCATTGACGGTACAGCAAGGGCAATATGCCGGCCATCAAGAAATCAGAAACTTTGCTTTAGTGGGCATAAGCGGTTTCATGCCTTGAAATACCAATCTATAATGTGCCCCAATGGAATCATTTGCCAGTTGGATGGATCATACCCGGGCAGCAAGCATGACGTTGGTGAGTAATAACGAAAAGTTGAAACCAAGGAAGAGTGTTAAGTGCAATAATGCGATGTTGCTCATTGTTTTCTCCTCCCTTACCAGCTGCTTGAAAACGGGTGCTGATCATTTATAATTCAGTTCTCTTTCAGGTAACTTCGGGATCAGCAGCGTACATTCGAAGCTAGAAAGGCTGGTTCAAGGGCGTAACTTCTGCATTTATGGTGACCCCGCCTACCCAATGCGACCTCTTTTGCTGAAGCCATATGGTGGTGTGTCCCTCACACCGGAACAGTGCGCGTTCAACAAAGCTATGAGCAGCGTAAGGCAAGCCGAGGAGGGGGATTCAGGAAAAATTCAGGACTGTTCGCCTTTGTTGACTTAAAGAAAAATCAAAAACTGTACCGCCAGAACGCGCCGCGTATTTATAAAGTTAGTGCGCCTTTTGCAAACTGTCATACATGTAATTGTATGGTGCCCAGGTATCGCATTACTTCGGCCTTGATCCACCAGATCTAGAAACTTACCTTACTCCTTTGTAGTATTGCCATTCACGCATCTTTATGAAATGTGTTTTATTCAAGCACAAGGTGTAGAGCACTTTACCAGGACAGTTTTCTGGGTATTCATGTCATGCGCGATTTGCGCTGAAGAAATAAAAGATTGCTTGAGTTTGTTCGTTGGACATCCTCTGTTCGTTCTCAAGCAGGCTCTCGTGTTCTCTGTTATAAAGTCTCACTTCAAGCTCATGCTTTCTCTCCTCCAAGTCCAACCTGCGCTCCTCTAGAGCGAGACGCCATGCTTCATTTTAAACTTTTTGTTTTTCAATTTCTTGCACTTTTATGCGCAGCTCATAGTCGTTGCTTTCTCGCATAGTGATCAGCTGAAGCCAGATGCTCTGTAACCCCCGGGTTCCTGCTAAAACAGACAAGCAGTTTTTATCAACCTTAAATTAAGTTGAGCGTCTCCCCAGGAGCAAAACAGTTACAAATATATGTTTCTACCAGATGTAGTCACTTGACATGTGACATTCGCGGGTAACCGGGACTTTGTATACAGAGAGACCGCCTGGAACCCAAAATTATGTACAGAACATCGGACTGTCTTGTTCCCCAGAGAAGTCCGAACTGCTCCTCATCCGGCCTAAGAACCACCGCTCCCACCGCTCCCCCATTGCCATCGAACCGAATGCGGACCCTGTACCGGAGGTTGACACCTTCCGCGTATTAAGCCTGCATATCCAGAACGATGGCAAAAACACCACCACCCTCAAGAAACTCAAGCAGGTTGCAGGCGCGATATCGCATCTCATCCGCAGAGTTTCGGGCCATCATAGAGGCATGAAGGAGCGCGACCTTTGTCGCCTCATTCATGCCTTTGTCCTCAGCCGTGTGCTCTACACTACCCCATACCTAGAACTATCCAAACACGACATAAATGCTTTGGATGCCTTGATCCGCAAGGCATTCAAAGTCGCACTTCATCTTCCCCTCAACACCCCCACAGACAGATTACTAGGCCTGGGCCTCCACAACACGATCGGGGAACTCGTGGAGACCCATCGACAGGCCCAATACATAAGGCTTACACAAACCTCCACAGGCCGGTATATCCTGGACTCCCTCGGAATCAGAATACCGGCCAACGACCCAACCCTCCTCCCCATTCCTCGATCCTTCACCGAGAGCTGGTCATCAAGCCACTGCCAAAAAATATGCACCCTTCCCACCATGAGCAACGCCGCAGAGCCCGTGAGAAGGCACTCCACCGAGTATGGACCTCCTGCATGTTTGTAAACAAACGAGGTGGCGCTGCAGTCGCTAGCGAGCTCGTGGCCGGCAAAAGGTCGGGGAGTGGCGTCGCGGATAGGTGTTGTGCGCGGGTTTTCAAGGCTTGTAGGCGCGTTTCCAGTTTCTGCGAATCACAACAATGGTCGAAGCTTCCAACTTAGTAATTTGTTGAAGTACACGAGCTCGCGTTGTCCACGTGCGGCCTATAAAGAGAAATAGTTTCCCACTGTGTATTGTATATATGGTTAGTAGTAAACATGTAGAAAGCGTTCCTGCCGTTTATTTACGCGCTAGGCATTGAATAAAACAAGTTTTGACACTCTGCACTAGCCGGAATGATTTTACTTCGGGACAGTAGTGAGGGGAAGTGCTGGCGTTGTTTCGCCGGAGCAGACATGCGCTCATCGTCTGCTGACATACGTACTTGTCGCGCTGCGCGAAAAGTGGGGACAGAGTCGTGTCCCCGATCTCCTGTCTCGCTTAGCGCTGTTTTTAGCCGCATGACCACGCACCAGCCAGGCCGACTTGTCCTCTTGTTAAGCTGGTCGATTTGGTGAAAATTTTTGATTTCTAGAATTATTTCCTTTCCTAGCCCTGAAGTCTAGTTTCGTGACGAAAAATTATAGCAAAATTTATAAATTACGCTTTTTAGAAGTGTGGTCGTCAAAAATTGTGAGGTAATTTCTTTGATTTCAGTGCCGCATTTCTTTGACCAAAGCGAAAGCGAAGATGCCATAAACGAGGGAATAAACTTTAAGGTTCGTTTTCTGACCTCTCACATTTTCTGCGACTGGATCACTCACCTTCGTAATTCGCATGAAAATCAAATGATTCCATTTGTCGCAAACTATTCCTGAGACGTTGAGGAGCGTAATAAATCTCTCGATTTTTTCCCTACACGTGCAGTATTGTGTTAGTTATTTTTTGTAAGAAACGTTTTCATGTAACTATCCATGCATAAGTACTGTTCATATAGAAAAACAACTAATCGCGTCATCATACAGAACAGGGTTTTATGCACATGCTGGCATAAAAAAAAAACTGCGCACTATCTACTCAATTATTTGAGACCTAGCTTGGGGGGACTTGACGACGGTGTTAATTATAATTACCCAGAACTGCGCCAGGTATAGCTATAAACAAAAGGAATGACTGAAACTAGCGTAGGAATTTCATATTTGCACCAAGTTTAGTTACATATCGCATGCATGAATAACGAAAACACTTTTCATGCCGCGTCCCCTCTCAATCTCGCCACGTGTCTGTTAGTAGCACGCCTGCGGCTGCTTCTTTCCAAACAAGCTTCGCGATCATGTATTACCTCATGAAACATGACACATGCATGATGCAATGAAAAAGCATATGGCGTTTAGCACACTTAAGGTACGCTATTCTAAGCACACCAACGCGACCGCGCAAGATTGACACAACTTACCAGACTTCTTTCTACTCGAATGAAATAATTACGTCGTCATATCACGAAACAGTTTCAAGTAACTATTAAATGTCACAAAACGCGCCATTTAAACATGGTGTGCTATGACAAAAAAACGCATTCCTTGGGGGCGAGTGAACCTGTCGGCGCCCCGTACACTCCGGCTCAAGGTGATAAGTACGTGTGCAGCTACATATGTCTTTTTTTTTTCCTTGAGCAATTATCAGCCTACTATCCTGAAGTTCAGGTGAATGAACGCAGTAACTTGCATGCATTAAGTGCATTGAGTGGCAGTGCCTATCGACTCCCAGACTTCGCGCTTTACTACCGTGGCCCAATGCCTGTTAGCCAGTTTCCGAATGCGGCATTTATGCGCGAGAAACCTATCGAGGCTAATTTAATATTTTTTTATGCTACTACGCGGATCCAGCAGTGACGCAGCTGGTCAATATATGCTGCTTCTGCAGTGCACAGGCTTGAAGCAGCCGCCGGTAACTGCGGCAGCTGCGGTAGGCACGGGCAAGCGGAACCTGTTTTGCCTACCATGCGAAAGTCGCTGCTAACATCAGCGCCACCGCATTTTCGTGACGTCGCGGGGTGAAGGAGGTCCATACGGCTCCGAGGCGGACGCCGTATGGGTGGACGCCGCCTGCACGGGTGACGAAGCAACCGCAGCCGTTGTGGACTCCTCTTCATCCCCCCTCCTCACACTACCTCTCCCCCGAGACACCGCCCCAGATGCAGAGGAAGCCGCCATCACAATAGCCAACACCCGCACGGAAGCCCGGTACATTTTAACAGACTCAAAAACTGCAATTCTAAATTTTGCGCGAGGCTGAGTCCACGTCCCTGCTTTTCGCATACTGGACTCGCCCGATGCACCCCCACCCCGCCATGTAGAGCTTATATGGGTGCCTGCGCACTCCGGGAATCCAGGAAACGAGGCCGCCAACCTTTTAGCCCACGGTTCTTTAAACCGGGCTCAGGTGGCCTCGGATCGGGGATTCGCGAGGGAGCGAATGCACTCGTTCAGCGAGATGACGCAGGCCTGCAGAGCCTCGCGCCAGCTCTACCCCCCGCCCCACGCCTCCCTAGATAACAAACACGCAACACTCTGGCGCAAACTACAGACACACACACTCTCCTCACCCCTGACCCTAGCCCACTATCATCCCTCTTTCCCCACTCCTGCCTGCACCTTGTGCCCAGAACCCTTCGCCTCCTCCCTCCACATCCTCTCCCTCGGCCCGGCGGACCCTTCCCCGCGCGGCCTAGATGACCTCAAGACCTGGGAGGACTGGGAGACCCTGCTGCACTCAGAGGACCCGACCGTGCAGACCATCGCCACAGGCCGGGCTGCCAGTGTTATGGACCTTAGGGACATAAACACTTGAGTGAAGTGGGGTCGTGCGGGGACCCAGGGGCATGCCCCGATTTCCTCAGGACAATAAAGTTTTTCTCTCTCTCTCTGTATACAGAGCGGGTACCACGATACATGTTGTATAAAAAATAAAAAGGACTGTTGCGAGGACAGTAAACAGTTTATGACCCCCGTGTTCCTGCTTGTTGTGTGCCATTTTTGTTATGTCTAACAGAGTTCCTCTTGCAGTGTAGCCTGTGTACTAATTGGCAGAATATTAATGAAGACATCATTTCTTTCGGTAAGGCTTTGGGTTCCTATACACACCAGATTGCAAAGTACAGGCGGAAAGAGAAGTTTCTTGACCGTGTGAAAGACAATGTCATGTCATGACCACAATGGGGCAGGAAAAAGACAAACGCGCGTTCGGCGATCGGCGGTATATTAGAGTAATGTGACTTCTAAGAAGGTACAGTGAATATGTTCAATCTGAGCGGCACGAAGATTTTTGTGGCGATGGCGCACTGAATGCAAAACTTACGGGTGGTGTTTAATTATGATTCCATATATCCTACGATACCATTGTAAGACATGCTAGGTCATAGCTTCCCTGCAATACATAATTAGCCTTGATAGTCATTTTAGTAGCCTATTTAGCCAATATAATTAATTATATACTTACTAATTATATAATAATTATATGTTATATTACAAATTAATGAAGCGCTGCATAGGAGTCATCATACAACTCCTGGTACAGTGGTGCATTGCGACCAATCAGTAATACTGCTGTCACCTGCCAAGGTGATGTACACTTGTCAAGTTCTGGTACAACCGCACATCAAACTATCATACAACGGCGTTTAAACTCAGCGAATCCTTAATGTTTGCACAGTTTAAATATTCCTTCAAATACTACCTCTAGTGGCAAAGGGAAGAAATTGTCGCCTAGCTGCAGGCTGGCGCTCTCTTCCTTGGTCCACTCCATTTGTGGGCTGGGGCTGCGTTCGCCCGCCGGGGATGTGTTGCTTCTCTGGACTAACATTTGCAGAGTGCTGGTTATGCAATTGTCCCTGCACATGTTGCTCGTAATGGTCGCCACCACCAGCAACAGCTGCAGCAGCCGAGGTCTCTGGAGGATCCGGCTCGTACATATTGAGGAGCAGCTGAGCAACCGGGGATTGTGGTTCTAATGTGTAAAGAAAGATAGACACAAAAATGTAACAGCCTTCCTAGGAGCCACTTTTCATTCACACAGATAAGCAATGTACATCGACTGTTAATTCTTGCAAACCTCAACATTTGCATAATTAAGTGAGCCCACATTAAAATCAGCGTTATTATGGTTGGCAATCGTTGCCCTTCTCTTTGCGAACTCCTGACGTTGTGGTTCACCTTCAGTTATTAAGCATGCTAAGTTCCCTTCACAGGAACCCACGGAACTAAATTACTTATCGGGCTTAAGTCCTTAGGAGTCACCATACAGCTCCTGCGGTAACCGAAACCCGAACCGATGCTCAACGCCTTTTATTAATGGCGGTGGGCTTGCCGTTGAAACAGCTCAGACGAGAGTTGCTTTGTTCTAATGTAAGCGAAGGCACTTTACACACGACAGTACGGCAGCCCGCATTCGTGTTTCATGCTTTATAACACGTGAGTACGACTTTTCATTCCTGCTGCTGCATAATCGAGAAATGTACTTTTTTTATCATTCACCCGAGGCCGGCCGCGCGGCACTGACGCTAATCGACTCGGTTTAGAAGGACTGCATAAGCTTTCTCTCATTTCGCGTCAGTTGCATTCTGATGTTAGCACTGTTTTATTTACGAGCCATTCTAGACAGCAAGCCAACTGAAAAATTCAACGCAGTTTGATTTGCCAATTTTTGCGCAAGTTATGTTAGGAGGCTCACAGCCAAAGCAATAAAACAGTAAGGACGTTCACAGTAATGATGAGTGAAGTGAGCTCTAAAGACTTTCAATATGAAAAGCTCAGGCACTCGACTGCTCTGACTCATCGAACTTGTTTATAGTGCATAAAATAGCCGCAAGAATTACCACTCATAATCGCTTTTATATATCAGCAAAGAAAATGAAAACCTAGAACATGCAAGGTTAGACACAAACATGGTCTACACGTTGATTCAGTTTTGCAACTTCGGTTGGCAGCCGCTAGGATTACAGCTGCAGCCAGTCGCTTCCTGCACCAAAGTCGCACCTTCCCGTGGACCCGTAAGGGACTCGGAAGCTGAACACTCAGGTTTTGCGGGCCGTTTTCTGTTCATAATTCCCACTTCTTGTGTTATCCTCGGCTCATAATTGATTGTCCAAACGTAGTCGGAGAGGGCTTGAAGTATTTGCTCTTTCTCCGCGTATTGATCTTTAGTACCGGACCTGAATAATGTGAAAAGAGCATGCACGTCAATTAAAGACTGTCTATCAGTGTTCCCGGCGTTTTAGTTGTGCAGAAATAAAACTCACCTTTTAAGGTTCTTGGCGTCCTGCTGTCGCCAGTATCCGATTAGTAAATCCATGCGGTCTTTTGCTCCACGCTGCGTAAGTTCGCGGCCCATCGCGTTGTTCACGATGCGCACAACTTCGACCGACTTATGGTCATCTCCAAACGACCTGGTAGCTGTCACCTGTCACAAAAGACACAAGTCTTTCTCAGCTGTGAAACATCTTCGGGCTTTCTTAGCTTGTAAACGGGCCTTAGCTATGGTCGCCATCGACAACGCAGCAGCGCCGGTGCTTGTGTTGGCGACTGCCATCTTGAATACCCATACACGCCCGCGCGCTCTTACGCACGCTCGCGCGCTGCCCATCGCTCCGCTGGAGAGGGCTTCCCAGCGGGCGTAAGCTTCGCTCCGTAAAAACGCTGGCCGGCCCAGCGATGTGCGCGTGCGCAGTGGCGTCTGCGCTGGTCCGCTCCGCTGGCCGTAAAAACGCTCAGCTAAAACTCTAGTGTGCCTGAAATACCTGCGAGGTGTTTCAAGCGTCTGATGAAGCGTTGCCAAGTGTAATGGAGCTTTCGCTGCGTCTAACTAGGTTTTTTCGCTCACGGTCAGCGACGCAAACAACGGACGCCGATGACGACGCCGGCTTTTTTTGCAGCACGGGCTCCTTAAGAGGGCTCACCAGCTACGAGGCAACTCAGATTTGAACTTTTTCTGTCGATAGATGGCAGCACTTAGTACCACAAAAAGGAGGGAACTTCTATTACCACTCTAGGTATGTAAATTCTACCGCGACATCTCCTCGACCACGATACGAAAGTATTAGTCCTTTCGCGAACAAAAAGTAGGGCCGAGAACTTTATGTGCTTCCGTCTGCCAAAACAGGCAGACGGAAGCACAACAGAATAACGCGTCTCAAGGGGGGGTGGTCACAGAATGGACCTTTTTCTAGTAACCCACCACTCGGCTGCCACAAGGAAAAGTACGTTTTCCGGTTTGGATCCACCTAAGCTCCTTCGCATCTTTTCTGCGAAAATACATTTACAATGATAGGGTGGGGTATAGAGCCTGTAGTTAGAGGCAGTGTAGGTTTAGCCTAGCCAGAACAGATGAGTGTGACTAAACTTTTGACATACCTTGGGCTACCTTGGGATACCTTGCCGGCTATTTCGTGTTCCGCGTATTCCTCCGTCGCCACACGCAATACGAGCCTGATGACCGTGTACGAGTGTGGACGCCTATACAACGACGCGGCCTCTGTGAAAAGCTTTTTGCGCTCTCATTGTTTACACTGCCAGTGTTTATTTTGCATTGTCTTTACTGCTGTTGACCTTACTTTTTGTTTAAGCATCCGGCCGATGCTTCTTTGACAAAAGGAGTGCCGCGAAACTATTGTACTACTTGTTTGTTCGAGTTCAAAACCGTTGCCGAGCGGGAATATCACTTTGTTATGCGAGATGCGATCAGCGTTATCTGGAAGGATTGCAGCCAGGCGCAACTATTTCGACATTATTCTGGGTTGTTGTAGTTGTTTTTAGCGCCTTACCTTGAAGGTTCCTCTTCGATGACCACCGAGCACGTTTGTTGCTATCGGCGTCGCCGAATTCTTCAGTTTATTTATGGGGGATAGTCACTTCAGTAACTAAATTATCGCTTAAATACTTCGTTTCATGTCTCCTTCACTGCGTGTAATTTCACCACGAAACAAATCAGATTTGCGTAAAAGGGTGAGATGTGTGGTTTGCAAAATCACTGAGATCGCCCTGCTGCTTTTCGTGGTTACTTTGAATGCGAATTTCGTCATTGTACAAGCGATTACCAACTGTTCTGGACAAAGATGCTAGTAGTGGTTTATTGTTCAAAATAATAAAAATTGCAATTTAATAGAAGATAGCCACTGCATGGCAGCCACGCCAACCGCGTGTGCTCTTTCTGAACACAAAAACGGCAGCGCACCGGAATTGTCATGACGTCAGGGGTTTGAAAGCGAAAATTCCACACCTACTATGGTTTCCGAAAAAGTCTCATTATGAGCTCTATTTTTTAGGTTCTTTTATATATTTTAAATATTATATTTTTTATGCATTATATATTTTACATAGCAATTTATATAGCGCCCCTTCAGAGCGTTTTTCTGATTGAAATGTGCGACTTTTGGAAGCGTAGTGCAGGAGGTGCGACTAGGTGTGGCGAATACCGAGGCGTATCTAATTGGGTGAATAAAGACAGTCGGGGAACGCTTGACTCATGCGAAACCGGTTCAGAAACAAAACTGGATGATTTTGCTCGCCAGGCCATGAACGTTTGACATCACGTTATTTACATCACAGAGATGTCTGTTCTGGAGAAGGGGGCTCGGAAATCCGCGCGCTCCTTTCTGCAGATAAAGTGCACCCATGCTTACCCGCGTACAGTGGACAGCGCCTGCATTGATTACGCGAGCATTCTGGCAGAGATATGCCTGGTCGCGAGGAGAATTGGGGAAAAAAAGCGACGCTCGACCAATGATTAGTTAGAGAACCGATGCTTCGATGCCGATCCAACACATTCTGGTTTCACTAGCTTGGAGCCAAAGCCGAACGTTGGCTTCCACCAGTTCTCATGACGTCGCAGTTGCAGTGCAGCAGGGGCTGAGCAGGAAAAGGAAGGAGACGGTCCTTTCTTCCCTTGATGTGGGCTGTTGCACTGCCACAGATAGTTGTCCGCGAGTATAGCGTGAAATCGCAGGTGATTGGCAAGTGCCTCAGTGAAAGGAGGTCAATCGCTACGTCATGACTATCAGTCTACGCCATTAGCCCTGTTTACATGAACCCGATAGTGTCGGGTCGACCCGGGGTCGGGTTGAGCATGGTTAATCCAACTCAACCACTGCGTGTTTACATGAACTCGATTTTAGCGATTCTAGACCGGTTCAACTATAGCGACAGCAAGCGTCGAGCAAGCAGTAGCAGCCTCCAAGACTAAGGCACGCCATCGCTGTATCGGAGGTGCGACGGCGCACGTGGAAAGCAAGTTCGCATTTATTCGCTTCCCTCTCAATAACCCTACATTTCGACCGAACAGCGTTTACAAGCACATCGTTTCAGGGCCGAGTTGAGTCACCTACCCCTTGAGGCTGAATTGACTGGACCCGACCAACACCCTCTAGAGAATTTGAGAAGGCCTGAGTGCTCCTCCCGTGACGTCACGAAAAGAGGCCGAGTCGCCGCCACTTATGATGGTGTTTAAGGAAGCACGACTGGAGTCAACTAGCAGCAATAAGCTTCCATTTATCAATACACGTTTTTTCTTTAGTTAAAGTGCTGGAATGAAGAGCAGCCACTTTACGCGGAAATTGTTAAGAGGCACTAGCCGGAAACACCCGCGAAAAGA
The DNA here is from genome assembly GCF_052857255.1 of Amblyomma americanum. NCBI lineage: Eukaryota > Metazoa > Arthropoda > Arachnida > Ixodida > Ixodidae > Amblyomma > Amblyomma americanum. Next base: position 87,648,131 of record NC_135498.1, on the reverse strand, counting down.
TTGTTTAAGGACTGATGTCAGTAACTGTATTGCATTTCGCTTTCTCATCTTTCTCAGTAAAAGTTGTTTTATGCGTTACATGAAATAAACTTACCATTGTTTTAAAACTTTTTACTTTTCCACCTAGTTTTACGGAGCGCAGCGATAATGAAAAATTAAACACTCTCAAATAGCTTCACAACTGCGTATATATATATTTTTGGCGACACATGTATTTGTTCGAAGATTATATTTTAAATGAATACGATCGCTTTCGATACAGATGCATATATTGCCACAGTTTACGTATTTACAACATAGAAAGTGTTTAGAAGTTGACATATAAAACACTCATGTTGGTCTTTACAAAGGAACCGCTGCCTTATTCCGCAGAGTTTCAGCTTTTCTCTTTTTTGCCTAGGCGTTGGCATCCAATATATTGTCATTCATCTTGCAACAGTAGTTCTTCAGCAAAATGTTGGTGCTACACAATAACCGGTGTTTAAACACAAGTTCACACTTGTGGCCATCCTCGCAGGTGTCAAACTCGGAGGAATCATCACCGGCGAGCAGTTCAAGCGTGAGGTCCGTGACTGAATGACGCTGGTTCGGCAGATTGACGAAGTCCTTATTTGTAGATAGTTGCTTAATAACTACGTAGTTGTGTTCGACAGCGTTGACGGCAAATGTTGCAGGGTAAATAAGCCCGCCCCTGTCAAGTTGCTTCACAAGGTCGTATAGTCCATCCGTGTCGGATACGGATACCATCCTTTTTTCGGGGAGCGCATCCCTGCATTTTGTGCAGTTCAGCTTTTTAAGTGTTGCGTACACAGCATAGCCTGCAACATAGACCAGCACCGGGACGATGTTTTTTAGTTCCGACAGTGCATCTTCGGTCACCACTACATTTAGCTAGGGCGTGGACAGTCTGGTCGCAAGTGAAGCTCATCCCATTGCTCATCCTTACTGATGGCTGGCAAAGTGCTTTGCAGCCTTAGCTTCTTTTCGCATTCATACACTTGCCTCATTGACACATGATACTGGGATCCAGATAGCATCCTGTACTTTCCGAAGCGTCCCTCTAGACTGTCGGCTTGGATTTTGCCTAGCAGGACATTTGACAGCTTGAGCTCTTCGAAGCAGTACTAGGTAAACTCCACAAAATCATATGTTGTGTGGTCGAAAGCGGCATGGGTCTCTCTTGTTAGCGTGCCACTGTCCAAATTGTCGCCTTTCCACTCCTCCAACCAAGCCTAAAGATTGCGCAGGAAATCAATCTTGATGTCATTTTCCGAAGGAAACACTTGTTCTTGGAACTTGTCTCGAAGCCTTTTTCTCTTCCAAGGTGTCTTTACGTTCACAATCTTCCACGATTTCACCACCAACTCAATGAAAGTGGCAGTCTCTTCGAAAAATAATAGGTTGTGAGGTTGTGTTTCATGCCAAGGGCTCGCAGGGTCTGAGGAAGGTATTCATTGAAGATTTGCAAAGCCAACTTGACATTTTGAAGTTCGATGTTCGATGGTCACAGAGCTTTTCTTGACAGTCTGTAGCCATAGCTTAACAGCTTCTCGCACTCCAAGTTGTAGAGATTCCTGGTGGTAGCAAATGATGCAGAGAGCATTCGCTGTCCTTCAGTGAGGTTTTTTTTGAACTCGGGAAAGTAGAAGCAATGTTGGTCGGTTTTTGATTAAGGAAATATTTGCGTATAAAATTTAGTATGTGTACCGGGTCTTACAAAAAAGAGAGGTCTTGCTGGGTCCGATGGATGCGAATAAACAATTTGTTTAGAAGGAGGTGATGAGAAGACATAGCTTTTGTGTTGATGGCACTGTTGTCATTTACGACACACACTACCCTGTAGCCAATTTTTTCTAGTACACCTACATATAGCTTTTCTCAGCAACTATTGCAGATACTCTGATTCTGCTTTTTGGACAGGGACGATGTGAGCGACTTCCTTAAATTGGCACAAGAGGCTCTGCACCATAAAGACAAGTGCGCTGGTTGCTGCACCTGAGCTGTTCAGAGCAGCACCTGTAATATTGCCTCCTTTAATTGTATTCGAAATAAGGCTTGATGTGAATTTCATCCACCATCAGTGTCACAAAACGTTGGTCATAATTCAAGTCGGTGATTCTTTCGGCCATGTACCGGAAAAACAATTCACTCTGATGTTCGATTTGAGGATTCATGCCGTACGATGAGCATATTGAGTGAATGATCACTGGGCGCGGCAGAGTCACGATTCTAGATCCGCGGATATATTTGCATGCGTGAGGCGATACAGTGAAGAGTAGACAGCAAAATATCAAGAAGTCGGCTGAGTAGCGTCTCCGAACTTTCTTCATTGAGAGAAGCTTCAACTGCTCGCTAAGAAATTGTATGGCATTGGTGATTTCATCTGTGGGCGAAAAAGATAATTTTTACAGCAGGAGAAGAATCTGTTTGCAGATGTCTTCGTTGACGGATTCAGGAGTTTGACTGAGGTCGCCACTGCTTTTTTTCAATGATCTCAAGAAGCTCGAACATTGCTTTCTTGCTGTTTACTACTGTTGGGATTGAGAAATTGGTGCCTAGCTTCGTTATCGGCATCTTTACAAAGTGAACTGTCACGCTAAGGTCAGCTTTTACTGCAACTGAATATTTCATGCATGGAGCTCCGTCTTCATTGATGTGCACTAAAATAAGGCGTTCACTTCCTTCAATAGCATGCCAGAATGCCGACGTTTTGCTTGCTAGATATTCGGTCAAGACTTTTAGGTATAGAACCCTATCTGCTTCCTGCTCTTTGCGGAATACTTCAGTTGACTCTTCAAGCGCTTTCCTTAAAGCAGCAGCCTCAAGACGCATGCGCTTCGAGTCGGGGCCATCCCTTGAGTTGCTTGGCTTCGACGAGCATCCCGGAAACTTAGATGGGATTGCGCCTGGGCGAATGCACAAATGCGAAAGTGGTGGAGTGGTGGTGTGCCCTGTAACCTCGTCGATGTGGGAGGCCTCTCGCACGATGTCGGTCTCAGTGAAGTGAAGCTCGCAAACCTAGAGGGAAATTAAGTTTTTGTTTAAATAGCAGCTGTAACTTCGCAACAGAGTTTTCTTGAAAGTCTGCATTTGCTACCTGCAGTGTTAACCAGCTGCCTAGTTTAAATACACTTTGTTCATAATGGATGCGCATAGCTTGATCGCATTTTTCAAACGTAGCTATTATTTGAAGAAGCTTCGAACATCTTGCCCTGGAGTGCGGTGATACAACGAAGTTCGCTCGTGGTGTCGCACTAATCCAGGCGTTCTGTTCTTCTTCATCCCGGGGAAACTTGAACTTTTTGGGACCCAATTCGTAATTAGTCCGGCAATTGGGAACGCAGCACCTGTTATGCATATCCTGGCAGAAGCGTAATCCACATTCCACTCTAGCGATGGCACTAGAACATCCTCTCGACGGACATAACCACACGCGCAGCACAAGGTGTAGGATCTGCAGGCACAGTCAACGTCTATAAAAAAAGTGCGTTTGGAAGCACGTCGCGACATGCCCCGACTTTCCACCAGGCAATGAAGGAAGTGTCACATGTTTCCAGAACCGGTCGCTTTGTAGTCGCTGTAGTCCCCCACTCTGACTTCTCGGTATACAGGTGGGGTTAACCATTGTGTACATTACAGGCCTTATTCTCAACACCCGTGCGCCGCTCGTAGCTTGGAAACGTGCTGCACGGAACTTCTATGTCGGCCTCTTTCGCGTGACGTAGCTTAGGGGGGGAATGAACAGCCATCAGGCGTTAAGTTCTTTAGAGGGTGTTGACCCGACCCGTCGACTCCCGGCTCGGCGTGCGTACCAGTACCGGTTTTCAAGCAACCAGACGTGTGGGTTCATGTAAGCGCCGCTATCGGCTCGAGGCCCTCCTATGAGGAATATTTGCAGCTTCATTTTTTACTTGTATTGACACCTGGGTCACAGCGCCCTTGCGCTGGGCAAGGAACAATGCTGTTCTCCCACACTGTCCTGAATAGGGAGCCCCGTTCCTGTGTTTTGGCACTAACAATGCCTTATTGTGTGGCTGCCCGGAGGGGAAGGGGGGGGGGGGGCACTTTTGTGTGTGGCCTTGCATTCTACTGCCTTTCCGCACCAAGAGCTCGAGCAAAAAAGAAACTCAGAAATCCGTTCCGAATACAGCCAAAGCAAGAAAAAAGGAATGAGCTCAGGTCCGTCCAAGTTCTGAGTAAAAACCTGAGCGCACGAACACCGACAACAAAGAGGCTGGTGGTAGAGCGTAGTAGCGACAATATATTTTGACGCCAGATGGAGCCACGTCGGGCTACTTAAATTTGGCGCGAATTTAATCCCCGCAGAAAGTATATACACAAATTTTAGAGCCGGTAAAATTCAAATATTAGGCTCGATATGAATGAAACTTGCGGCTTGACAATCAAGAAAGAAAAAGGAAGGAAATGTTGTGGACGGAATTCTGATATCTGGCTTAGTTTTTTCACGAGATGACATGAAAAACCGACACATCTAAAAGTGCAACTTTTCTGGATCTCTGATTTCTAAAAACATGAAACATAAAAAATGATATCTGTCTGCAACATTTTTTCCATTCATTAAAGAAAACGCTGCCACAGACCCCATGAAAATAAAGCCATTTTTAGACAAGCTACAGCTTCTGAAAGTTCCATGTATTTCCTATGGACACTGTCACTAGTGAACCCGGGCGTTATGAAGATTGAAACTTTGATTTTGTTCTCTAAATACTATAGCTTTCAGTTTGAAGCATGGCGTGTATCCGCGCGCTCAGGCGTCCATGGTCTTATGGCAGAGCCCAGCTGGCGCCGGTATTTCAAAAGTTGTGTGCGTGTCTGTGTGTCCGTGTGTGTGTGTGTCCGTGCGTGTGTGTGCCCGTGCGTGTGTGTGTCCGTGAGTGTGTGCGTGTGTGCGTGCGTGCGTGCACGTGTGTTTACGGGCAAGCGTCTCGCCGCCGTCCAGTCCGTGGTCTGCATTCTGGACTGGTCTGCATTCTTGGAATTCCTTCTGAGCTGTCACCCGGAGCTGTCACCTTTCGTCGGTCTCCACACTTACATAGGTTATGTTATACCTAATAAATCGTGCGATATAGTGCTGACGACAAGGTTAACTATTAGTCGGCCAAGGGTTAGTGAGGCTCCATCATCTTCCGTACCATGGCGACGTCTACGCGTCTACCGTCCAGTTCGAAGAGTTTACACCTGCACAGCTTGCGGCCTGGCCCACCTATCTGCAGTGACTCAAATTCGCCTTCAAAGTGAACAGTGTCACAACGGCGGTAGAGAAAAGAGCTTTAAATGCGTGCTGATTGAAAAATGCACACCATCCCCTCACATTCAGGCGTACATGCTTCGATTGCCTGATCATAGTAAGCACCACTGCTTCTCATGTACTGCGTTTTCATGGGCAGTGGCGCGCGCGGTATCAAGTGACCATATAGGGAATTGGAGCGGCGGCAAAAGGAGCGACTTTCGCCAGCTCTTTTCCCCGCCTTCTCCTGTTGCCTCCCATTCCCGTCCAGAGCCGACACATTTTGCTAGTCTTCCGTAACATATAAGCGCAGTTATTTGCCTAATAGAGCAGACGCAATGCAGCCCTTCTCCTAAATACAGGCGAACCAATTTATGACTGACCATGGGAGCATCTAGTGCAGTCGCTTGCTGAATGTGGCGTGTTGTTCTAGTGGATGAGCTGATATGCTGACATTAAAACTTTCTCGATGCGCCAGGTCTAGTCGTCCCGCCAATAAAAATGAAAACTATAATGCGTTGAACATGGTGAGTCGAATGGGTATATATTCTAAATGTGCATTTGTTTTTGTGCTCCGATTAACCCATTAAAAAAAACACTAACATTATAAACCAAACTTATTTTCAGCTTAATCTACGCACAGGTGCAAACCAATTGAATTTCGATAAATAACCTCTACCCAATATAGTTCTTTACAAGAAGAGGTTACTTGCGGAAAAAATAACAGAAATGCTTTCCAAAATTAAATATTTTCATATTAGTATAAAACTTTTTTTTCGATGAATATTTTGCGACGCTAGTAACTCGCCGCCACATCACTCCGCTATACTGGGCGACAGATTTTCTTGGCACTGAATGGAAGGCTACAGCAGCTTGATGAACTGTGTCATTTTTCCCAAATTCTTCGGCTTCACGACTTTGGGCCACAAAGCAGCTTCACTTTGTGGTTGGTGCAACTGGCGCCATCTCTGAAGGTTTCTTTTAACAAGACGTGCGTAAGAAATTAGTTGAAATCGAGAAAACTACTTTTTGCTTCATTTCTTCAAAGTTGACGCTTGTAAATTAAATATGGACTACTAAACAAATATTGACACACTATGTTGAGAGAAAACTAATAGCTGTATGTCGCTATTATATTCCGCTGCGTAGAAAGATAGGTCGTATGTCGGCTGCGTAGGTTTTTCTCTATTGCCCGGAAAATTTGTCGAGTCGTCTAGAAGGCGCTCTTGAGGGATCGTCAAAAAGTACTGTAGAAGTGCCTTGCCCGAAAAAAAAGAAGACTTTTTATTCGTGCCCAGGAAACATTCTTTTTATGCGACAAACAACTGCCCTTTACTAATAATTGAGTAGCACCTGCTGATAAGGAATGAATTCCCAGCTGTACCTTTCTAGATTTTGCTAAACTGATTGCAACCCTACTGCATTTTATACAAAACGAATGGGGCGCATGTGATGAAAGAAATATATTCTAATATCTCGGACCAAGTTCAGTGTTTTAAATTATTTTCTGCTCGCATTGTGCCTCTGCTGATGACCTGAACCTTCCGTCGGCCGCAGTGACCTCTGGGCGGCCCTAGAAGCTCGGCTTCAGCAGAACTTCTGTTTATCTTTATATGATTGATTCAGTTCCAAAAAATTGTCTACTCGGTTAAGATTTTTTCGAGATGGTGTCCTAGATCGAATGATTACTAGCACATTTAATGTGCTTACTGAGTGTCCCCAATAGTATTTATTGTGCGATGTTGTCCTTGCAATAAAATATATTTTTTTTATGGGGAACAGATTCCAGCTTTTTGAGTGGCTTTGCAGTAAATAAAGCAGCTGTAACTTTTCGCCGGTGTGTGTATTCGTTCTTGAGCGTGACTGTCGCCATGTACGCTATGTTTTTCATTATCACGAGAAAATGACATGGATGCTATCTGTTCCTGGCTGGAGAAGATAGCATAAGGAAGAGGTACTAAATGCAAAGTAATCGCGCTTCCCTCATTAGTGCCGAAGTAAGACAAAGGCAGGTATCGTGATACGTAAATGAGGCAACGACTACTAGATGACGCAGTGATGTTGCCGAGGGCAGACAAATGCAGCTGCCAACTTCAAAGCTTCAGTGAAATTATGATGCTAGCTGGAACAGAGTGGTTGCCACTGGCGCAAGAAAGCCTGAACTGAACATGTTTAGAAGATTCCTTTGACTCGCACTGATTGCGATCAGCGAAGATGGCAGCAATGATGGTATCTAAGACTGCAACTGAAGTTGAATTGATGGTCCAAGTCGCAGCCCTATCCCTCATGAGCATTTAATGGTTGCTCCTACTGTCAATACATTTTGGGCGTAACTCTGTTGTACAATTTATTGTTTTGTTAATGAGCCCTGTGGGAATGCCCTCGTCAGCAGGGCCTTTTTCCCACACCCTGAAAACGTACAGCGCATTCTGCCAAGCCCTACGGTTTCTCCTCTCCTCCCTCGCCGCCGTTGTCCCTCCAGTAGATGCGTTAGCGCAGTATATTTGGGACAGAAATCCGCTGTCACTCATTTCGGCCTCTTGCCTCAGCCTGGACAGTATTTGAGTGACGAGCGTGCATTAGTGTTCCGCTAAACTCGAGCAATTATCCGAGCCGTCACATGTCATGAACTGTGACGTGACAGAAAAAAATCTGAAAAGCCCCAACATTTACAGGCGTGTAATCACGCTAGAAATAAGAGCCTACCAGCACACTACCTTGTTATACAGGTTCACTGCGGTGCTGCCTATTTCTGTTTTAGTGCTCTAGCACTAAGACTGCCTATTTACTGATTTCGACACAGTCTGCCTGGCGACGCGGGTTGCTCGGGAAGAGGAATCTCGGTCTCACAAATCCCACCGTTGGGAGCACCTGCCATCGCAGGGCAGTGGCGCATCGCTTAACCGCTGCACCACTGCGCCAGGAGTAGTACGAGGACTATAAAGCGATGCTTGAATGTAATGTAGACAATGGCCGCTTCCGCGTATATGAGCACTACGCAACATGCACTATGCATCATACCGGGGCTTATGTGTCCCCTCTAGTTTTAGTGCGCTTTCACTAAGGCCTGCTGTAACATGCCCGACGTCACCTCCGGCATCATTAGGCTCTTCCGCGCAATAAAGTCTAGAAGTGTGGCGCAGTAAAAAACTACAGGGGGTGTTGGGCCATCACTGAAGTGTTTCCGCCGAGCACAACTTCCACTGACATTGACCTCAACCTAACGTCGTTAGACAAGTTTGGGCTTCTCTAACAGGTGCATGCTTCTGTCTCTGCGACGTCCTGCCTGCAGGTGAAATGTGGCGTGCGTCAGCTGTTAAATAGAGGCGCCTTTATCCGCCAGAGATGTGGCATTGCTGTCTGGTTGCTAAGTCATCTTGTGCAGTTGGTTCAGTGAAACAGCGAACGTTCAGAGAAGGCAAAATGAGCATGGCACAATCATTTTGAATGCATGGTGTAGTAAAACTAATAATTAGGAAAATGTGTCTTTGAAAAACATTTGATTTTATGCAAACACAAAACTCAAAAGAGGAGAGTAGAAAGGTACCACGGCGACTCACCTCTGCAGGCTCCATTAAAAAAAAAAAAGGAAGTGTACTTGACACACTATCAGGAAAACGCTGCTCTCGTGTGGAGTTCAAAGTATTAGCACCACGAAAACAAAATTCGCGCAGATGTCGACCCACCTGCTGGAACCGGCTGTGCGTGATGTGCCACGTCGGGTTTCCTGTCAGTATCCAGATTTATGTTTCGTTGTTCGCTCAGAAATCAGTCGCTCTGGGGCGGATACAGTCGCTTTGGCGTGGATTCGGCACTCTGCTTCAAACCGACCAATGAAGTTTGTCATTTGGGGAACTTTCATTCTCACCCTCAACAGCATCGAAGCAAGCGTTCTGGGGCGCCAAGAGCGGCACTGCTCATCCCCGCGGCCACTCCGCTTCCGAGAACTGAGGCAGTTTCGCTGCTGCCTGTGCCATCTGCGAAAAGCAGATCGCGTACGAAGCCAGGAGGGGTCTTTGACTTGTGTGCAGTGCAAACTACAACTCAGGTTTCGGAGAGATAATTCCTTGCTGAAAGCCGGTCACGCCGAGCGAATAAGATCGTCACACTGATCTTCACTTTTCTTTTGTGCTCTGACCATCCTCGTGGTAAGTGCAGTCAAGCCACAAATTGTTTGGCGCATTAGGGCCTGAGTAGAAGCTGCGCAATCGGCTGCCAGGCACTATAACCGCTTTTGCTCTTTTTACTAAGCGTCGAATTATTTAATGACGCACAGGCAGCGGAAAGCTCATTCCTCCTTGAAAACCGGGCTGTTCGGGAGAGGGGGGGGGGGGGGGGGGATTTCGCAAGAGATCAGTTATATTCGGATTTACGAGGGTTGTCCATATGCATATGTGCTATGTTTATTCCGGGCTCCCATAGCAATGTTTTTCCCCTCATATTAGGTGATAAGATAATCATTTACTGCATTAAACACTTGCATGAGCACTTCTGCCATACCATAACCGCACCAGATGCGCACTACGGTACAAACCGGCGGGTAAATGCCTATTTCGCGGACTACAGTTCGCGGACTATACATGATTAAAACTTGAAATTCGCGTGGTGTGGATAATCTTATGGTGCGAACTGTACATGATTTAATTATTTAGGATCGCTTGTCACGCCCGAAGGAGATTAGCGTGGCTGTCGAAGTAAAAACGAAACGAAACCCGACTGCAGCTGCGATATTTTGCTGTGCTTAATGACAGTGAACTCCACCCCGATATCCAATCAGCTTCGATAGAACAAATTCTGGTCGTAGATGGATGCCTTCAAGCATGAAAATATCGCATTCGTGCCGACTTTCAAGGCACTTGCAAGCGGGCGACTCCTGAAGGTTAAATGTGTCAGGGTGATGAGGGAAGGAAAATAACAGAAAAAGATTCCGTAGTTACGGAAACCAAACGCAAAATTAACGTGCAGTTGGTGGAGAGCTACAAAGAAGTAGTCCGTCAATAGCTTTATGGTCATGAAACTTGGTACGCTGCCCAAAGCGACCGCGCGACGGCGCTTGCATCAACCGAGGATCATATTTCGGAGCGTTTGAGCGGGCAGCCTCCTTTGCGTGAAAAGCGACGTTTTGCGATGTGTAATTGGGTCGTTTTCTGGTTGCGCCATTTTATCAGGTGCAGTGTCGAAGCATTCCAATACCTCTGTTGTGAAACGAGCGTGGGTAGTGAATGATGCCTTCACCTTGTTGCTGGGCGGGCTGCCGCTCCAGCTTCATGGGCAACGTCGAAAAGGTGTCAACTTTTTCTTTTCGTCTGACGCCTACATGAGAGACAAGTGGACATGCGCCGTCCCCCAAGAAGAAATTCGTGGCTCCTCTTTTGATTCGCCGTACATGCGCGTTTGTGAGAAACATTTCGATACCATGGGCATCGTCCAGTACAATGACTTCACAGTGAATGAGGAAGCTGTTTTGATGCGTCGTGAGCTGCCCAAGCTGAAGCCATACGCTGTTTCGCGAATATTTTAACGGCTTTCACGATACTTAACTAAGAATAAAGCGTGCTTTCCGCTATCAGAGAAGCGACGTACGCCGTATCGCATCGGATGGCTGGGCAGCAGCGGACGTTCCGCATATCTGGTGCCCGGCCATCGATGACGCAACAGACGCATCTAATGACGGCGAGCCTCGTTGTGAGTACAGATCGCCTTCTGGTGTCAGTAATTCAGAGCATGAAAAACTAACAAAATCGCATGGCTGCAATGACACCTTCCTTTTTTTTTTTAAGATGTTGTGCAAAGTTTTGACAAACTTTCTGTCAAACTGCAAAGCCCACCTGCAATCCCGAGACGCATGAACCAAAATATGTAGCTTCGCAAGACGAGGTACCAGCTCCACGAGTGTCGGAAGAAGTTTGCTGAAGTCACTGCACGTGCAAACTAACTGAGCGTGAGAAATTCCCAGCCAGTGCAGGCAAAGGTCCGATGTTTTTCCCCTATTGTTCCATTTTCTGTAATATTTAAGGTTCATTCTGTTAAGGCATTCAACTTTTCATTCTGCGCATGTATACCACCCAAAACACTGACAGATAAGCGGCGAAAATATTTTACACTACTGTGTTAAAGTAGACTGCAATGCAGTGCTGTAATGCGCACCAAAGCTCAGCAATTCATAACGACATTATTCGATTGGGATCGGGGCAGTTAGAGGCGGTATACCGTAGCATGATCACTCTATACGAAAAGGGCACCATGATGGCAAAACAGTGAAGTAATCCCGGCCGAAATGTGCCATTTATATCCTCTCAAAATATGAACAAGTGAAAATACGCTCTGCTGCACAACTTTCGCAAGTTAAGTAGAATGCAATGTGCTCCCGAAAGAGTAACGCCGTGATGCCGCGCATACAACAGCCAGCACGCCGTTTTGACGCGCTCTTGCGCTGCAGTCGCGGCAAGTTAGCCATGCCATGCTTTAAATCATCGAATAAAATTCCCGGCTAGCTGGTACTAAGCGTATAGATATTTAACGTAACGTGCTGCTAAATCTGCAGTCGCAACCGTTGAAATTAACCCAGGGGAGCAAGCCAAGTGGAGCATGAACCCAATGAGTGCCGTCTGCTAACGCGCGCTTTGCCTTACCGTACATTGCTCTTCGTTCACTTGTATATATGTTGTAAGGTAATTAACGCACCGAACTTCTCGGTAGTGTTGTAATGCCACATTAAGCACCAAAACGTCTCTGTGTGGCAGCGAGACAAAAACGGATACGGAGCCACCCGTGGCGCTGCCGGCAGCGCTCTTTCTCTGTGCAAGTGTCAAGCGGCCTATGATTATTGAACTGCAACGGGTACAGGACGTCCGCTTCAATCACTCATGAATAATCAAAAACCAAATAACAGCACTGGAGTGCAACGAAGATTTTCTCGTACAACCACACCATACGCCGCCGGGCCGGTCTACCGATTGCTGATCCTCGATCGCCGGTGGCGCCTATAGCGGCCGCTTTTGACCGCAAACCAACTTCGCGGCAAGAGTTTCACGACCATAAAGCTATTGAAGGATTCTTAAAGTAGTGAGATGGGCAGTCAGACCCGCCTCTTGTAACGTGGAGTGGCCAACTGGTGGTAGCGCCGTGAGGTCGTTAGAGAACTGCAGACGATCACTCACCGATTGACTTTTACCAAACGGGTAGTCCCGGTATTGCTTGTGAGAATACTTTGCTGCTTCTTCGGCTTTTGCTCATTTGCCTCCGACGTCTCATGGCTTCGGCTTGTCCGCCACAAAACGCTACACTGACAGTGAAGCCCCTATGGCTTAACTTCGGCGGTAGGCACCGCAGTATGTTCATCTTCGTTGCCGCATCTTCGTTGCTGCCCTTCTACGGCAAGCGTTGCGAGTACCTGGCTCCGATGCGCATCGGCTTCGCATTGTGAGCTGCTCGAAGTGAACGATCTTGACTGGTTCGTCGGCTTCTTTCCCGGTCTTGAGTACATCGTAACGCTTGTTCACCACCAGGGATGCCTTGTTCGGCAGCGGAGAACATAGACAAAGAGAGTCGCGCTGGCACGCGCCGACCAAAGGGCCCCGCCAATTTCGCTCCCCTCCTTGCCACTTGGTTGCTTTCTCAATGCGCTCCTTCTCCCACGCTCTCCTGGTCTCGACCGGCGTTTACGCGGACGACGACGAGACAACGATCGCGGGAGTTGGGGTGCTGAGTTGTCGGCGCAGAAATGAGCTCGGTGCTTCTCGTGTAATTGCTTACTCAAGAACTGCCGCTGAAAGAGCGTGGGTGGGAAGAGCGCAAATGAACTTTGTTGTAGCAGCGTCGGGGCCGCGCTGCCTTGGAAAGTGATGACCACACGCACATAGGAGGCTGCGTTTTTAGGTCTGAAAGGTTTATGGAAAACTTTGTACCGAGAAAATGTTTGCGGTACAGTTAGAGGCAATGCGAACAAGTTGAGAGCCGCATGCTTTTGCATATAAGCCAGCATTATAAGCAAGAATGTAAGCCAGCGTTACATAACAAGCAAGACCCGAAACCGGCGTCATAGCGTCCACTCGGTGCTCCGTCCCGCAGAATGCAGCCGCGGCACCTGATTGTACATTGAATGCGTAAATCATGACAAAAAGGAATCGAAATAGCACTTCTGCATCACGCAATCACTGCAAACAAAGTATTCAATGCATTCATTGCGTGTAGTCGAAAATTAGCGAGCCCCCGTGCGTGGACATAAAACAAAAAATGCTGCGGTTTTTGTGCGCAGCGCGAGCGCTGTTATTGCTGAGACAGTCATGTACCTGTGAGGGACTCTTCGAGTGGTTCCTGCGTGCAATATCCTGAACATGGTAGCACTCGATAAAGTGCAAACCCGTAAACGCCGCAGCTGCTGTCATTTTGCTGGTCTGCAGCCTGGAATAGGATAATCGTTTCGCTCTGTTTTTCAGCCTTAACAGTATAGCCCTCGTTGGGCGGAAAATCCGTGTTGTGTGTGTCGGAGGGGGGGGGGGGGGGGGGAGGGGGGAGAGAGTCGGGCTTCACTGAAAAGCTGCTGGCACTGTCACTTTTTGTATTGCTTCGCTCATGGAGCCTTACAACAGCTGCTCCGCAACCGGCATGACAAAACGAATCGCCTGTCAGAAAGCACAAGTACCAAAAGATGAGAAGTGAATCGAAAAAAAAATTGGACACCTGTAACTCCGTATTCCTTGACACACCTAAATGCAGGCAGTTTATTTCAGCAAAGAGAGCTCGGTTAAAGCCCAACTGTATTTTTTTTTTGCGCAAACGTTGGTTTGTATTTCGAGACTAATACTATGTTCTAAACTAAACTCATCACGCAAAGTTAAGGCTGGACGCGGAAATTAGAACTATTGCCGTTATTTATGCATGAAATGCAACCAAATTTGGTGAAGATATGTAACGTTTTATGCAGATTTTAAAATTAAATTTTATTTTGAACTGGCTTTTGTAGTCATTGAGCAGTTATAATTAACATCCTTGCAATGCCATCTCTGGTGCTCACAAAGCTCTGTTTTGTGCAATAAAGCATTTACTTTTTATCAAGTGTCCAGAACTCATGGAAATAAAAGTTTCCCTCCAGCACTCATGTGTTGGTGAAAACGTCTCTTACAAAAATTAACTTTACAACTATTGCGAAGGTATATAGAAAAAATGAGGCTTTAGTGTACTCTTCAGCGTTTCTGGATTCATGTTAAATTAACTTCATTATTATACCGCCATTCGTTATAGAAATGCCGAAGAATGAAGGATCGCAATCGCAAAAAAGTGAAAGCAAGAAAAATCAGCCTTGAAGTTTATTGCCTCGTTTGACTTCTAGCTTTTGATTTTGATCACAGAAATTCGGCACTGCATAAGGAGGAAGCTGTGGTCTCTCCTTTTCGAGGTGATCTTAAACACGCGGAATCCGCGATTCACCGGAGTTCCCGGGTTCGAACCCGACCGCGGCGGCTGCGTTTTTATGGACGAAAAACGCTAAGGCGCCCGTGTGATGTGCGTTGTCAGTGCACGTTAAAGATCCCCAGGTGGTCGAAATTATTCCGGAGCCCTCCACTACGGCACCTCTTTCTTCTTTCACTCCCTCCTTTATCCCTTCCCATACGGCGTGGTTCAGGTGTCCAACGATATATGAGACAGATACTGCGCCATTTCCTTTCCCCAAAACCAATTATTATTATTATTACCATCAGAAGCGCGATTCACTGAGAATTTTCAGAGACCACACATAAAAAATAAAAAACGGAACTTCTTGAATTTGTACCCCATATTTTGCTTCAATTTTTCGTCACGAGGAAGATACAGACTTCAGGGTTACGATAGCGATTAAATTGAGAAATGAAATATTTTGACCAAATTATCCATTTTACTCGCCGCGTCCCCCTTAACCCGGTAATGGTTCGTTGACGTTCCAGCCCTTCCAACACCCTTCCGCAAAACCGGGCGCTCACAGAGAATCAAACAGTAACAGACACTACGGAATGTCGGAATTTTAGCTGTACGCAGGGTGATGAAAACTTGGCTCCTAGTGTTTCCTAACCAGAAAAAAAGACATGTTTAGAGTATCTATTGCTTCTTTACCAACAAGGAACGAAAAAACACGCGATTCTAACCGTGTCCTTTTCTGAAACGTAATGGTGGTACTGTCTTGCTGGCTCTTTCTTGAGAACGCGGAGAGCACAGCGTCAGATTCGAGCATACGAAGCACTGTCGTTTCAATGACATGCCGAGGCTCCGCAAGAGTGTGAAGCCGTTCTCAAAGCCGCTGTCGGAAAATTTATGCCATCAAAGAAACTCGCTCCCCAGAGGCGTCTGTGTGGGTCGTGACGGCTGCGTGGCCCGAATCCATTAAGCCGGTGTCTGGTATCCTTAGGAAAGGAGTGACATGACTTGTTGACGCACACACAATGCGTGTCTGTCGAACACACTGTTCGTATAGCCTTCAGTCGACGTGTATACCTCGGAATCCTGCTTCTCATGTCAGCTACTTTCGGCATTTTCGAACATGAGAGACTGAAGATATGAGCGATTGTACCAAATGAGGATGCTAACGCCAATTCCACTGCGTGCAAAGACGTACCGACGCAGCTGCTGCAAGGGCGCGGCTTAGCTGACAGCGTGCGCATCGGGCGCCGTGGAAACGCATGACGTCACGGTTGCCAAGAGACTCTCTTTTCAGGCACCGCAGCCGCGTGGTCCGGTTCATCAAAGAAATCGAAGAAAAATGTGCTTTCCTTTTCTCTTGTACCCTAAAAAAGCCGATGTTAATCAGGTGATTTTTAAAGCGGTCTGTCCCAACAGAATACCGATATGGAACAGCGAAACTGGAACATAGTATCCGTTTAAGGTCCATCATCGTATCCCCATTTTTTTCCCTCGCTTCCATGCGTAGAAAAAAAAAAGTAGTTTCCCCCAAAAGTTCTGTGGTTTTCGGAGCCTTTACACTTCCACTGGATGGTATGCTACGATGTCACGTCATCACGTTTAGTTGTTACGTCATGACGCCACTACTACGATAACGAAAGTTGCACTTACAGCACCTGGGGCTAAAGCGAATACTGCATTAAAATTTTCCTGCCACTGCTCCATTTCTGTATTCCGGTTAACCAGAGCGCTTTAAAACCACTTCCGCTCAATAAATGACGCGTGCCTTGAGAAAAGCAACGTCGAAATTTCAAAGCCACATAAATGATAGCGTGCATTAATTTCCGCCCCTTTCTGTTGTAGGTGAGCTGAGTGGAAGCGAAAGTTTCGCGCGCAGTTTAATGGCCAATGGCCACGTCGAAAATGTGATATAGCGACAACGAACTCACACCTAGGTGAACGACCTTTGCTGCAAACGGCCTTGCATGCTGACTTCACCATTCTCCTTGAGTACGTATGCCCATGGCAAGCGCTATAAGTGCCAAGAGCGGGCTTTGCTTGACTGTATGCTTAGTTTTGTACACGTTGTAGAAAATAACTAACCGATTACAGTTCATCTGGAATGTAACTGATTACAGTGGCTAGTGAGAGCGTGACAAAAGTAATTGAATAATTGCAACAATAATTGATTAACATTGCGTTATTTGCCTACCAACATTTATTGCCATAAACAAATTTACTCAGACTACAATGAGTTATTGCGGCTTTTTGATACTTTGCTACATGTTATGTTTCAAGAGGGGTTCTCTTTCTAAGCTGTCATCGCTAATCTTCCACGTTTCTTATTAAAGAGATCAGCAGCTACACTGCGCACTATCTTAATTTTTCGTGAGGAAGGAAGGTTGGTATTATAACGCACGAACACATAACCGTTCGAAGGAGGCGAAACTCAAAAGGCGCCCGTATGCTGCGCGATTTCAGTGTATAAGTTAAAGATCCCCAGGTGGTCGAAACTTTTCTTGGGCCGTCTGCTTCGACACCTTTCTCTTTCACTCCTTCCTTCCCTCCCTCGCAGAGCGGTTGATGTGTCCACCGACAAGTGAGACGCTTATTGTGACTTTACTTTCCTCAAAATCAAATTTTTTTTATGGCGCATGGGCTCGCAGCTGGGCACACATGCCGTCTGCAGGGGTTTGCGTGCCTGGTAGCTTGTAACACAACAGAGATAGACTTGGTCAAGACGAGCTGTGCTAGCGGCTCCGGTTTATTTTTTAACTTGTTTTTAGTTAGCTAAACTGCCACTTTCGCCACTGACACCGCAGGGTAGTCAACGCCCGTGACTCTGCCCCACACCGCCGTCATGCTGCCGCTAACGTCCCTTTACGCCTGTGTCATCATCATCATCATCATCATCATCATCATCATCAGCCTTACTACACCCACTGCAGGGCAAAGGCCTCTCCCATGTCTCTCCAATTAACCCTATCCTTTGCCAGCTGCATCCACCCTTTGCCTGCAAACTTCTTAATCTCATCCGCCCACCTAACCTTCTGCCGCCCCCTGCTACGCTTACTTTCTCTTGGAACCCACTCCGTTACCCTTAAAGACCAGCGGTTATACTGCCTTCGCATTACATGCCCTTCCCAAGCCCATTTCTTTCTCTTGATTTCGACTAGGATGTCATTAACCCGTGTTTGTTCCCTCACCCACTCTGCCCGCTTCCGATCTCTTAACGTTAC
The DNA here is from genome assembly GCF_052857255.1 of Amblyomma americanum. NCBI lineage: Eukaryota > Metazoa > Arthropoda > Arachnida > Ixodida > Ixodidae > Amblyomma > Amblyomma americanum. Next base: position 87,630,272 of record NC_135498.1, on the reverse strand, counting down.
ACCTATCATTTTTCTTTCCATGGCTCGCTGCGTTGTCCTTAACTTAAGCTGAACTCTTTTCGTTAGCCTCCACGTTTCTGCCCCGTAGGTGAGTACCGGTAAGATCATGCTGTTGTACACTTTCCTCTTGAGGGAAATTGGTAAACTGCCACTCATGATCTGCGAGAATTTGCCATATGCGCTCCACCCCATTCTTATCCTTCTAGTTATCTCCCTCTCATGATCAGGATCAGCTGTCACTGCCTGCCCTAAGTAGACGTATTCCGGCACAATTTCTAGGCTCTCGCTGCCAATTGTGAACTGTTGTTCCCTTGCTAGGCTGTTGAACATTATCTTGGTTTTCTGCATGTTAATTTTTAGACCCATCGATCTGCTCTGCCTGTCTAACTCGTTGATCATGATTTGCAGTTCACCTCCTGAGTGACTCAGCAAGGCAATGTCATCAGCAAATCGCAGATTATTTAGGTATTCTCCATTTATTCTTATTCCCAACTGTTCCCAATTCAGGCCTCGAAATACCTCCTGCAAACATGCGGTGAACAGCATTGGCGAGATCGTGTCTCCTTGCCTGACGCCCTTTTTTATTGGAATTTTATTGCTGACTTTATGGAGGACTATAGTAGCTGTGCAGTTGCTATATATATCTTCCAGTATTTTGCATAAGGCTCTTCTACCCCCTGATTACGCCTGTGTATACCAGGATTAAGTGGATCGTGATAGGTTGTGGCCGCGTGCTGCACATGTTTAATGCTGTATGCTAGGACCGACGTGCGCCAAACTTTTCAAGGATACAGTATTCTTAGGCATGCTGTATCGTTGAAAAGTTTGGAGCACATGGAGCGCGATTTTTGGCTGCTGAGTTTCGCTTTACAAGCCGAACGCCTGTACAGTAACGCGAACTTTTGTTTTTCTCACGAGTTTCTTCTGACTGGCATGCAAAACCGGTGGCTTAAAAGGATATATTCAGAAGCAGACATTGAGCCAATAACTGATTCATCCATGTTGTACGAGGCTTGCATGAGGGTCACTCACAGTGGCGCGGAGTATGAAGGCGCAGGTTGTTTTTTCCAACGCGTGCACACAGGAGAGCCGAGCACCAGGCCGGGCAATGGCTTGTATTCATTTGAAGAACAAGGTGGGCATTTGGGTGACAGGAGCGCTGAAGTGGCCAAATCATCCGCCTAGCATACGGGAGGTACTGGGTTCGATCGCCAGTGCCGCCGGGTACCCACTGGTTTTCGTATTGGTACAAGGCTTCATCCTGCGTGCTGCTCTGCTCTTCTGGGTTGAAATGCTTGGGAAAAGTGTCTCAGGACAACCCATATTCCGTGACAAAATCTATTGATGTTACCTCTCTTCATAGAACGGAGGCACCACCGTGAGTATGCAGTACCAAACTAGTTTTTAAAGGTATTCTCGAATTATTACCACCGAAGTTCGTTCTGAATATCTAAGAGTACTAGCAACAAGATAAATAGGTTCACGCTGGAGGCAGATCGAAATTTGTGTTCCTTTTGGGACCACAGGGCAAGTCCACTCTGCCGGTAGACATGGCTGTACACTTCCCTGAAGGAGGGCCATTTGCGTGCTCTTGATTTCTTGGTTGCATCGTTAGTCGTTTCTACAATATAACTTCAAAGACAGCGCGGGTCGGACTTCAATCTAGTTAGTTGCAAATACTGAAAAAAAAATTAAAAGTGCAAGAAAGGTTTGCACGAAAAGACTCCTACACAGGTATTCTGGAGCTGTTGGTTGTGTCCGGTGTAGGTAGGCACAGTGTCCTATTCATTAATATCAATAACTGCAGCTAGAAGCGCTCGTGGTGCACCTTTTATTTCTGCGCGAAGTAGTGATGCGTTGGCAAAAATCGGTTTTCTTTTTATGCATGGACTGCAAGATGAAAGCCAGAGTTCAAAAGGGAATCATACACTCTCCGTTTCCCGCACCGTCCCTGCGGTCGGAAATGGTGTTTGACTTCCTTCGAGAAAGCACCGAGACGCACGAGAACAAGACTGCCTTGGTAAGCTGATGCTGCAATTTGCGGGAGTTAAACTGTTGTCGCGGACAGCGCATGTACTCAGGAAAGTCGCTGTAACGAATTAGGTCTCATGAAGTTGGGCAGTGATGCTTTGTTTCAGCGCTGCCAAAAGTAAACCTCGTGCGTACAATTTCTTGTCTCATATATAATGCGGTGGGAGAAGTAAATGGCTTATAGAGCACCAAAATTATTTCCCTCGAAGTATCTTGAAGACAGAAGGACTCTTGAAGGGAGCACTCCTCGGTGTTTTGAACGGGGAGTTGCGGGTTCCAGGAGAAGGCTATAGTGGGCGGATGTGATTAGGACGTTGGCGGGGTTAACATGGCTGCAGATGACACAGGTAAAGTTTAATTAGAGAGAAAAAGGAGGGACTGTTGCCCAACGGTAGACCCTGGATTACGTACAGGGCGGCAATATTCACATACTGATTAGTACGAATTGTCGGGCAAGCCTTCAGCATTGCATGAACACTTTGAAATGTACCAAACGACTTGGAGAAATTTGTAGCACGTCTTCAACGATTGTGAACCAGAATTCAAATGTGCATTGTCGCGCCCGTTGATGAACCTGCAATGAACCTTGGGAGGGGGAGGGGGTTTAGTTCAACTTACTGCTAGGATCACGAAGCAATGAACCATAGGTGCCATATCGTATAGAGGTTGATATGTCAGCGTTGTTCCAAGCTTCTGGTACGCTCGAGGTCACAAGGAATTTGCGTATACAAGGTGGCTAGTTTTTATTGTACAATCTCCCTTCCGACCTTCAACAGGTCTGCAGTTACCTCAGGTGGTCGAGATTTCCGGAGCCCTTCACTACGGCGTCTCTCATAGCCTAACGTCGCTTTGGGACGTTAAACCCCCATAAACCAAATCTGCAGTTACCTGATCCTCATTAGCTGCTTTTCCCCTGTGCATTGCTTCTAAAGCTTTCTTTACTTCCTCTTGGGTTACTGGCCACAATGTCCTAATTGTGGTGGTTTACTTCCTCTCTCGTTTACGTCCTGATTGCATTGCATACTGTATAGATTTGTGCAGAATCATGTTAACTATTAAACTGGTTAACAAAATTTTAAAAGCCAACTTTCTTAGTGTCGTAGTATGGTGCCCAATTGTAATTAAAAATTTATAGCCTGCCGCTAGTTACTGTAATATAATGTTTTAGAATTTGGTTACCACGATTACGCTCAGCGTTGTGATGCAACGAATTCTGGCCATCCTGCGCCCCATTCGAAAATTGCGCGAATGTGCGGCTTACGTAGGAACACAAACCCACACAGGATGCATGTTACTTTTCATATACCGGCTCTAGTATCAGCCAGTGGCTTAAGAAGGGTAGAAAAGGTTGCGTGAGACGCGCACCTCCGAGCGACGTGTGCTCCGGGTGCTCCTAGGAGCGTTACACATCCACGAGGTTGTCGAAAAGCTCACCGTATGGCCAGAATTTGTTGCACCACATTGCCGAGCGTAATCGCGTTTTCAAAACTCAAACTGATTGACTATTAATGACAGTCAGGTACTAATATCTAGGTACAGCTAGGCGCGTGCCAAATTGAAATTTGGTATTGAAACTGCAAGTACAACGTAGGACGTTATCGAAAAGAGAGCACGGCAGCCATTTAAGAGCTCTCTTATGCTACCTATGGCGTCAGCACTGTGGGAACCGAGGCCCTCTTTATTCAACTGTGCTAGGAACGATGGGGAAACAAGGGACTCGTTCAAATATCCAGTGAGCCTCCCACCGACCAATCTCTTCTTATGCTGCCACACCGACGAAGGAGGTGTGGCTGTATAGGAACTCGGCAATCTCACTGACACGAAAGCCTCCACAACAAAGACTTCGCGTCAGTGCAGATTGAGGAAGAGAGGCTCGTTTCGTACGCCGAGTTCATGGAGAGCCTGAAGCGTTTCGCGGCGGGCCTTCAGCGTCTAGGGCTAGGCCGTGGAGACCGGGTGTACATCAGCGTTCAAAGCAGCATCGACGCCTTCATAGCCATGTGCGCCATTGCTTGCACTGGCGCTGCCATTGTCACTGGGAGCGGCATCGAATTCGAAGGTAAGTGCGAGTGTGCTGAGAAAATGATTTGTAGCTTATATACATTTTTCGTGCGCCGAGATCGAGAAAATTTGGAGGGGACACTTAAGCTAAGCCTTAAGTGCAATGACGCGATAACGTTAATGGGTTAATGCTGAATATATGCTGAATTCGTAATTTTATACTTTGAATTCATATATCCCTTGGAGTCCTCAGACCACTCCTGGCTAAGTGATGCAGCGGTTAAGGTATGTGCCACCACCCTGCGATGACAGGTGCTGCCACCGATTGGGCTTGTTCTACTCGCGTGGCTCTCTCGACAGATCACTACTTTAACTACCACCTGCCGTGGGGGTCAGCTTGCTCGGAATTAAATTTCCAGGGGGTGATGATGCTAGAAGATCACGTGACATAGGTAGCCCACCTAGGTTGTTTCTCCGAGGCTTATTTGCTCACAACGTCGACGACGACACCGGCGCGTTTTTTACACAACGGGAGCTTTAACGTTATGCGTAAAAACTCCTGCTCATGGCAGCTACATGTGAAGTAATGTTTGCTTCTATCAGGCTACTATTATGAATACCACTAAAATCCAAACGTTAAGTGGCGTTTCGAAGCTAACGGTCCAACGGTTTATCGTGCTGAAGATCACTTGCTCTATACAACGCGTCTCCAGCGTGCATTTGTTCGTGCCAACTTGACAAGCGTATGTACATGTGACTACTCGCGTGAGGTTGAATTCGCAGTTTTGCTATTGTCTCAGCTACATAAAACAAAATGGCTGCGCAAGATGCATTACAGCGCAAAATTGGACTTCTTAAGGTCATATACGATACCTTTGAGGGCATAATGACGAGCAGGTTGTTTGCAAACAGCCAGGCTTAGCTTCTGAAAAGGAGCGGAGTCACTCCACTCAAGCGTCTGCTGTTTTTAGTTGAGCAGACTACGTGAAGAGACTAAAACTGAAACTGCAGGCTGCACTTAAATTGTAGCATTATTGAGACAAGCCCGATGAACCAGGCGTCCCGAACGGAAGCATGATGAGAGTAACGGAACGCAGTTAGTAGCATGCGATTCATGCGGTCCACCCGCGTTTACCAGTACATGCGTAAACTACAGTAGAAGCCGTTAAGTAAATATGAACGCCGTCCCTCGGTCAGTATGTCTAAAACACGTACACACATCTGAACCTCGAACACGATCCTTATGAACGTTCAGCGTTCTCGCCAGGAGGCTGTATCAGCAGTAATGTGTGGTCCTGACGCACACTTTAGCCTAGGAACAATACCCCGAAGCTGAAGTTACAGTCCTTTGAAAAGATAGTACCGTATATCATGTTTAAAAAGGTCGACCATTATATGCGGCATTATTGTTTCAAAGATACGCCTCGTGTTACGTGAGCAGTCGTGGCTTGCAACGAAACGGTAGAATTCGTCGCTGCTAACTGTGCATACTACCCATAGGTAGCCAGGCGGCTTTCGTTGTAGTGATTCCCTTTCCGAGTAAGGGTAGTACCCGCCATAGCTATGGAAAGTGCTTCATGAAACCTTTCCCCAGAACACGGGGGTACCTTGCGATGGATTCTTTCTCACATGCCTCTGGTAACCTATGAGCACGATTAGTATCCCTTGAGCGCAGACATCTGTGAATGCTGGTAGGGTACGCCATGAAACCATCTACAATGCTTGTAAGCCTGATTCATTCTCTGAAACTTCTCCTCAGGTTTCCTCGAGCTTCGAGTTCTTTACTGCCAAATCTATGGCGACAACTTGTCGCACTGTTGTTCTTGCAGTCAAACAGTTCTTATCTGGCGAAAAAAAAGAAAAACTAACTGGTGCCGCTAATGCTCTACTTGTCCTGGCAGTTTAGAGCTTTATGCAGATTAAGCAATATTTACTGTGCAATATTTCCTATTTCGGTCGAAAGAGGAACAGCTGTTCCGAAATAGGAAATAGTGCTAGTACTCAAGTAGTGCTAATAGGAAATAGTACTAGTACTCAAGGTAATCACAACTGTGTTTGTCAGCAAGCCGATCGCTCTGACTAGAACTTTAGGCCATCACTGTAATATATAAGCTGTAGCTTCCATTTTTGTTTGAGAATTTCACTGTTCTTTCTAAGAACTCTTAGCTTGCATTCAACGCAACACGATGTCATGAAATCCTCATTATTCTATGCGGAGCCAAACTCGCGTGCCTTGAACCTATATGAAGCGGCTGCTAATCATGAGCGCAAACACCCTTGCCGCTGGTAACTTCTATACTCTTCCCATTTACTATTCGCCTCTTTACGCTGCCCAACCATCCAAACTTCTTCATACGTCTTATGGTCGGTTGTGGTCTTTGTCTGCTATATTGCCCGCATGTGCGCTCACCTTGCCTTGTCTCTTTTCTTCCTTCCTTGTCATTTTTGGGCCAAATAAATTAGGAGGATGCGTAAATGGCAGCTGCTATAGCTGCGCTTAGTTAAATACGAAACCTGTCCTTATGCCCACAATTGTTACGTAACCATAGGCTGATTATCCCCTTGCAGCATAGTCTTTGAGTGTCACCTGCAGTCGCACTATGTCGAGTTACCAGCTCATTCACTTTCAGGCACACGGGAGCCATACGACCACATATGGCACATCCGGGAGGCGCAGTACAGTTGAGAGTCCTCGTGTCTCCAGTGGTTGAGCTTCACGTGACAAACTTATCATTGAGTGGATTTTGTAGTCGCAGCAAGTTAGTTATCTTACGTAGAGAAGTACAGGCACATTCATTCCCAGGCTCTGGGGCTTATGACTAAACAAAAACAGTCTGGAGGCATTTAGCACTTCCCATTCCTTATGCCTTCAGTTGTGGAGGTTCACGTGGTCAACATGTCTTTGAGCCGCATATTGCACAAAGGTAACTGACATATTGCAGTATAAGTGCAGCGACTCCTGAGCCCAGAGGGGTCATGAAGACCTTGAGGCGCATGGAATTTCCCGATCCTTATGTCTCCACTGGCTAGTATCAGCTATGCAGCATTGTGTCCTTCAGCGGCATCTGCAATAGCGCAAAGCTAGCCCACGTAGTCCAGTAAAAGTGCATCTATTGCCTGCGCAGCATGGTCACATGCCCAAAAATGAAACAGTCTGGATATGCACTGCAGCTCCCAGTCCTTATGTCCCCAGCGGCTAAATATCACTTAGGCAGCGTTCTCTGAGCGGCATCTATAGTCGTGCAAAGTTTATCGATGCAGAGAAGTACAAGTTCATCCATTGCCAGGTACAAAAAGGCCATTTGACCACTACGTGACCAAAGATCGTTTCGTCAGACAGATATGGGAGTTCCACCTTTCGTGACCTGAGTGGTTGAGGTTCAGTTGGGAAAGACTGCCTTTAAGCAGCATCTATAATAGCCCTAAGATATGCTTTCCAGGGAAGTAATGAATCTGGATTCTCAATTGCTGCAGCAAGTAAGTGCAGTATGAATACAATAAAAATGGGTTACCGCAAGACTATGATATTCTGTGAATATTAAGCCACGCTTCCGTGTCTTTGGGAAGTCTTCACGAGTGTACGCTTGGCACGAGAGATGTGCTGTGGAAGCCGCGTTTCGCTTGATTTTGTCTCCGCCACTGCTTGTGACAGATATTCTGAGTTCGTATCTACCTAATATAATCACTGCAGGTTCCACGTGCGCGTTGTTATTTTTGAGGGCATTTGTGTGTTGCATTTCCCACACACCTCGACTTCGGAGCGGCAGCTTGCGCAACTCCATCTACTTTGCATATGTGATTTATTAGTTAATATGTTGTAATGTTGGAGCTTATATTAAACTCTACATATCTCTAGCCAAAAACTGTAATTTGAAACCGAATGTTCCGTAGCCGGTTCGGTTCCTTCATCAGCGGTGACGGGGGGCAGTAGACAGCGTCTTTAAGTATGCATGGAGGGGAGCAGGAGGTTAAAACAACCAAGCTGGGATGCGAAAGGCGGGGGGGAGGGGGGTTAAGACTGCGAGTCACGTTGTCACACTGTCGGGAGGCGGTCAATGGCTACTTTACTTCTTTCAGTTGCAAAGTGAAGTCCTTGGGCATATACTGCGGGCACGTTTTCTTTTGTGCGGTTGATGTTGTTTGGGGTAGCTTGGATGTGCCAGGATTCGAGTAGGCAACTTTTTGGTAATTCGTTTCGGTTCTGAAGATCCTGGTTTCGTTATCGTCTGGCAGCTACACAAGCTGGCAGGCGATAACGAAGCACGTGGGCACATTGCGACAGGGGCCGGGACCACTGCTTTCACTTGGGCTAAGACATGTCACGAGTGCGAACCACTTTTTTCAGCAGTGCAAACCATTCTGAGGAAGAGTCACGGTGCTTACAGCCCTTCGTCGGCGCCGTGCTGAGCCATCCGCGACACATTAGAATCAAGTGCACGACATGCCAACAGGCTTGTCTGCTCGACCACTGATGAATCCATGTCGTGGTCCCTACTGTAATCTTTCACGGCGCAATACGCGGCGGAAGCCAGGCTGCGCATTTCATTTTATACGATCCATAAAGGTTTTGTGGCGTTCTTAAATGGCTAGAGCATTCTATGTTGCTTCTGAGGATTTCCTTTTTCCTTCACAGCTGAACACATGCGGAACGCTGGTGTCACACATATTCTCACAGATCCTGTGAGCGTCTCTATGCTTCCGAGAAATGACGAGAGTCTCTGCATCAAGGTAGGGGTCGTGTTTCCAACTTCAGCAAAAAGCGAGGGGGCCGAAAGACATATCTGCGTTAGAGGGTTTATCATACAGGAAAGCAAAACGCTCACAAACAGGAGAGAAAATAGAGACGAATACAGTGATGAACCATGTCTACTTTTTCATTATGTCCCATTTGCGCACGATGATTTCCTATCATTATGAGCCGTTACGAACTGTGCCTGTAGCCATTTTAGTGTGGCAGAGGTCCCACTTATTGCAGTACCTGAAATGGCTCTTTGCATACTTCAGTATATTGTGGTGAACTCCGAAGACGTCATGAGGAAGCCGTGACCCTGCCAGCGTGCCAACCGGCATTCCTTTCCCTTCATCTGATCCGGGATAGAATACGCACCGAAAAAAAAAGTAGAAAGAGAAACCGACTACCAGAGAAGGAGCCAGCGAATAAAGCTTAAAGGCAGTTGATACCAAAGCTCCAAGCTGCACGCTTCACTGCCTGTGGCTTCCTCTACCGAGCCAACAGCGTAGCGTTCTCAGCAGAAATACAGGTTAAGTGACTAAAGAAATTTCTGCCAATAAAGCCTCAGCGTGCGATGTACAGGTAAGAAAGAAAACGAGAGGAAAGGTCAAAAGACGAAAGACTGCTGGCAACGTTACCAGCGCAGCTTGTAAGAACACATATTAATATTGGGTATGCTTTCAGGTGTGAGTGAGGGTTTAAGTTGTGGCATCTCCAGGTATACATACGTTCACACAAGTGATTGAAATTGAATAGGAGGAGGAGGAAGAGGAAAGGCAGAGAGGTTAACCGGAAGAATAGTCAGTTAGCAATGCTACCCTACGCGGGGAAAAGGGGTGAGGGGATAAAACATGAAAGAGAAAGGAGAGTCACTATGAAAGGTCAGCGTTCGTAAAGGTCACAGCCTATCGTGCAGGCCAGAAGTTCGCAAGAAGCGGAGCAGTGCCTTGGAGGCCTTCACCACCGATGATCTCCGCGGCCAGTGGTCGAGAATCTTCATTGCTGTCAGTGGACATGGATTTAGACGCTCCACCACAAGGCAGAGCGACTGCCTTTTGGCTCAGTAGGCAGGGCGGCCATAAAGAATATGGGATAGTCTCGTCGTACCCGCCGATGGCACATGCAGGGCTATCAGCCATACCGATTAAGAACAAGTAATGGTTGGTGAAAGCTACACCAAGCCACAGGCAACACAGTAACGTTTCTTCACGTCGTGGTAGGCCGGATGGAAGCCGGAGCTTCAGATCTGGATGCAATGGAGGATGAAAAACAGGAATAAGTCGGCAAGGAAAAGTCTCTTTCTCTAAGAGCTTTGTTTGCTTAAAAAATTGCTACATATATACTGTCGTGCACAATTTCCGACATATGTCGCGACAAGTATTCCGCGTTTGGCTCCCATATTTCACGCAATACTTTTTTTTTTGCCTCGGCCTCAGAGTTTTACACCCACTGTTGAGCCTGTACACGCTTTGGCAATATTGTGCCAAGACCGTATAAACAAAAACATAATACGCCTTTCAAAGAAAAGTCACTTCCTTTTAAGTCTTCTTACTTTTTTTTTTCAGAGCTGGCTCTCGCTGGGAGATGTTTCAGGATGCACGGACATCCAATGCTTTCAGTCAATGTGTGAGCTAGAATTTGTTGCCCCTGGTGGCGCAGGAAATGACGATGTCATGCTGGTCAGTTGCAGCAGCATAACTACGGGCATTCCCAAAACCATCGAACTATCCACTCGGTCCGTGCTTATGCAAGCTGCAGCTCAGAAGTAAGTGTTGCGCAGTCTTGTTTGCTATGGCCACCAGTGTTGCAGGAAGGAATGCTTGTCGTTTAAGTGTCTTGGGAGCTTTTCGGTTCCCATTCATTGAAAACAGGAGCAGTCCGCAGACCATTTATCATTTCACAGTGTTATAACACGGCTTAACATCACGGATACACTACTGAACTACAAATCTAAATAAAAACCCATAGGTCAATATATGCTCGGCCTGGATTGCAGTACTGGATGAAATACATTAGAATATTTCTTCATGCCGCCGATACATTCTGTTTGCGGTTTCTCAACCCAGCTCGGATCGAGGCCACTCTATTCTCTGGGGCTATAACCTACGCTCGTCAATCCACGGCTGTTCCTCTGTCACCTAGACGAGTTAAGACCTTCATTCGTGTGGTGGGTTCCGACTGAAGGCCATGAGGTCGTATTACAGCGTTAGCTTTATGAGGCGAATGGACTCGCTTCAAGGCTCGCCCACGATAATCACAGGTGCAGAGTAGTTCTAGACAGACCTTTACGCAGGTGCTCAATCTGACATCAGATTAGACGCAAGGAAATATGAGAGCACGCTGGAGGCAGGGCACGGGAAAGCTTAAACGTAACCGCATAATGCGCTTGATGCGCTTAAACAATTAAATATTGTGAGCTCTGTTGTTGCACACTTGTTCTCCTTTTAGTAGCGTACGAATTTCCAGGTAATCTTAGTTCTTAGTTTATGTGGTAACTAAAGTTTGTTAACACAATTTCTGTGACTGCGATCAGAATGCCTGCCGAAGAGTACACTTCCAAACGCCCGTACCCACTTCTGTAGCTTGCGCGTAATTGGGCCCTCTTCTTGAACAGTGATCTCTACTAATACCTATGCAGAGGCGGGAAACTAGGCCAGAAGAGATTTATAGTGCGTGTTCGACTCATGCAGTCACACGTAGCACGCTATGCGAAAGTGGGCGGAACTAACAAGGAATACTTTATTTTTGTGCGCCAAGACACTCTTCACGAGGAAGCTACATCTGTTTCCAAAGCTTCGGCGTGCCTAGGTAACTATTCTCTCTAATATAAAACGAGTGCAGTTGCCTTCCGTTTCTTTAAACCAACGATTGTAGGCATAGAAAACATCCAAAACGCACCTCGCTTTCGCGGTGAATAAGCTTAAAGGTTAGCCGCATCATTTCACCACCACTTCATGACAAACCCTACATTTATGCCCCGCATTTCGGACTCCGCAAACTGCCCAATCGAGCTGGATGCTATTGGCCCCTAAGAACGGCTTGGGAGGTTCCTCTTTCGGGACAAAAATTTTATGGCCGCGTGGCCACCCTTTACCTTGAACACATTTTTACATAGAGCAAGCGCTGAAAAATTGTACATGCATCTCAGGAGAGGGATGAAGAAAGGAAACAATCTATCTCTCCGCGAAATTTCTTTGTTGATGCCCTTATGTTCACATTTAAGCAGCTTCAATCTCATGGCTGTAGTACTTTGTAACCGAAGAAACGCCACGTTCAACTCCTGCGCATTACAAATTCTGTCCGAGGGAGCTGGCCATCTGATGCAGGCGCTCATTGGAAGGCATTGACACTTTATTGGCGCAGAAACGGACAGTGCGCATAGGCACTGCCATGTGAGGGATGCTTTGAAGCCACCGCGGTTACAACTTAGCACCAGAGGAGGCCGGCAGGACTGTGAGTATTTTCAGACATTGAACTGAATAATGATAAGGTGCTCGCGCCTTTGACGCCCCATTTTTTCAAGGTATGAGTTTCTTAAAACAGCATGTTATGACGACTATTACTGCAACTGAGAGGTTTCTGCGACTGGATAGATAGATAGATAGATGGATAAAGAGGAGGAGGGAAAGGCAGTGATGTTAACCAGAAAGGGGTTCCGGTTGGCTACCCTGCACTGGGGAAGAGGGATTAGGGGACTAAAAGGAGGAAGAGAGAAGGGGAAAAAGGCATAACACACACACACGCACAACGCTGTCACAATCTGTCACTCAATCCAGTCGCTCTCAAGTAGGCAAAGAGTGCCTTGTATGCCTTGAGGGCAGTCGACTGCTGTGACCACGGATCGAGGATCTTTTGCTCTGTTAATGGGCGAGGATTGAGGCGGTCCGGGGCACAACACAGTGTATGTCTTGCAGTCGCAAAATGCAGGGCACTCACAGAGAAGATGAGCGATGGTCTCCTCACAACCACAGCTCTCACAGGCAGGGCTGTCGGCCATCCCCATCCGGAAAGCATAGTAATTGGTAAATGCAACACCGATACATAAACGGCATAACAGTGTTGCGTCGCGACGTTCTAAGTTACGTGGAAGACGAAGGCGCAGTTCAGGGTCCAGTGCCTTGAGGCGGAGGTTGCAAAACTCTCCCGTGTTCCACGCTGAAAGTGTGAGCTCCAGCGCCAAAGGGTGAAGCCCACATGCAGCGACAGGTCTCGATATTGGGATCCTCACTGGAAGTCCGTCGTTGTGAGCAGAACGCGCAGCCGCATCGGCCTGGTGATTACCGTTAATACCACAGTGTCCTGGCCGCCATTGAAAAATGATGACATGACCTTTGGAAACGGTGCCGTGGTACAGTGGACGGATCTCAGCAACAAGTTGCTCCTGCGACCCGCGGCGTAGCGCACCTTGCAGGGCTTGAAGGGCTGCTTTAGAGTCGGTGAAAACCGTCCAGTCATGTGGAGGTTCTTGACTGATGAACTCTACCGCAGCCCGTAAGGCTGCGAGTTCCGCACCAGTTGAAGATGGTTGATAGGTCGTCTTCACTTTCATGAAGATGGATCTGGCCGGTATCACCACCGGCCCGCAGAACTGGTCGAGTGAACTGATCCGTCTGTGTAAATATGTATGCGGTGTCTGTGGTAAGAATGCAGGTGATTGAATGTCAGTTGTTTGAGAGCGGGCAGTGATACACCAGCTTTCTTTGTAATGCCATGAATATAGAGGTGAATCCGAGGTTCGTGAAGACTCCATAAGGGTGAGCACGGTCTTGACGCAGGGGTGAACTGTGATGGACTCTGCGACTGGAGTTTTTTAGAGAATCATACGCATCATTAATATTAACGATATACAGCGTTTCTCAAAAGTGAAGAGCCCAAGGGTCTCATTGTAAACAGTATTTTATGCTTTGTTACACATCCGTATAAGCCACATTTCGGATGGGTGAAGACGAGAATGTCTGTCTTCTTCAAAAGATTTTGAACGTTGGCGATGCGTAATGGGCCACCCAGTCTGACCGCAAAGCTAACCTTGACTCTGTTCTTGAAAAGAAAAGCTGTATTTTTAGAAGAAAAGGTGCTGCCCCTGAACTGTTATTAGTTGGTGTCCTGTAAGGTAGGCTTTTTCTGTTTTTTGAGCATGTGCAGAGGACGACGACGAAAACTACTATCGAAAGAGGCAACCCATGACGTTGAAATGCATATACTGTTTACTTCTGCTAGTCAAAAGGCTCTGCACTCGTCCTTAAACACTCAAACCGAGCTAACCGCGTTCGCCAAGTGCGCACAATGCTATCGCCTTTGCCTTTCCCAGTTTCCCAGTGGTGACAGCATGAGAGCCTGCTTTCTTCTCATTAGCTGAAATATGTACGAGGCCAGCGTGTAATGGCGGCCCCTACGGGGTTACTGCCCTGTATCATTCATTATGACGCTCTAGGGTGATGAGGTCCTGTAGTCAGCTGCTATATGATTGCAAGATAACCGCTGGTCCTTAAGGGTAACGGAGTGGATTCCAAGAGAAGGCAAGCGCCGCAGGGGGTGGCAGGAGGTTAGGTGGGCGGATGACATTAGGAAGTTTGCAGCTGGCAATGAACAGGGTTAATTGGAGAGACATGGGAGTGACCTTTGCCCTGCAGTGGGTCTAGTCAGGCTACTGCTGCTGCTGCTGATGAGGCTGAATTGGTTGCAGCGGTCATTTGTGCACATTCTTCTGTCTCACCCTCATTCATCCTCGGTTTTCTTTTTACCTTCTTAGAGTACCAGGCCGAAGGATCTTGACCAAGGCCTCACTCTATAAACCTTTTTTGAATTGCTCTCTATCAATACGTAGAGCTCCTCTCGTCCTCGCAGCTGCTTTCTTTCCAAAGTATTATCTCCGCATATTTTTTTAATTTTTGGTTCGAAAAATCAACTATCTCTCTACTCGCCATGTCTGCCAGCCTGTCTTTTTCCCACTTGTGTCCCCACTTACTCTTTTCTGTGTTCGGAACTGCGAAAGCATGGACTTTGACGTCGGTTCACCGATTGCTGCAGTCGAGAGACTAACCATTAATCGCAAAACATAAATCTGCCTTTCCTCGGATCTGATGCATCCGCTTTGTATTGCACCGCGCACGCGGGTTTTGACGGGTTTGTAGAGTGAAGCGAACTGTGCAGGTTGGCGAACTTCGTGAAATGCGATGACACTGTTTATGCGTGCGCCCCGATGTGCCAGTTCTTCGGGTTCACAAACTGCTTCCTGACGATACACTGTGGAGGCACGGCCGTCCTTGGAAGCCACTTCCCAGACGTCTCTGCCATGGCTGCCTGCATTGAGAAGCACAAGGTACGGTCTGCAACATGCTTCCGTCTTAGGCTTTGGTGATGCTTTTGAATATATGGCTGCAAGTTTGGAGTTCGCCTGAGAACTTTCTTAGGCTTTATGTGGAGCTCCCGTGCATCTCTTGCTAATTGGAGATTACTAGCAAGTCGCGAGGACCATTTTCCTTGAAATAGGAAATTCTGATTGCCAAAAGCGCCCCGGAGGGCACGAAACAGGTTAAAGAAACTCTCCCTGTCGAACTGTGAAGCGACGTGCATGGCTGCTTCATCGTGGGTAGAGCTATCCATTACCATCCTACGCAGAATGCATTCTTCCGTACAATTTGAGCATGACCCTTCGACGCCGCCTCGTAAGCTGTATAATAGTTAGTGATTTCTGCGTATTGTGTCTTTCTTGGCCCCTTTAAAGGGGCATTAGTTCTTGCCCACATAACAACTGCACCCCACTTATAGTCACCTGTGCCATGACAGAGGGCGTGGAACATCGTGGAACAAGCATTGTTCTGCATTGGCCACTTTCATGTGTGTTGGTGCAAAATGTGATGCGAAAACCCACTTATTGACCGTGGAGTCGTAATACGGTAGACGTGAACGAATCGTGCATAGATGAAATAGATACTGGAGGTCTGCGTGTGCCATCTACGAGTCAACATTTCCGTGATAGTGGAAGCAGTTCAGTGCTTTGGCTTGATGTAAAAAATGAAAAGAAAAGTGCTCCGAAGAGCTCTGGTCCTCTTTTGGCTTCCTAGCTCTTCGTAAACTGGATATCAATAGTGATAGCCTTCTCAGGACATGAATGCTGACCGCTGTGACACGTTGAGAAGCGCAGTGGTCATAATCATTTTGATTATTGACTGTCTCTTAAAGCCATCCAAGTTACTTGTGACGTCGTCGATACGTGGAATATAGAGAAGGTCCACTGCTCACGCCTACTCCTCCTGATGAGAAGGTGATCAGATTCGGCACCAGTCTTTAATACATTGCGCGAACCTGTTGTGCTGTAGTAACTGTATGTGCCAAACTGTGGACAACTTCTTAACTCATTGTTGTCAGTGACAGAAACAACGCTTCTCTATAGTTTAATAAATCCTCCCTCAAGGAAGCACCACTCTCACATTTGGATTCTTCCAAGTCCTTAATGCTCGGCATCGCACTGCGCGCTTCCTCTTTGTCGTCATCTTCAGTACATGCAAGGGTTCCGAGTATTGCCATGAACGGGGTGAGCTCTGATGTGGCGCCTTAAATTCACCGTACGCAATTACAAGCAGTTTCGTGTAATATGTTTCGTGTCTAAGATTGCATGGAGTTTTAATATAGGTTGATTGTTGCTGCAGCGAATAAAATTCAGTAGCACAGATTAACAGATTGTTGAGCGGGTAGATGCATGATGCAAGAAAATGTCAGCGGAACTACGACAGCACAAGAAAGCCATCGGAACTAACATAAACATCTCGTCATGAGTACGGAAGCTGTGGACAATCTTTTCTCTTTGTTCAGCGAATGATTTCATTGATAAGCAGTATACACACCGAAACCCACCACTTCGGAGGGTAGTGCAGTGACGGCAGGTCGTGATGACATGTATGCTTCTTCGCCCACAAGAACCCTTTATGTTATTCTCAGCATCATGAAGGTAGCCTTTGGCGCGTCTTGGAGGAGAAGCGGTACTATATTTCGGCACAATTTAGTAGGGAGAAAAGCCATCTGGTGTAATCTCAAGTTCTACAGTGATCACACGGAAAGTGTAAATCGTGCTTCTGCTGTGCCCCCTTAAGCTGCACTTATCTGATACCATGAAAGTGGAAGTAGTGTTTTCCCGTTTTTGTGCTTTATGTTAGCTTCACCGGCCTTGTTGCAATAACACTTTGTCTTTTTTAACCGACTTTATTTAAAGTCCCTGCTCGCAGCTTTGTATCACCCCTTTGCCTAATATTGTATTGTACCCACTGCTTTGCTGTATTTCTCCGGCACTGCAGGGCATTCTGTGAAGAAATAAATACATAATATCAACACTTCCACTGAGGACCTCTTGCAGTAAAGACTCTTAAGCTGGGTGCCATTGTCATGCATGTGACGCGGTGCAAGTCGCGCCTCCAACGGCCATGGCATCCTTTATTCTGTGGTGGCGAAGTATATTCGCTTGAACAAACGCCGCCTAGGTGGAGTTCTTGAGCATGAGTAGTATGACTGATATTTCTGGAGCCTCCTTCACATTGTGTTGCGACTTTTTTCAGGTGACCCGCCTAATCACCTCTCTGTCGGTGTTGAACCAAGTTATGCGCAAGCTAGCGGCGACGGAGTCCACAGCGCCTTCAGTACAGGCTGTTCTATGCACGGATGAAACCCCACCACCAAAACTGGCAAATGAATTTCTTACCACCTGCCCTGCCCTCGTCGAGTTAAGGAACGTGTACAGCATGACTGAGATGTGTGGCCCGATCGCTGCGCCACAGCCGGACGTCATTTCTCCCCACAATTCTGTGGGCTTCCCTATGCCCAGCATAAGGATAAAGGTACAGTTTGCTTTCTGCTTCTTCTGAATACTAGCCCGAATTTTCCCCATTACTCGGATCATATTCCTAGAGATCCTCACTGCATACTAAAGGAACTGACATACAAAGACCTTCAATTTTGTATAGATATTTGCACAATACTGTACGTAATTAAACCGAACTTAAGGATCTGACATAGCTGCCAGTGAACAGCATTGCAAAATAGGGACCATATTTTGTAGCAACTCTTCATGCTATTTGATGTCCAACTTGTTAAGATCGGGTCTGGATGAGACGCCGGAGTGTAACCGAACGCCTCAAATTGCCCATGTACGAATCACGTGGAGACAGCTTGTTGGAAAGGTGCTTAGCGCTTGCCACCAGCGTGGGATAGGACACGCGCCAAGAACGTGAGACCACCATCCTCACCTCTTAGCCCGCTGCCTCACTAGAGTGCGGTCACGTGAGGGAGGCGTTGATGGGATTTTGCGCGTGAATGTAAGTTTTCGCTCTTTCTGACCATGCATGTAAATGGAAAAATTTTAGACTCTCTCCTTACACCAAGCCCGGGCGCATCTAGGGACATCTAGGTACGCTAGAGAACGTCACTGCTCTTAAGGCTTGCAATGCAGGAACGAGCAAATGAGAAGGGGTATAAGGGTATTTGTTGTTTACGCAGCCGTCGTATCAGCTTCGGCGCACGCGGTTGCTGCCAAAGCCCGTCGCTTCTTTCATCGTTCTTTGCACTTTTCTCTCTTTGAACTCACTCCTACCTGCACGAGGCAGTGATGTGTCCCAGTTGGTGCCATTCGACATGTCCGTGCATTTTCCTCAACTTTCTTCTAGCGGTGTCAGCAGCAGCGGGAGCACGCCGGGACTCTCTCCTGGGGTGGGTCTTCGCACTTTCTTCTTTTCCATTTAATTGTCTTACGTCACATTTCGTTTAGCGTGAATAATGAAAAAAGTCCCCTGACTGCCTCCTCCCAAGAGGAAGGCCTCGGTGTATCGACTGCCTCCTCCAGCCACAGCCAGTAGTGCCTGGTTCCTGGCTTCCATCTCTTCGTTTCCCGTATAGACAGTCAACCCCCCCCCCCCCCCCCATCGTCATTTGGAAATGGTAGCGGCTGCTTGCAATGTAGAAGCTGAGAGTTTTGGCAATGAATACTTGTCTTTGGCTTTTGTGTGAGACTCAGGCGCTGCTAAAAGAACGCATGTATGAAGATGATGCGGAAAACAAGCTTTTTCTTGGAGAGCGAGCCGAATATGTGCACCACCCTGTAGCAAAGAGCGCTCTGAAATTTCCTCTCGGATTGGTTGCAAGGCCTGATTAGCAAGCGTTGTCCTAAATAAAGTTGGATTCATCGATACTGCACTGCCAACGCAATGAAAACCAGAAAGGCATGGCATTCCAGCTTCAGCTGACCCCGCAAAGCTGGTATCGCCGACAAGGCGCCGGCAGCTCGACTGGCACTCTCAAGTATTCCCGAAGCATCGCCGCAGACCTGTCAAGATACTGCGTAGCCCGAAGTTTGCGCAGTTTGCCGCACGCGTCTATATTGCGCGCGGAAGAATCTTTGACCAACTTCCAAGACGTGATAGCAGCCTACAGCGAGCACAGCTACATCGGTACACCGGTTCCTCTGTTGTCTTTTCTTCTCTTTGTGCCCTCAGAAGATCAGATTATTTCCGGAGGCTTGCTGAATCGAAAAGAGCTAAGCTTGTTGCTATTTCTTCGCACCTTCTGCTCTTACGTCGCGTGATGTTTTCGGTTGTACATTCTCCCGACGGTGCACACTTGTGGTCGTGCCGGCGAGAATTTAAAGAGGCTGTTGCCTGAACCAAAAGACGACGCACAGCTGGTGTCAACAGTTTCTTGCACTCTTTACATCACACACTGAATGGAGTGCTTTCTCTACAGTTGAAAACAGATGGAAAAGGTCGTGCTCTATTCTTGTTATATTTTCTATACTACAGCACCTACATGTAATAATAATAGTAATTGGTTTTCTGGGGAAAGGAAATGGTGCAGTATCTGTCTCATATATCGTTGGACACCTGAACCGCGCCGTAAGGGAAGGGATAAGGGAGGGAGTGAAAGAGGCGATCCCCATTCGCTACAACGACATGAGATATGAAATGTTCTTTTATACTGTCATTGCATTCACATATATACGTATACGGTTTTTGCGCTCACATGTACGGTGCACAGGTGAATTGCCTGTACAGTTCGCAAGCCCTTTTTCAATCAAGGAATTAGCATAATTCCTGAGCAAATAATTTACATGACGCGTAAAATCAAGAGAATAAAGAAAAGAGACAGACAGCATTACATCCAGAAATGAGGGTTAACTTAACATCCCTAGCAGGAACTGTAAAGAAGAAAGTATTTAAAGCCGAAAAACGCTTTTCTCCCACTATCCTGGCCCCGCCGCGGTGGCTCAGTGGTTAGGGCGCTCGACTACTGATCCGGAGTTCCCGGGTTCGAACCCGATCGCGGCGGCTGCGTTTTTATGGAGGAAAAACGCTAAGGCGCCCGTGTGCTGTGCGATGTCAATGCACGTTAAAGATCCCCAGGTGGTCGAAATTATTCCGGAGCCCTCCACTACTGCACCTACTCTTCCTTTCTTCTTTCACTCCTTCCTTTATCCCTTCCCTTACGGCGCGGTTCAGGTGTCCAACGATATATGAGACAGATACTGAGCCATTTCCTTTCCCCCCAAAACGAATTATTATTATTCACTATCCTGGGCACCATCATCAAGGAATGAACCCGGATGTAAAAATACCCGTTTTCGCAGACGGCAGCGTGTACTACCAGCAAATAAATACTCCAGAACACCAAGGAAACTTGATCACCGCTCTTAGTAATGTCGCCCAATCTGTTAATACTTGGCAAATTGTCTTCAACCTAGGAAAAATATGTCTCAGTGTACCAAAACAAAAAACAAAGCTTAGCCTTTCTTATGGATGGGAAAATGCTATTCTTGAAACCTTATAAGAAAAAAAATAAATGTGGATTAGCTCAGCTAATCCAGGATATACAAAGCGAAAGACGTCGGCGTTCACTGTGTTCATTGGCGTTGGCGTTGACAATGTACTATTGATACATGTGGCGGTGGTGAGAGAGAGATGTGGCCTGAATGCGTTACCGCTGACAGCGTTGTGGCTGACATGCAGCCCTGCAGCAATAGATAGGCCGCAGCGTTCGTTTGGTGATCAATCTCTCGCGATCAACCATTAACTGCATGCCACCTCCCAGGGCGGCAGGGAGGGCGCGCTGCCTATCCATTGTGCGGAACGCAATCAAAGCAGACTCCTGGAGTTGGACGCCAACGCCACGCACATGAAAGCGAGATTGAGGTCTCCACTGACCCACGGAGCCGGTTGTGCGCCTTCCCTTTCGCGAAAATGAACGGCGTTTGCAAAGTTGTCAACGCCATTGCTGTACGAACGGCGTCGGCTCACTTGTTTTGTTTGGTTTTGAGGAAAGAAAATGGTACAGTAACCGTCTCACATATCTCGGTGGACACCCGAACCACGCCGTAAAGGAAGGAATAAAGTAGAGAGGGAAAGAAGAAAGAGAAAACTGAAAATTGAAAGTTGATTTTGAGGAGAGGCGCGGCGCTGCGCAGCGGCGGAACACCTGTGGCTCGGTGCTACTAGTGGCGCATGCGCAGTAGGGAGTAGGGAAGGAGAGAGAGAGAGAGAAATATCCGTGACGAGGCGCGCGTTGTGACTTCATGTGCCTCCTCGAAGCACCGTCACGGCGAAATCGCAAGTTCGCGGCAAGTAAAGCTTTTGCTGTAAAAAAAAATACTTGCCGTTATTATTTCACAAGGCCTTGCCTCGAATGCGCATGGTCAGCATATTGTCAAGAAAGCGATTAATAGGCTATTTTCTCCTTTAACGCACGTAGGGCTTTTCCGGCCATGAAACCAAGCTGCTGGCACACAAGGTTCTTACCCTATCTTAGAATATGCTCTCATGGGCTGGGGTCCGTGTTTACAAAACTATGTAGTCACGCTTGAGTGGGTGCCACGGAAGGGTGTTCAGTTTATCTACGATAGGTACCGACCGACTGACTACCCCACACAGTTGCTTTTTCACTCGCAGGCCTCGCCGCATTTTCAAGCCACGCAACCCTGCACAGACTGATTTTTTAATGCGGAAGCTTTACGGGGGTAACGACGCCGAATTCGCCGTGGGCTGCAGTTTGACATTCATTTGACCGGAGCTACGCTGCTGCCGCCGCCGGCTTGGCGCATGCGCTCTCCGCAGATGGGTCCCCGCCTGACTACGTTCCCCCTTTTCTCAAAAGTAATCGGGCATACGTGGTTTGTTTCTCAGCCGCGTAGCGAAGTACTTACTGCAGCTCTTAAGCTCTGAATCTGCTGAAAGTAAGGTGAGTCCTTGTCCTCACGTTTTGAGACCTTTCTGTCCTTAGAGGTGCTGTAACGGCTTCATTAACGGTTGAGAAGGAAAAACCTGCTGCTCGGTTACTTTTGGCAAATGAGGTACATCTCCGCGCGCGTGGAGCGCCGCGCAGGCCTAGTCAGTACGAGCTTGTCAATGCATGAGAACGAGGCCCGGCCGTATTCTCTCAGTGTTGCGCGAGAGGGGGAGGCTTTGAGCGGCGTCTGACCACCCCGCGGATATCGCCTGGCGAGCTGCTTCACTGGAGAGGGTCTGGAATGCCAAGTGCGCGAAGCCAGCGTCAGAGACTGAGAAAGGGCGAGCGGGCGCGCCAGGTAGTGCGAGCACAGACGCCGTGGGGGAAAATGCCGAGGAGCCTGTGTGCAGTGCACGCGCGCAGTACTATTGGAACCAGGCAGAGTCGGATAATCTAGCCGACAAAGCTCGATACTGCATAACAAAAATGGAGACCGCAGCCAACTACCTCACCGACCATCGTGCAGTCTTTGTAGCAATAAAGCAGCAATAATAAATAGTGATACCACAGCTCAACGACTGTGTCTAAATCTCTGTCAAGAATACTCTTGCAACATGTGATTAACCAAGCTTAACCACAACATAATTAAATCTTTTGCTTGAATATCCACGCTCAGCCACAGTTAAGCCTCAGTAATTTTTATATTTATTACTTTATAATGCGCTAAACATAAAACCTCTCACTTAAAGCCGTTCTAGGGAAACACGACACAAGAATGTTTTTACGCTGGGAAAATACTCTTGCCCGTGAACCAAATAATATTTTTCTTTGTTCCCACGCCTAAATAAGTCTGAAACTTGGCAGGATACTTTGGAAAAGTTTCGCACCTCACTGGGGAGTCGATGCTCTCCCGAAAAGATTATGAGTATTTTAGAAGTTTTTTTGATGGCCATTAGTTCTTTATTTTTCTGATGCTTAAACAATTACAACGTTCTGTATTTATTTTTGGTTGTATAGCTTATTGTATGCCTTTTTTTCCTCTTCAATGCAAGCTTGACTGAATCGGACTTCAGAATGATCTCTTCAGGTACGAGTATGGCATCTAACTGCATTACGCAAGCCGCCAAAAACTTCGGGCGATTATTCCAGTAAATGTCGCGCAGATGAGTGCAGACTAGCATTGGTGGCTACCGCATGCTTCAAGTGAAATCTTTGATTTTTATTGTTAGCACATAAATGCTATTTGCCTTGTACTCGAGGGCACATCGATCATTCACGTTTTGTCCCTTATCCGAGGGAAATCGCGGGGAGCATCAGTGCAATTGATGCTCCAGCTGCACATCGCATTATTCATGGGATTCCTTCGGTACAATCTCACTACATTTTAAAACATGAGGAAAACGAACATCCGGTGTATACAAAATGTTCAAGCTCAAGCTTTCCGGATGGGTCTAGGAATGCGCGTCTAGAGCCGCAACAGTACTCATCGCAAGGAGAATCCACTGACTACCTATATAGCAATGGACGCCTTGAGAGCGTATATTCGTCACATGTCTCCGATTTCCGTTCATATTGCGAGTCTTCCTGCTAACCGGCCGCGTACATCCTTCTCGAAAATTATTGATGTCCATCGCGACTTTCTATCATCCAAATTTACACCAGCCTCTAGACCGTCTTCTCCATTATGAAGTCTGCACCAACCTCGTGTGCTTCTTTCCATACCAGGCGTCAAAAAGAACGCTGATTTATCAACGACAGCGCAAAAACAGCGCTCTTGAATATATGCATGAGAAGCAAGGACACCGACTGCATGTATACACCGATGGCTCAGCGACCCCCTTCAGTTCCTCCGACTCCGTGGTCATCCCTGTAAGAACCATAGTTAAGAGAGTCAAAGCATCCCGCCAGACTTCATCGACTGGTGCAGAACTTACCACTATTTGTGTCGCCATTGAGCATATCAGTGAAGAAAGGCTTCAGCAATGGTCTGATTTCACTGGTTCAAGAGCAGCCCTCCAAGCCTTGAAATCTGCTTTTCGTCACGGGTTCCATGAACAAGAGGTCGCGGGAATCCGAGAGCGGCACCACACCGCCATCAATAAAGGCTACGATATTGTTTACCATTGGCTGCCAGGACACAGTGGCATCGCAGACAACCACCGCGCGGGCTAGGCCGCGCGAACTGCTCACCACGAGGGTGATTTTGTGTCTATCCCCACCTCGAGAGCCGACGCAGTGGGTAGGCTTCGAAAACTGAAGCGGGAGATCACGCTGGCCTTGTGGAATTCCGGCTAGTTATCGAACCCGCATCTACTGACACTGTATCGTGACCTGAAGCTATAGTATACGGCTTCCGTCCAGCCTACCTCGACGTGAAGCAACTTTGCTGTGTCGCCTGTGACTTGGTATCGCTTTGTCAAACCATTACTCTACTCTGATCGGCATGGCTTATAACCCTGCATGTGAAATCTGTGGCCTCGATGAGATAACATCTAATATTCTTTGTGAATGCCCAATGCACAGTTCTGAAATACATTTTCTACGCCGTGCGCTTGAAAACATCGATTCACGCCCGCTTACGGTGTTAAAGATTCTTGGACACTAACCGTGGCGATCATCGGCGGTGAGGGCCTACCATGCCCTTCTGCGGTTCTTAATATCGTCGGGCCTGCACGACAGGCTGTGACTTCGCCGAAGGCTTTTCACCTCGTGCTTTTCGTTATCACTGCTTTTTCTCCCTCACCTTCATATCACCTCTTACCTTTCTCCCAGCGCAGGGCAGCGAATCGGTTTCATCTACTGGTTGACCTCCTCGCCATTCATCGTAATCTACCTCCTCCCCCTTGACTATTGGGAGGCCACTGTGCACTCTTTCCTGTACGCGCCGTTACAACGCTTTTGTAGCTTATTTGATAGTATACAGTATTGTAAGCGTGTTACTTCACTTTCTTCAATGACAGCATATTCTACCAAATTTGATTTGGATGTACAGTTATATATTCTGTTATACAGTCGCGTATGTTAAACCTATGTATGTGAAAACCTGCAGCCATCCCAGGTGGGATTCAAACTTACATAAATACGAAGCGAGTATATTTATGATGAACCTGCAGATTAGGCGTTGTCGCAACAGGTGAGATAGCTCGACAATTTTTATGCCTCTCCAGGTAATCAACACTGAAACTGGCACCGTGCTAGGGCCTATGGAGCTCGGTGAAGTTCTCGTGCATTCAGATACGTTCATAATGCTAGGTTACACTCAGGAACCGGAAGAAACTCCGGCAGCATTCACAGACGATGGCTGGTTCCGCACTGGTGAGTGATAACTCGATCACGTCTGTCGCTCAGAGACAATTTGCTTGCATTGCCCTTCACTGTGGTTTGCTGGTGGTGGTTTCGCTCTCGTAGTTTCCTTTCCCCTACGACCCTCCTTTTCCTCCTTTCCCTGTTTGTGGCTTTGTTACTGCGTGACATTTTTCAGGCCTTCCCGAGACCTTGCCGGCTCTCTCCAGGATTTTCGTTGTTTGTCATTTTAAGCAACTCGTTAAGTAAAGCGGCTCGAGCATTTTCAAGCCTCAGCTCACTACGACGCGTTTTCCTGCAGGAGACTGTGGCTTTTACAATGAAGACGGCTGTCTGTTCTTGCGGGACCGGATCGAGACATTGATTTCTTGTGCTGGATGCTTGGTTTCCCCCTGCGAGCTGGAGGAGCTTCTGGTTTCGCACCCGGACGTCTCGGACGCAGCAGTGTTCGGCGTTCCCAGGTATCGCTATGGCAATGAGACGTCGCAGGAGTGGAGAACCGAGGAACAAGCTCTGACTGCACTCGTCGTCGCCGTGAAGGGGCGTTGCCCGGACCCATGCTTCGCTCTCGAACTCAAGCGATACGTTGCCGGTAAGTCTGTGTGCTAACCGGTCAAGGGTCAGTAAGCATCTTCTACACCTTTGTCCATAGTAGGTCAGATGAGCAGTCTCGCAACTACTGCCTTGTGGTGGCCAAGCCTGTTTTGTTTCCTTTTGTACACAATGATGCCGTGCTATACACGAATAAAACTCAAGAATAAAGCGGCTTTTTCTCATCAAAGCATCCGTTTCCGGCCAATGGCTTGGGCCGATTCTCATGAACCTGCTAGAGTGACAATGTGGGCAGGGCTATGACAATGCAGGGAGAGGACTATCCAGGACAACCAAGGCAGGAGGCTACCCCCGTTTATCTGCCACTCCCTGAATTTTTACCCTAGCAGGCTCACGAGAACCAGCCTACGTCATTGGCTGAAAGGGGGGCCCTTTGATGGAAAAAGGCTGCTTTTTTCTTGACTTGTATCCGACTATAGTGGTCAGTCAGAACTTAAGTGTAATTTAAAGTTCTAGGAGCAATTAGTAGAGCTGTGAAAGCTTTCACGTGTTTGCACGCACAACATTCGCTGAGGTTATTGCTTACGCATGACCTTGTTGCAGCCATATGTAAAGATTTTCCTGCTCTCAAGGTTATCCGGAAAGGCGTAAATGCTTCGTCACAAAAACTGTGAATGTTACAAAAAGTACGAAGTCACGAAAACGTAGTTTCATAGATGCGCCAAGGGCTCAAAGCCGTTTAGAATAGAAATTACTCAGTTGAGTGAAGTAAAACAAAAGCGTTTACTATTTCTTCTTGAATAACCATGAAAAAGAGTAAAAGAAATAGAGGAAGGAACAGTCCCGAAAGTTCCATCTAAAAGTCCTGTCACGTATACGCGGCGGTTCTTGCGCAAGGGGACATGCAAAAAAAAAAAACTTTTCCTTTGCGCGAAACTGAGCCTTTGGACAAAACGGTAACCTGCCAAGACAGTAGCACGTGCGGTCAACACTTGTCTTGTTCACAAAGGACTCCACTTGTGGCTGAACTCTATATCCTCGACATAGCAGTGATGTGGGCTAGCTAGCCATTTTATGCTTGGCGTGTCCGGAGTAGCTACACTCGAAATATGAATACGCCTATATGAGAGAAAACGGAAGTAAGCTTTCTCCCTTTTATAAAGGGAGTGCCCTAAGGGAGAGCTTACTCTTTTTCTACTCCTTTCTATTTAGTATGTAAGTCCTCTTAGTGCTTTGCGTGCACATGAGTGCACGTCGCCTAGACGCTATCAAATGTTTTGTACACAAGGAGCAGTCTTCTATAACGCGAGTGCATGCTCCACTAATAAACACAACAAGCCAAGCACGCAAATGGGCACCGAATATCGTTTCTAAATTGACAACTTTGTGTTTTACGGCAGCTCAGATACGGCGCAAGTGAGCGTGTGTTTTCGTTTGCTTCTTTTTCTGGCATGAGCGCATTAATGAGCCAAAGATATGCTGATTTGTGGACTTAATAACTTTAGATGAGAGAACTCCGTCGAAAGTAGTTTTGAGTCACAAATTGTATGTTTGAAGATCTAGCGAAAAATTTGTAAAAATCGTCCGGGAAGGTGCGCGTTTTTGCTCTGAAATCTTGGCAAGCTGTTCATATGAATCAGAGAATCTCAAACCTTTATTTCATTGAATAAGAACTGCGGCCAGCAGTGGATATAGATGTGGCAGAATTTTACAGATAACTTGACTTAAACAACCGCGAGGAACCTCTAAACCCATGGAAGCTGTCGCCAGTGTTCCCAACCGTTCCATAGTGAACTGGTCGCTTGTCGCGTATAAAACAAAGTGATAGAGGCGTCTGCTGGCAGCGTAAAGAAAATACTATTATTAAACAATTATTGAGCTACCTGGCAGCCCACAGCATTGTGATAATCATTAAACGAAAGGGCGCCCTACCGAAAAATGTGTATAGGCTTCAATGGTTCAGCAAATAGGATTAAGGCATATTTGCTTTGGCTTTATAGGATTAACGTCCCAAAGTGACCCAGACTATAAGGGACGCCGCACTGGAGGGCTGCGGATAAGCTCGGCCTTCTGTGGTTTTTAACGTTCTCTGATATCGCACAGTACTCGGGCCTCTAGCATTTCGCCACCATCTAAATGCAACCGTCGCTGGTAGGATCGAACCAGCGACTTTCGTGTACTATGCGATGTCAGTGCACGTTAATGAACCACAGGTGGTCGAAGTTATCCCGAGCCCTCCACTACAGCGTAATTCATAGCCTAAGCTTCTTGTAGACGCTAATTTTATAGACCCAAACTATATGTCCCAAAATCCTATTTGCTGACCCATTCAAACTTATATAGCCGACGCCTCCTGAATAATCATAATGATGATTCAGGACTGCGCCTATCCCCCGTAAAAACTCTTGAGTTTACAGCGTTCCCTTGTAGTGGAATGAGCGTCCCTTGTATGCTCCTTGTAACGGAGCATTGAAAGCTTACGTGAAGCACCAAGCTTGTCAACTGCCAAAAGAAGTCTTCTGCAAATTTTTCAAGGCCCTTTGGTCTTTAATGACGTCGTGACGGCTATGTTTTGAGGCTGAAGGGGAAGGCTTACAGCCTGAAGACTTTTGACCAAGACTGTACACTACAGGACAAAGTCCTCTCCTATTTAATTGCAATTAACCCTGTCCTACGCCACCTGTAACCATCTTACCTCCCCTGCCCCCCACATCCAAACTTTCCAATCTGCATTCTCGCCTGCATTCTCTCAGGATACATTCTGTTACCCTTACGAACCAGCGCTCACCTTGCTTTCGCACTATGATTGCCCAGCAGATTACCATTTCTTGTCCTAATTTCCAATGGGATATCGTAAATTGGCCTTTCACCAAGCGCTATTCTGCTGTCTCCTGCTGCGTTAATATTCAGCATATCATTTTAATTCCCACGCTCGCCTCACTGTTTTAAACTTAACTTCAAGCGTTTTTGTTGGCTTCCAAGTTTCCGCTCTATAGGCGAATACTGGAAAGATGTAGATGTTTTATTCTTTCTTCTTGAGAGACACTGGTAAGCTGCGCTTCATGACTTGAGAACGGTTGCCAAATGCACTCCACTCCATTGTTAACATCAACTGGTCATTCTTATTCAGGAGTGTGTACCCCCTCCAAGTATATGTACTGCCTTACAATTTCCAATGCGTCGCTGTCTATTGTAAACTGTTCTGCCCTTACGTGACCACTGCACATCGCTTAAAGTTTCTACATATTAATTTTTATATGAATCGTTTTGCTCTGTCTGTAACTGTGCTCGATAACGCTATGAAGTTCCTCCCCTGAGTTACTCAGCAAGGCGATGTCGTGAAAAAATGTAAGATTCGTGACGTATTCTTTATTAACTTTAATCCCCAGTTCTTACCTTTCTCTTTACACCTCCTGTGAGCGCGCGGTGAATAATAGTGCAGAGATATTGTGTCTCCCTGCCTAACACCCCTCTTTACTCAGATTTAAATTTTTTTAATGGAGGACTATGTTGACTGTGCAGCTCCTATAGACATCTTTCAGTATTTTTGCATATGACTCTTCTACACCTCGGTTCAGCAATTCCTGCATTATTGCTGAGATGTCGACTGAACCAACTGCTTTCTTGTAATCAAAGAAGGCTGTGTACATCATTTGCTTATTTTCTGCCCATTTCTTTAGCACCTGATTGATAGTTTGAACGTGGTGTCTTTTCGCGTAGTCTGCGCTAAAGCCAGCTTAGTCTTTTTCTTGACTGAAGTCTACGGTTTATCCAATTCCATTACCTTAGTAAGTACCTCGTGCGAATGGAAAGTGAGCTGATTGGTCTGTAGTGACAATATTGCTCATTATACCTCCTTGTCATAGATAAAAAAGGCCAATAAAACACTTCCCTGCCTTTATGTCTTCACCTTCCCCGTTCACTAGGTTTTCCATCTACCCTGCGGAGGCTGGTTATGTAGGCTCGCGCAGAAGGGCGCCGCGATAGGCTATGGGAAGCGCTCGCGCCTCTGCCCCCGGGAAACGCAATGAGGAACTTTAGCCGGAGTACTGCATATCGTGCGCCCGTGCTCTTCCCGCCGTTAAGTAGTTGATGTGACAAGCGCCCACTGGAGCGCGCCACATCCCGTGTGACTGGCATCACCCGCTGGCCGCGCAGGGCAGGCATTGCAAACCAAATTATATTATAGGCATTCATAATACAGGAACCATTCACATAGGCAAGCTAGTTTGTTTTCCAGAACACAGAGACTCGCAAATTCAGGTATTACTGAATCGCATGGGTAGTTGCTATTTTAAGCTGTAGATATTTTCACGCTAGTAACGATCCTGTGCCTTCTTGTGATTTCTTCACAATAATGTTGTCGGTAAGAGCCCAGTGACAGTGTTTGAATGGGCAGTGTCTCCGGCAAGGCTTTGCCTAGATTGCTGGATGCTATGTCAAGTATCACCAGGGGTTACATACAAGCGTGTGAACGCTGTTCACTTACCGGCGTGAAACGGTTTCTCTATGCATGCAGTCCACTCTTCCCGGGAAATTTAGCGCTGCGAGAAGTGTTCGAGAGTGAACCCTCAATACGCTAAAGCTAATAATTAGGAGCGTAGAACGTTTTGTGTTGGCATTAATAAATGCAGAGATAACACTATTTATTTACTTAATTAGAATTGCATTCCTTAAGAATAGAATATTTTTCCAGAGTAAAAAAATATTATCTGGAAATTTTTACCCTTAATCATCGGTTCATATAACAATTCATTGGTCCGCAGAACGAGTGAAGCCTTCAGCGCAACTCAGCGGCGGGATTTTCTTCGTCAATGAAGTTCCCAAGACGATCACAAAGAAGGTCGCAAGAGGCCAGCTGCTTACAAAACTGGATTCACTTCTGCTGTGTGGAAAGTTTACGTGATTTACGCACTTTTTAAACTACCTAAGGTAATAAAGAGAAACATTGCTTGCAAACTGCAGACCCTTTGTCTTCGTACTGGCTCTTAATCATGGCGTTCTTTGAAATATATCACAACCAGAAACCCTATCGGTTGCACTGTCACACAACGCGGAGGCAGCATGCTTGAGGCTGGATCTTTCCGCACAAGGGCAACGACTGTGTGCTCCTGTATTACACTCCAGTGTCTGAACTTCATAGTGGCTTCTACTTTAATGACGTCACACCTTTGGCTGGCTAAGATGCTCGTGTTCTGACCGACATCACCTGAAATGGTTCCAGTGCGATGCACACAACCACTGTATTCGACGCGTCGTCGATTCCTGTAAATTGTCAGTGATGCGTCAGAATGCACACTTACATCTAGAACTGTAACATCGTGCAGTTGGTATTGAAAGCTACTAACATTGTGTAACAAAAAGCGAAGCAGTTGGAGTCAGCGCCCGTCCTGTCTGGTCTTTCTGTGTGGTTTGTGTAAAAATTAGCGCTGTTTTTACTTTTGTTACACAATGTTACACCAACTAGCCCAGCAAGAGGTACTGTTAAAGCTACTAAAGCTACAGGGTGGCAGCTGGAATAGATACTACAGCGCTAACGTTTCTCTCTCTGTTGTTTGACGCTAACGACGCCTAGCTGTACCTTGCTTCACACGACGACCTGAAATACAGCGCTATTCTAAAGAACGAGTTAGGTGGCAACTTCTCAGTCCAATACGTCCAGAGTATATAGCTTACATTTTATTTGGATCTTGTGCATTGATAGGATGTCAGTTTAGGCTCAAATTGACATATTTGAAGCTCGAGACAGGGCAACAACTGCTTCGCTTTTCTTAACAACTAGGAGGGAGCGGAGATGTAGGGCGAAACAAGTTGACATGATTAGGGACACACGGCAATGACACCCGGCGGGCAAGGTCGGAGGTTGCATGAAATTCGGCTTACCGATTTCAGAGGAGCAGTACTGTAACTGTTAAATTCCTCAAATCGTACTCTTGAAGACGACTGCTCCGCTGTACATCCTATTAGTGGTTCGGCCACTCCTCCATAGCGTTTATAATTGGCGGCACAGAGAATTTAAGCAGACCCCGAATCTTTCGTTGAACGCTCAAGACAATAAATTTCTCTTTGTTCAGAGCAATACCGCGGTTAAACATAAAACCACTGCGTGGATGACTTGGGTCACTGTATCATAGGAACATGCACAGAACACCACTGAGAATCGTCTGACCACTCGTGTATGCTCAAAATGTGCGCCGCTAGATGGCGCTCTGGACATTCCATGTCTTTTTACCTGTCATCTGTTGTTACGTCATAAACTACTGCTGCTTAAGGTGTCAGCTTCTGCTCATGAACCCTGGCGTATTTTAAATGGCGAAGTTAAAATTTGCAAAAGGCTTTGTTCGGTGTATGAGAGAGAGCATGAACATTTAGTGTGCAAAAGCAGATTGGAGCGGATTGTGGGTGCGGGTGTATCAGAGATTTCTTGTGTATTGTATAACTACTGCTTTTTGTTGGTGTTGTTTGTACTTTTTTCTAGATTTAAGTTTTTGCGCATTTATCGCTGACTTTTTTAGGACTTCACTGTTTTCAGCCATGTAATGTTTCTCATACATTCTTGCTTCTATGTTTATTGTATAGCTTGCAAAAAAAAAAATCTTCTGTCTTGTGAATCGTCCTCTGTGGCCATTGTCCCCGTTTCTTTGCACCGCCTTTTGGAAGAACCGAAGATAAGTGTTAGCAGACTTGCGCTTAAAGAAAGCCTCGTCCTTGACGTGACGTATCGCGCTTTTGAGCCAACAAGCACATACGACAAGTTCCGACCGGAATTCTGGTACGAAAGCATATTCTAGTCGAATATAGACTTCAACGAGGTCTTGGCACAGGGAAGCTTGGTAAAACTACAACAACGTTTATATTTAATGCAGTTCACACGCTGGAAAAAAGGAATTATAGCCCAAACCATATATTACCATTTATAAGAGCGGAAACTTGGGCAAGTTGCTTTTTATGTACCATTGTAGCTGTAGCTTTTTGTAGCTGTAGCTTTTGTAGCTCTAGCTTTGTAGATGTAGATTTTTTCCCGCCTACATTACTACATCTCATGCATCATTTTGCTCTTTGGTAAAATAAAATTGAAACTACAAATGCATAGTTGGAAAATGCGGGAATGGGAACACACAGACGAAGAAAAGCATCAGAAAAACAGTAATTGAAATTGTTTGCAATTTTAAATTTCGCAATCCTTTTTCTTCGTTCGTGTCTTTCCTTTCGAGTTTTTTTTCAGCTATGCATTTTTTGTCAATTTGAGTATGCAGAGCTGTTTCTTTTTTTTTTCAAGGTACCGTGTACGCAAAAATAGTGCAGCGTCCACTGTGCCTAAATATCAGCATTCTTCTACTTCAGCGCCAAAGAAAGCCATGATAATTTTTAGTGCCACTCCTCAAAGTTCAGTGGATGCTTTACAAGGAACTTCCGGTTCTTCTGTTTGAAAAAGGAGCTAAAACGCACATAAGTTGTGGTGCTTCTACCGCGGTCTCGACCCCGCTCTCAGGGCCAAGATTGCTTCACTAGCTCCGGCTAAACTTGCAGCCGCTAAGAACACACTCAACACCGAGAAATATTGAGCATGTAGAAATATTTATTAGAGGACGCCCTAAACAGATTGCCTGCCTAGGTATAGCCGTAAGCATGCTGACAAGCAACGCAAACGGATTGATTACCCGCCATGATCACTGCTTTAAAAATGAGATAGCAACAGATTTTTGCAGTTCCTGGCGAACCCTTCTTAGTCTTTACATGCGGATGGTTCTGAGATGGAGATGTCATTTCAAAATCTGATTGACAAGTGTTAGAAAGGTGGACTGTGTCAGAGTCATTTACACCCTGAGGCATAGAAGCAGAAGAGGTGGTTTGTTGAGTATTATCCACAGATGCTTAGGAGGGAGAACAGGTAGACGAGGTTAGGGTATCTAAAGCCGATAATGCTTTGTAATAATGCATCACTCCACGTACTGATCATGCTGTCAAGTACACCAGCAATAGCCTCCTCCACCGCAGCGACAACAGTTTTAGTTAGGTGTGCCTCTACATCACTTGCGGTTGTGCGGACAACACTTGCGTACGAGCTCTGTCTTTCCCCTTCGCGAAACAAGGCTGTGCTAGAAATGCATTTCGAACACATTGTATTAATTTTATATTAATTTTTTATTTCTTGTCTCTCAGCCTAAAATGCAATACGAATGCTTTCTAAGTATGCTAGGATCAATATTTTGATAATTCGTACAAATTCATCAAAATACACGTCCTGTCTGCTTAGTATACTTATTATAAATTAAAACATGCCAAAATATACAATGAATGCATTACATTACATTAAAATACACTAAATACATACAATTGATGGATTAAAATATATTCACTTCGGCATAAAAAAGGCATACGAGTCGTATTGACCGGATGGTACTGATCAATGTTGTCAAGACCAGAAGTAATCACTGAACTGGCTATATACATCAGGAGACACACAATCCCAGCGAAAGCGCGTTGTCATCAAGAAGGCTATGGCAGTTCAAGGTCACGTGACGGGACCTGAACGGAAAAGATGTCACCATGCCGGAAATGCCGACCTAAAGTGACGTCAGCAAACAGGAACTGCGCCTACAAGCGTGATACTTGGCGTGATATATATATATATATATATATATATATATATATATATATATATATATATATATATATATATATATATATATATATATATATATATATATATATATATAAGCAGGGCCAACAGTGGGTCAGCTAGTCCAGCCGAGAGCGTGTGTCAGGCGATGACCATGCAGCTCGCGCATATGCTCGTCGTCTTTACAATGGAGCCAGGAGCATGCACCAGGCGATGACCATGCGGCTTGCGCATATCTCGTCGTCTTTTGGCCCCCGGACAGAAGAGGAGACATCCTGACGACTTAAGGGGCGGACAAGACAGCGGGGTCGCAGTATCTCTTGAGGCGCTGGACATGTACAGTCACACGGCCGCGGCGTCTGAGATCGGGTGACGGCGTGGGGGGCTCAACAATATAGTTCACTGGAGATGTTTGTTCCAGGACACGATATGGCCCTTGATATTTAGCCAGCAATTTCCGGGAGAGACCCGGAGTACTGGAAGGTATCCATAGCCAGACAAGAGCGCCGGGAGAGAAATGTTGGGGACGTTGATCTTCATCGTGTCGCGTTTTTTGAAGGGACTGGGTAGCTGTCGTGAGCGACCGGGCGATCTGGCGGCAGTCTTCGGCATGCCTGGCGGCTTCGGAGACGGTGGTGCACTCAGATGCGTCAGGGTGGTAGGGGAGAACAGTATCAATGGGAACGGAGGGATGGCGGCCATAAAGGAGGAAGAAAGGAGAAAATACTGTCGTAGATTGCGTAGAAGTATTGTACGCGAACGTAATATACGGGAGAATAAGGTCCCAGGTCGTGTGGTTCGAAACGACGTACATAGCCAGCATGTCCCCCAGAGTGCGGTTAAAGTGTTCAGTGAGGCCGTTGGTCTGAGGGTGGTAAGCGGTGGAAGTCCGATGGATGACGTTGCACTCACGGAGCAGAGATTTGATGACATCAGATAGGAAGACACGGCCTCTGTCGCTGATGAGTTCTCGAGGGGCACCGTGTCGAAGGATGAACCGACGCAGAAGAAAGGATGCCACATCCTGTGCCGTGGCAGCTGAGAGCGCGACGGTTTCAGCATGCCGCGTGAGGTGGTCGACGGCAACAATGATCCATCGTTTGCCAGAAGCAGTATAGAGGAGGGGCCCATATAAATCAATGCCAACGCGGTCGAAAGGGCGAGGCGGACAAGATAGCGGCTGCAACTCACCAGCAGTACGGGTAGTGGGTGTCTTGCGGCATTGACAGTCGAGGCACGAGCGTACTTATTTTAAAACGAAATTGTACATGCCACGCCAGTAGTAGCGGAGGCGGAGGCGCGTGTAAGTCTTGAAAACGCCTGCGTGACCGCATTGCAAGTAAGTGTGAAAACATGACCAGATATAGGACCGTAGGTGGCGAGGAACGACGAGGAGCCATTTTCGTCCATCAGAATGATAATTACGGCGATAAAGCAGGTTATCTCGGATCTCAAAATCGGAAGCTTGACGGCGCAGCGCGCGGGATGAATTAACCGCCGATGGGTCGGAGAGAAAGTCCAGAAGAGCACGAATCCATGGATCCTTGCGCTGTTCAGAAGGCATGTCACTGACGGTGGAAGATTGCTCAGGGGTTCCGATTTCGCAGAGGCTGGCAAGTTCAGCGTAGAGCGGGGAGCGAGACAAGGCGTCGGCGTCCTGATGTTTGCGGCCCGACCGGTACACGACTCGGATGTTGTATTCTTGAAGACGCAGCGCCCAGCGCTCCTGGCGGCCGAAGGATCTTTCAGAGAGGAAAGCCAACAAAGGGCGTGATGTTCCGTAACGACGTCGAAAGGACGGCCGTACAAGTAAGGGCGAAACTTGCCTAAGGCCCACACAATGGCGAGGCACTCTTTTTCAGTCACAGAGTAGTGAGACTCAGCCTTTGTAAGTGTGCGGCTGGCATAGGCAACGACATATTCGTCGTGTCCATATTTGTGCTGAGCGAGCACTGCACCGAGACCAAAACCACTGGCATCCGTGTGAACTTCAGTCGGGGCCGCCGGGTCGAAATGACGCAAGATGGGAGGTGCCGTGAGGAGACGACGTAAGGTGTTGCAGGCGTCGTCGCAGGCGGGTGACCAAGCCGAAAAATCGACATTGGCGCCGAGGAGCTGAGTCAAAGGGGCAGCAATTGAGGCAAAGCTGCGAATGAAATGCCTAAAATAAGAGCAGAGCCCTAGGAAGCTGCGAAGTTTCTTAGTGGTGGAAGGCTTAGGAAAGTCAGTCACGGCACGAAGTTTCGCTAGGTCAGGGCGTACACCGTCTTTCGACACAACCTGACCTAAAATTGTCAGTTCACGGGCTGCAAAGGTGCATTTTTTTAAGTTTAGCTGCAGGCCTGCGTTTTTGAGGCATGTCAAGACGTCCCGCCGGCGAGATAGATGCGTTTGGAAGTTAGGTGAAAAGATAACGATATCGTCCAGGTAGCACAGGCACGTCTTCTACTTGAGGCCACGCCAAACGGTATCCATCATTCGCTCGAAAGTAGCAGGAGCGTGACACAGGCCAAAAGGCATGACGGTAAAGTCGTAGAGGCCGTCAGGGGTCACGAACGCGGTTTTGACACGATCAGCAGCTGCCATTGGGACCTGCCAATAACCAGAGCGCAAATCAAGGGAAGAAAAGAGCTCCGCGCCTTCTATACAGTCCAGGGCGTCATCAACACGGGGCAGAGGGTATACGTCTTTGCGTGTGATCTTATTAATGCGGCGGTAATCGACGCAAAACCGAACGGAGCCATCCTTCTTTTTGAAGAGGACAACCGGGGAGGCCCAGGGGCTGGTGGAAGGCTGAATAATGCCGCTCTGAAGCATGGCGTCTACATGTTCTTCAATAACTCTTCGTTCAGCGGCGGAAACACGATATGGGCACGGTCGCAGAGGGGCATGGGCGCCGGTTTCAGTGTGATGCTCGACAGTCTACGTGCGCCCTAAACCGCTTTGGTGGCAATCGAAGGACGAGCGAAACTCCTCAGACGACGAGCATATGCGCGAGCTGCATGGTCATCGCCTGGCACACGCTCTCGGCTGGACTAGCTGACCCGCTGTTGGCCCTGCTCCCGTTAGGAAGCTTCTCAGAATAAACCCCACCTTACATTTGGGATGACCATGCGGCTTGCGCATATGCTCGTCGTCTTCTTTACAATATATATATATATATATATATATATATATATATATATATATATATATATATATATATATATGAAAAGAGCAGTCACCGAAGCCAAGGTGCATAAATCATGCCGCCGGTGGGATCCGAACCCATGACCTCGGAATATCGCTTCAGGTGCTCTACCAACTGAGCTACGGCGACGGCTGTCTGTCACATATATTATGGAGCCTGAATTAAATTTTAAAGGAAAAAGGTGTGAAGAAGACGACGCAAATTAACCGAAGAATAAAAAAAGACGAAGAAGAAGCATTCGTTGAGGTGGAGAGAGATGATTGGTGGAGAAGCATTCGGGGTGGTGGAGAGAGATGATTGGTGGAGAAGAGAAGAAGACGACGACAAGGCTTACGTGGACTAACACCCAGGCTATAAAATGGCGAGTGAGAGCGAGGCACAGATGGGGGGGGGAGGAACAGCAGAGAAGCGGAGGCTCCGGTGGGTCAGGGACACATCGGCTGGAAGAGAGCGACGCCGGCTACTGCTCCAGTGAGCTCGCGTCCTACGACATCGCATCGTGGACCTCCTGCCGTGCCTGAGCCCGTTCCGGGGAGTCAACAGAGGACGCTACCACCTGCTACGGCCAGGGGTGTCTCCAGCGCTGTTTCCACCGACCCGGGTGGTGCCCCCAACGCCAACAACACCGGCATCACCTCCACGGGCGCATGGACCGGGAGTTTATATGACGTAGCCAGCGACGCCGCCAGCAACTCCAGCCCAACCACGCCGAACGCCGCCTCGACGCCGGATACTAGATCCATACAAAGCCGCGGCCGCACCGAACCAACCGTGATCACGAACGTCGACCAAGAATAGTAGAACGCTAGTAGTAGACGCTGGTAGCAGTGTGACCGGGTCGTGTGTATTTATAGTCTTTGTGTTTTGTGTTAGTTTTGTTAGTTTTATGTTCTAGTGTGTGCGTCACGTAGGGTGTATTAAATGTGCGTTTGTGTGGGTACACCCGTCGCCTAGTCCATTCTTTCGGTCCGAGTGTTCT
Organism: Amblyomma americanum; assembly: GCF_052857255.1. Taxonomy (NCBI): domain Eukaryota; kingdom Metazoa; phylum Arthropoda; class Arachnida; order Ixodida; family Ixodidae; genus Amblyomma; species Amblyomma americanum. Next base: position 87,591,664 of record NC_135498.1, on the reverse strand, counting down.
CCGGAGAGATCCGTGACAAAGATAAGTGGCGAGCCGGTGCCAGGATTCATTCCCTTTTTTCTTTTTGCTTTGTCTCGGATCTTTCCGATCTCTCGACGGCAGGAAGGTTGGATTTGGCAAGAACGTTAGATCTGGCGCTCAAGCTAGGGTTAAGCAAGGAAGAGGCGATGCATTTCTATGAGGAAGAGGGAAAGAGGCAGAGAGATGAAAGGGCGCAAGCATTGCGCAGACGCTCGCGAGGCAGAAGAGCGAGAAGAGAAAAGAGCTCGTGATGCAGAAGAGCGCGAGGCGAAAAGAGCTCGCGAGGCAGAAGAGCGAGAAGCTAGAAGAGCCCGCGAGGCAGAAGAACAGGAGAAAAGAAGGATAGAACGGGAGAAGGAGTTTATTTTGTGGAAACAGGTGCATGTCGCGGGAGGATATGAGGAGATCACGGGCAATGATCAGCGTTCCTTAGCGGGCACAGAATTTCCAATACCGGGCAGAGTTTGTCGAAGAAAGCTGATGGCTCCTTTCGATGACAAGAAAGATGATTTGGACGCATATCTGCAACGATTCGAGCGGATAGGTTTGGGACAAGGCTGGGAGCACAGTGAATGGGCCACGGCATTGAGCATGTGTTTAGTCGGAGAGGCGCTGAATGTGTTTGGAAGGATGCCTGCTGCTGATTCCATGGACTACGAGAAAGTCAAAAAGGCGCTCCTCCAAAGATTCAGGCTTACGGCAGAGGGTTTTTGTGAGAGATTTCCCACCGCGAAACCTGAGGATTCGGAAACCGCTAAGCAGTTTTCCTGCAGGCTGACCAACTATTTTGACATGCGGCTTGATATGTCAAACACAGAAAAGAGTTTTGAAGGTGTGCGTGACTAGCTGGTCACAGAGCAATTTTTAGCGTGTTGCAGCACAAAGCTGGCGCTATTCCTGAAAGAAAGTTGTGTTCGTTGGAAGAGTTCGCCGACACTGCAGACCAATTCCTCGAGGCTCAAGGGTTAATAAATTTGAGTGAGGCAAAGGAGGAAACCAAAAAGAACCTAGAGACAGATGCGGCATAACTAAGAGCACATGGCGGTGCATCCAAGGCGCCAGTAAGGTGTTTCCTCTGCGGCAAGGTGGGACACCGTGCAGCTGACTGTCGGACTAGTAGTGCTGAACAAAAAACACAGGTTGTGTGTCAAGGTAGTGAGAGGAGGGGTCATACTCTGGATGAGTGCCGATACAGAACGCAGGACCGAGCTGCATGCGTTGTCGACTCCAGGGGAAATCTTGTCACGCCACCCGAAGTTCCACAGCTGAAAGGAGAGCAAACGCCGCCGGAAAGTGAGGCAGTGAGTGGAACACTCAAGTCGAAAGCAGCAATGCCAGTGGCGGTTGGGCAAATAGGGGACCGTCCTATATTGGTGCTTAGAGACAGCGGAGCTTACACAGTCTTGGTTCGTAGAAGCCTGGTGGAGGACGAGGGTGTCACTCTGGTAGACAGCACAGTAAGGTACCTTCCTGAAGTAAGGATTCTAGTGTCCATGCCATATTATAGTGGACAGGTAGTGGAAAAATGCGTAGACCAACCCATCTACGATCTCATCTTGGGGAACATTACGGGTGCAATAGGTGTCGAAGACCCCGATCCCGAGTGGAGGATGCTCGACGTTGAAGAACATCCAAAGCAGGAAAGGCCCGGGACAGCTCAGACGGTTGCAGTCAGTTTCTCGTCGGCAGTGGAGACAAGAGCTCAAGCGACAGCCCGAGCAACGCAGCGTCCGCTCTCTACGCCTTTTACGATGTGCCTGAGCGTAACACCGGGTGAAATTGCAATTACGCAAAAAGAAGACCAGAGCTTGAAGGCCTGCTTCGAAAGAGTCGGGGAAAAAGTGAAAAGAAGTCGTACGTCCTTCGAATATCAATTGTTAAATGGTCTGCACAGGGAATGCATATTTAGTTCAGGAAGGTGGGTCCAACAGCTGTGTCACCCAAAGATATGCGAGAGACCGTGCTACGTTTAGGACATGACGCCATTGTGGCCGGACACCAGGGTGTTCAATAAACGGTGTCTAGGATCACGGAGAAGTTCTTTTGGCCGGGTGTTCAGAGTGACATTAAGCGCTTTGTTCGTTCATGTGACGTATGCCAGCGCACAGTTCCGAAGGGAAGTGTTGGTCCAGTACCTCTGGGCAAGATGCCAGCCATAGACCTACCGTTTCAAAGAGGGACTATTGACACTGTGGGGGGAAGTGGTGGGATAAGGTACTAGTAAACCCCAATTTCAATGAAGACAGAAGGTAACGTTGGACCGGACTTAATGAGTAGAGCCAACTGAACAGATCTAGGTATATCTGAGATGTATCTTGTTGTTGTTGTGTTAATGTATCTCTGGGATTTATCTTGTTGTTGTTGCTGTTGTTGGTGTTGTGATCATATAAGGGAGTGTGTTGTGGACATGAACATGTTTATTAAGGACTCTGTACGGACAGGGGCAGTGGTGTGTTAGTGTTCTGAAAACGCAGTTTGGTGTGCTGTGTTCGTGGTGTGCGTTTAGTGTGTGCTGGACCTCTGCGGTGTGTTGTGTGCTGGGTCCAGAATTGCCAAAGAAGATAGTCGGTTGGCTGGATGGCTTGAAGATGAGTATGACGGGAGCAGTTTTTCATGGAAGAACTTTTGAGAGAGGGAGCCCTTGTCACATATATTAAGGAGCCTAAATTAAATTTTAAAGGAAAAAGGTGTGAAGAAGACGACGCAAATTAACCGAAGAATAAAGAAGAGGAAGAACAAGCATTCGGTGAGGTGGAAAGAGATGATTGGTGGAGAAGCATACGGTGAGGTGGAGAGAGATGATTGGTGGAGAAGAGAAGACGACGACAAGGCTTACGTGGACTAACACCCAGGCTATAAAAGGACGAGTGAAAGTGAGGCACAGGGGAGGGGGGGGAACAGCAGAGAAGCGGAGGCTCCGGTGGGTCAGGGACACATCGGCTGGAAGAGAGCGACGCCGGCTACGGCTCCGGTGAGCTGGCGTTCTACGACATCGCATCGTGGAGACCCTGTCGTGCCTGAGCCCGTTCCGGGGAGTCAACAGAGGACGCTACCACCTGCTACGGCCAGGGGTGTCTCCAGCGCTGTTGCCACCGATCCGGGTGGTGCCCCCAACGCCAACAACACCGGCATCACCTCCAGAGGCGCTTGGACCGGGAGTTTATACGACGCAGCCAGCGACGGCGCCAGCAACACCAGTCCAAGCACGCCGAACGCCGCCTCGACAGCGGATACTGGATCCATAAAACGCCGCGGCCGCACCGAACCATCCGTGAGCACGAACGCCGACCGCTAATAGTAGAACGCTAGTAGTAGACGCTGGTAGCAGTGTGCCCGGGTCGTGAGTATTTATAGTCTTTGTGTTTTGTGTTAGTTTTGTTAGTTTTGAGTTCTAGTGTGTGCGTCAAATAGGGTGTATTAAATGTGCGTTTGTGTGGGTACACCCGTCGCCTAGTCCATTCTTTCGGTCCGAGTGTTCTCCGGAGAGATCCGTGACACTGTCCAATCTGCTGCTTTAGAGGGTATTTATGTTTTGCGTGTAAGCGAACCTTAAGAGTGTTCACCAGCGGCAACGTCGTCCATAGCGGTGGACGTAGCACGTCCTGTAATATATATATATATATATATATATATATTACAGGACGTACTACGTCTACCGCTATGGTCATATATATATATATATATATATATATATATATATATATATAATATATATATATATATATATATATATATATTACAGGACGTACTACGTCTACCGCTATGGTCATATATATATATATATATATATATATATATATATATATATATATATATATATATATATATATATATATATATATATATATATATATATATATATATATATATATATATATATATATATATATATATATATATATATATATATATATATATATATATATATATATATATATATATATATATATATATATATATATATATATATATATATATATATTACAGGACGTGCTACGTCCACCGCCATGGACGACGGTGGCGTTGGTGAATATATATATATAAGTCACACTCGCGGTATTACAGGACGTGCTACGTTCACCGCTAAGGACGAGAGTGGCGCTGGTGGATACTCTTAAGGTTCGCTTACACTCACTAAACATAAATAACCACGAGAGCAGCAGATTTCACAGCCGTCACCATAGCTCAGTTGGTAGAGCACCGGACGCGGTATTTGGAGGTCGTGGGTTCGGATCCGATCGGCGGCATGGTTGTTTGTTCTGCTGCTTTACAAATAATTTTCTTTAAGCGATTTATTAATCTAAGTAATATTATCCCACTGATAAGCACAACACATTAAAAAATATAACGTTCCCCTATGCACCTTGGTTTCGGTGACTGTTGGCTCCCTTCATAGTTTGTCAAACGGGCCCCTCATTTACTTTACGTTGTCTGCTAATAGCTTAACGAGGGTCTCAGTTCTGGCAGTCTTGATGCCACAGGTTGCTTAAGAGTGCTCTCGCACAGTTTCCGCCCTCGCCGTTAGATGACGTTCCACGTCACGCTCGCGGTGTTACAGGACGTGCCACGTCCGCCGATATGGTCGAGGGTAGCGCTGGTGAACACTCTCAAGTTTCGCGTACACCAAATAAACAAATACCCACGAGAGCAGCAGATTGGACAGCCGTCGCCATAGCTCAGTTGGTAAGAGCACCGGACGCGATATTCGGAAGTCGTGGGTTCAGATCCCACCGGCTGCGTGGTTGTTTTTTCTGCTGCTTTATAAGTAATTTTCTTTAAGCGATTTATTAATCTAAGTAATATTATCGCACTGATAAGCACAACACATTAAGAAAAAACAACGTTCCCCTATGCACCTCGGTTTCGGTGACTGTTGGCTCGCTTCATAAGTATATATATATATATATATATATATATATATAGGAGAAAAAAAGTCATGATTTTGGATGTCATGATTAACTAGTCACGTGACAATGTTTGATCGCTTATAACTCAGTAATTCATGAGGTCATTATAAAAGGAATTAGATATTTGTATTCCTCTAGATGAGTAGAACTCGTTAGGCACCAATATTTACTAATGATGCTAATATTTAGTTTTGGTTAGGATTAAATTTAATTGCTTATAATTAACCGAAGAGACGTGATCTAACTAATGGCATATTCGTAACGGGCTTGATGAGTAGAACACGTGAGACACAAATATCGCCTAATTAGGGTAATATTTAGTTATGGTTAGGCTCAACATGGCGGCAGTGAGGTCAGCACTCGGCAGCTTACCATTTCATACCTCATGGCTACGGGGCTCCTACCGCCTTGCCGCCTTGAGGTAAGTAAAAGTGGCCCTCCAAAGAGTCGAAAAACTTTTTTGACCCAAATTGGTCAAAAATATCCGACCTCAAGGCGGTAGGCGCCCGCTCGTGGTTAGGTATGGATGATAGATTGCGCTACCAAACAGCTAACGCTTGTTCTTCAACGTCTTCCAGATGGTGGTGACAAATTTTTCAATTGCTGTTAGGGAATGCATATCTTATAAAGCGCGAATTTGCTGCTGCTGCCTTCTCGGCAAACACAATACTCTAAATGGAAAATGTCTCTTCACGTGGATAATCTTGAACACCCGAGAGATAACTGAAATAAAAAATGGCTGAGAGAGAGAACAAGGACTCCCCACGGTACACCATTCGCAGGAGATAGTGTCACGGGCTGTAAGCTGATAAAGCGGCCAGCAGTCTTCACAGGCTCTTTTACAGGACAATTGCTTGGCGCGGACAATAGCCCTGATAATAAGAAGCACATGAGCGCATGCTGCTTGCATCCTGTAGAAATTTCCTTGTACCTTGAACTTATGTGGCAAGCGAGCCACTCTGCAATATAAGCCGTTAATGTTTAATTTTATTTGGGGCGACATGAATCAGACGCAAAGCTTTAATTTATTGCGCAATTTTTCCTTTTCTTAAATTAATCAATAGTGTGCAGATTGGCTATCTTAATGAATGCTAACCGAGCTTGACGCTGCTAACATTGATTAATGCTAATCAGATCCACAGATTAGTAAACAAGAGTATGGAAGGGTGCGGCTACATTCCCGTATCAACCTGCTGAGTTGGTTCAGTACCTATGGCGTTCAACTGTTGATCACAAGGTCGCGAGAACGAATCCTGGCCTTAGTGGCCGCATTTCAATCGAGGCGAAATGAACAACCCCCCGTGTCGTATATGGTGTCAGCGCATGATAAAATACCCAAGGTGGTCTCAATTAATAAGGAGCCCTGCGTTACGGCGCCCCTCAAAGTCCCTGTGTCGCTTCAGTCATGCTAAACGGACACTGGGGATAGCATGAAGCCGACCTTTATGAGTAGACCACCGCTTTATGAAGAGAAAAGGCGCTCTAACCGAAAACGCGGATTCTATCAATAAAAGACCACAAAACCAAAAACAGATGTCGCTATGATTACTCCAGTTGACAAGCATACTGCGTGCGTCGGCGCCGAATTCGAAGCATGAATCCTACAGTCTGTGCTACATCGCCAGTAAGTTTAAAACGGCGATGAAGTGTTCCTCCTGGAGTCGATGTCGCGAATTTGAATGAAATGACGGAGAAATTTCCAAATTGACTTTTTCACTCATGAATGTTTTTGTAGCGATAGCTACATTACGGTAGCATTTCGAGCCTTCAGCGTGGCGGCGGCACGTGACCGTGGCGGCGCAGCCACGTATACGTGGCTGGTCACATGGTTGGTCTCGTGGGGCGGAGCAGCTGCTGTTGCCGGCGGTGTGACGTTCCGGCGAAACCGAGCTGCAACAGCTGTGCGCATGCGCCGTGTCGAGTGGGAAGAAGATGAAGGAGGAACGCCCAGCGAAACGGAGCGGCGAAAGACTGACTGCAATTTAACTGAGCAAGTTCCACCTGGCCAGCTGTAGCTATAGCTTCCGTCCAGGTTTAACCAGAGGTAAACCACCGCCATTTTTTTTTTGCCGCCAGAAAAACGGTAATGCACCCAGAAAAAGCCAGAGAATCAATGTTTACTGAGAACAAGAACTGCATAGCGTTCTCCTCAGTGTCATTTAAATCGCACAATTTACAATAATTTATTCAGATTCCCGCGCAGAGCACCTATCATACTGTGTTGAACGTCAGCTTTAATCCACTATCGGTCACCACACCCACCATGACCTGAAACGAATATTAAATTTTGTCTCTTTTTATCGTGTTCTCGAAAAGGGCTGGCGCGCTGATTGCTCAGCGTACATCACGACAAACCCCCCTTAAAGGACGCTCAGGACAAGTGTATTAAATTATTTATATTACTAAAACCACTATTGAGCAAAATGTGCACAATATATAGCAAGGAAGTGGGAAATGCAAACAGAAGCAGCCGACGTCAGAAGGTGTAAATGGATCTAGAAGCAGACACCTTGTGACGTCGACTGCTTCTGTTTGCATCTGTCACTTCCTTCCTACATATTCTGCACATTTTGCTCAAAAAAGATCATTTGTAAGTCAGCGCTCGTGTTGTCGTTTCCTTACATCGTCCCTGTCTTATGTGAGCTGTTTTTAGAATGAGTACATACGAACTCGCCCAGTCTTCTACTTTGACAAAAACGCTAATCGAAAAAAATGTGCAAGACCGCCGTCATGTGCTCTGCCGATATAGCGACTGTTGCAGTGAAATTTTATATTATATGAAAAAAGTGCGTTTTTAAACGGTTTACGACTCAGAAATGCTTTTGTCCAGAATTGTTGGGTATGACTAAATCCAGGTATCTCCGCATGGAAGCTACCAACCAGGAGCATCAAGCCCTACGCGCCGCAGTGGCTATCATAAAGATTTCCGATCCTGGTGGAAACTGTTGTGTGGGTCTTGTCTGTCAAGCCCTTGAACTGAAAAAGAAAACAAACTGGAAATTAATTTCTTTGGATAACTGGCGCACAAAGGCTAGGCCGGCAAAGTTCATTCGCCTTTACCAAATCAGCCGCCGCGGTGGCTGAGTGGTTACGGCGCTCGGCTGCTGGCCCGAAAGACGCGAGTTCGATCCCGGCCGCGGCGGTCGGATTTCGATGGAAGCGAAATTCTAGAGGCCCGTGTACTGTGCGATGTCAGTGCACGTTAAAGAACCCCAGGTGGTCGAAGTTTCCGGAGACCTTCACTACGGCGTCCCTCGTAGCATGAGTAGCTTTGGGACGTTGAACACCCATAAGCCTTTCCCAAATCTCCGACCACAGTGTTTTGCCCATATGCTTGCCCTTTCAAACCCTCAATTTCTTAAACGCTTTTTGCATTGGTGGCCAACTTCACGACTCAGGCACATCACACAAATTCGTTATTCAATTTGAATACTCGGTTTATCAAAACACCCCGGCAACTATGCTTATGTTCAAATCGTGAAGCTTGTTCTGAACGATGAGGGAATTAAACCGAATACGTCGCAGTCATTTACCTGGGGCAGTTCTAATTCATCACCTAGGTTGTACTTGAGGAGGACGAGGAGAGACTTTAATGAATACAGTAGAGGTATGCCAGGTTGTGCTTGATAATCGCTACCAGGCATTCGGATTCCTTCTTTGTGCTCGTCATACTCTTTATCATAAATTTATCTTGTTGCTAATATGCTGAACCTACTCACAAGTTTCGCAATTTTTTTTCTATGCTTCACATTTTCTTTAGAAATCTCTACGCGCTTTTTGTGCAATAGCGTATAGTTAAGGCGCTTCTTACATTTTGCTTGAAGCCGTTTCAGCAAGTCAGATTTGTTTGAAAAGAAAGCTCCTTAATTGTAAAAACATTCCGCAATGCAAGTAAGTAGCAGGGATTTTCAAAGGCCTTCGTGGATTTTGGAGAGCCTGTCGTTGGCTGGTATGCGCTCAAGGGAAAGGGGGTGGCACGTTATGATCCAAGATTTGAATGTTTGGACGTTTTCACTTCACGAAAGCGGAACTTAGAGAAAATTGGGCGTTTCGCAGGAACTCTTACCCCGACATCTTGACAACGCTCACTACCTGTCGAAACAACCGACAATGAAACACAAAGAAGGCAAGAAAAGCTCAAAGCGATTATCTCCAATTGATAAAATTTGCTCTCAAGTAAGCTCGGCTGCCTGAGGCGTCAAGGTCTGAGATAGCAAAGCTTGATTTATTGTTTTTCCTACAGCTTCGCTTTGGGCACCAACACTTTTATTTGCATTCCTGCCGCCATACTTAATTCCAAAGGTATTTGTCGGCGCATTTTCTCTCGATAGAATGCAAAACACAGGTATGATAGCGTGCGAATGTTGTTTCATACACGTGTATACTCAGTTCTAAGCATATTTTAACACCAATTCCTCGAATCCTAGGCACGTAAAGACACCATTGCTGGGCTAAACTCGAAAGGTATTGTATCGGACATTCAATGCCTCATTGTTGTGACATGCTGCGTCAAGTGACTCACGATAGCACGATATAAGCGAGCCGCGTGACGATAAAATGTTGCGCTCAATTTTGTCAATCGAGGACGTAGTATTTAGACGTCTGGTGTGTTATCAGCGCTCTTTGTTCTCTATGTACAACTGAAATGCTTTAGCAGTTCTGGATTTAGCCGTTTTTAAGCTTCGATTGGCTTGATCCAATGGAGCTTGGCGTTTAATTTGGTGAGATGACAAAGCACTGCGGACGACGTAACGAAACGAATAGCTAGAGAGTGTTTCTAGCTCTGCCTTAACGCAGTAACGCGGACTCCGCGCTAGTGCCCCATAAACTGAGTGTTTTTCTCTTTTTTTCTTCATTTCCTCCATTTCGTCTATCAGGACGCTGTCAAGTTGTACGCTCAATGTGAAATATTTATCGCATCCTCCCATTCTTCATGCTCATCTCATCTTCCGCTCGCTTTTCACGATATGTTCCCTAGCTCAAAAAGCCAATGACGTCAGCACCGCACTCACTTCCAAAGAGTTGTGACATCATGCCCTTGAACGCAGATTGGTTACACTCACCCGTGCAAGCGGCCTGTACACCTTCGATTGTAGATTTGTGCCCATGTCTCTCGCCTTTTGGTTCCCGTCACCCTTTCTCTCATAGCGTCGTTCACGCGTTTACCCAAAGGAGGCGGTAGCCGCGCATTCTTCTGCTTTATAAAACCCTCTACCTCCTCCTATTGTTTCCAGCGACTAACTGTTTTATTCCGGTGTTACAACACCTTCTACTCAAAACGGCTGACGCACTTCAGCTTTGGTCAAAAGACCGCTGAAAGCCTAAACGAATTCACTTGTCTGATTTTTTCTGCGTGCAGGCGATACGGTGAGTCTTACGATTTTCAACTAACAACGCTGTTCTCAAAGAATTTATGCTGAAGTGCTCGGGACTTGCTTCCTTAGCAGTTTCAAAGGTAACGACGGTTCAAAGACAGTTTCAAAGTTGTTTACATGCTTTGACGTTTCAAACCCACATTGAAGCTTGGAAGGATGGGCGCAGAGTTTGTTCGGCAAATATTTGACTACCTGTTCTTTCCTTTCTTTGCCCTTTATAAAATTCCTTCGTCGGCCAATGTCATCAAACGCGCGGTGTAATATCTGACATCAGAACGTTCTAGTCGCTAAGCCATCAATGTGACCGTGCGCGCAAGTTCTTATCTAGGACTAAGAAAAATTTGAGCACATCAGGCGCTAGAGTGCCGCCTGCAGCTAGAGAAGAACTTTGTCCCAAGCGAAGAAGGTGCCTCTCGTATTCTTGGCATCTTTATGAAGTCTCTCAATCAGACGCCGAAGAAGAGATGCTAAGTGGATTGCACACAAGTGAGTCTAGAGCCCAGGCTCTTTGCGGTCTGCTCGCGTCGACGCCTTGGCAAGCCTCGTTCTGTTCGCCGAAGTGACGATACTTGTTCCAGTAACAGGACAGGGGAGAAGCGCATACACCCAAAAACTAAAACAGCAGTAACCACCTTGATGAATGCCCCTGGGCCAGCTTGCTCAGAACAATTGATCAAACAGGTTTAATATGACTAGTCTAAAATCTGCTGGTTAATAACCCTGAGCATATGCGCTAATAAGTATTACAAAACACAACGACACCAGGAAAGAACAGCAAAATAGCTCAGGGCACAGCTTGCAACTGTTCTTATGTATTCTTCGTAGGCTTTGATACGCAAGGTACTCCTCATCATGACAAAGAAAATGTCATGTATGCCCGCTTATTTGTGTGCGTACATGCATCAAATTTGCTTTGAAACCATGATAAGTATATTTATTGCATAAAGGCCTCTCAAGAAGATTGTCATCAACAGTGGTAATTCTCGTCCTTGTGTTGTGTGCCCTTCTTTCCTTTCGTCGTTTTTCGTTAATTGTTACCAGTACGTGTGTGCAAGTTAAAAGGCCTACATCTTGGTAAAAAAGTCCCGAAAGGTGAAGAATAACGAACGTGTGGTCACGAATCTTCACGAAGAATCTGGGAGCGTCTCACTGCAAGAAGCACACAGCATCCCCGTCTAGCAAACGGAAGACAGAAGTATATGGTAGCGGCGTAAACAAAACGCCGTGAATAAATAGTGAGGAAAATTCTTGCTATTAGCTTTGATGGACAATTGAGCCTGTGCGTGAATGCAAACATGCAAACATTTTTTAGCCGACAGCATGAGGTTATGGAATGGCACTCTTCCGAAGCTTCACCTTAAATCAGCGGCGAGGCATCTAGTGAAAGTCGCATGAAATCTCCTCACGTACTGAGAACGTTTTCAAGTCATACGCAATTCTTGCATCATTTTGGCCGTGGATACTAAATAAAATTTCGTGGGACGTAATTGTAAAAGATAATTCTCAGTGGGTTCCTGAATTATCACAGTGTAGTGTCAGGATCCTGCGCCAGGCTTCGCTGTGGGTACATCATCGGGAGCGGATTCTATTTAGTAATTAAGCGGACGTTTCTCTGATGGGACATTTTTTGTTTGGTTGAGGAATCCTAAAATGCATTTTTCGTCATAAAAGAAATTTTACAGAGTTAATAAATTTGTAAAAACCGAAATTGTATCATTTCTCCAAATCGAGTTTTCAAGCTGCTTAATCGGCAAGCAGCTTCATGCAGGATTGTGGCCTATACTTCAGTCAAATTTCAGTTAGGGCATGGTGAAGCATGCATTCATTTGTCGCTATATGTGAATTTGCGCCTACTATCGGGGTCAAAAAGCTCCTGTGTGCGCGAATGCCGATCTCTGCGTCTACAGAGATCTACGGTGTCTGCCAACCGTCTTTAGGTTTCATTGCCGATTTGTCAGAAAGGTGAAGCAATTTTTCGCTCCTCAAGTGCATTCTTGAACCATTGAGCGATAAACGAGCTATGCGCTTCATTTGGCGCTTACATTCCCTGCAGACATCTCAGATAGCAGATCAGGATGCAGGGGCGCAATCGATTGGAAATTAATCTTGTGCAACAGTCGCTAGCCCATAGTCTCAATAAATGATTGAAATTTATCTCTCCTCCTACTTTATGTTCGGCGATACTTCCAGCGAGTATGCCACTGAAGAGTTTTTATCGAGAAATGAAGATACGTTCTCCTGTCGTAATACATCACCTACGCCCACCTTTTTACTTGTTTATTATTTGCTTTTTTGCTAATTTTCAGCGCCATCTTCGGCATTATGCATTACTGATACAAAACAGTGATTCTAGTGGTCTAAAATATCGACAAACCAACACCAAGCAGGCAACAACGAACAGGCGTCCTTAATCGGTCTCACATAAAACTATCATAAAACATGCACGCCCAGCGGGTACTCCGAGCTCCATTTGTTTATCGCAGGTCGCCGCCGTTTTTCTCCATGGGTTTCTGCGTCACCTTGCTGTTCCTGTTGGCCACAGCTACCATCGCTGTGCACGCGAAGCCTCCAGCCTGGTCAACGTATCAACAGGCTGAGAAAGCCGCTCAGGAAATCACGCAGTCACTCGCCAACGTCAAGAGTAGGTTGAATTTTTTACGCGCTATGGGTCCTGTGTGTAGCAATGCATGTTTTTGGAACGGAAAGCTGGACCGACTGCAGTAAATATCACAATCAAATGCGCCAGGCAGAACCGGAGGGTTAATGTGAAAAACCTTTAGGTGATACTTATCATTTCGTGTCTGTTCACAGCGCAGTGAATGATTTTTAGTTGCTTGCCTTTCTTCTCATGCATGGCCGATTCTTACTTTGAAGGCCAATACCCTACCGCGGCGGCTGCGTTTTTATGGAGGCAAAACGCTAAGGCGCCCGTGTGCTGTGCTATGTCAGTGCACGTTAAAGATCCCCAGGTGGTCGAAATTATTCCTGAGCCCTCCACTACGGCACCTCTTTCTTCCTTTCTTCTTTCTTCCTTTATTCTTTCACTCCCTCCTCCTTTCTCTCTTCTCTTACGGTGTGGTTCAGGTGTCCAACGATATGTGAGGCAGATACTGTGCCATTTCCTTTCCCCCAAAACAAATTTAGGCCAATACGATATTTGCTGCTTTACTTGCCTGCCAAGCTAGAAGAGTGCCTCAAAGTAAACAAAATTTTGCGGAAGCCTTGTACTCATTTTGTTGCACAGTACACTAAACTTTTCAAATTGAATGCCTTTCTGGTCTTTATTCTTGTTCTCAATTGCCTGTTGCACTGCCTTTCTTATTTTCGTAGCCGTCCTTCCTTCTGTTTTGCTTCCTCTGCATATCGGGCTGTGCTGGGTAAACAGATCTGAGACGTCTCTTTTAACAGACAGTCTCGTTGTTTTCTGATCGAGTTGAAGCCGCTTTTACCTCATATTTTTTAGAGTTCTTTTTCATCGTTTCGAATAGTTTTTCCAACGTATTGATTAGAAATGTTTAAAACACCATTAAAATAAGAACAGAGCCAGACGCTGCGCCGAAATCCAAAAGAAGGCGCAATCCTGAAGGCACCGACTAAATTTTCGTCAGTGCTGCTTAAGTGAGCGCATTAAGCTTCTTAAATAATGCTGTATCATTTTCTCTCGGTCATAAGAATCTCAGTGGCCGAACAAAGGTGCGATGAGTTGAGTAGTAGCACGCGGAGAGTCTAGAAGTACTGCAACCGAAGGTTGCCCTCACCATTACCTAATGCCATGATAGTTGCTACTTTAAACTTTATATGCGGCAAAGAAGCAAGGAAAACGGCTGTGGAACGTGGCAAAACAAGTAAAAAGAGAACGGAGAAGCCGTCAGTAATATTTATCACCAAAATACTCAAAGCTCTGGATGTTTCCAAGTCCGGCCATATATTTCCAACCCCTGATCAGAAAGTTCCACTGGTGAGTCTGGCTTAGGAATCTGCGTCTTCCCCTAGACGTACGTGTACCAATCTCACAAAAAAAAGCATCGCCATCATCATTAGCCTGACTACGCCCACTGCAGGGCAAATGCCTCTCCCATGTATTTTCAATTAACCCTGATTTTTGCCGACTGTGGCCACCGCATCCCCCAAACTTCTTAATCTCATCCGCCCATCTAACGTTCTGCCGCCCCCTGCTGCGCTTGCTTTCTCTAGGAATACACTCCGTAGCCTTTAAGGACCGGCAGTCACCTCGCCTTCGCATTACATGCCCTGCCCAAGCCCATTTCTTTCTCTTGGCTTCCACTAGGATTAGCACTAGGATTAGGTCGCCGTTCTTTTCTTTAAACGAGATTCAGGAACTACGTTTTGTGCACGACAGTTACGCGGCACTTTCCTGTGAATCCTAAGTCATGAGTTGATCGGTGAGCAATCCTTATGAGCGCTGTCTCTGCAGATCTCATATTTCCTCGACACTGCGGTGACCTCCTGAAAGTAGGCCAGAAAGCAAGCGGGGTATACACACTGTTCCATAAGGCGGCCGGCTCTTCCGGCCAGAAAGTTTACTGCGATATGGAGACGGACGGCGGCGGCTGGACGGTGAGTTCTGTAAATGGTTCCAACTGCGTGTTATACTCTCCCCTGGTGTTCCGTGGAAAATTATTTGCTAAGGAGTTTCACAACTTCTGCAACGGTGCAAGCAAGGTCTTAAGCGAATACAAACCGACGTTTCTGCCTTCAGCACCGCAATGAAAGGTAAAGTAATATATGCAGGGCCAGATTAAAATAACGTACTTTCAAAGCGGTATTCTCCCAATAACCTCTAAGAAGGAAGGAAATTAAGCAGACTGGCATACGACCATGTACAAGAACATCCAAATTGTTTATAGAATGTGTACGCAGTAGTAAGCGTCACCAGCGCGTTTGCGTTCTGTTGCTTTCTGAATCAAGTATTGTCTTCCGCCACTGTGATTAAGTGATGGTGGGTATAGTAGAGGAGTTTCATATAATCAACAGCTGTGCATCAAGAGTAAGTGATGGATCCACCAGCCAGTCTGGAAAAGAGATAAATGTTTGATAACGTCGGGCGGTACTTGCGTATTCACGTCTCCGGCCAGAAATGTGTACTCGTAATATGACCAAACTGGGTCTTCCTTTGGCGCTTCTCTCGCTGATACGTGTGTAAATGTATTGTAGTTTCTTGGGAAAAAAAGTTACTTGCGATGAACTCTTTGTCCCATTTTCATCTCACTGTCCGTGTCCATGCTGCTCTATTGTTTCTCAAAGACAACTACCCAATTACCCACTTTAATTGGCAAAGGACCTATTATTTCTGTTGTAACGTATGCCGTACAAACAACCATTTCTCGCGATTAATCTTTGATATCTGTCGTTCACCCGACAGCTGCCCTTCTGACTTGCGCTACGGAGCGGTCCGTAAGCGTTAGTGTTCGGTATTACAACTATAAAAACTCGTTCGCTCGGCGTTTACTGATTCAGTAATCCTGCAAAACTTGCTTCACCAGCTTGACGCAACGCCTACAGCAGCGGCCATTGCGGTGCAGTTTATTCAGCGCCAGTTGCGCCTGTAGGCAATAAGAACAATAATTAACGCCCCTATCAAGTGAACAATCTTAATTCCTAATGAGGCAATGGCCATGGAAATTTTCAAAGTCCATCCAGACACGCCGCTTCCCCACGGTGAATTTCTATGATCATCGATTAGTCAGCATGTGATTAGACAAATGGCGCAAGGCCCCGTAACTTGCAAAAAAAGATCATGAACTGAAGCAGTCAAATGCAGGTCAATTATTGAAGTAATATATATTTTTAATATATAGTTTGTCTTGAAAACTTATTCATGCGCCTCAAACTTCGGCACGGTTGACAGACACCGATAGTGCACCAATTAAAGATAGGCAATGGTGATCGACGATGCTTTTCTCTAGCGAAGCTGCCACAAACCTGTGACCCTCCAGGCCGTGTTTTACTTGTCTATAGCTACTATCTTTTCAGTGCTTTTGGGGCACTTGTCGTTCTCGACCGTCGCAAAGCGGGTGAGACCTGAACAAACTCATTGCAGGGACATGGAGGGCGACGAATGTGCCATCAGTTTATTTACACGTGAAAAGTGTCGTTTCGATTACTGCATAAAAACTGGCTGATGAACAAGTCAGGTTAGAATAATATTGTATAATTAAAACACTGATTTTATTTACTTCGAGTCTGTATATCTAGACTTTTCAGTGTGTACGCAGTGTGCGAGGCTGTTTGCAAGAGCCCTTCAGATCCCAATGGTCATTCGCCAACGCGCGCTGTAGTCCTGGTCGAAATCAATGTTCGTTGAAAACCACTGTGTCGCACCTGCCGATCACAACTGCGTTCGGTGAAAACTAATTTAATCGTCATTGAAACTGTCAGTATGACGGTGGATTAAAGCACACCTACAATATTATACGAAATTGTTCACATGACATCACTTTCAGATGTGGGTTTGTAAGAAAGGCGCCAAATTGTCCACAATATTCCAAAAAATAAAAGAAATTCTGGTAGGCCACTCGGCCAGAACCAAATAAACGTACAAGCACGTCCAATATGACAGGCACTCTGCCTGCAAGTAGAAAATATGATGTGACTATCCTTCCAGAGGACGAAAATTTATGTTTAACAAAATTTAAACATTGCAACCTTAACTTGAACCCACAATAAAAGTCAGCATAGCTACAATTTGAAAGGGCAGCACAATTTTTTTCGAGTAATAATCGGAAGCCCAACTCCTTTTCATGCAATATTGACTATATTTTCAAACCTTATTTTGTCGCATCTGCAGAGCATGCGACTTTCCACATCCTTCAATATTCCTTTGTTTCCACTAAGCTTGTATTATAAGATATCATGAGAGCTCTTCCTCAGAGTGCATTCCTAAGGGTAGTGTAACATGTGTACATTCTTATTTTAACAGTTTGCAAAAGATGCAGTCCTAGATTTTTATGGGTAGACTAAATTTTGTGTCATGATTGCCTAATGCGTGTGCTTCATGCAACATCGAGTCGAAATCAGTTTAGAAGCCTTGAGCATTTTGATTATGGAGCTAGTAACAGAGTGCGATATGAAGTACATCAGTACTTCGATAAGCAATGTCTATGGCCATACAGCGACACCTTCTGGGAACTACTACACTCTCACCCAAGCGTATGCCTGGGATATCTTTTTGTTAGTAGGATAATACATCGCATAGCGAGTATTCTAAATTTTCACCTTCTTTTCGCCTCTTTTTCTAAGCCATCCAAGCACAATCTTTAAATACAACAATACCATTTGTTGCTGCCCTCATGTTGTTTGTGTGCTTTCATATCTCCTTTCACAGGTTGTGGTAAGACGGGGACAGTTTGGTAACGGCGTCTTCTACTTTCACCGAGACTGGGACGAGTACGCAACCGGCTTTGGCGACCCGGCTAAGGAGTACTGGATCGGTAAGCTACTCAAAACGGCTGTGATAGGAAAGCTTCAGAAATAATAGAATTCCCCTTTTCCCCATCCCCCTCCCAACCACCCCCCGACTGATGGTCGATTCTCGAGTGAGGTGGCTGGCGGCGCTGGGGATCGAACACTACTTCTATCGCATACGACAGTACCGTGCAATATTTCTTCATGTATAGGTCGATATTTTTTTTCAAACTTTTGTTCTCCAGCCTCTGCGCTCGAAAAAAGCGCGGAGAGCGGCTAGGGCAAAGCAAAAACAACGGCTACAAACGCTGAAAATAAGAGGTGATAACGCGCAACAGTGCTTCGGGAAAGATTTATCCTTCGACCGCATTCGAGCCGTCACAAAACATGTCAGGGTCTGCCGCTGTTGCAGCGCAAAGATTGCGCCCGCCCGTTTCTCTTTCAAGAAAGCCGAGCAATGGCTTTTGAGATAAACCCAACACTAAGATAAACGAGGAGCCGTGTGACGCCTTTACCGAGCCGAACGCGGCATCGCCGCACAAGCGATACTACTGCCAGTCGCCCATCCGCTCGGGGAGACATGTTACCGGAAAGCTGGTGGCCATTGTCAGCAGTATTTAGGTGAGCCGCGACATTACGCGGAGAGGCGTAGAAAAATTACGCCGCAGCGCGTGTGAGGCGGTGGAAAAAGCATCGAGAGTGCCTTTTTGAGAACATTAAAAACTCCAAGCTTTCCGTTCACCCGTTGAGGTAGGCTGCCTCTAATGGACGGCATCTGCGACGCTGCTTGCGTTGTAGGCTAGAGCTTATGTTTAATAAGGTTCTCACAGTTCGTGCCAGAGTTTATCACAGTCATGCGGCAACACCGAATTGTGACTCATTGTTGTGCCAGTAGCCTTAAATGCATGTCAGTGAGTAAGTAAGGGCTCCTGGTGGTAGACCTATTATATTCACATCTTTTTTTTTTCTACTTCTCCATGTTTGGAGCCAAGTATAAGGTAGTGCTGAAACTGAATTGTGTCCTCGCATTTTGTTTAAGGTCAGTATATCAGCAGAATCGCCTGTACCAAGCAGCTATGTTACTTTATAAACATATCTATTGCTCTTGGTGGCGACAAATGCTTTGTCTGTTCTGCACCGGCCATCCCAACTCGTGCTGCTACATATGTTTTAGGAAAGCTATTGCCCTTCAAGGCAGGAAATTTGTGTGCTCCTTAAGTCCGTATGATCGGCACAGAATATCGCTGCAAAATTTTCATATTAAGGCGAAAGCCTTTAATGACTCATGCTGCCTCCGCCCGTCTGTCTGTGCGCCCAAGGCCTCCAAAATCACCCGTACCATGTTGTGCCATGGGTAGTTCACTGCGAATGCGCGAGATGGCGCCACTGGCGCCCGCGCCGTGCCCGAGCCAGACTACGCCAGGCGCCTCGAAGATGTTTGGTGCCGCGCAGCCTCCCTCCTAGCGTTCGCTTCAGGAGAGTCTCAGAATGCAGGCAAACACAAGTACTTAATTAACATCTTAACCACACATCAGCGACACAAGCAGCAACACCGCGCTAAAGGCTTTCGCCTCACCGCACTTTAGGTCAGCTAAGTGCCCCCCCCACCTCCGAATTTTTTCACTTAGGCCTCACATTTCTTACAGCGCAGCTTTAGGCGCCCCTTCCTAGCTTCCGCGTCGTAGTCATCGGCGTCGACGTTGTCGCTGTAGTCGGCGAAACCTCTTGCGCGATTATCAATTCAATTTCAATTTATTCTCCAGTTACACACTGGAATATTCTCCGGGCTAAAACGTCCGACTGGGCCTTTGACTGAGTCTCGGAGACGTTTACAGAGCAGCGACCCCCAGTATATACGGAGAAATGCTATACAGAGTGTATATATATAACAAGTACGTACATAAATACAAAGCATACAAAACAGGACACATATACAGAGTTACATAAACTCAAAATGCGAGACAGAAGGCAATTACAATTTACTGAATTTTTCGTGCAGTTTTCTGCGCGAAAAGTTATTCATATCTTTATGGCGAGCTAATATAACAGGCAGATTGTGCTTTATGGACTGCAATTTATAATCGGCGCGAAAATAAGGAATGAGCCGAGGGCCGGTGTTACGGGCAGCAACATTGTGTTCATTGCGTGTCAATGAAGATACACGTTTCAAGAAAGGTTGCAACTCTTTTGTGGAAAAATGAAATGACTTTAACATGCCATACTCATAAAAGTGACGGATTCCGATAATATTGTAGTCAGCAAAACTATCGGCGATGGTCAAGCCAGGATCAATATTTGCTATGTGGCGCATAATTTTCTTTTGAATGACAATGATTTTGTTTATGTTGGGTTTTGTTGTGGTAGCCCAAGCTAGGTTGCAATAGTTTTTTTGAGAGAAAAATAAGCCATAACATACTTGAAGCTTAGCTTTTACAGGCAGTACCATTCGACAGTGGGATAGCGCGCCAGCAACGACAGAAAGCTTTTTACAGATGTGACCGATATGATCGTTTCAGATCAAATCGCTGTGAAACTTTACGCTTAGAATTTTATGTTGTTCGACAAGTCCGATAGGTTGGCCTAAATATCGTAGTGTACTGTTCAGAGCGAAACGCCCGCTAGAAGACTGCTGCCATGCGAAGATCCCGGAGCGTTACTTGCAGCGTAGCAGGCCACCTGCCAGCTGTGATGAACTGC
This sequence comes from Amblyomma americanum, assembly GCF_052857255.1. NCBI lineage: Eukaryota > Metazoa > Arthropoda > Arachnida > Ixodida > Ixodidae > Amblyomma > Amblyomma americanum. The sequence goes on along the minus strand of NC_135498.1, from coordinate 87,571,239 downwards.
GCGCAAATTTTCAATTATCGGCTATTGTAATCTTCTGTGAATTTTTTCTTTTTATTTACCCTAAAATCTCATATTGCGATTACATAGAGAACAGAAAATCACAAGTTGCATCATGAATGCAATGAAAAACTTATATCACTGTGGCTTTGAAACGAGCATGAACATCATCGTCAAAAAAGCTCTAAGCACAATTGCATTGCACTTAAGCTGAAGAAAATTATAGGATTAGAACGTCCCGAACACGTCGGCTTCCAAAGTAGGGCGCATTCCTACACTACTTTGACGCGATGAATGGCAGTAGGGTTGACTAGGGAGCCGCTGGCCGTCATTCAATCGAACACAGAACAATATATCGAACACAAAGTCCGTTTGCAGCGTTAAGTATTCCTCCTTTAGAGATTTAAAACTCGTTTTTTTTTACTAGCAGTCCAAATATCCTTACAAGCCTAGAAAGAAGGCAAAAAACTACCTAGTTAGTAAGAGGGAGGACAATGTTGTCCACGCTGGGGCTCATTAGGGCCAACAGTAGTATATATTGTTGTACTTAGGATAGATGTATGAAGCAAAAAAATGGCTGAGGCTTAGCCCAACTAACCCTTGTTTTGCAAGCGAAAGCTTTGGTTCCACACAAATCCAAACCGATTACACGTGACGTCACCTTCGAAGGTTCTCGTGGTGAAGCACAGTCTGACAGGCGGACCGCGTGGTTCGTTGTGCGTTCCGCGCTGCGAGAACTCAGTTCCAGCGGCTAGCCAGTCACCGCCGCGGCTGCTTCCAAGGCTCGTAGTGGTCTGCTTTCGGCACCTTTCGATCGCCGTTGAGCCAGGCGAAGCTCCTGCTCTTTATCGGTTTCGGCTGCCCGTTTAGCGCGTTTACGCTCCCTACCGGTTGCTAAGTCCCTCGCACGGTTGGCAATGTCGACCGGATGATCACACTCAGGCCGACGTCTGCGAGTGCTCAATACCGAGGACGTCGGCTCCGGCTAACTTGCTTCGTCCAAGGCGAGTCACTGGATAGGCAGAGCGTAGCGGCTGAGGCGACGGCGGTGCGCGCGGCTGCACCTGCTGCGAGTCACGTTGTATGTCACGTGGTTACTTACGCAGCTCCACTCCTGTTCAGCGTCATTCGTGCAGACACAGCGAAATCGGTAGGCTAGTAACGCTTTCGCTTTAAATGGTCTCACATTGCCTACAGAAAAGCAAAAGGCCATCGCCACAGTTCTGCTTTTATTCAGTGCCACATTCTTTCTTTACTTTTGTGTTTCTACTACACTGTTTCAAACTTTATCCTTTCAAATGCTTTTTTTTAATGCCCATGCTCTCACTGGCTTGTTTTCTCGTCTGTAGGGATTAAAGTTCGCAATCCAGGCCTTCACTTCTCGTTGTTAATTGCTTCCCTTTCTCATTTTTTTTTATTGTGAGCAATGCAAGGCTACGAAGAGCGAAAACTTCTCCACTGAAACAATTCACCTTATTTAACTATATTGTGTCAATACTGTATATCAAAGTACTATAAATAAGTGCGTAATAGAAGCTCTTTTTTGAGCGCCAAGAAATAAGCGTCTTTCCCAGGAAACGTCCCCTGTGTCTTACCTGCTCTCAGTGTACATCCGCATTAAGACCCGCCGTTATCCAATTGGCAGCCCGTACGAACCCAACCGGAATTTTGCGCTGCTCACTTTGGTATGACTTCTGTTCCAAAATGAATGCTGTACAACTGACAAGGGTGCCACACGCAGGGAACCGAGCCCTGCACGAGCTCACCTCGGGCGCCGAGAACATGACCCTCCGAGTGATCCTGAGCAACACGACGGAAGACGGCCTGTCGATCAACTATGAAAGCATCCAGGTTGACAGCGAAGCTGAGAAGTTCGCTTTGCACATTGGCAGGTTCCTGGGGCCGCAAGGTGAAACATTAATTCATATCTGCGCTTGTCTAAGACAGCAATCGATAGCTAGTTAACTAAAATCTACTCGTATGCTGGGCGCCTCCTTGTAATAGCGATTTGTACCTTGTCATAAAAAAAAAACATAACGAGTTTTTTATTTATATTTTTAAGAATTTTGTTCAGGTTGTCATTGAAGTGCGAGATATCTTGGCTATCCACAATGCTTTGAGCCGAAACCGCGTGATTTAGGAGGAGACGCAAGCATGCCTGCAAGCCCGTCGACAGCAGCAGCAGTTCTGCTTATAAACATCAGAGTGTATCATTTTCGCAAACATACACCGTTTAATATTGTTATTCCTTCCATGAATTGGGCGGAAATACTCGTCGGAATATAGCATGCATGTTCAAGACTACGTCGCAGTCAGCGCCTGTGTTTGCGGCCTGAGACATCCTTTAGCAAAATGGCGTCAGTCGGCCTCAACGGAAGACAGCTCCAGGTTTGATGGCTTTGATGATGTCGGTCAGAATCGCCAACTTTGTGCTCATTTCGTCCTTTTGGATGGGCAGGTTCACCCAATAAGCAATTTTCTTTTCCTGCAGGCCGAAATGACGTCACCATCCAATAGCAGGATCTTTCTGATTCATTGAAAAAGCGTTGCGCTGCGCGGCTCAGATAACTCAATAACATTTCTTCGAATTATGTCATTCTTATCTAAAAAATGTCTACATCTTATTGCTACATTCTCTCTTCCATTGTGTTGCAGGTTGGGACAGTTTGAGCAACTCTGACGGCATGATGTTCAGTACATACGACCAGGACAACGATGGAGCCACCAGCACCGACTGTGCAGCAAAGTACCAAGGCGGCTGGTGGTATAACAACTGTTTCAAGGCAAATCTGAACGGTCTCAATCTAAACGGCAACTACGAAGGCGACATCGGCTCCATTGATTGGATTAATCATGGCAATTTGACTGTGTACACGTACTCGTATCCGAACGCCATTATGCTGATACGGCCTACGCCTTTGCAATAATTAGCGCTGCTGGACTCGTGAAGCACTGCTTTAAGATCCTGCGGCCAAACAAGAGCTTGAAGCAGAGTTCTGCAGTCTTGGAAAGCAACACTTGAATCACGTGACAGAGAAATGCGTTGAGCGGATTCTTTTTGAGAACCCCTTTAAATTGTTTAGCCATGGGCGTAAGTTGCGACAAAACTTACTCTGCTTCCGTCTGTTTCCGCTTCCTATCTGCGAAAAAAATTATTTCGAGTTACACTACCACTTCCCCAGAGAAGAAAATCTTATGTTAAACCTCTCAATGAATCTGTTCTAGCTGCATCGATTTCGTATCGCTTGGCCTTGTGGGATGCCTTCGCATAAATTGTTCTTTCATCAAAAGCATTCGAGTATGAAGGGACGTCTGTTATCCTTATTTTTTTATTCCTGATTTCCAAGTATTTTTGGATTCGGAACAGGTACTCTCTGAGTGAAACAAAAAAAAAAAGATTTAAGATCGCTTTCGCCGCCAGTGTAAGGATCACTGTGGCTTTCTTTAGCTCACTGAAGGCTACAATTTTATTTTGAATGGTGCACCATAACACAACGACCGTGACCACACAGTTTTCCAATAAAAGGTTTGTGCTGCAGCTTTTTTTGTTGTCTTTACTTCCCTCACAATCAGCGTTGGTTTTTAAGATTTTACTGAGCTCGCTATGAGCTCGTTCCCGTCTCTAAACCTCATTTAGAATGGTGTCCATGCGCCCCGAATGCTTTAAGCATTCAACCGCACTAGCGATGGCTCCTAAACCTGGTTTGGTAGAAAGAATTCCATATGATGCCCAGCGGAAGTATTACAATGGATAGATCTGCGAGTAGGCGTCAGCGTAGCTCTATTAGCTTTGTGCATCGAAAATGAGTTCGTCTGCCGTGTTTAATTATCTTAAAGAAAATTCAGCTGATCTGTGCGATATGATTCCGGTGACAAGCGGACAGCCGTGGGTAGTACTAAAGATAAGCAAAGCAACGCCCACCAAACAGAAAAAGAAACAGGCAGTCTAATAAACACGCCATGTGTGAAGCGCTTTCTAGAACGTATGCAAGTAACCCGTGAGTGAAGTCTGCCAGGAGTGGTGAGTGAATTTCGTTGGAAAACGTAGCCATTCAAAACAGTGATCACGAATGTGTGACTGGCCCCGCCGCGGTGGCTCAGTGGTTAGGGCGCTCGACTACTGATCCGGAGTTCCCGGGCTCGAACCCGACCGCGGCAGTTGCGTTTTTATGGAGGAAAAACGCTAAGGCGCCCGTGTGCTGTGCGATGTCAGTGCACGTTAAAGATCCCCAGGTGGTCGAAATTATTCCGGAGCCCCCCACTACGGCACCTCTCTCTTCCTTTCTTCTTTCACTCCCTCCTTTACCCTTCCCTTACGGCACGGTTCAGGTGTCCAACGATATATGAGACAGATACTGCGCCATTTCCTTTCCCCCCAAAACCAATTATTATTATTATATTATGTGTGACTGTGGCTCAAGAATAAAGAGGTGCGTATAAAAGCCTATGTGTAATTACAGTCACTGTGCTTTGCGTCCATTCACGCGCATTTAATTCAGCGGTAACCCTTCTGCGTACAGGATGGCCATTTACATGGATGCATCGCAAGCATTATTATTGGGACTGGGCTCAGAAGATTCATCATAGTGGCCCAAGGCAGGACTTATCCGTACATGGGTTATCCTATGGCTACCATCTGGTATCAATGAAAACAGCGGCCGTCGTAGCCCATTTTCATCTTGCTGCTTTTGATTCATAAGGACCAAGCTATGGCCGCTACTCCACTGAGAAAAAACCGTACTTAACCAATCGGCTTGCAAGTAAGTGCAGCAGGCGCATCTGCACAGATGTAATGTGCGTAATATCTAACCAGCACTCTCCTACAGTTAAACGGTGCGTGCCAAGGGAAAGTGAAGGCGGCAGTGGCGGAAATCAGAACGAGTGAATTAGGGAACTAGCTGGGCCGAAGCGTCCGTAGCTTGAGAGCGACAGGAATAATTTGATTGTACTGCATGAGTCCACGAAGGCTGCAGAATAAGGCATTGGTGTGTTCTTTGTTTCCTATGAGCAGAATAGGGTATTTTCGACGCTGTGCTTGCTTCACGTAAGGAATGACATCTAGATTAGTGTTGACGATGATACTAGACCATAACGTTGAGCGTGTTCGTAGATTCGCTGTGACGCACTCTCCTTAGTGGTGTCATGTCCCTCGTTTCCTGTACCCCAGTGCTTATAAGGTGAGGTTCATGTAAGGAAAACGGACCGTCAAGTCATTTGCTTGCAGAGGGTAGGCAACTTGCGGCGTCGTCAAAGGCTGCAGGGAATTATATAATGGGCGAGTTCGAAACGAAGCCCTGTCATTATATTAAGAGCTCTATCCTGTCGACGAACAAAAAAAAAGAAACTTTGCGTGCTCTCTCCTAATACACTCATTTCGCTGCAAAGTGGCGAATATAGTGATCTTTTCCAACAGCTGAACTTTTTATCGTTTTCAATGGCGGCATTTCTCAATTTGTCGGCATGTCTGCCTGTTTTGCCTGCGTCATGCGCTGACCACTTACCGTGAAGTTTTGAAGAATCACCTTTGCTAGGAGCGCAGTTACCAATATCCTGAAGTTTCTTTTAAGCGTGAAATGATTTTAGCTCCCGTTCTCCGCAAACTTAGGCGAACATCGGCCGAAAACCAATGTGAAGCGCGGGGACAGTTCATGAAGCAGACTTTCAGAAACTTTCAGTCCGAAGCGACGCCCGCCGTGCGATCCTCTTTAGTCCGGGTTCCGCCTAAAGAGCGTATCGTTGTGTTAAGCAGTCCCGTCTCATCGCACTCAAGCCGCGAAGCCCATCGGTGCGGAAGTGACAATAATTTTAAGGTAGCTTTAAGTGTCTCGGAGCGCAAATCTTCTTGGTCGAATGCATTACTCAACATTTTTGCTTTCTACTGCATTAGCAGCATAGACCTTTTTCGGCGAACAAGCCTCTGTGTCCAAAGCCTCCAATCAATAATCGCCCACTTACCCGTTTCCACTGTTCACCCACCATTCAATATCTAGAAGGTGGGCCTTCCTCCCCCCTTGAAAAGGCTCTAAACACCACCAATCTCCGCCATTCCAAAAGGTGTATTTACCACACACTTTTCACCCTCCAGAAAGATATAGCCACGGCGAAACCAAAATTGGTGGACGCAGTAGCAAAACGATTATTGCAAGATTAAATATTTAAAACCGAAATGTGCAAACAACCCTCCTGAGTCAGATTTGTCGCAATGCGTTCTGTTTTCTATGTTCTACGTTTGTTTTGTTCATTTCGCCCGTGTTCCAGCCTTGCCTCTGCACTTCTTCCACGTGATTACAAGATTCTATGCACAGCATCTATTGCACATTTTCTATCTGCTCTGTTATCCGTGTCAAAACACGCCAAGTTTGCGCCCTTACTGTATTTTCAAAGGCCCGCAAGCTCAAGTGCTTGCACGGCGCTGGCATGACGCTGTACCCTGAATGGTGCTGCCTTGGTGCGGTGGAAGTTGTCCGCATAAACTGGTTCGGGCCTAATTCATCAGCCGACATTCTGTGTCTTCGCAACAAAAAAAAACATATTTTTCTTGAAGGCAGCACCATCTTGACCGTGCGAAAAGAGTTCCTTCGTGTTACTTGTTCATTGTACTGCTCTTGCTCGCTTATATGTTCCGGAAGGTTTAGTACGGAATCAAAGTAAAAAAGCCAGTACGGGTGGCACGTCGCAGCAAGAAGCGCGTCGCTATCACAGGCTTATTGTATTCTCGCTTTAAAGGTTATGAATAACCCTCTCTATTCCAATTTTTATGTACAAAATTTCGTGATCCTCTTGGGATACAATATATCTGGTTTCGACTGCATCTGCGGAAAGTTTTCCTATTCCTTTTCTACGTGCCTGGGAGCAAATATCGATACAGCCATGAATGTTGCCAGCATAATGAGCGCTAATTAGCCTCACCTTCTCTATAAGGTTCTATAGAAGTGTAACTCTTGAACAGAACGTCGTCTGTGGCCCGGTAATTTTGTTTACAATAATTATAATCATTGCACCTTCGTTATGTAAATTGTGACGGGGAAGGGGGCAAGGGAGATAAAAAAAATCTGTGTATTAGCATAAAAAGAGCAGACAAACGCGAAACACAGGATGAGAGCGGCGCAGATGCGAATTCCAACCTGCTGCAAATTTAAGACCCTCCATTTTACCGACCCTTTTTTTCGCTTCGATCTTGTTTTTGAAATGTTCATTTTTCAGTTCTTTGCAGCGTTCGAAATAAGACTATTGATAAAAACTCGTCTTTAGTTTTAACTACATAAAATGATAACTTCTGATATAGGGACACTACCGTTACGATGTATCTTCCGGCATAAGCCTGAATTAGTCACTTTTAAGAGCTTAAACCAAGAAATCACTGTAAATTTCGTAATAGCTACTTCTTAAGTAAATCATAATAATACAACGTAAGCTGCTAACGCAAAAATCCTCCTTACTAAGATCAAAGCAAATTACGGTAAATATACAGCTCAACTCACGTGTGCAATTTTCTGGAAACAGTTACCCAATGAAATTAATCATGTGGTACACCTCAGGTATTCACAATAGAATTTAAACATCTACTGGTTACACTGCCACAAAGTGAGGTAATGGTGTAAATTCCTGTGATTTTGTATACTGTTCTTGGCGTAATGTATTGATTTGCTGTTGTACTTTTTTAAACATAGTTTTTCTTGTTTGGTGCTTCACAGTTTTTATTCACCACACATGCGTTTGGCCTAAACAAACTGGTTAGCATTGCTGCTATTTCGTAACAATCAATCGCACTATATTTAGAACGTTTTTTTGGCATCGTGTTAATGGTAGCTTTTAATACACTTTGATGCAAATTCGGTACTGGAGTTACCCCTAAAGTTTTTATGACCTTGAGACATCCTCAACCATTAATAAGTAAACAGACTGAACGCTGTAATTATTTATTTAACCTTCCACTCATAATGCATTCCTCTCTCACAGTGTCGTTCAGGTGTGCACCCAGACTTGGAGAGTGGATACTGTTTTCCATTCCTCTCTATTGCACCCCCCCCCCCTCCCATCCTGCTTATGGGTTCTTAGGTGAATATATTAGATCTCATTGCCGCATTTTTTTAAACAACTACGAAAAAAAGGCGACTGTCTTGAAAGTACTCTTACGTTGTAGTTTGGCGTTGTACAAATGTGTTTTGTATGTCTTTCATAGTATATACGCCACTGGTGGCATCAAATCGATTTGTTGGGTGGACACATATGCTAAGGACAATATCTAACAGCGAAAGCAATCTTATCTACTGTAGACGCATCCCCGATTCGAGAGCTTAACTTTGGACGCACTCTATGGGCACGGCACAGCAATACTAGCTCAAAAAGTGTTTTTTGCTTGTTTTGCTTTTGATGATTGCAGAGTTTCAATTTGAAAATTAAAACCGCTTATTTGGTTTGCGACATATATCCCTGAAATCTATAGCTTTTAGGGATATATGTCGCAAGCCAAATAAGCGGTTTTAAACATCCAGTCTAAAAAATCACACTCAAATACCAGCTCGTTCAATGATTTCACACCTACCCCGGCTCTCAGTTCACCAACACAGCCTAAGACTATACCTGACCACAGTCGCGTTGGACGATCAAATGCACCTCATCGTTCACCTCGCAGTTTGTTCTCGAGCCAGCTACGACACGAACCAGAGGAACACATATCATAAAAAACGGAGGAGCTCTGGCGCGAATGGAAGCCCACGCGGATGAAGTAGATGCGCTTGTTTTATACCGAGAGGGGGTCTGAGAGCTATTGTCGATGATGGTCGTGTAACACCTGGCGCATATCCTCCGCCTAGACTGAAGTTGAGATCAGTGGCTTAGTTGTGCTGCCACATTTGCTAATCGTCAAGGAAGCTGCCCATGACGCCGCAGTGCCATCGTACCCGCAGTGCGTGAGTGCGCAGCCGCATTGACTAGTTTGACCAGTGTTCTCCCTTAAGCATCCTTCACGAAATGTAGAGCTGGTTATATAAAATTCTCTTGTTGCGAGTGACTGGTGTTACTGTTACCTTTCTGGGGATACACAGTCTGCCACAAACGTAAGTCCACTACTTATCCCCCAGAAAAAGTTCGTCCGTGCGATATATGATATGACATCGGTTCTTTATTTTATTTTCAAGTCAGTACGTCCGTACAGTTAAGAATGTAAATGGAATAATTTTATACTCGTTAAAGAGGTACTCTTAAACATAATATTCTCCACTGCAAAACACCATCTCCGGAACACTGGCACCACACCCACTCTAAGTTAAATAAGCTGATTATGTGTTAGACGCTGCATAGCATCGGAATACACTGATCTTTGAGAATATTGAAGTCTTACATTGTTTCATATCTGAGCAACTCTTTTTGCGGCTTTGTTTTTTGGCTGTGGACTCAAATGCATAGTTCGCAATTATCAGTGTTTCTTCACAGCTAGTACGCACAAACATTGTTATTAGTGCATATATCGTGATTCAGTAGAGCATATGTTCTCGATACTGCCTATTTTGTCGTAATATGTAACTTGGAATTCCACTTTTCGGCTTTTTTTCGAAATTCGGCGGAATTATTTGGTGTTTATTTCAGAATGCAAATTTCGGTTCTTTTCGGCGATTATCATTAACAACAAATGAACTATTGACTTTTTTGTAGATTATTGCGGTAATTCCGTGTGCTCGAAAGTGACTTTAAGTCTATCTCGGCATTTTTTCGGCATGAACAGTTACCGGTAATTTTGTGCTTGGAGGCGTGCTTGTAGAAGCAATTACTTTCTTCCTTGAAAAGTAACGCGTTTAATGAGACAGCCTGCAGAAAAAAACGCAAGTGGTACTTCTAAGAACTAGGTTGACACGCATTCATTTGAGTTATCGCGGCTGGTTAAGCGAGAGGAAGGGGCATCACATGGTCAGTGTGTTGATGACAGCGATGGAACTGGGGCTGAATCATTGCGGTAGCCAGAACATGATACTTTTCATGACGACCATAAATGGTTTCGTGTTAGTATCCAAAATTCAGTTTTGAAACCTACCTGATTGACTAGGCTGTAAGCGGAGGATGATAGTGAACGAACAGTGCTTAGAACTAGCAGGCGGCGAGGAGGCAGTGCTTGCCGCTCTGCAGAGGCATGTAAGAAAGCGGGAAAATGCCTCAAAACTCACACGCGCGCTGCCTATCCAACAATATTATCACCGTTTCATCACGCCTCAGGCCGGCCACGGCGGCCGCTTTTCTATGAAAGTAAAATGCTAGCGGCCCGACTGCTGTCCGATGCCACTTGCACGTTAAAGAACTCCAGGTGGTCGAAATGGTCGGGAGACCTCCAACACGGCATCCCTCCTAGCCTGCGTTTCTTTGGGACATTAAGCTGCATAAACCAAACCATAAGCCCCTGGCCTACTTACTTGTTAAAGTTTCAACTTTGAGTGTTACTCGTACTAAACAGCCAGCTAACTGTGCCTTACATGACAAGGCTACTGACCTTTTTCGGTTAAAACCGAATTTAAAAAGCGAAATTCGGCTGACTTTTACTGTTTTCTTTTTCGGTTTGAACCGAAAATTCTCACTTCCATATGTAACCTACGTAACATGCTAGCTTCATTCATATTTATGCCCTCTTTTGCTAGCGCTTTTTATTACTGTTTACAATGATCGGTTGTTCCGCCATGCTGCTGCCACCAAACGAGCTTTATCAATGCGAAAGCGCTCATACGCTCGCCAATACCGACCAAGAATCTTGTCATCTTTGGATCTTTAGATCTTGTGCTGTTGGCTAGCTACAGCGGCGCCTCGGTAAGTTGCAGCAATATCTACGACTGGGAGTCGAAGTCGTGGCGCCGCGAACACAGCAGCTTCAAGCGCCACTGCGCGAGAGCACTAGGAGATCGTCGCTTTTTTATTTCTTTATTTGCTGTTCACGGTGACAAGAGCAAAATAACAATGCAATATTATTAAAACGGACAGCTGCAGTTGTGGCGGAGCTAGCACTGAAAACTTTTCAAGTTTGCCAGATTAGTCAACATTGCCATCTGTTCAAGTTGCTCGCTCTAAGAATAATGGTACATTTCTTTTTGGCAGGCCACACTTTCGATGTAATACTTCCTCACTAAGCGTGCGTCCACATCAGCGCGTTTCTGGACAATACACTGTAGAGTTCATAGCTTAGTGTTCCTTACACTAGGCTATCGCCGCAGCCCAACACCCCTCGTGTGGTTGGCCTCAAATAAAGATGGCACATACCCTCTACGGCGGAGTGGCCGGGGCACAGACGGTGGATTGCTGGAAACAGGAGCATATAGAAAGGGGTAAAAGGAGTATTAATAAGATATAGACTGCCTAATTTGACAGCCCAAACAACAGGGGGTCCTGCCAAATGGGAGGTCGAAGACAGGACAATGGTTTATGTGCGTATTCGCATACAACGTAAGTAATGTTTCAAATTCGCACTGACTGAGAGCGGGAAAAGAGAGAGAAAAAAACTCAGAACGGGAGTCGCTGCGCTTCTTGAAGACATTTTTGTACCGCAGAGCACACATTCCTGTTTCTTTGTCCAAGGAAAGATGCACCAATGGAAAGAACAACCGCAGAGGACATAGGCAGGTTCAACTGGTGAAACAGAATTTGTAATAGGGGCTTCCTCGAAGAAGAGAAGCGACGGCAGAAGAGCAGGAAGTGATCTATTGTCTAAGATTTTCCACAAAATTGGCACAGTGGGGAAATCACCCAGCCAGACCTGTGATGGTAGAAATTTAGAAGGGGAACCCGGCAACACAAACGCGTGAAAGATACCTCTAGTCTGCGTGAGCGCCAGTCTTTGCTACTCCAAGGATGCAGAATATGCTGATATTCGGGAGATGATGTAAGGGCCGAGGCAGCAAATTTCTGAAATATTGTGGAGCTGCGAAACCTCACCGCAGCTGTATATGCGCACGTTGGCAGGACAGCAACAATTGGGCCACAGAGAGAGGCTCTTGCTAAGGAATCTGCAACCTCATTTAAGTGAAAGCCCATCTACCCGAGTACCCAAAGCAACCTTACCGAATTTAGATGGAGCGGGATGAAAAACTTAGACATGTAATGCCTCAGACTCAGTGGGGGAAGATAATGAAGAGCAAAGGACGCCGAGTCCATTATAGCCATGACTTGTGAAACAGTTCTTTGTAATTTATTTAAGGCTAAGATTACTGCTAATAATTCGGCCAGAGAAATTGGAGTGAAGTAAGGAAAACAAAAGAAAAGCACCAATTCAGTGAAGGTGAAAAAATGCCCACACCTGTCTTTTCGCGATCCTGCGAGGCATCAGTGGCAAAAAGAATACGAGAGGGAAAGTACCTCTGGTGGACCTCCAAGGAACCGTTAAAAAGACCGCAACTTTTCCTTTGATGGGAAAATGTCATTGAATGCAATCTGCACAGGAGAGTTATTATAGATTTGGCGGGCATCTGTGAAGTGAATGTTTAAGGGATCCAGAAGAAACGGCAAGAAACATATTGGCGGAGTGCACAAACGAGACCAGGAGGCGTTAAAAAAACTCAGGTTGACTAAGAAATGCTATACTGGAGGCGTGAAAAGGTGAATCGCACAATTTGAAAAAATTCTGTACTCTTAAAGGGCGAAACCCAGCTGATAAAGATGGGATTCGCGCCTCAAGGTGCAGAACACCATCGGCGACATATTTTGGAAGCCCCAGACAGAGGCGCAACGCCTCACGCTCCAAGAGCACAAGAGACCGAAATTTATAGGCAGAAGCTCGTGAATATAAAACACAGCCGAACTCCAAAACTGGGCGGATGTACCTTTTATAAATCTCCAGAAGTGTGCGCCTTTTCAAGCCGGACCTAACACTGCAAAGCCTGCGCAGGATGCCAAAGGTCCGAACTCCATTTGCAGAAACTTGCGCATTGAGTGCCCGCCAGGATAAAACAGCGTTGTATATTACTCCGAGACACTTCACCTTCTGGATTTTAGGAATTATGGGATTTCTATAGACCAGACAGATGTTTACAATAGGAGAAACCGGGGAGACTAACACTGCGCATTTCTTCACATTGAGAGACAGATGAATTCCTCCTCACCAGCTGCCAACAGCATTGCGGTAATTCTTCAAGGTTTGATGAAGGGTGTGAATTTATCGTGCTGAGGCAAAAAAACATGATATCATCGGCGTACGCAGAAGTTTTCACATTATGACTGCATGGAATTGAGCATGGAAAAATGTTAAAAAGAACAGGGGAGAGAACTGAGCCTTGCGGTACGCCTCTCCTAGAGGAAATAGACTTCTGGTAGCAATAAAATTTTCTGTTTTCAAAGAACCCAGAGATCCAGGCTACAAAAAAGTTTGATAAATTAAGTTCCTGTAATCTGTGTAAAAGCGTCGAGTGCTCAACGCTATCGTAGGCTTTAATAACATCTAAGGTGACAAGCGCAGCAAACTGTTTACTGTTCCGAGCTAATTTAAATTACTCTCGAGGTCGGTATGAGCACACCAAATCAAACAGCCCGGCCTGAAACCAATTTGACGGATTCAAGAGAGCATTCCCAGAAATGAAAAAAAACATGAAATGGCTCAGCAGGAACCTTTCCACCAATATCACTAGATTCGATGCTAATGAAATGGGGTGTATGCTGTCTAAAGTAAAACCCTCCCCTAAATTTTTAAGCCATGGAACTATTTCAGGAAAACGGCACTCATGGGATATCGATGGACCTTTAATGGAATGGTTAACTAGATCCAATAGGTCATCAGGAAATTCGTTAAACAAAATTTTGGTCATAGATGAAGTGACCTTATCAGGGCCAGGAAACGCAGAAGATAGGCGCAGAAAAATTTCCTATAGCTCAGGCATAGAGACCTCAATAAAATCACTTGAGGTGCATCTGAATATAGCTGGAGAAGGCAGATCACATGTAAAGCGAAGCTCTAGGCCACACGGAATGCCCTGTATGGCCTTGGCGGTGTCAGCAGAGGGCTGAACGGGGGATAAAATGTTGACAGCCGGCGGAATCATTTTTCTGCACCTGATGAAATTAAACAAAGCTCGTTTATTTCCTGATTGTCAAAGGAAATTGTAATGACTTGTATTACACTCTTCCTTTGCGCGGGAGATAGTGCCCAAATAATCCAACCAGTATTTGGGCATTGATTTATGCAGAGTTTCTTCCAGGCTGCTTTGCGTCGTCTATATCCACGCATGCACTCAGTATTCCGCGAATTAATGACGATTGCACCTTTAGTTCGCTTGAAAAAAAGTTCACATTTTTGCCCTGCACTTTCCAACACTGAACATAGATATGTATTCTTGCATTCTGAAGTTCTCTCTGCGCATGGATCTGAAGTGTTTGTGAGAGCTGATTTTAGCGTGTCTTTAAAGCGACTGTAATTCATGAACGGGCGCTGTTGTCGCTCGGAAAGAGTTTATTTACACCCAAGCTTGAAACTAATCGGAAGATGATCACTGTTTGTTGCACAGTCGAGAGGCGCCCAAAACGTAACAAAGACGCCTGGGGAGGAAAAGTTAAATTTAAGGGACAACGGCATTGACCGCATACAAATGTAAGGAATCCGGAATTGTTCCAGACAGGGTTGCTGTCGCAAACACAATAAAATAGTCCAGAGCCGAAGCTATCTGTTGTAAACCCCCACGTCACATGGTGCGAACTGACGTCTCCAACTAATAAAACCTCAGAACGGCTGCTAGAAATGAGTGAGTCAAGGAACCGAGTCTCATGCAACCATGATGGGAAATGTGCATAAGCTACCGTAAAGGGCTGTTGACGTGGGATACTCAGATCAACCGCAAGGATTTCACATTGACTGTCGACATATTGAAAAGAAATGCATGCCTTCTGACAAATCTTTGACGAGATTAGAACTAACAACCCTCCCCCTCGCGATGTCTGGCCAAGCCGGAACGAACGATAATGAAATGATAATTGCACTCTGTAGTAATCCATGTTTCCTGCAAAGCAATTAAATTTCATAGAGCTGATTGCTCAGACGTTTCAAATTTATTGAAGCTGAGAATATAGAACAGCATTTTCATTTTAGTACCTTTAACGACCATATCTTGGCGGAAGTGCCGCTTCGGCGACTGCCTTTTGTAAATTCCTGGTGTTGAGATTTGGACAAGGATGATTTTTCTTTGACTTAGACTCGAGGCAAGTTGGACGACCTGGAATCTTCAAAGGACACCCACTTCGTTTCTGGGCGTGGATGTCCGATTACATATCCCCACAGTTCACAGAAGATGCGTCCATAACGCTGTTAGGCAGAGACTTCAGCAGTCGTTTGTCGCTCATATTGACTGTGGCCCCGTGTAGCGCAGTTAATGACCCCAAAAAGAGGGGTAGCTGCCGAAGCAAATGAAGGCAATACCGGAGCGGTGGGTACCTGCAACAGATTGGTCATCTATGTAGATACGATGTGGATAGGGTTATCATAATGCGTTCCATTGCGTTTGAAATTGCTTTCTCAAGTGTCACTGTCATTGCCTGATTCCAGTTCGTATCCAGTATGGAGGAGGAGGGGGGGAATTCGGCGGCCACACCAGAATACCCTGAGGCTCTCTCTGGCTGCAGCAAAAGCTTCTCTCCGAGTACATTTGCGTTTCTCCATAAGCTCTAGCAGCTGAACTTCTGGAACTTGTGCAGGACAGTCAGGAGAGTTAGCAGAGTAGGCACCACCACACAAGCAACATTTTTTTGCGGTTCAGGACATTCCCCTCTACCACGATTTTTGCAACATGCACGGCAACGTAATCCAGATTTGCAGGCTTTGCCATTGTGCTTCTGACACTGAAGGGGCCGAGAGTAGAATGAATCTACCTGAAAGACCAATGCCCACAGTTTTATCTCTGACGTGCAAAATATTCCTGCAGTTGTGGCTATCACGGACCCTGTAGGACGTTTACTACGCTGACCATTCTGCTGCTTCGATGGACAGCAATCACTCCTGCAGACGAGAGGTTCTAAAGCGTTTCCAAAGGTCTCAATTGAGAGTTGACTCCTCGGACAAAGACCTTGGAATACGCTAGATGAGGCGGAATGTATGCACTCACCGGGTGGATGGCGTAAAAGGGACACTTCAACAGGTCTCCTACGTAATCCTTGTCCGGTTACCTGCATAAGGTAGCCCCCGGCCGAACTGCCAAACAACAGTGAGCGCATGTAGTGCGTCAATGTATTTTGTAGGGCCGCCTGTACTGCCTCCAGGTTGTTCAACCAGATCAGGCCTCCATCGGAAGGTGCTAAAGTGACAGGAATGCCAGAAATGCCACTGCGGAAGCTGGTCCTGAGGAAGAGAGGCCGAACAAGAGGAAAAGGCCTGGCAGGGAGAAGAGGTAGACAATAAGCCTTCGTTCTGCACCCAATCTCCTTGGGACAGGGGCAGGCAGAGACTAATTTCAGCAGGTCTGCCTTTTCGCTCCCCCTAGATGGCAGTCAGGGTCAGCTGGTGGAACACGCACAGTGGCGCGCTGCGCATTCTAATAATGTCAACGACCTCGGACTTCACTCCCGAGAAGGTGTGGCAAGGAATGCAGAGGGGTTAGGTAGTGGCATCGGTCAACTGCAGGCGAATATGAATACCCGCTAGTGGGTATGCTAATGACGGCGGGACAGAAGTGGGCTGCGGTCCGGCAGTGACTTTCCAGGCCGTCAAAAAAGTCCTCTTACTTAAACCCTGATCTTGTGATGTTCCGTAGATTTTCCCTATAGAGCTGTTCATATGAAGGCTTGCATTTTCTATGCATTCCTTTAGAGAAGTTTTTATTTCTTAGCCTTCATTGAAACTTAAGACGGCAAAAGTTTACTGCCGATTTGATCATTGCTAAGCACGAAGTATTTTGGCTCAGTGCGAAACCATGGTGCTTTGCAGGTGGACATAACCACCACGTACCTCCTAGCTCGAATGGGGTGTCCACTGATCCTGGGTAGCGAGTTATGCGCCCTTCCGTTCTTCAAAATCAGAGGCGAGCCGGAGTACCCGGGATCGAACCCGACTGCGGCGGCTGGGTTTCCATGGAGGCGTAATGCAAAAGTCTCCCGTGTACTGTGCGATGTCGTGCATGTTAAAGATTCTCAGGTGGTCGACATTATTCCGGAGCCCTCCACTAGGGCACCTCTTCCTTCCTTTCTTCTGTCACTCCCTCTTTTATCCCTTCATTTACGGCGCGGTTCAGGCGTCCGCCGATATGTGAGACAGATACTGTACCATTTCCTTTCACCAAAAACCAATTTTCTGAGCAGAGGTTACCTGTTAGTTAGCTGTGCGGGATTGAAAAATTTAACAGCGTTTGCGCTGTACAGCGTTGTGCGCTGGATTTGTGCCATGTTGCGTTAGTTAGAAGTGTATTGTGAGACGCTAACGCTGCGTTCACTCCTGGCTGTCGTTGCTTCTTAAATTTCGGGGTTAAAATACGTGGTATACGATGCGGTGAACCGGGCAAGGCATTGGGACATTCCAAAGTGCCCGCGAAAGGCGGCAGGTTAAGTTAGGGCTCCTCAAGCAAAACTTCGGCGCGAAAGACGCCAATATGCACGAGAGTTCGCACTGAGACGCAAGCCACCCGTGAAACACGCACCAGAGATATATGAGGTTTATAAAAATCATAAATCGCGGATTTATTACTCGCGAATGCACAGTGTGAAACTAGCCATCGCTCATAATCCGCTTGCTAGGAATGTGTAAGCGCCATAATTGTTTTGTGTCTGAGCTTGGAAAGAGCTCCTTTTCAATTGTTAGATGACTTATTGTATTTCTCCGACTGAATATTCGAAGAGCGACATAAGAACGTCTAGTATGACTCTAAACAGCATGCAGCTGGTTTCGCTCACCTAATATCCCTGGTTAATTTGTATCCCTTGAGTAGAGTTACTTGCGACACACTGTAGATTATGTGCAGTACATTGGCGTGCCTTTATTTGGTGTCGTGGTTACGCTATAGTTTAATACTGCTGGCGTTTCAACTAAAACAAACAGTTTTGCACTCGCAGTGGTGCCTTGTGGCTATGGCATTTAGCTGCTGAGACTGAAAGCTGCGGGATCGAATCCCAACGGTGGCGAATACATTTTTAAAGAGAAGAAAAACACAAAAACGCTCATGTACTTTATGTCAGCGCACGTTGATGAATACCTGGTGGTCGAAGTGAATTCGAACTACATCCACCTTGGCGTCTCTTGTAGCCTCTGTGTCACCTTGAGACGTTAAACCTCACATACTACAGCATGCCCAATGCTTCATCGTAAACTATTAACGATAGATATATGAGAAGTAGCTGTGTTTCACATAATTTACAATAAACAGATCGAAGTTTACGGTATTGTTTTACAGTTCACTTTCGAAAAGTGCGCTTTCTCGTCGTGTTGGAAGTGGCAGGAACATTGCTGTGACAATATAGCATTCACCTTAGTATCTTAGGGATTGTGAATTTTTAATTTTCTCGAGTGTTCAACATCACTTTCCTTACTGACTGGTATTGTGCGAATACCTTTTGGGCTGATGATAGTAATGAGGTCGTAAGGCCATAAATAAGTTGGCCGGTAAGCACGCAGGACTTCCGAAGCACATACTGCAAACAGGCGTCCGTGAGTGAGTTCTTTCTTCGCTTTGGGCGAGCCTTCGCGGCCCGCAGCCGCCAGCATCTCCGTATTCAATATCTATATATTGTGGGATACACTGGTATCCCTCCTCGTCCCTCGCGCCAGCGGCAAACGCTCCGGAGTCACGAGGCCACGCGTGCGTGCCACCAGGAATGTGGAGAAGGCTCTCCTGCTACTCTACCCGTTCCCAACATTGACGTGAGACGTCGCGACAGCGCGCTGGCCACTTAGGGAAGGGTTGCATGCCTGAGATTGTGAGTAACGTATTGCTCCTAGGTAGGCAGCGACCGAGGGGTTAAAAAGAGTAGTACGTGGCGGGAAACTCCTCTCTTGCTGCTGGCCTCTTGCTGACCTGCCCGGGACCCCTTTCTGCCCGCCGACCCCCGAACCCAACGCCGGTCGACAATGACGACTTGGTCAGCTTCCGACCCTATATTTTATCGGACAGAACATTCTTTCGCTGTGTGCTTTACCTCGCATTAGGACATTAAACTATTTTCTAGCGTGCTCTTCCGTTGCCTATTTCGTCCGAACCTGCCGTGGCTGGGGCTCTGCGCCACGGGCTGAGGAAATGTGTCGCGTACGAGTAACGCCTGAGTGTAGCTGACACGGAAACTGGCCTTCCCGCAGGCTGGACGCAGAGTGTCTCCATAATATCTAAAAAATAAAGTCACTGGGAGTCGCTTAGACAGAATCCTGCAATCACTGCCTTAACAAAAATGTCCTTTCGGAACATTTTCTGTGAAAACAATCCAATTTTATGCTTTCTATGCTTTTGTCCGAAGCCTGTAAAATGCGCATGTAAAATACAGCACGCAATTTTGAAACACCGAGAAGACTGGAAAGTGTACCAGTTCATACAGCACTGCTTGGTCTACATTTAAGTCTAGGGACTTAGCATGTATCTTTTCATCCACCTGGCCTCTTTTCATCTGTTTTGGGATGAAGTGACTTGATCCTTTAAGGCCAGTATTTCCAGTATTTAGTAAAAATCTTGCATAAAGGTATTTGAGAGGTATCCGAACAATACCTCGTACGCCTTGAAAGCTGCTCATGCTTTAGTTACCGACAGGACATCAGGAGTGCATCCAGTTACGGTTTTGAAAGTTTAATTTCAGGCGCACTGGTCATGATATGTAGGCAGGCTAGATATGTATGCATAGCGATTAGACACATTAACAGTTTTGCCCTGTAGCCAAATTACAGTTATTTTGCCATCGTGAAAACAAACTTCCAGCGTGATCTCCGCAAACTCGCTGTTTTGAAATGGAGGCCCACTGTCTGCCTCTACGCTGCTTGGCATAACCGATTCGAATGCAGGCTAAGTGCAAAAAATACGCGGCGCAGAATAGTGCAGTTTTCTCCTCTAATATTTCATTCGTTGAGATTCATGATTTGCTGAAAAGGCATCTTGAAGAATCATTAATGACTCCTACTCCCTCCATGCATTTAGAAACGAACGCTAGAAGTACAAGTGATGCCCTTCCCAGGGTTCCCGTGATGTTGCTTTGATAGGAAGGTGGTCGGTCTATTTGTGATACCACAGCATGACAGGGCGGTCAGCCCTTAATCATTTAATTATAAGATGTTCTGATTGCGTTTTAGTTGGGCCTCAATGTTCTTCATGCGCCTTGACTGGAAAATGTTGTAGACTACTTGTCCAACGTATTGAAGAAGGCAAGTCCTCTGTCGAGTGGCAACAGTAATGTTGCATGCTAGGAGAACATTCAGAATCATTCACGCTGTATTCCGCCTTTTAAATGAGGGTTAGCATCTCCATCTGGAAAGTAGAAATGCAGATACGTCGCAAGTATAAGAGATATTCTGTACTTCCTCAATTGGAGTGGTTTCGGGCGCTTGTGGCTTTTTGTCATGACGTTGAGATTGATGGGTTTTCCACTGACTGTGCTATCACTTCTAAAGTCATTGATCTCTCCTCTGGGAATCGAACGGCGTGACTGTCGTAAGTGCTTGCTATAGTGTATCTTGCAAGGTTATCATATACGGTGTTGTAACGTGGTTCTTCACACTATCCTAAACATTATGTTATTAGGAGACACTACAGGATTATGCCTTTTGAAGGGTGCTTTGCTCCACTTTTTGTGATAAAGCTGTAATGCTCCGACAGTAGTACAGAACGCCCCACGTGCTGTCCAGAGTGAAAGCTCGAAGAGGGATGGCATTCTTGTATAGTTCTTAAGGGTCAAAATTAAAGCAGCAGAATTGAACTATATTCAAGAGCTGGGCCCATTGCGCCCCTTCCTGTACATCTAGGCTGTAAGCGTGATAGCCAACCAGCGCATACTACTATGATTATTTGGCATTTTTTGAGAGATCAAAGTCGTGGATCATATCTGAAAAAATGTTTTAATGACGTATTGTAGACGGGGTAGTGACAATCCCATTGTCCATGAGGGCCAAAGTCACAAAAGAGAGTAAAGCGCAGCTTGCGGGGAAAGGGAAGAGGCCAAGAAGAGTGATTTCGAAAACATTTTTTAAAGCTTTTCAGGAAGCAGAAAATGCCCTTAGGTGAAGGTGGTGCGTGGTGATTGCACGTGCAGCATTGTGAGTTTCTGAGCAAAACGAAAGGACCTACACTTTGGGGGCAAGAGAGATCTGAACTTATCTTATGGCTTTCCCAGAATTAGTTTTTTACCAATTCAAAAAAGCTCTGTTTGCAATGTTTATGAAAACACCAAGAGACGTCCGACGTCTCTGATAGAAATTTCTTCAAACACAGGTAAGTTTTGATTATTGAATCCTCTATCTGACTATACAGCCCCCATTTTGCATGTATCAGGCCAAACAGCAACATTAGAGAAGTGGTTGTTTTCACATATTTTTTGTTCCGTCTTTGGGACTCAAGGATAGGTTTCAACCGTTTTTTGGCCTGCAGCCATCGCTGTCAATAATCACTGCATGCAATTTATTTATTTCCAAAAATCATAGTAAATCTACTGGCCGTATAAGCATTAGGGCACTCGGATAAGAGTGTGAGTACCCGAGCGAGCCGCCGCGATGTCCCCAGTCGATGCCAACGATTCTGTAGTCGTAGTGGCCGTTGAGATTGAGATAATTCAGATTCGACTGGTAACAATTATGGTACCACTAACCACCTCGGTACGGGACCGCGCGGTTGCCGTTCATAGCAACGTCCTTGTTCTTGTCGAAGGTAGTGAACATCCTGCCACCACGGTAGCTTAAACTGTCCCAACCTGAACAAAAATGGCATTAAAAATAAAAAGGAGTGACGGAACACCTCTGCCATTTTTAATGCCATGCCTCGAAAAATTATGAAGCTTGTCTCAAAGACGCCGGCTGATCGCTCTTTCCTCAAAAACTAAAGTATTGTAAAGCCCTGGAAAAAGCAAGGTGTGCTGCGGGACGAGTTGGCTTGCAGGCATTTTTAAAACATGTGAGCGCTTGCAGTCGAAGGACGCCATAGAATAGACACAATGGCGCTGAACTATTAAGTTGAATCTAATCGCAGTTGTGTCCATTCTTGGTCGTCCTTCGTCTGCCAGCGCTCGCATGTTTAAAAAAAATTCTCTGGGAAAACCTCCCCATCAAAGTAGGCGCCACCTTTACTTATTATAGACAAGAACCGCTCTTGGAAACGTATTTCTAAGCATCGTCGGGAGAGCAGATCTGTGCTTTATTATAGTAGCGCTCGTAAGCATCCTATGCTCTTCTGTGTCAGAGAATGCGTGCGGCAAGCAGTTGGTTCTTCCGCCAATCGTAGGCTGTCTGATTTTCCTCGAATCGAACATTCCTGTTGGTCTAATTGGGCTTAGTGGCTTTGGCGCCAAGCTCCTGAGCGCTAGGTTACGGAACGCAAACACAGCCGCAGTGGTCACATTTCGAGGGAGGACAAAGGCCGTGTGCTGCAAGACGCGAGTGCCCGTTAACAACCTCCGCGGGACAGAAAAATCCCAATCAATCCATAATGTAGTTTTTCTTCGTCCACATGCGTACTCGGGATCCTACATTCTAAATGCTACTTTGATATAAGACTTTAATTTGGAATTACTCTACGAACCCTATTAAAGAAATAAAAACGAGCTTTTTTTTCGGCCGCCGTTAGTCATCACCGCCGTGTCCGAAATCAAATACGAATGGTCTCCATCTCCGGTGTAGACAGTGGCTAGCACCGCTCGCTCATACCGAGCGGCGGCTATTGGTACGTATGCTCGGAACAGTGCGCTACATCGTAAATTGCCGTACCAGCGGTCCGCTTCTGGACACACGAATATAGGCACAGGCTGGTGCATGTTATTGATATTTTATCTCAGACACCATAGAAATCACCGACGGCCGCCGAACACTAAGCGAGTCTTGATTTTTGCACTCGGGTCTAGAAAGCAAACAACAGTTCGAAAAGAATTTGTTTCATATTGGACAGACGAAAACGTGACATTCGCCAATTAGGAGTGCACTCGTTCCAAGCTTGCTATCACACGCCACAATTCTGGCCAAAAGCCGTTTTGAACGAGAAAGAATTTATGAGCGCACTTTTGTCATATATTGTACGATTTCACAATAAAAGCGAAAATATTCACAGATCTCCAAGCTGGCATTTTTCTTTTTTTGCCATTAATGCCCTTGCTATCGTCAAAAGCGTTCCCCATTGGTTTCAAACGGCATTCTTAACTGCTCGGTGCGAGTGCTGGAAACTCTATAAAAAGAAAGATTTTGCCACATGGCGGAAGAATCAGCCATCGCCTTCAATATTTGTATACCGGTACTTTAAAGTTATCCAATATTCAAAATTTTAGTTCATGAATGTTGGACACGTTTTTATCACGAAGTGTTGAAGTGCCAGCTATACCCCCATAGGAACGCCGTTGTGATGACTGCGCAGATCTAAACTGAGCCTAGCATGGTCGGCGGCGCTCTGGAGAGCTGTCCGGGAAATTGGCTCTTGCCTTTAGCAAGCGGATGGACACCTACACGGCAGGAGAACGGTGGAAGCGTGTGCTACCCTATTGAAAAAAAAAAAAACAGCTGTATGATTCAATAACCTAAGAGAACCTAAGCTCAGCAATCAGTGATGCCTGGTGACATGGGACTTTTAAGAGTGTTATTCTGTCATTTCCGTTCTAATTTTTCAGTCTTCCTGGCGCATGCGTCTGATAGTTCTTACGTGTCGCCTTCGTTATAATTGTCTTGGGAATAAATCAGTCGGAAGTTAGCGCCTTGTTTGTGGGTGTCTTGGGGCTCAGTCGTTCGTGTTATTTATTTTTTTTTTGCTCTAAACCTTGCTCTGAACTCTAAACGGCGGAGATTTTCACCCTGTGCAGACCACACCTGCCGCAGACCCCTAGTGACGCCGCTGCCGCGTAGCCCTTTTTAGAGCGCAGCTCTTAGGCGCCCGTTCCTTCATGCGGCGGAAAAAAGGCCGCTAGGGGGCCAGACGAAGAAAAAGCCCTTCGCAAGTGCTCCTGCCTCGACGCCTCCTTACACCCGGCAAACATCAACGCAGTAGAAAATGGAGTACTCCATCGCTTTCTACTGATCAAGCGGAATCCGTGGATACCCGCTTTACATCCGTGAGTCCAGATTTCGCCATTTTCTGCCCGTCGGAAAATCCAAGGCAGAGAACGCCGCGCTAAGCCTAGGCGGCGTCGGGCCGTCGGCCCGAAGGAACGCTGCTACAGCTCACGCCGCACCCGTGAGGATGGCGGACGCTGACGCAGCGGCGTCGGCTGGAGCCACGACACCGCTCGAAGAGAATCTTCACAGCGACGAAAACGCTACCAACAACGCTACCGACAACGCTACCGACCACGCTACCGACAACGATACGGACCTCTCGCAGAAGAGAACAATCGACAACGGGGGATGGTTCACTGCCAAATACCAGAACTCGAGACTGATTGCCGTTCCAGAGGCCGGGACAGACGCGGCGGACAATTCAGCGCTGAGCCAACCCAAACTCAAGTGGAATCCCGTTCGGCGAGAGAAGCTACCTCCTTTGCCAAAAAACGACTTCAAAGTCATCCTTAGACCGAAGAATGGACTCAACATCAGCGAACTGAGCACGCATCAGATGTCCCGGGCTATAACCAAAGCATGCGGAAAACCAGACATCTGCAACGACGGCAGCTTCCTTATACGGCTGCACAACGGATCCAACATCGCTATACTCAGCACGCCAAGCATGGAGACTGCCTGTGCTGTGCAGTGTATTTCAAGTCTACGCTTTGCTGCAAAGAACTATACAGTGACAGCTTACGTGGCCGCGCCGGACAATTCGTGCAAAGGTGTCATTCATGGAGTGGATGCCGGGACCACGCCAACTGAACTACTATCGCATCTCCGGGTACGTACCCAAGGAGTCAAAATACTTTATGCAAGAATGCTTGGCAAATCCCAAAGCGCGGTCGTTACCTTCGAGGGAAAGATCGTTCCGCGCTACGTCTATTACTACGGCGGCGAGATACGTTGCTACCTCTATCGATCATCGCGGCAAGTGTGTTATACATGCTTAAAGGCCGGACATAGGGTGGACGTATGCCCGACACCTGACGTTGTCGTCTGCTCTAAATGCACCGAGCCAGTGATCGAGGACGGACACTCCTGCGAGCCCAGGTGTGTGCTATGCACGGAAGCGCATCCTACGGGGGCAAAGGAGTGCAAGGAACGCCTCAGGAAACCGAGACCACGGACGAGAAAAAAAGAGGAACCAGGCGGCGGAGACAACGGCGGACGCGGCCGGGCCCGGAAACGCTGGTTCAGCGAGGACTCCAGTTCGAGATTCAAGTCCAGATCGGCATCGAGATCAGGATCAAAGTCGAGATCGGCGTCCAGGACCCGGGAGGATCCAGAAACCAAAAAGAAGCAGGAGCAGAAGAAGACCGCACCAAAAAAGGAGGAAGCAACCAGGGTGAGCTGGAAAGAGCATCTTTTCCCCACCTCTCCCACTGCTCCAAAAAACACAAACACACAGAAAACAGTGATAGGTACCAACGCTAATGGGGGAGCTAACGAGGACGTTCAAGAGCTGAGACAAATAATTCAGACGCTCAGGGCAGAAAACGCCGAGCTGAGACAGAAACTAAACGATCTGATAGACGAACTAAAGGCCCAAAGAACAAGGCAGAACAGCACTAACCCGCAAACAGACGAAGCTCAGGCGACAACTATAGGGCGCCAGGAATTTACAACTGCCATGGTTGCTTTTAACAATGCACTGGCAAATCTTAGCAACCTCATCTCCAACATCCAAGACGAGACGCGCAAGGATAGAGAGCGTCTAGTACAATTCACAGCCATGAAATCTAGAGGAAAACCCTATAACAGGCCATCCCAGTATGGCGAGCAACCGTAAACGCTCGGTCAAGTTGGAAACCCTTGAAATATGGCAGTGGAACTGCCGTGGGATCCGCCGAAAGCAGGGTCTTCATAAACAACATATTACAAATTGCACCTCTCCGCCAGACATAATCGCCCTACAGGAAACCGGCTGCTCACTCACTCTCGCGGGGTACTCCGTCTACGAGGGGCAGGGGCAAAGCAAGGTCGCCACGCTGGTTGCAAAAGCAGTCACCGCAATCAGACACGACATCGACGGAACGGACATTGACCACGTCCTTATAGAAATCATTACCCAAAAGAGAAGCCAAGAAAGCACCTTTTTACTTAACGTGTACAGCCCGCCAAGCCAGAGGAAAGCCAATTTCAGCTACCTGCTAGGCAAAGCAGAAGAAGCAGCAGGCAAGAACGGTATCGTTATTCTGGGGGACTTTAATGCCTGGCATAAAAGTTGGGGCTACGTTCGGGAAACCCCGAAGGGCAGGGATCTAGCCAGGGAAGCTGATCGTAGAAGGCTCACCCTCATCACTGACCACACCCAACCCACGCGAGTGGGGAACAGCATCAACCGAGATTCGTGCCCAGACTTATCATTTGTCAAAGGGGTAAGGCACGCAAGATGGGAAACTACGGCGAAACTCTAGGCAGTGACCACTGCATCTTGCGCATCCATATAGAAACCCTCCCGATCAGGCGACAACATGGCCAGACTAGACTGACAAACTGGGAAGCCTATAGGAAATCCAGGGCACAGCATGAAGACGCTGAGATCACCGACATAGAAGGCTGGGTCGCAAGAACCAAGACAGACTGGCGAAAACTAACCCGAAAGGTCGCCCTCACTACCAACACACCCGAGGTGGACAAACATCTCTTACACCTTTGGGACGCCAGATGGGGCCTACTAAAAAGGTGGAAAAGGCAAAAGCATAATAGGCGGCTCAAGCGTAAGATCGCTGAGGTCACCAGACAAGCTGAAGAATATGCGACGGAGCTCTCGAGGCGCGACTGGAACCAAAAGTGCAACGAACTTCAGGGGACTCTAGGTTGGGCCAAGACATGGGCCTTGCTAAGGGCTCTCATAGACTCAACCACCACAAAATCCGAAACCCGCAAGACGACCCAAAGGATCGCGCACCAGTTCCAAGGCACTGACGAGGAAATGCTACAGAACATCAAGCAGCGTTACATCGGCAATGCAACATACGCCGACAGCAGCTTGGCATACACGGGCGAAACGAATCCCACTCTGGACGAACCCCTTACCATAGAAGAAGTCAGACACGCTGTGATGTCCGCCACAAAGAACACAACACCAGGGAGGGATGGCATCACCAATGCCATGATAAGGAATCTGGATGACAATTCAATCAAAAGATTCACGGAGTTCATCAATAAACACTGGGAACAGGGGACCCTCCCGGACGACTGGAGACATGCGGAAATAAAAATGATTCCGAAGTCCGGAAAGACTCCAAACCTGGACAATCTTAGACCCATTTCCTTAACATCATGCTTGGGAAAAGTGTACGAGAGAGTTGTGCATCACAGGTTGCAGACCCACCTTGAGGACAACGAACTCATGCCGCACACTATGTTTGGATTTCGAAAATACCTATCGACACAGGACGTTCTCCTGCAGATCAAGGAGGAGGTGCTTACTTCCGTTCCAAAATATGGAGAAAACATCTTGCTCGCTCTCGATCTTCAAGCGGCCTTCGACAACGTCAGTCACAGGGCTGTGCTGGAGGGGCTCAGCAAACTGGGTTGTGGGCAGAGAATATTCAACTATGTGAAAGCCTTTCTGACTAACCGAACAGCTACCATTGGAATAGGAGGCATCAGGACTGACACCTTCAACACCCCAGAAAAAGGAACACCACAAGGCTCTGTGCTATCACCTATGCTTTTTAATATTGCAATGATTGGTTTAGCAAGGACGCTCGAAGAAATTGAAGGAATCAGGCATACCATCTACGCAGATGATATCACAATCTGGGTGACAAGGGGATCCTTAGGCGAAAAACAAGAGCTTCTTCAGCGAGCGGCAGACACGGTCAACGCATACGCCCGACACTGTGGACTTACATGCTCCCCTAAAAAATCCGAGGTGCTCAGAGTCTACAGACAAAGGTATGATCTGCAAAACTCCATAGATATCTACATAGGGGAAACGAAGGTTCCAGAAGTATCGAAAGTTAGGATCCTCGGCATGTGGTTCCAAAGCAACCGTCGTATTGATCACACGATCAGACAGCTAGCAAATACCACAGCACAGATCACCAGGATGATTGCAAGAATTTCCAACAGAAGAAGAGGTATGAAGGAGGAAGACACATGTAGGCTAGTACAGGCCCTCGTGGTCAGTAGGATCTTATACGGCGTCCCCTACCAAACACCGCTCGAGCAAGAAAAGGAGCAGTTGGAGGCAATTCTTAGAAAAGCATACAAATGCGCTCTCGGACTGCCGGTCAGCACTTCGACGGAGAAATTCCTTAAACTGGGCATAAACAACACAGTACAAGAACATATCGAGGCCCACCTTATCGCGCAGAAAACAAGACTGATGCTGTCCGCAACAGGCAGAAACACGCTGCGGTTGCTGGGCATGAGGGACGCTTTGAAAGAAATCAATAGCACAGCGAGCGTTCCAAATGAAATCAGGAGGATCATTGAGATCAGTCCGATTCCAAAAAACATGCATCCAGATATACATAAGGCGAGAAGAAAGGCAAGATCTGAATTCCATGAAAGAAGCTTCACCGGGGCAAAAGACGTATTATATGTTGACGCAACAACATACAGACACCTATATGGCTCGGTAGCCAGCGTGGTGGATCACCAGCTCAGGGAAATCAACTGCGCTTCGATAAAAACCAACAACATACTCGAGGCTGAGGAAGCAGCAATTGCACTCGCCATCACCCAGCAGAGTGACGAGCCCCATGCACACATCATTACAGACTCGCAAGAGGCGTGCAGAAGATACAGCAGTGGACGCATATCCACTGCAGCCATTCACATACTCAAGGTGAGGACAATCACTTTTACGAGATGCTTCATCACGTGGACACCAGGCCATGAGGCTGTCAAAGGGAACCAATGTGCGGACGCCAATGCCCGAGCATACGCCAACCGGGAGGCGCGCACCGAAGGGGAACTGGACGCAGTCACTAGACGGTATGGAGCCATCTTAGAACACCAACGAGCCCTCCGGAGGACCTACCCGCCTCCCCACAAAGACCTTAGTAAACAGCAGTCGGTTGCCTGGAGACAACTACAGACTAATACATACCCCAATCTGAATTTACTCAGCAAAATCTATCCATCCACTTATGAAAACAAATGCCCGCTATGCGGTGAACACGCAACGCTTTACCACGTTACATGGGCCTGTCAGAAAATGCAGGCAACGCCGATAAACAACACACCTACACCGGAGCAGTGGGAGGCTGCGCTGTCCAGCTCGAAGCCTGAAGAGCAGCTCAAGCTGATCGACAGGGCTCGCAAGACTGCAAAGGCCGCTGGGGCCCTGGACTGAGGGCTCCACCTACGCTGCGAGAAATAACCCTTATACAATAAAGTTTTTCATTCATTCATTCATTCATGCGGCGTCGTAGTCGTTATCGTCGTAGTTGGCGCTTTCACAGGTAGCGTGTTACGGCAGCTGGCTGGTGGCGTGTTGGTAGGTGCTAGTAGGGTGCCCCGATGCCAGCGCCGCCGGGGTGGAGAGAACTTCAGCAGCGCCAAGATATTGAATCACACGGGATCAGCGGCGCAAGCGTTTGTAGCGGCGCCGTTCATGTTCTCGGCGCGCTTCAAAGTGCGAAAACTCGAACGGCCTTTTGCAGCGAGAGCTACACTGGGCTACCAGTCGAGCATTTCGCGGTACATGGGAGAGGCAAGTTGTGATTCAATATGGCGGCGTCGCTTAAGTTGTCTCCACCCGGCGCTGGCATCGAGGCACCCTAGGTACTAGCAGAGCGTAGCACCACCTGACACGGTACGAGCGGAAAAATGAACAACGGGAAGGTGGTTGCCAGAGGAAGGTCCCGGAGGGTGGCTAGCAGCGTAACCCGCCACTTGCCAGCGGTGGCAAATGGCGCACGAAGAGCTGCGCTGAAATTTCGCATTACCGACTGTCGTAATCAGCTGTCTCTTTTTTTTTTCTTTCGAGACTTTCTTACTTATCTTGTTTCGAGGCTTATACTCTCGGAACACAGCGTAAGCCCGGGTTCAATACAGGCGCCCATTATTTCGCAACAAAACTCGCGAGCTGCGTTAGAAATAAACGGAACACAATTTGCTCCCTGCGCTTTGCTGACAATCGATCGCTGACGGTGTTGAGAGTGCATAGCAATGAATAAACTGAGATGGCGTTTCCAAGAAATTGGGACGTTGACTTACAGAAAGCTTGGTTAAATCGTCCTGTAAAGTGCGGCTTAACATTCAGGACGACTGCGAGGCGCGAGGAAAAATTCACAGAGGATCCGTGCGATTCATGCGCCAGACTATGCGTTCCCTTCAGTGTTCCTCCGGGAAGAGCGCCCGTTGCCGTCGATAGGATCAGACCGTGGGAGCGGGTGAGATGAAATTAGCCACTGTGTGACACGCCATAGCCCTGCTCCACTCGCCAGGTCTAATGCAGCGATCGCCCAGTGGCGCACCTGGCCCTCTCTCTGCCAATCTTGGACTCCATCTACAGCGGTGTCCCTCTCGCCACACGATCCCCTCCCCCCTCGGGTCCTCTTCTCTCTCTCTCACCTCCCGTCTTCCTTTCTGCTCCCGTGCTTCTGCCAATCACGGCTTCAGACCCCAATGCCGGACACTTATTGCGATAATGGGTGCTACAATGCATGAAAAGTGCCAGTGATCGCGCGTCTAGAATAATTGCATAAACAATCACTTTTAAGAATTAAAGAAAACTGTGCCCTCTCCTTTAGTTTTTTGATTGAGCAGAAAAGAGAATTTGGAACGGCCAGTCTTCTTATAGAGCTGTTTAGAGAAAAGTGTAATTTCGCAACAGAAGAATGAAAAAATAAAAATTTGTTTTTGATGAAAGGAAATGACGCAGTAACTGTCTCACATATCTTCGGTGGACACCCGAAGCGCGCCGTAAAAGAAGGAATAAAGGAGTGAGTGAAAGAAGAAAGGAAGAAAGCGCCGCCGTAGTGGAGGCCTCCAGAACAATTTCGACCAACTGAGTATCTCTAACGTGCGCTGACATCGCACATCACACAGGCGTCTTTTGCGTCTTTTTTTTCTGTTTTCGAACACTTTTTAGTCACATAATTGTCGTTAGTAGTTTCTTTGCTACAGAACTGCGATCCAGGACCATGCTGGAGTAAGAGATCATCACCATTAAGGGCTGACTGACAGTGAGAGTGACAAAACAGGAGTGCATGTCCGAGCTTGGCCTGTCGCCGGACACATAATAAATTTGATGACTGATTGGGCATCATTAGAGAATCCCTGCACTTAGTTTAGGCATTACGAACTGGGGCCACGGGTGCGACGACGAGGAAAAAATAAGTGTATGCTGGCGGCAAAACGGTCGCGATATGCAGGCCGAAACATTAAACAGCAGCCTAGTCGTCGGTCGGGCGCACTGTCTGTCGGGCTGTAGAATAATAATAATAATAATTGTTTTTTTGGGGAAAGGAAATGGCGCAGTATCTGTCTGATGTCTGAGTACTGAGTGATGTCAGTGCACGTTACAGAAATCCACGTGGTTGAAGTTATTCGCAGATTTTCACAATGACGCCCCTCATTGTCGGAGTCGCCTTGGGACGCTAATCCCAATAAACCATCAACATTACTCTTTTGCATCCGTCAAATTTACCGCACCATCCAGCGCGACTTCGTTCATGAATTCCAACTTTGAGAGCAGTGCTGTCGCGGCGCTCGAGCGTATGAGCTCGCAAGGTTTTTTTCATATTACACCAGCTTCTTTTTTGTCGAGGAAAATCTGTATCTGTTCTATATGCATGTAGGAAAATAAAAACTAGTGAATTAGCTGTTTTTTGGGATGCTTTATAATTTAACAGAAGAAGATTCTTCAGTTACCGAATAGCTGGTAAGTTCAGTTTGTCAAGCTATTTAAAATTATATTGAACAAAATATAGGAGCACTCTGCCGTACTACACACAATGGTCACAACATGGTTGAAGTTCAACATGGTTGAGGTTGAGGGATTTTTAAATATTGGCTTAAGTTAGCTGGATTACTGAGCATATCGGAACGGTGCCCAGATTGCAGACACATAAGTGCCGATAGGAATATGTATCACCTTCAGGTCCCAGAAACATGCCAGTGTGCAGCTTGAACTGCTCAGCCTCGCTGTGAACCCGTACGCTTGCGTAGGCGACCGAAGCTCTGTCTTCTCTCGTGTTCAGCAGTACCACGCGAAGAGACGTGGTCTCGCTGCTCGAGGTCAGCTTGTGCAACGCATGTTTTCCGGCGTGTTGCATCCCACTCATTGCGAATGGGTTCAGGTTACCGCGCGACTAATGACGAGCGAAAAGCTCAGATAAGCGACACTGTTTTTAGAAACCACTGGGAAGTGACAGCTGCTTTAGGCACTGTTATACGGCTGAGTACGGGCGCAAGGACACAGAAAAATATTCAGTTCTACTTTTCGCTTCAAAGTGGCGGATTAACTGGCGGTACATTAAGGGATTACAGGAAAAAGCAGACGGTATTGTACGCTTTTCTTCCAAACAGTTATTAATTGAAGGTGAAAGAGTGCTTTTATGCAGAAAAAAAAGCTGCTTTATAAATGAAATCCGCTTTAAAACGAGAGTTTTCTGCACTGGACGTCTAGGAATATGGCTTAACTTGCGGTCACCTGCCTTGCAGAGGTACAGTTTTAAATCCTTGACATGAGTTATGTGGGACATTCGGGCCACAATCGTTATATATATGAATAAAAAAGCATTTCATTAGGTCCGAACATTAGCAGTTAACAGACATGGCATAATAAGGCATGACAAAGCATAAGTAAATATGCTAAAGATTACCTGAAGGGGATGGAGGGACTACACAGGCAGTCTAGATTTGCATTGTAGGTGTCAGAAAGTGCCAGCCGAATAGAATGTTTTAATTGGAAGAAAAATAGTATTTTTCGTCTTCATTCCGTGTCATGAGTGTGTACTAGGAGGGCTGCCGTTAAGGAAACAGGAAAAAAGCGCCATGGAGACTTACGCTGGCTTTGAGGTGATGGTGGCGAAATCGTTTTTCTCTAGCAATTGAAATGGCGGTGTAATCGCCGAACAAATGCTAGGTAAAAACGATTTCGCAGGCTTTACAAGCGTTTTTCACGCATTCGGCCGTTTTAAACTCATAGAATTCGAAAACCTCTTCAGATTCCTTTAAGCGTGCCCAAAGGTTTTACCGACTAGTTGCTCGAACAGTGCTAGTTCGTCAGGCTCTCCGGATAAGGCTTCGGCGTTTAACTCTACCAGGTTCAGCGTCCAATAGCGGTCCGTCCTGATGGAAATATTCTTATCCGCCCCCGTTGTGTCACGTGTTCACTTTGCTCTCCAGCCACTGCAGACTGAAGACCGGGAGCTAGTTGGTGTGCTTCAATAGGAGCTGATGGCCACGTGCTTCTCGAGGGTATCCAAATCCTTTTCTGGTGGGCGGGTGTGTTCGAATCTGGAGCCGTAATTATGCCACACCCCAGGCTTGGATGTTCAATTACCTCGGCTTTAGAGCTGCTCTTTTGCTGCTGTGAAGAACTGCGGCGGCACCGCGATTCAAACCGTGGTCCTCCTGAACGCGAGGCGCATGCTCTGCCTTTACGCAACCAGTGCTATCTCAGTTAGATATGAAAACTACCTCTTTAAACGCCACTCCGAGCTGCAGGCGACGCAACAATGCTGCACTCCTGCGGCAGCGGTCCGGCTTCAGCTTAAGCTGAAGTAATAGGTCGAGGTTGTGTAGGTGGTGTACCTGGTCGTGCTGCAGGCAAACACGGCGTTTGTAACTTGTTGAATATTTTTAATCATCTTCACTGCCCAGCCAGCTAGAAGAGAAAGACCGTTGGGAGTTTGCACCGGGGGACACGTGCTGGGACGTTCTGGACTCCGTCTTGGTTTAGGGTGCACTCATTAAGCCCCCTTTTCACCGTCCAAGAGTTTTCAGTGTTTGGGTGCCTGCCCCAGGCCCATGCTCAACATAACTCGAATGCAGATATTTTGCTCAGTGTCATGAGTCTGTGCTCACTTCACTGGGGCTGGCATGAATACCACTGTAAGTCTCGAGCACGCAATGTGGAAAGAGTGCGAATGATTCGTAGACCTTAGACTTGGCTTGCTCTGGGTTTCTGGATCTAAGTTTTATTTATTTATGTATTTATTTTTCATTTATTGATGGATTTAAGTTACCCTCTTGGCCCAGAGGGCATTATAGAGGGGAGTGATACCGTAGAAAACAAAGAAAAAAGAAAAGTTGCCAGCACTCTCGCATTGCAACAGTGCTGTTCTGATTTGGTCAGTTCCGTTAGCAATAGTGTTCACCGTAAACGCGATCAGCAAATCCTGGCCAGCAAAGGGTTCTCTTGACAAAGCACAATTAGCGAAACCCTTCAGAGAGATCTCTACACGCATTGCGCTTCTACGACATTTTGTTGCTTATCTAAGCTGTGCTTTTGCAGTCAAAATGATATACTTGCGACCTTGGAGCATTGATTCGCCAGTATGCAAAAACAACACTGGCGCCGACCTGAAAAAAAGAATTTACTGGACACTTTAGATCTCTGAAGAGGGGTCCAGTTCAAATGGCGGCCTGGAATTTCTAATCATGCAGACCACATCACACCCGTTGAATTGAAACGACAGAAATTCAAAACTGATCTACGTACACGATTTGCGGTAGTTACTCAGGCCTGTTCTGAAACTATAAATATGATGTCTTTCTTCTGAACAAGGCCCACTTGCTGGGACCTGAGACGTCAAGAAAATGTTTACTCGTGGACATCACTGCTTATTTTAAGTTATATCCTCCCATCACAAGGGACTCCGTTACATCCTCAACATGATTCCTCAATCGAGTGAAACTTAATATTCTAAATTTGAGTCCTTTCAAGGTGAATATTGCGTGATCGCACGAACATGCAGACCAACGAGCCGAGAGAAATTGCTGAAAAAAAAATAGAGCGAATAACACCCAATAAACAGCGTACTAAAGAATTTCGACGCTATTCATTACATTGAAATTCTGCGCAACCCCTCTTAAAAAATATAAAATAATGTTGATGAATTTTTTGTTGCTTAGCTTATGGTTTCCGGTTGCTTTTTCTCCATGTTGCTTTAGTTATGGACTCTAGTTTCCAATCTTTATGTTATCAAGGCAAGCAAGGCAGCAATGTGGGCTAGTTAGTGTTACGGGTTGGTTGGTTGACTCCTGCTGCCTACCGCGTTGAGTTAAAAAATAAAATGGCGGGAGCCAGGACGTTATTTAATTAGAGCAATAAGCCGCAGAGGACAATAATTCGAAATTTCGAAGAATGCCCGGCACGTGTAGGTAGAGTTCCCGCGGTAAAAAGACGATTTCAGATTCCTCTTTTGTGCACCTTTACGGTGCGGTTCGGGTTTCCAATAGGATAAGTGAGACAGGCGTAATTTGCTTTCCTTAGAACTAATGTTTATTTCATTTTCATTCTCTTACGGGCGCGGTTCAGGTGTCGGTCTCCACGTCAGGCGTCGCATCGATCACACCTATTGCGTTCGGCTGAACGCATCAAAGCGCACCGGCGTACGTTTTTGCAAAACCCACTTTCATGACCTGCTCATGAGATGCCGGCAGACGCTTTCCCGCTTGACCGCAGGTCAAGGGAAATGGTCAAGGTCAAAGGTACAATGTTAAAGGTCAATGTCAAAAGTCAAAGGTCAAAGTTGAGATGGTTGGTGTAACAGCCGCTGGTGTCGCTGCTGTAGCTGACGTCATGTGTCGAACCTGACTACCACCAGTTATACTCATGGTTTGACCTTTACGTACATTAAAAGTGAAACTTGCGGCCACCGTGACCACTAGCAACATCCAAGGTCAATCTTGCGGCCCCGCTGACGGCCCGAAAAGATGGCGTAGTGAAGCTTTTCGCTTCAAAAAGGACCACTGAAGCGACGGGCAGAGGACAACCGCGCACTAACAAGCTGAGATTTATTCTGGTGCGAAGGCCTGTAAATACATTTCATGCATATGCTCAAAACAATCAATTGATTGCCAACGGCTGTGTCGCAGGCTCCTTCGTTTCTCGATTAGTTCTAACACCCCACTTGATAACACATTTAAACTTGTTTATAAAACTCCCCTGCGACAGAAACTTTTAATACGCTGCTTCCATCAGGGATTCTATTAAATATATTTTAGCTCATACTGTTGAAATGGTTGAAAATAATGCTATTCAATTTGGTCATTCCAATTATAACCAAGCAACCAGCACAACAATAATGAGGTCTATCGTAGATTTATCGTGTCTGTCATTGCGCTCCAAAATTTTGCGCGTTTGCGTGCATGATAAAACCTACTATCATGAGTCTCTACCTTTAAGTCTACAATCATGAGTCTCTACATTCAAGACATTCAAGTCGAAATTTTTGATTTACAATTTCAGCTTTCTGTACATATGAATCTTTTTACTGTTTACGGCAGCGTCTAGAGAAAAGTTTTCATTGCTGATGAAAATACTTACTGTCAGGAAAACTCTTTACCCTTGATCTTGCTTCTCGGAGCTTGTGTTCTTATCTTTTACTTAACGTACTCTGCAAGTTTATAGTGAACCTCAAGTGCCATCACATATATATTTGCCACATACGCGATGAAAACTTCATTACACATTAAGAGGGCTTTCCTACACAAAAGTTGTACTATGTATGTGCCTTTAACCTCATTTATAACTCGGGTTTCGAAGTCGGCAAACTTCCGCGTGCGACCTCAGCGAGGCGTTAACCCCTATGTCAACTGATAGTTAAGCACAACGCGGCGAGTTCAATGCACGGTGGTAGAGGCCGAGCTTTGAATAGGGCCAAAGGAGGAACATCTAAAATAGCGTCAATAGTAGCATACTCCTG
Organism: Amblyomma americanum; assembly: GCF_052857255.1. NCBI lineage: Eukaryota > Metazoa > Arthropoda > Arachnida > Ixodida > Ixodidae > Amblyomma > Amblyomma americanum. The sequence goes on along the minus strand of NC_135498.1, from coordinate 87,534,258 downwards.
ATAACCCATGTTATTGTAATGTTATTTATTAATAATGCTAAGAATACTAGTTGTCTATTTACTTATTTCGAAGTGCAAAAAGGAAAGCAGAACTTGCTCGAAGCGTATTTTATGAAAAAAATGCACAGCTCAGGTTGCATCGGTGACACATCGATCAGATTTCATAACAGCGAAGTGCCTATCTTCGAATAAACTTTAGTTGCAAGTTCGCGCTCATTTCGCCTTGTCCTGACTTCCAAATACCGTCTTTTTTCCGCAACCTATCGCCTCTTCGGCATTTTAGTCTGTCCCGAGTAAAGTTTCGTAGGTCCAATAAACTTCGAATGCGAATGGTGGACATCAGAATGCGCTCACTTGGAATCTCCTGCGTTATGAAGAGCACGTGTTGTTGCAAGCAGCGGATGACCCGATAAAAATGAATTAAAGGTAGTGACACACATCGTTTCTCGCTGACAAAAAAAACGGAATCGGTCGTCTAAGTTGCAATTTTCAGTGATCGTCTTTTCAAAGCTCAAGACCACCAGCTCCTCTGAGCAGAAAGTGACGAAGAGGGTCGGTTTTAAAAAACAAATCTGCACTTTTAAACACGGCCCATGCAACCGGCAACGCCATGAAGGCTGCACTGCGACACTCGTCCGCAAGCGCAAGAACATACGCTCAGCCTTAGAATAAAATCTTGGATTGCCTTTGAGGGACATCTTTCGCAGTGCCCTGTTCGTAATGGTTGATACCTGATGCCTGCAATGGTTCCACTCTGTGCAAGCAGAAAAATGTTCACGCTCTTGAAGTAGATATCAAGAATGGAGAAGAATGACCTTCGGAGGCGCAATATTTGTTACAGTGGCGTCCTTCACTTGATGAGATGGCTTATATTCTGGATATATGCCTTTTGCTGTGTCACCTCAGATGATTCTTTTGCCTGAAATAAACCTCTAACCATTGAATGAACAATGGCTTACGTGCGTTCTTCACTTTAACGAATACGTAAAGTTTGTATAGGCTTGTGCAGCAGCCACAAAACTTGCGTGTGACGAGTCCAGCGTTTTAGCAGGCTTGGCCCCACCGGCGGACGTCTGCGTGCTTTGACACTTTCTCGCGTAGCGTTCCCATGTTAAGCTCAACTTTTTGAAGCCCTCCAGAAGAAGGAAATGAGGCATTTAAGATTAGTGCTCTAATAGGAGAGGCCGAGGCATTGCTTATGGTTATACATACATAATTCAATTCACCCTGTGTCGCAAGGAATCGAAACACGTTTGTGCAGCGGTACAACAAGGAATTGCATCGATCGAAAGTGCGGGAGCCTCATTAATGTAGCAAGACTGCACACATCTCACTCAGCTTTCAGTGACGAAGGGATGTGAGTAGCGTAAAGGCGAATCTTTAGCCGCGGCAATGCGACGCCGCGCACAGGTGTCTTATCCGAAAAAAATTTTTGTCGGTTTTCATCGAATTTTCTCATTGGCTGCAGGGAAGTGACGTCATCACGCTAGATGATTCCTATTGGAAGAGAATTCACCAGACCGGATATGCCACCATGCACAAGTGACATCGCCACACATAAACGACCCAAACCGCGATGTAGAGGCACCAAGAGCCTCTAATGCTAATTCATTGCCGTTTAATGCAAGTAGGAGCCCTGCGAATATTTTATGTCCTCCACTGCGCGACGTACGTACCTTCACTTCCTAGAATTTCCATATTCACTCTGTTCTTCTTTCTTCGCCACGCGTTCATCGCGTCCACTCTGTGTGAAACTATCACCCCTTTTTCCTACTCTATAGACAGTCTCCTCCTCTTCGCACAAGAATATCTTGGAGAACGCCCCTGTTAACCCTTTTTTGCCTTTGTGTCAGCGTTTCCTTTCGTCATCTATTACGTGTACCTCTTATACGTGCAGGCCACTTTTTCTAGCTTTTTTCTACGCTACGAGAAAAAGACATAAGCTAAAAAATCAAGTTTCCGGACAATGTAGTGTGCCTACGTAGTAGTTCGTGCTTCCTTGCGAAATAGAAAACTATACACGGTGATATTGTTGAAGGAAGGGGGTGAAGAAAGTTTCTTGAAACATTGGGTGAAGGCAAGCTTTTCATTTTTGGAACTGTTCGATGGCTGCAGCAAGTACAGCTGTCCTGTATACCTCTGATAAAGCAGTATATATGACTAATGTAAAAATCACTACAAGCATAAATAAAGTTAGACCAAACCTGTTCCACATTTTGAAGTAGTAATTTGTATGGGCTTTCGGCGCATTCCACAGCTTGAGAAAACCAGCGTGGTTGCATGACGTATACACCGCCTTACGCGACAGGCATTAGGAACTAAGATGTTCGGAATCCGTGCGAAATGGCTTCATTGATCAGACGCTGGCATTCTAAACAAAAGACTGCCTATGTTATGTCCGAGAGGAAGCGGCTGGCTGACAAGGTTTCAGACTGACCTAGCCAACCTACATGTCACGTGGTAATTATTGCTCTTTTTGGCTGCTGGCTGCGTTCTTGCGGTACCATTTTCAAGAATCTAGTCCTTAGTTCTGGGTCTTGTCTGTTCTCACTTCTTGCCTGCGTCTGTCTATGCACTGTATGCGGCCCTTGGGTGGCCTACGCAGACCTGTCCCTGGAACTTTCTGCAGAGCAGTGCTTGGCTTCTCTCCACGCAGCGAACCCTATAAAGAATATGGCTATCTCCAGTTAGTGTTTCAAGCGCAATGATTTCCTTATTATTATTATATTTTTCTAGCATCACGGCGTCTTCACTGGAGTTATTAACCTCAAAGCACTGAGTATTGCACCAGTAATTATAACAATAAAAAATACACAACTCATTTGCTCGCCGGTTTGTTGCCGAATGCGTGCTCTAGGCACTGTGAAGTTCCCGTGGGCTTCGTCCTGTGGGAAAAGAAGGGTTTCTTTTCGCCTAAACCCATAGCTCCTGCCGCGCTTTCGGACAATGTTATAAGCGTGCGCCAGGGTCTTTTTCCATGAACTCGTGAAAGATGATTTTCGCAACATGAAACAATGTTATAAAATTATAACACGAAAAAAAGTATGCCTATTTCTCTTCCTCTTTTCTTCTGCCCTCATTTGCAGGATGGGACGCCTTTGGCTACCACAGCGGCAATATGTTCTCCACTTTGGACAGGGACAACGACGTAGATGATGGAAGCTGCGCGATAAAATTCCAAGGAGTCTGGTGGTACTATAACTGCCATATTTCTAATTTGAATGGCCTCAACCTAAACGGTCACCATTCCAGCTATGCCAACGAAATTGACTGGTCTGTCAAAGACGGCCATACAGGTCTATACTACCATTCCTACCTCATTGTGCGTATGATGATCCGACCTGCTAGGTGCACATAGCGCGGCCGGGCGGAGTGTTACTCTAAACGTGCCGGGGAGACAGTGACGTGCGCTAAGTGATGTGCAAGAGCCTTGAGGGGAAGTGTCGTCTATTTTTGTTACATGCTGTGATGTATTTCGCGATTGCGAAAAGCAGCTACTTGCCTGGAGCTTTCCTTGATCACCAGTTTAGACTGCAGAGGGCACATGTTAGATTCACTCGTAAGAGCATACCTCTCCGCTGGGAGAATACCCAGGCGAGCGGCGCAGGTGCACTTCAAAGCCATCGACTGCTTCTTCCAATGCCAGCTCTATTTATCACGATTTAATAGCGCGGGTTTCTGCTTATGTTAAGGGGCGCTAAGCCGTAGCTTGATTTTTGCTGTGGCTTTGTCTCTAAGAAGACTACGCCCGGTGTTCAGGCTGATACTGTACGTGCTGGTAACAGTTCTTTGAAAGTTGAAGGGTATTGTCGGACAGACGGGTCGGTGTTTGAATACAAGAATGTGAGAACACGCCAGATCAGTACTACAGTCCGGAACGGACAGCAGTTTAGCCGTTCATTGCAAGAACTGCGAATCGAGGAAAAATGTGCACCTTCGTTGAGCAGCACACGCGTAATAAAAAAAATAGAAATCTCAGAAAGCAAGGGAGGCGTTCGAGGCTATGGCTATCAGACTTAAGGGTCAGAGTTGTGTCAGCAAACCATCTGATAGATTGTTTGAAAAGGAAATTGATTATTTCTCTTCGTAACGCCAGGGAAGTGGGCGTTCTCGGTTTCATATACACTCCGGGTAACATTTTATCTTGCCTTTCTGCTTGTGCTGCTTCCTCCCCTATGTATTTTTTGTAAAGCGGAAAGTTGATACTCAGCGCTAATGGCGTCATTTCTGCTTGTCTTGTGTGCTGCGCTGCGTAAAACCGCTTCTAATTCTATTCTCGTCACGCCTGAGCAAGAGTTCGGCTTGTATGCGTTAGTAAAAAGTATCTCACAGCTCTGGCGGCACCGATTGATGTACTCGTAGGTCCACAGGGTATTCATACAGGAGGTTTCTGTTTTCTATCTCCTGCGGGTACCTGTGGCTGCAGTAGAGTGCAAGAATGGCTTATGACGTATATTTAGTTAATTACGGACAAGACGTAATGTGTGCTTAAATGCATATTATCTCCGTAATAAAGCACAATAATCTTAGCGATCATTTCGCCGCTGGAAGTAGAAATTTATATAGAACAAAATAGCAAAATTGGAAGGCCTATCAAAGCGCCGCTATTCTCAAACACTCGTTGAAAATTTTTTAGTACGTGCGAACGCAGTGAATTGTATCTGACTTTATACAATAATTAGGCTGCAGAAGTGATGCGTTTTTAAAAAACCTGCAAAAGCCATTTCTGCATTGTAATCTACGCAGGAATTTACAAGGATATTGTCACGTAGTGGTGACGGCAGTCGAAGCAGCGATGAAGACGGACGAAAGGGTCTTCTAAAAGAAAACTGTTTATTGGGCTGACTTGCACCCAAAATGGACTGAATCACTCGGCGGCGGCGAAGCGACAAGCGTGCTCGGCGGTCGTCGAACACAATCCCCGCCGCTGTCGGCCGTGCTCAATTTAAAGCTGATAGCGAACTTTCGAGATAAAGAGCGCAAAGTTACTAGAACATTCCGGAACAACGTAGAATCAGCTCTGCTTGGCTGCGATCAATCCAGATACATCTAGTCGCGTCTTGCGTCGCAAACAAAGCGATAAAGTGGTGTGGCGGCAGATTTGAAAAAAGAACAAACATTGCAAATATTCTCGGCATTTCTCGGCAATGAAGCATCGAGCCAATGCATTAAAACAGATAATGCGACTAGTAAGAGAAAAAACGGATCTTGCAAAAATAGAGCATGGAAATGCAACGGCCTTTAGCGCGCATAATACGGCTTCAGACGGACTACATGGACAACTTCAGGTCGCACGCGGCGTCGCTGGGATGCAGTCATTGCGTCAGGGATGACTTCATAATCCAGTTCACCTAGCCGACGAATAACCTTGTACGGGCCGAAATAGCGGCGCAAAAGCTTTGCACTCAAACCACGGCGGCGAATGGGCGTCCACACCCAGACTTGGTCTCCTGGCTTGTATTCCGCGTTGCGCCTTCGTAGATTGTAGCGTCTGGCGTCGGACCGCTGCTGACCTTTGATCCGTAATCGGGCAAGCGTTCGAGCTTCTTCTGCGCGTTGAAGGTAGGCGGCAACGTCGACGTTCTCTTCTTCTGTAACGTTGGGCAGCATGGCGTCTAGCGTGGTCGTGGCCTCCCTGCCATGGACGAGCCTAAAAGGCGTCATCTGGGTGGTCTCCTGCACTGCGGGGTTGTAGGCGAAGACGACGTAAGGCAGGATGACATCCCACGTTTTGTGTTCGGTATTGACATACATGGCGAGCATATCGGCGATGGTTTTGTTCAGGCGCTCGGTCAGTCCATTGGTCAGCGGATGGTATGCAGTTGTACTCCGGTGGCTGGTTTGGCTGTACCGCAGGATGGCTTGCGTTAGTTCCGCCGTGAATGCTGTTCCTCTGTCCGTGATGAGCACATAGGGGGCGCCATGTCGTAGAAGAATGCACTCCACGAAAAATTTGGCGACTTCTGCTGCTGTTCCGTTCGGTATGGCTTTCGCCTCGGCGTAGCGGCTCAGGTAGTCGGTCGCTATGATGATACACTTATTTCCAGATGTTAACGTTCGAAAAGGGCCAAGCAAGTGCATGCCTATCTGCTGAAAGGGCCTTTAGGGAGGTTCAATGGGGTTCAGAAATCCTGCTGGTCGTGTGAAAGGGGTCTTTCGTCGCTGACAATCTTGGCAGCTTTTCACATAATGTGCGACATCGGCAGACAGTCGGGGCCAGTAATACTAGTCTTGAATGCGGCGGAGGGTGCGAGTAAACCCGAGATGTCCAGCTGTCGGCTCGTCACGTGAAGCCTGTAGAACTTCTTCGCGGAGACAAGCAGGTACAACAAGGAAGTAGGCTGTTTTGATCGCTGTAAAGTTCTTGACAAGGACCTCATTCTGCGCACAGAAGGAAGACAGTCCTCGCTTGAATGAAGCGGGGGGTGAAGAAACCTTGCCTTCCAGGTACTCGATGAGGCATTTTAGGTCGGGGTCCGAGCGTTGCTGCTGAGCAAAAGAGCTGGGGCTGATGGGTCCCAGGAAGGCGTCCTCATCGTCGTCCGGCGGCGGTGTATCTACAGGGGCTCGTGAGAGGCAATCGGCGTCAGAGTGCTTGCGTCCGGTCTTGTAAACGACGGTGACGTCAAACTCCTGGAGACGCAGACTCCATCGAGCGAGTCGGCCAGAGGGGTCCTTCAAATTGGCAAGCCAGCAGAGCGCGTGGTGGTCGCTGACCACCTTGAACGGTCGTCCGTAGAGGTAGGGGCGGAATTTCGACGTAGCCCAGATGATGGCAAGGCAGTCCTTCTCAGTTGTCGAATAGTTATCCTCGGCTTTGGAAGGAGAACGGCTAGCGTATGCGATGACTTTCTCCAGCTTGTCACTTTTTTGAACGAGGATGGCGCCTAGTCCCACGCTGCTTGCGTCGGTATGAACTTCAGTATCGGCGTTTTCATCAAAATGCGCAAGTATCGGTGGAGACTGTAAACGACGCTGAAGTTCCTTGAAGGCTTCTGCTTGCAGCGCTTCCCATTTAAACGGCACGTCTGCCTTCGTCAGTCGGGTCAGCGGCTCGTCGATGCGCGAAAAGTTTTTCACAAATCGTCGGTAATATGCGCACAGTCCGAGAAATCTGCGCACTGCTTTCTTATCGGCCGGCGGTGGAAACTGTTCAATAGCAGCTGTTTTCTGCGGGTCGGGGCGTACTCCCTCCTTGCTAACGATGTGGCCTAGAAACAGCAGCTTTTCGTAGGTAAAGTGGCATTTCTTTGCTTTTAAGGTTAGGCCAGACGACTTGATTGCGTCTAGTACTGTTCGAAGTCTTTTGAGGTGCTCTTCAAAGTTCGAGGCGAAGACAACGACGTCATCTAAATATACCAGACAAATTTGCCACTTCAGGCCTGCCAGCACTGTATTCATTACTCGCTGAAACGTCGCTGGTTCGGAACAGAGACCAAATGGCATCACATTGAACTCAAACAGCCCATCCGGAGTGATGAGTGCTGTCTTCTCGCGATCTGTTTCGTCGACCTCAATTTGCCAGTAGCCGCTCTTGAGGTCCATCGATGAGAAATATTTGGCGTTGCAGAGGCGACCCAGTGTGTCGTCGATGCGGGGGAGGGGGTAGACGTCCTTCTTTGTTATGTTGTTCAAGTGGCGGTAATCAACGCAAAATCGAAGCGCGCCGTCTTTCTTTCTCACAAGAACAACCTGTGCCGCCCATGGGCTGTTTGAAGGCTGGATGACGTCGTCGCGAAGCATTTCTTCCACTTGATCCCGGATGGCTTATCGTTCTGGCGGCGACGCACGGTAGGGGCTTTGACGGAGAGGTCGGGCGTGTTGGTCCGTTATAATGCGATGCTTGGCAATTGGCGTCAATTGGCGTCTGTCGCACCTTCGGCGACGTCGAAAAACACTCACTGTAGCTTTGAAGCAGATTGCGGATCTGGTCTTGTCTGTTCCGGTGCAGGGCTGGGTTGATGTCGAAAGTGGGCAAGTTCTCTTGGTCAGGCGAATCTTCTGCGGAGGGGTCGGAGAGGGCGAAGGAGTCTCGTACGTCGGATATTTCGTCGAAGAAAGCAATCGTCGTTCCTCTGTTAATGTGTCCGTATTCTTCGCTGAAGTTAGTCAGCAGTACTTCGGCCTGGCCATTGTGCAAATGTGCGATACCTCTTGCGATGCTGATTCCTCGGTCTAGGAGCAACTGCATGTTGCCCGCGATGATGGCATCAGCGTTAATGGCTTTCGTGGCGCCTACGGTCACGATAACGCTTGATCGGGGTGGGGCACTCACTTCTTCGTCCAGGACACTCAGGGCAACGAGATTTTCCCCAGATTTCATCGAAGCGATGGCTTCGTCCGTCGGAAGCGTGATCCGCTTGGATCGCAGGTCGATGATCGCCTGATGCTCATTAAGGAAATTCGTACCCAAGATCACTTCGCGGGAGAATTGCGGTAGCACAACAAAGGTCGCAGGATAGGTATGTCCTTTGACAGTCACTCGCGCTGTGTACCGTCTTGATGGCGTAATGAGGTGGCCCCCCCGGGGTGCGAATTTGTGGGCCGTCCCAATCCGTTTTGGCTTTTCTCAGCTGCGCAGCGAATGATCCATTCATCACCGAGTAATCGGCTCCTGTGTCGACTAGAGCGGTAACTTTCCGGCCGTCGATAGTCACTTCTAGGTCGGAGGCCCTGGCTCTTGCATTGCATGTCGCTCTCGGTGTCGGGTCACGGCTTCGTCGCGTATGCGAGTCGCGGGTGTGGCGTGTGGTCGAAGCTTTTTTGGGTGGCGGCGTCGTTTTGAAGGCAGTTTGCGTCGTGGTCGGGGTTGTCATTTTGTGCGGCGTCGGTGCAGCGAGGGTAGGTTCTTCATGCGGCGTCGCGGGTGCAGCGTCTTCACGGGGCGTGGTCGGTGGAGGATTTTCGGCGTTTCGCTCATGAGCAACCTCACCTCCAGAGGTTGCTGCCTTTAGTTTCCCCTACGGGGGCTGGGTGACCATCCTCGTACCGCGTCTGCGTAGCTGCGGCGTGGCGACGCAAAGCGCAAGGTTGACGGCGATGGTGAGCGCGAAAAGCGGCTCGGCGTATACTCCTCTCGACGCAGGTACTCGCCGATTTCCTGCGGACGTTGTCCGAAGCGTGGTCGTGGGGCGTTAACGGCAAATCCTCGAAGACCGATACGTCGGTAAGGGCAGTGACGAAGAATATGGCCGGCCTCACCGCAATAGAAGCACAACGGCCGGTTGTCGGAAGTCCTCCAGGCGTCGCATTTCCTAGGACCTGAGCGTCTGTCATAGGCTGGGCGGGCGGGGGCTGGGAGGCGGCGTTGTGGAACAATTGGCTCATCTCGGGGAGAGCGTGGGGGTTGTTGCTGGGGCTGAGCAGTCCTTACTGCAGCGGCGTAGGTCATGGCCTGGGGTTCTGTAGCCGTCGGGGTGCCAAGTGCCTGTTGCACTTCTTCCCGTACCACATCCATCGGAGTCGCTGCTTTTGGCTGTGGGGAGGATGACTGTAATCGGCGTAGCTCCTCTCGGACGATTTCCCGGATAACTTCCCGCAAGCTGTCGCTGGTGGTGGCCGGCGTGTCCGAACGAATTGCACAGGCAGAGGAAGGGCGATTTTACTGCCGAGCTCGGACGTCGAGGGTCTTCTCAATCGTGCAGGCTTCTTGCAGGAATTCCTCGACTGTTTTTGGCGGCTGGCGGACGAGGCTGCCAAAGAGGTGCTCTTTTACGCCGCGCATTAAAAACTAAACTTTCTTTTCCTCGGTCATTTCGGGATCGGCGCGGCGAAATAGGCGCTTCATCTCCTCAACGTAACCGCGGACGGGCTCATTCGGAATCTGGATCCCGGACTCGAGGAGTCGTTCGGCTCTTTCTTTCCTCAGGACACTAGTGAATACCTTCAATAGTTCTCTCTTGAATAGCTTCCATGTCGTAAGGGACGACTCGTTGTTTTCGTACCACGTGTGTGCGGAGCCATCCAATGAGAAAAACACGTGTCCAATCTTTGCCGCATCATCCCACTTGTTGAATGACGCCACGCGCTCAAATTGGTCCAGCCATTCTTCAGGGTCTTCGCCTTGGGATCCAATGAAAGTTGGCGGCACCCGTGGATGCTGCAGTATGATCGATGTCGACATCTTCGGCGAGGTTGCGGTGCTCGTAGCAGCGTCTTTTTGCAGTCTAGTGCGGTCCGGCAGTTTCCCGAACTCAGGCTCCTCTCCCTGGAGACGTCGGCTGGCTCGCTGAGCTGCTGGTTCGTCCTCGGGTGCGAAAGGCTAAGGGCTCGCTTCACGACTTGAAGGGGGCGTCCGGAACATGGGAGGCCACCCCGCACCTCCACCAGATGTCACGTAGTGGTGACGGCAGTCGAAGCTGCGATGAAGACGGACGAAAGGGTCTTTTAAAAGAAAACTGTTTATTGGGCTTACTTGCACCCAAAATGGACTGAATCACTCGGCGGCGGTGAGGGGACAAGTGTGCTCGGCGGTCGTCGAACAGAATGCCCGCCGCTGTCGGCCGTGCTCAATTTAAAGCTGATAGCGAACTTTCGAGATAAAGCGTGCAAAGTTACTAGAACATTCCGGAACAACGTAGAATCAGCTCTGCCTGACTGCGATCAATCGAGATAAATCTAGTCGAGTCTTGCGTCGCAAACAAAGCCATAAAGTGGTGTGGCGGCAGATTTGAAAAAAGAACAAACACTGCAAATATTCGCGGCAATATTACTATATAGTTAACTCAAAAGAATTCAATATATATTTTGATATAGGTCGAGTTTTTGAACGCACTCAGGCGTGATTTGACATGTTATTTGGTACAGCATTGTGAAAACACTGCAGAAAGCACAACTCCAAAGGTTTACACAACCGCTCCGAAACATACACGAGTGCTGTCAGGCGCACACCGGCACTGGTGCGCGTCTCGCATGCGTTTTTTAAACCTTTGTGCTTATGCAGTGCGCTGTGTTTTCAGAGTGCGCTCTCAGTTTTGTGCTGTCCGTTTTGGGAAGCTACTCTAGCGCCATTTTCCTACATCGATGATCATCATCATAAATAAATTTTTTTTCCTGAAGTAACTGGTATCTTAGAGGTCATCCATTAGAGAATTTTTTCTTTTTTATTGTTTTAGTGACGAAACGATCGCAATATATTGCGCAATAGAGTGGCCATCATCGTGATTATCATAAGCCCGACTACGCGCACTTCAAGACCAAGGCCTATCCCATTTGTCACCCCTAACCCTTACTTCCGCCAGCGTTGGCATCCTTACCCCGCAGATATCATCGTCTCTTTCACTCCTCTAAATTTCTGCTGACCTCTGCTACGCTTGCCATCTCTTAGTATTCACTCCGTTACCCTTAAGGACCAGCGGTTATCTTGCCTTCGCATTACATGCCCTGCCCAAGTCCACCTCTTCCTCCTGATTTAGACTAGGATGTCATTAACTCGTGTTTGATGCCTGACCAACTCTGTCCTCTTTCTGTCCGTTAACCTGACAGCTGCCATTTTTCTTTTCATAGGGCACTGCTGTGTCTTCGTTTTAAGCTTAACTCTTTTCGTTTGCCTCTACGTTTCTGTTCTGTCGGTGAGTACTGGTAATATACTGCTGTGGCATACTTCACTCCGAACGGATATTGGTTACCTGCAATTCATGATCGGAGGGAATATGCGACATACCCTGCACCCCATTCTTTTTCCTCCAGTTACTTTTCGCTCGTGATTAGATCTGCGCGTATTCCCTTACTATACACGCGTTCCCTTGCCCCTTCCAGCGTGTCGCTACCAGTCAAACAGCTCTTCCCTTCCCTGACTGTTGAACTTTATTTTAGTTTTCTGCAAAATAAACATGATGAGAGCTGTGAAAGGAGATATATGGCGCTCCGCTAGTCAGAAGCGGGGGTGATCGCGTACGTGTAGTGCCGTAAGACGAATGATTGGGAGAGCTCAATACTAACACTCGAGTTGACCGCTCCTGACATAGCGCCACTGTTGCCCTTCAAGGAGAGCGCGGGAGGCAAGAAAGTTTTCGCCGAAAAATCGCCTACATTTGACTGTCATAACCCCATATGACGCCCCCCCTTCCTCCCAAAGAAATAAAAATTGATGTTGTAACTAACCTGCTGGCTGGACTTGGTCGCTTCGAAGAAAATGCATTGAATGATTGCAAAAATTAGTACCTATTTTCTGGGACGGAATTTTATATAGCAAAGTACAATTGCAAAACGGGTGCAAAAGAGCAGCACCGTTTTGCGTTATTTAGAATAGTTTGCAATATTTATGTATATACCAAAATTTACAGGCATTGGAAAGGAGGCACAATATTAATCCTTAGTTTGGAAAGCCAGGCGAGGGCAGCAAGGAGAAAATAAATGACTGTTCAAAACACAAACACTAAGAAGCATGAAGGACTTTCACATACAGATGTACAGAGGTGAACATATACAGACACAGACCGGTGCACAGAAAATCGGAATCCACCGACATGACCACTGGCCGCTGTTTCCGTCTAGGACAAAGACGTACAAAACAACGCGCGCACAGATGCACACGTCTGTGCCCACTAGTATTACCGCGTGTGTCAAGACCACACGCCATTTCGAGAACCACGTGTTGATTGAAAGGTAGTATAGAATGAGCTCCAGTACGCTTTTCACGGAAAGCGCTCTCCACTTGACCGAAACTTGAAAAAAAAAGACGTGAGTTTGTTGCAATTGATAGAAATACTGCCTTAGAATCGCAGAACAGAAAGAGCAGATTTTATTGAGGATAGGCGGCGGAAATAAGTGACATGCTGCTCATCTAGCTTTTGCTGGCTTTCTTGGTAATTCTTCTGACTCGCGCCGGATACAGCAGGCACGCTTAGGTCTTCTACAGGAGTGCATGTTGTTGGGCGAGTCGGTCGTACATCGTTGAGTAAAGGTACTGCGCAAAATAATACAAACATGGACGAGAAGGGCACAAGGACGGGCGCAGACTCGCGACTGGGTTTATTCAGGACAAGTCATACTTATAACTTCCACACCACCATGTCAGTCAGTCACTAGGCGCAAGGCAGAAATCTGCATTCAGTCTCATTAAGTCTTATCGAGGTATCACTCACGCAATCATCTCTTTTGTTCCTAATGAAAAAAGCCTCAACAAGTTCACGCGGCATCTGGTCACGGCTACGCTTCAATATCCCCGTTTTCGGCAGCAAAGGCAGGCATGGATTATCACGCGTAGCCGAAGGGCATGCGCTTCAGTGTGAGGGCAGAGTAGATACTTTTCCGGTCTTAAATAAAAGCTGGTGTTCCCTCAGCCGGCCGTTTACACCTCAGCTCGTTTGACCAATGTAAGCTTTTCCACATGTCAGGGGGATATCGTAAACAACCCCCTCAGAGCACTTGACGAACTCAGTTGCGTGACGCTTCTTGCAACCTCGCACGCTCCTTTCTCGGGCAGCAATTCGAGGGCAGAGTGAGGCCAATTTGCGCGGGGCAGAAAATACCACCGGCATGCCGTGGCATTAGCTACGTTCTTCAAGTTGAGTGATACCCTGTGTATGTAGGTAACAACCGTCGGCCTGATTTTTTCTTGGACGGGATCTTCCTGGGGTGCTCTCACTTTCAATCTCCGTAGTAGCTTTTCCGCCACAGCGACGACAACTGGAAAAGCGAACCCAGCCCTCAGCAACCTGTCAACCTGATTGTTGAGGCTGTCATGAACCAGATGAACACACGACCTCTCCCAGGCTCCCTTCAGGCAGAATGTAGCAATGGCCTGTTTGACCGTCTTGGAATGTGCGGATTCTTATGGCAACAGGCCTTTCCGGGCTCGTGGCGAGTACATCCAGCAAGTGTGAACTTGCTGTAAAAACAGGTTGATATCTAAAACTGCAATCTATTATCGTCAGGTAATTCATAAGTGAAGGTTAGACCCCTCCCATGTCGTTTAAAAACCGATAAAATCTCTTGCACGGAGTTCGTGCGTATCAAACCAGGTTGTTCTTTAAGAAAAAACCATATAGACGTCCATGTATCTAAACACCTTAAAAACAAACTTGTCCAAATAACAAACCAGATCACAATCAATACTGCCCAAGAAAATGACAGCCAACACAGGTGCCACACAAGACCCAATACAAATACCTTCGCGTTGAACCAGGACCTGATTCCCAAAGGTTGCAAAGGTTGACTCGCGATAGAATTCAAGTAGTAACATAAAGTTGTCCTGGGACAAACCACTGGCGTTTTGAAAACGCACGACCCCATTATTTTCAATGCAAGAATTAACAGCACGAAACAGATCATCTTGTGGTATAGAAAAAAACAGGTTTTCTACGTCAAACGAAACCGTACCCCACTGATGGTGAACCCTGTAAGAAAGATACTACAGCACCCGACTTCTTTACCATGAAAGGGTCTTGTATCTTTAAATACTTTAAACACTTCAGGAGAAAAAAGCTAATCTCCCGTTGCCAAGTATGCCTTTCGCTTAGAGTGCACCTAAAAGGTTGGTCAGTCTTGTGGGTTTTTACCGTGAAAAACAGTTCTAGGCTATTGCGTTTGCATTTATCAACAGCTTTTGACAGTCTCTCTAAAGTCCAATCTTTGCACAATTCCATCGCTCGGGTCTTTACCTTGGTTGGTCTCATTTCTTGGTAACAAAGTTCTTAGCGACGGCTTGAGCTGCCTTGTCATGAAACATCCCAGACGGTAGCACGGCGAAACCTCCCTCCTTTTTCCGATTGTAGAAGCACCAAATCATTTTCCTTGAAGAAACAAACAACTTCTTCCACGCATTTGTGCATGCTGCGTCCGCCTGCAGAAACCTGCGACCGGGTGGCAGTGCGTAGCAGGCTGTCTACACCATCGAGTAGACACCTTTCACGGTCCTCGTCGTTTGCTTTACGAGCCATTTGCCGGTTCAAAGAGAGCAGCTCGTGCGCTGGCACTTCAGGTTCCGTGCTAAACTGGGGACCCTTATTTAGCACCAGATGGCGCGTGAACTTGCTGAGGCTTTTTTCGTTAGGAACAAAAGAGATGATTTCGTCAGTGATACCTCGATAAGGCTTTATCAGACAGAACGCAGATTTCTGGCTTGCGCGTAGTGACTGAAATGGTTGTGTGGAATTTATAAGTATGAGTTGTTCTGAATAAACCCAGTCGCGAGTCTGCGCCCGTCCTTGTGCCCTTCTCGTCCATGTTTGTATTATTTTGCGCAGTACCTTTACTCAACGTTGGTCTTCTACGCCTACCGCTGGCCAGCTCCAGGCTCGAGGAAGAGGAAGGAAGGAAAAGAACTTTAACTGAAAAGGAGATGTCGGCCTGGTTGTCGGCCGGGCATGACAATAAATGTCTATACCATAGACGAATTTGTGCGAAAAAAGTAAACATCATATTTAAATAAAAATAAATCTGGAAAGACAGAGGAGGAATTAAATCGGCAAAGCTGATTCTAAAGGACACAAAAGAGAAGCCCTGTGTTTCAGAATTCGAGTGTGTAGGGCTGGTTGTAAACCACACTACTTCTGAAGAGATAGAATGTGGTTCACGAAAGAAAGGAAATTTGCCAGCTGCAAGTAACAGAATAAGGGTAGATGGATTTAAAACACCAGCAAAGTTCGAGGAGAGAAGGCGCATAACATCGCTTTCGGCACGATGCACCACATAACGCCAGGAAAGAGTTTGTTGAGGGAAACTTATGAGTGCTAACAAAATACAAAATATCGAGAAGGGACAACCACACACGCCACATTAGAGGAAAGGTAATATGAAACTGAGATTCGACACTGTAAATTGCAGGCTGGCACTTGAGCTACTATGGGCAGGAGAAGCTTGCGTGTTTTGTTCGAATAATCTCATGAAATACCGCAAAACAAAGTTTCGTTGAATGCGTGTGTTTTGTTCGAATCCTGGTCCCACAATTATAGATACTCTGCAGTCGTGGACTACGTCTAGCTTTCCAGCGTGTTCAGTTAGCTAGCCAATAAAAAAAAAGGCATTAGCAATTTGGGATCGTGCCTTTAAGCTCAAGGATTGGTTCTCATTTGATCACTGCTGAAAGGGCAAACAGCTACGGAGCCTGGCACATTTCTCAGCCATTTGTGGCAAAAAATTTCGTGTACGCTTTTCAGTATTCTGATTGTTTTAGAATAAAGCTTAAAATATTATTTCTCAGAAGCACACGAAGGAAGGTGGTGCAACTGATGGCTCCAGTCTTGTCTTTAAGCACCAGCTTTCTAGACTCTGCAATAATTCTGAAGATGGGCTGTATGGAGTCCTCAATGTGCCTATAATGCAGGGTCAATCCTCCATAGTGCCTGAGCTGTACTCAGAAGTGTATGTAGGCACGGAGTAAGGAAAAATGGCAGCATTTTTACTTAGTTAAACCAAGTAGACCTGCGAAAGCATGTGTTTAGCCTCATTGGCTCATGGTTTCGCATTCCTGAGTCGCCGGCCCGTCTGGAGAGGATATTGCACTAATGTTAAGCTCTGCTCTCGATTAAGTGAGAAAGAGGAAAAAACATTTAGTGCATATAATGGTTATGTGGGCCCTCATTCCAGGAGCCCATAGTATTTTGCAGCCGCTCTGGCCCGCTTCAGTGCAGCCAAAGCTGGTCGTCCGAATTAATGTGAGCTGGATCCAGCGCCGCCTCCCAGTCCTCAGTTGTTGGGTTATTGATTCTTGGCATAGCTGGGTTTTATGGCATGCCCATGCCATATGCTATAAGTTCGCAACTTCACCGCAGAAGGCGCAATGCGGATCGTACGAATTTGGAAACATATTGCGGAATTGGACAGGATTTATATAAGTATTTGATTGCAATGTTCTTAAAATGACCCCTTTCTCCCTGTTTAGATTTTTGTGCCCTTGGGCGCATACTTTCGACGTTAATCTGAAATTTTGGACTAAATCCCTGTAAATTAATAGTGGCTCATAAAAATGATGTTTCTGCGATTGTTGAGGGACCTGGGGTAAGAGCGCGCGGGCAGCGGCGTGAGCGCTTTAGATTCCAACATCCGCACAGGGTCCTGGAGTCCATATGACTGTGAATTTAAGGTCTCTAGCTTTTTTGTTTATGAGTATTCTGTTTGCGTATTTACCAATCCTTCCTCTTGTATGGTTAACGACATGCAGTCTGGGCGCCCGTAATTACACACGAGACCTTTCCGGAAACCATCACCCCTTCCTCAGCCTGCAAAATTCCCTGGCATCGAATTGATGCCCCATTAACTGTCTTCCCTTGCGCGTCCATGCATGCTATCGTTATATCCCGTTGACCGGTCCTGCCGCGTCCACGTAAATTGCCTCTTCCATCGCGCCCCATGGTCTCCTGATCGCGTTCGCCCTATCCTTTGTTCTTTCCTTGTGATATGCGAGGTGCATATTTCTCGGAATTGCCTGTACCTCGATCTTGCTTCTAGGCTGATCTCCCAAGTGCTCACTGTCCACCGTAGACCAAATGCATGAGAGCCCTAGTCTATCGAGTACGTCCCTTCCTGCCCTGCTTCCTGACAGCCGTATCCTCTGCGATATCGAATGACCTTCAATAATTTCATCTACAGAATTGTGAATGCCCAAGTGTAGTCATCTTTCTTTTCCCGCACTGACCAGGGTATCAAGTTCTCTTTGATATACTTTGCTCATTATCACGTCCAGCTTGTTCTCACTTTTCATCCATTTAAGACATGATGCTGTGTAAGCACTTCTGCTAACAGTAAAAGCCTGCGTTAATATTACGGTATATTTTCGTTAAGTCCAGGCTTGTGGCTTCATACCCTACCAGTCATTCTCGCCACTTTATCAGTTGTTGCCTACAATCGCCTTGTCATTTCCGCCTTGCTGCACTGGGCGTCTATTAACAGGCCTAAGATCTCCTCAAGTGGCACGTCTAGAATTTGTGCTCCCCCCCCCCCCCCCAATTACATTAACAGGGTGAGAGTCTTCTTTCTTCCTAAATTTTAATAACTCCTATTTGTTGGGCGCGCATTGAAGTGAACAGCTATCAGTGTAAGAGAGGGGGTGCTGAAAAGCTCCCGGCTTTGCACAGAAAGAAAAGAGCCAGAGTTTTGAAAGTACACATATATTCAAAATATTACCTCCTCACACTGATGCACTTGTTACATAGTTTTTTTCAACTTTTCAATTCTGTTTAAAATAATTACGTGACAGGTCCTCATGCCAGCTTTCAGCATCATGCTTGACCTCAGCAATCTCATCCAAATGACGAATTTTAATATTTTTCTTCAAGTTCGGAAAGAGATAGCAGTCAAACGGGGCCAGGTTAGGTGAATAAGGGGGATCGTGGACCATTTAGAAACCTAGGGTCTTCAGTTTGACAGCCAAAACTCTGGACATGTGCGCAGGTGCATTGTCACGCAACAAAAGGATAGGTTAGGTGAATAAGGGGGATCGTGGACCATTGAGAAACTCAGGGTCTTCAGTTTGACAGCCAAAACTCTGGACATGTGCGCAGGTGCATTGTCCCGCAACAAAAGGATAGCACTGTTCAGCTTTTTCTGGCCTTTCTTCTTAATTGCCTCTTTCAGCGGGTCTACGAGGCCAGCGCAATGCTCTCCGCTTATACTACAGCCCTGAGGTAGGTAGTCTACCTACAGAACACTATACTTGTGGTAGGAAGTTGATGCCATGACTTTTTTTGTCGATCTCTGGGTGCGTAATTTGTTCTGTTGCGGGGACCCACTGTGGCGCCATTCCTCTGACTGTTCCTTGGTTTCGGGATAATAAATGTGGAGCCATGTTTCATCCTCAGTCACTAGTATATCTAAAAAGTCCTTTGTAGCATCAAAAAGGATCAAAAGAGCTCTCGATGCCCCAACTCGTGCCTCCTCCTGTTCACTGATCAAACATTTCGGAACCCACTTCGATGAAAGCTTGCGCATGACTACGATATTGGCAATAATAAAACCAACACTCTTTCGGGAGTTGTTCAGTATCTGGGCTATCTTTTTGGCGGATATTCGTCGATACTCAAGCAACAGCTTATGGACAGCATCGCTTGTTGCCTGGTCGGTTGAGGTTGTGAGGCGTCCGCTACGGAGCTCATTCTCAACAGCAAAATACACAGTCTTGAAACGAGCAACCCAGCTCTTGACAGTGCTTTAGGAAGGACACTTCTCCCATAGTGTTTGTGATATCTCATTGTGAATATCTTTTGCAGACTTTCCCTGCAGGAACAATAATTTTATGACGACCGCGATGTGATTGCCTCCCATGAAACTATGCGTACCAATCTCCGCCATGTCATCCAAGGGACGAAGCACTTCCTACACCGCGTTCTCCTTTGTCACTGTAACTCTGGCTTTGACCAAGCTGTGGAGCGCTTGCCCCTCCCTACTATTAATCAGCCGCCCAAACTACGACCTCTGACCTTTCTCCCCTGGACACTGTCGCCTCTAAAGGAGAAGTTTGTTCCAGGTGGGCATGCAAAGAGCCGCGTGCCTCAGGCAGCGCTTTAACAAGCTACTCTTGCCTACTTAACCAAGGAAAATAAGAAGCATACCCACATCTACACCGACGGTTCAACTAGTAAAGAAATCACTTCCTGTGCCATTTATGTGCCCTCAACCAGGCATATCCTTTCTTACTGGCTGCAGTGGAAGACATCCTTGATGACAGCTAAGCTTTACGGCTATATAGAAGCTATTTCCTATATACTGCGCAAGACTAGACAAGAGAGGGTTTATTGATAGGAAATGCAGAGAGGTTGGCCTGAAAAATAAATATCTGGCCTGCTACCCTGCTCTGGGGGACAGGAAGAGGAGATAAAAGAAGGTCACGATGGGGGACGATGATGATGAGAGGAGGCAGATGAAAAACTACTTAAAAAAACAAAAAAAAACAAGGCACACTTTCTGACATCACAAACGCGAGACAAGGTCCGTGTCGCTCAAAAAGCGTGAGAGCGCTCGCGTTGCCTTTACAGTTCTAAAACTATCTGGCCAAGCGCCGAGGATCAAATCCTCAGAGAGGAGCGATGTGTTCATAGGCTTCAGAGCAGATGCGAGTATGAGTCTTTCACGTGCATACGCTGGACACGCCACTAAAACATGTTCTCTAGCACGCCAAATGTGGTACATTTTGGGGAGTCCGCTTGTCCTATTAAGTGCAAGTATTTGCGCGTGAATGCCACGTTTAAACGTAGTCTACGGATAACGCATGCAATAGGGCGAGGTATTCCGTAAGGAACTGAAAAGGTCATCGTCGGATCTAGCCGTTTAAGGCGGATATGGCGGGTGTCTGGCAGGGCCCAGTACCTAGCCGTCACCCTCCTCATCAATTTCGAAAGGAGACAAGTTGTGTCCACTATAGAGAACGGTACAGCTGTACGCAGGCCACTGCGGAAGGCGCTCCTTGCTTCAACGTCGGCGGTCTCAATTCCATCGAGTCCGCAGTGTCCGGGGATCCACTGAAACACTATACGGTGGCCATTTCCCTGAGCAAATGATACGAGACTAATGATATCAAGAGCCAGAGCTTGGTAGGCTGTGTGGCGTAGGAAGCATCCTAAAATGTGTAGCGCAGGTTTACAGTCGGTGAAAAAGCACCACTCCTGAGACGGTTCTCCGCAGATGTGGCGAATCGATTCCCGAAGGCCCACAAGCTCTGCAGCGGTTGAAGTAGACTTGTGTCCCAAAATGAATCTGCGGGTCGTCTGTTGTGCAGGTATTGCGAACGCTACTGTTGATGCATTTGGAGACGCAGATCCATCCGTGTAGACGTGCACACATTTGTGGTATTCTGACCAGATGTAGGCAAGTGCGAGTTGGTTCAGTCCGCTAACCGGCATCGCAGACTTCTTGATTATGCCAGGGACATGCAGGCAGACTGAAGGCTGAGCCATTACCCATCGGGGCTGCAAGGAATGATGCGGCAGGGCATAGTCTGATGGCAATTCGGAGCGATGGAAGCGCAGTGCGCGTGCAAAACTTCTGTCCGGTCGCTCATCAAAAATCTTCGTCAGCGGGTGACAGCGGTGCCGTGTAAGCGCACGTAAATATACACGAAGTGGTTTGTGTGACAGGTAGACCGATATTGGGCACGCACGAGATTCCTCAATCGTGCCTTTGTTCGAGGCACAACGTGGTAATCCGAGGCATATCTTGAGCGCCTGTGCTTGGACACTCTCTAATGTCCGCAAGCAGAAAATTCTCATGTTAGAGAGTACAGGAAGCTTGTAACAAATGTAGCCAATAAAGAGGGTATAGTAAAGTCGAAGCAAGAAGCGCTCCGTTGGGCCCCATTCAATGCCTGCCACAAACCGAAGCACATGGCACAAAAGAGTGAGTCTTTTCTTTAGCATGTTTATATGCCTCGACCATGACAGATCGCGTTCAATGATAATGCCCAAAAATCTGTGGTGGGAGACGTATGGTATTGCAACCCCTTGAAGAGTTACCGGGCAGTGGCAGACAGACTTGCGCGTGAATGCGACCATAGCACATTTTTCAGCTGCCAAGTGCAAACCCTGACGTCCTAGGTACCTTGAAGTAGATGACACGGCACGTTGTAATCTCGCACGCATTTGCGGACGTGTCGAACTCGACGCCTAGATGCAGATATCATCAGCATAGGCACTGATGTGAATGTTAGTGGGAAGTTCATTCACCAGTCCAATCAATGCCACGTTAAATAGGGTTGGGATAAGAACTCCTCCCTGTGGAACTCCACGGCATACCTGATGACGGGTAGTATCCTCATCAGGCGTAGACATGTAAACAGACCGGCCGTTGAGGTAGCTCCCAATCCACGAATACATCCGGCCGCCAACGCCAATGTCGTCAAGGGCATCAAGGATGGCGTCATGAAGTACATTATCGTAGGCACCTTTGATGTCCAAGAAGACAGCAGCGACGAGTCGGCGACTACGTTTTTCATGTTCCACTGTCGATATGAGGTCGATTACGCTGTCAATCGAAGAATGTCCCCTCCGGAGCCCGGTCATCATATCCGGATACAGAGCATTCTGCTCTAAAAACCATTCGAGCCGCACGAGCACCATTCGCTCCATAACTTTGCCGACGCAGCTTGCTAGTGCAACTGGCCGGTATGAGGTAAGCTCATAAGGAGGTTTGCCAGGCTTCAAAAGTACAACCAGGCGGCTGATCATCCAGAGTTCTGGAACGATTCCGGAAGCCCATGTATCATTGTAGTAACTGAGCAGCACAGTTCGGCCTTCCATTCCAAGGTGAGAGAGGGACGCGTACGAAATCCCGTCAGGACCAGGTGCAGATGAACGCCTACACGAGGAAAGAGCAGCTTCTAGTTCAGGCATCGTGAATAGCATGTCGTAGTGGTCATCTGGTGAAGATGGTACAAAAGCCTCCAAACTGGTTGATGGTACCATAGTTGTGCCCACAACCATTTTGCAGAATTCTTCTGCTACCTCTACATTATTACGGCGTTGGTAAATAGACAGGGCATGGAAAGGATAGCGTTCCTGCGGGGGTGAACGCAAGCTCCTGGCTACATGCCAAATACGCGACAGTGGTTTGCGAGGGTCCAGCGATGAACAGAACTGCCTCCAACGTTGTCTCCCTAGTCTCGCTAGGGGGCGCTTTATTTGTCGTTGAGCTCGGCGACAAAGGGCAAGATCATACGTGGATTTGGTTCTTCTGTATTTCCTTTCGACGCGCCGACGGACTGCGCGTAGTCTTTCGAATTCCACGTCAATAGTAGACCCTGGCGTAGGCGCACATATATACCGCGTGATCTCACTGAGAGAGGACGTAATCCGGCCTTCTATTTTAGATGGTGTTGAGAGGTCCACACAGGAAATCTCCACGGACGACCTAAAGGCAGGCCAGTCTGTATATCGCACGCGAGACGGAGTAGTGGGTGCGTACCACTTGACGCAAACATACGTTGGAATGTGGTCACTCCCATGTGTTTCCATGTCATTGCACCAGCTGACGTAAAACTGGAGACTTGCTGAAACAAACGCCAGATCCAAGCAGCTGCTGTACGACGTGCCACGCAGAAACGTAGGTGAACCATCGCTGATATTGATGAAGTTCTGGGAGTGCATAAATTCAAACAGGTTCCTGCCTCGGTTATTTATAACAGCACTGCCCCACTGAGGGTGATGAGCATTAAAATCGCCCACTATGATATAAGGAGCTGGACAACTCTGGATGGCTGAATATAGGTACGAAGTATCAATGGCATCTCTAGGTGGAATGTAGGCACCGATTATCGAAAAGACCCGTCCTTTTAGCGTGACTGTCAAGCAGATGTAATGGTTTGTGTTGTGTGGCTGTAGAACTTGGCGGACAAGCGCAATGTCTTGGCGTATGCAAACTTACACTTTGCTAGTTTCGTCTTCTGTGCGAGACCACAGCAGCACCTATTCAGAAAGGCGGAAAGGCGACGGCATGTTGGGGTCACATATAACCAGCACAGGGAAGCGGTACTTGTGGACGCGTTGCCGGAAGTCACTCAGACGACCTCGTAGGCCTCGGGCATTCCATTGAACCACTACACTACGGCGCACGTGCATTGGCACAGATGAGGTGGGTTTTGGTAGTGCGATAATGAATTACAGCAACGCCGCCAAGGGCGGCTCAAGTGCATCCAAAAACTGCACAACAATCTTTGCTGTTGGCGTGTTAATGCTTCAAAGGAGCACGCGCATTGAACACACAAGCTTTTTTTAACATTATGCTCACATCCTGACCTTCAGGCTTGCCAACAGTGTCAGCTGGAGTGGCAACCGGTCTTGGTCTTGCCATGGCGATCTCCTTGGATGGCAGAGCAGGCCATTCAGCATCAGAGCAAGAAGGTAACACAAACGCATCAGACTGAGCTACTGCGGTAACATGGGACACGGCCGCAGACGTCTTGTTATCGTTGTTAGGCTCATGCTGCTGTGCCGGCTGAGCTGATACTTCCTGTGACTGTGGTGCAGGTGGACTGGAATTGTGGGAAACCGAACGACGCCGCCGGGAACGATGTTCGCGGCGATGAATACGCGCCGCCGCTTCTTGGTGGGTCGAATTGTCCTTCACCATCTTTTTCAGGATGAGTCTTTCGTTTTGCAGCTTAGGGCAGTCCTTAGCTGTGGCCTCATGGGCACCCGAGCAGTTGGCGCACTTTATAGTCTCCGTCGTGCAGGTGTCATGCTGGTGCATCCCGCCGCATCGACGGCAGAATACCTCATTCTTGCAAACAGCACTCACATCACCTATCTTGTTGCACTGGTGGCACTGAACAGGTTTAAGAACATACAGGCGGACAGGATGCCTCACATAGCCCACCTTGGCGTGGGATGGCAGAGAGTCAGTTTCAAAAACTAGTTTGACACACTTGGAGGGCCCGAAACGATGAATGTCAACAATCCGGGCCGTAGATTTAATCAGCGACCAGAGGTCCTTGTCAGCTATCTCCGGGTCAACATCAGTGATAACTCCAGTGGTTGTCCACTTCCCGTAAGCAACGTAGGAGCGGACCGCTATGCCACCGAGGACGCTAATTTCTTTCAGCTTGTCTACTAATGCCTGAGATGTAACATCTACTGTCAGGACATTCTTCCAAGCATTAATTCTGACTTCACAGACTTGTCCCGGAACAACCCGGTCGAAAAACTGGGTTAGCCGCTGTCTGTTAATGGTGTTCAGATTAGCCGTCTGCGTTGTAGGAACGAAGGCCACTGAGAAGACACCTGGCTGGTCAACAATCCTCGCAGGCAACTCACCCGCTGTCGATGTCCGGCGCAACTTCCTTTTCAGGCGGCGCGACTCAAGAAGCGTGAAGCTGCTGCTGTCAGAATCTATCGCGGTCACCGTGGATTGATCAGACGAATCTGGAAGCTCCACATCAGCACTAGAGTTGCCACCCGGTAGAGCCGCAGCCCTGTCAACGGCGACCACGGGTGGACGCAGGGGTTGTAGTCCCGCCATCCCGAAGGATGACGAGGACACAGTTCACGCACAAAAGCAAACAACTGCAGAAAAGTGGAAGAGCTCAAAGAACGTTCGGCACCACCACCACCGGTGGGTTATCATAACCGACTCTAAAGCATATCTGCATATCTTGTCCAACCTGCTGAAGATAAACAATCATCACCTCGTGTCCCATGAGATCAGCTATCTACATCACTTGGCTACTGCTGCAGGCCACTGCATTGCATTTTAGTGGATACCAGAACACTGCGTCATTTTCGCCAATGAAAAGCAGATCAAGCGGCCCGGGAAGGCTACTAATATCTAACATTCATTATGACATTCCTCACAAAATTTCACACGTCACAAATAACTATAAGATTTGCTTCAGCACATATGCGTCAGATCTGGAGCTTGCCGACACATTATTACCAATTTCTTTACTCAGTCAACCCACATCTCAGATCGAGACTCCCACCAGAATTCCTCGCCACCTGTAAACACTTCACCGACTTCGCCTGAACGCTGCATTTACAAACGGCTTGCGATACCGTTTCAGTGAAAAGAACCGTCCGCATTGAGACACCTGCGGCTCGATCGAATCTGTGGAACATGTCTTGCATGAGTGCCCTGCATATGTGGATGAGCGTGCGTACTATACGAAGCTCTCCCCTGTGCCTCTAACAATGGGCAGTGTTTTAGGTCCCTTAGCCTGCCCTAGGCAACAGAGACATGCAAATAACTTTTTGTTGGCGTATTAAAAGGAATTCAACATCTCAAGAAGCTCTAATTTTATTTAGCACGTGGTTTTCATGCATTTTTCTCGCAGAACTTTCATAGGCCATTTATCAGACTTTGCTGCTAAACATTTCATACGTTACATCATTTCTCGCCGATGTCGCCAGTAGGCAATTAATGGCCGTATTTTACGTTCTCTTTCTTTTTTCTCTTTGTTAACAATAATAATTGATTTTGGGGGAAAGGAAATGGCGCAGTATCTATCTCATATATCGTTGGACACCTGAACCGTGCCGTAAGGGAAGGGATAAAGGAGGGAGTGAAAGCAGAAAGGAAGAATGAGGTGCCGTAGTGGAGGGCTCCGGAATAATTTCGACCACCTGGGGATCTTTAACGTGCACTGACATCGCACAGCACACGGGCGCCTTAGCGTTTTTCCTCCATAAAAACGCAACCGCCGCGGTTGGGTTCCAACCCGGGAACTCCGGATCAGTAGTGGAGCGCCCTAACCACTGAGCCACTGCGGCGGGTATTAATAATAATAATAATTGGTTTTGGGGGAAGGAAATGACGCAGTATATGTCTCATATATCATTGGACACCGGAACCATGCCGTAAAGGAAGGGGTAAAGGAGGGAGTGAAAGAATAAAGGATGAGAGAGGTGCCGTAGTGGAGGGCTCCGGAATAATTTCAACCACCTGGGTAACTTTAACGTGCACTGACATCGCACACCACACGGGCGCCTTAGCGTTTTGCCCCCATAAAAACGCAGCTGCCGCCGCCGGGTTCGAACCCAGGAAGTCTGGATCAGTAGCCGATTTTCCTCTTTCCCTTTCCCATACTTCTCTCCATCCCGCTTTATCTCCCACATTCCCATCGCCACGCAGAGTAGCATACCAGCGATTTTTACTCATCGGCTAAATTCGGCTACATTCTCCGGCCCCGCCGCGGTGGCTCAGTGGTTAGGGCGCTCGACTACTGATCCGGAGTTACCGGGTTCGAACCCGACCGCGGCGGCTGCGTTTTTATGGAGGAAAAACGCTAAGGCGCCCGTGGGCTGTGCGATGTCAGTGCACGTTAAAGATCCCCAGGTGGTCGAAATTACTCCGGAGCCCTCCACTACGGCACCTCGTTCTTCTTTTCTTCTTTCACTCCCTCCTTTATCCCTTCCCTTACGGCGCGGTTCAGGTGTCCAACGATATATGAGACAGATACGGCGCCATTTCCTTTCCCCCAAAACCAATTAATATTATTATTAAATTCTCTGCCTTTCCATTAAATGGTTTCTCTCTCTTTCTCTCTCATGACGACCTGTAACTCCACAGACATTAAACTTGCTTGTGCCTCAGCCATCTGAGGTTCTAGCTGAAGTTTAAAAAAGTTATAAAAACCGCAATTATTTGACACTTGCGCAGTTAAATTAAGAGATGTCATGCTTTTTTATGGCACCAAATTAATCCTTCAATCTGACATGAAAGAGGGCAAACCCGGGAACTTCTCATCACCCCCGTTTTGCCTACACGGTATCCGACGCACAGCGAAGTCTTTCCTGCTTGCTCCCAGTTGACCCTCCAGAGGTCCTAATCGTAATGACGTCAGCATACAGCGCGCGCTTGACATTCTGTATGCTGTTCAGCCTGCTCGGCCGTCCTAATAAGGCAATGCTGAAGAGCAATGGGGACAACACTGCTTCCTGCGGTGAGCCTCTACTTCCCAGTCGCGTGAACTCCGACTTTACTTCTCCGGCATTGAGCCTAACTCTTCGGTTGTAAAGAACTCCTTTGATATCACTATACGTACTTGCACCACAATTGCAGTCCTGTAAATTTTTAAGCACGATATCATGTTCGACATTATCGAAGGCACATTTCAGTTCTTATGCTATAATTGCTTTGGTCTGTATGTTTGTCAATGATTTCTTCTTTTAGCTGTAGAAGTACATACTGAATCGAAAGGTTTGGTCCGAACCCGAACATGGTGTTTAGGAACAGGCCACGCGTATATCAATGTCCGTAAACTCTTCTATATATCTTTTCTCATGTGATCTGTCCGTAGCGCAGATGGAAGTTTATGAAGACCATCTGCAGAGCTCAAAGCAAGAGTTTAACACGAGACGTTATCGGCGGCGGTGATAGCATAACGCTCTCGTGCAGTTTCCAGCGAAGCTGATCTCTTCGTGCCGCCGAGGGTTCGAAACCCTGTTGCGGCAATGTTTGTTTTGTTAACTTATTCAACGTCAATGTCAAGGTCGAGGCTTCAGCGATTCGTCGGGTTTTGCAGCTTTCGTTCTGATGTAAATCTTTCGCTCTAAACGCGTAGAGCTGTCAACGAGGAAGTTCTTCCAAACGAAACGGATGTATGATACGAAGGGGCCTGCATTATCAGCGTTCTCAGTTTTCCACGCAGACCTCAAAGATAAAATGGTTCCTGCTTAGAGCAAGCTGCAACCACCAGTTGCGTCAGGAGTTCGCAATGCAGTGAAACCGTTTGGTTACAAGAAACCACACATCGAAGAAGAAGATAAAAAGAAGGAGAAAGCGTGATGCTGAGGATGAGCGTTCTGAAGCTCCCCTTGAGTGTTGCAACGTAGGCGATGATCCATAACAGCGCGGCAGACGGGACAAAGAAGAGGAGACACAACACACAGCGCTGACTCACAACTAAAACGTTTATTGGCTGCCAGCCAGTATAAATACTGGCCTGGTGGCCAGGAAAAGAATACAAGCACGCTTGACTTGCGTGATATCAAACATCGCCAGTTCATCAGGCACGTGTCAACATACAAGAGTCATCAGTGCAAAATATCACCCCTACAGCAGGCACGAGTTTTCATTCACAATCAAGGTAGCGGGTTTCCTTATCCGACAAGGCTACAGAGGGAGTGCTGATACACTGATCTGAAGTCCTAGCTATCAGGTGGGCTTCCATTATTTCCATAGTTAGCGAGTCGCGGTTCTTACCTAATACAGAGCATTCCTTGTAAAGGGGAAAACAAGTTTTTGAGTCGTCGTTGTCTTCCTCGTCATCGTCATCTTCGTTGTCTTTGCAGTTTCTGCAATGTTTTGCTACGTGGCCTGTGATAGTGACACGAGAGACATTATATTGGTGCTCCTTTAATCTTTCGTTAACACATCGGCCAGTTTGGCCGATGTAACATTTGCCACATGACCGAGGTAGAGAGTAGATGACCCCTTCCCGGCAAGGCACGAATTGTTTCGCGTGCCTTATCAAGCAGCTGCGTGGTTCCCTTCCTACTGAATTTACTTTTTTTACCAGGCTAGACAGTCGCTTAGGCGCCGAGAAGACAACTTCGACACCAGCATGTTTCCCAATTCTTTTCAAGTTATGCGAGACTTGGTGCAGATACGGTACTACGGCAAACTTTCTTTTCTTTTCCTCCTGTCTCGCTTCACCTATCTTATCCAGTCCGACCTTTTCCTTCAGTTTTTCCGCAACAGAACCCAAAACGTCTGCATGGTAGCCAGCCTTTGACAGGCGGTTAAGTTGGTAACAGAAGCTGCGTTCCAACCTGTGCGCACAAGATTTCATTACAGCGTTGTAAAGCACAGAAAAAGCGATTGCTCTCTTCACCAGCTTTGAATGAGCTGATGAAAAAGGCAAGATTGGCTTTGCACCATGGGGCTCAAAAGCCCAACAAACATGAGATGGAGTGAAATGAAGCGAAAGATCTAAAAACCTAATAAAATCATTCGATGGTACTTCGTGTGTTAAAATCAATGGATTAAGGCATTCTGAGAATACCGATAAGACGTCATGCAATTGCTGCTCGAAATCGAGGTTGTCACAGTCTAAAAACACGAAGTAGTCGTCCACAAATCTAAAAATACGACAAACACTGGACCTGTCAAAACGCTCTTTCAACATTCTGTCGCGTGCAGCTAGAAACACATCGCTGAGAAAGGGCGCTAAACACGAACCAACACAAATTCCCTCTTTTTGAATAAAAACCTCGCCTTCCCATTCGGCAAACGTCGAGACAAGATAGAGTGAAAGCAATTCGAGGAAGCCGCGAGTGGAAATTCCGCACTCATTTTGAAACGCTATAGCACCATGTTGGTCAATGAGGTCACTTACAGATGACAGAATTTCTGCTTGAGGCAAGGTGTAATAAAGATCCTTTACATCGACTGAAAAACCACGGAGCTTCTTATTGTAGTTGAATTTCAAGAATTCAATCATATCGTCCGAGCGATTTATTCTAATAGGATCATCAATCGACAAAACATTCAGTTTCTGCGGCAGGAATTTCGCTACATGCTGCTGCCATGATCCAATTTCGGAGACTATTACTCGGAACGGCCATTCAGGCCTATTGGTTTTCGCTGTGAAGAACACTTCCAACAAGGATTTGGAGCTGCTGTTGATCTTACTTGACAGCGCATTTAATTTCAAATTATTGACGAGTTTTTTTGCCCTGCTCTTGACCTTGGCAATTGACACATCATTGCGCTTTTCAAACACAGCAAGAACAGCTTCTGATGCTTTTGACACATACACATCCCTGTCCAGAACGACAAAACCTCCGTCCTTGTCAGCACGTAGGAGAGAGAGTGAGTTATCTTTCAGCCAGCTAATGGTCTTCTGTAGAGGTAGCTTCTTCCCCGACGACCTGTACCTTGTTAGCACGTCTACACCTTCCGATATGCATCGGTCCACCTCAGTTTTGTCGGCCTGCTTAGCCACTTGCCTCACCATGGCCAGAAGTTCAGGTCTCGATCTCTTTGGCTCCACTGCAAACTTAGGCCCCAGGCTCAGGACTTTCCTGACGTATCCAGGAAACGGGACGCTCTCAGTGGTGTAGATCTGTTGTGCAGTTGTTGCACTCTTCTTCGGCAGCAGCGCACGAAGACCGGGAAGCGTTTGCTGCCAAAGTAAATCTGTGGTGCGGTCGATACACCGTGATAGCTGATGGCATTGATTGCTTGAGGGGATCGGTCCCACGGAAAGCTGCATCCGAAGCTTGAGCTGCTCCCTGTACATTCTCACCCTTTGCTGCCATTCCGCTCTGAGCAACTTGCACAGTATTCTTCCATGGCTGGCAGACGGCTGGACACCACCCAACAGAGCCAAGACTCCGGGCGGGAGGAAAAACTGAAGGAAAAGGTCGGACTGGATAAGATAGGTGAAATGAGACAGGAGGAAAAGAGAAGAAAGTTTGCCGTAGTACCGTATCTGCACCAAGTCTCGCATAACTTGAAAAGAATTGGGAAACATGCTGGTGTCGAAGTTGTCTTCTCGGCGCCTAAGCGACTGTCTAGCCTGGTCAATAAAGTAAATTCAGTAGGAAGGGAACCACGCAGCTGCTTGTTAAGGCACGCGAAACAATTCGTGCCTTGCCGGGAAGGGGTCATCTACTCTCTACCTCTGTCATGTGGCAAATGTTACATCGGCCAAACTGGCCGATGTGTTAACGAAAGATTAAAGGAGCACCAATATAATGTCTCTCGGGTCACTATCACAGGCCACGTAGCAAAACATTGCAGAAACTGCAAAGACAACGAAGATGACGATGACGAGGAAGACAACGACGACTCAAAAACTTGTTTTCCCCTTTACAAGGAATGCTCTGTATTAGGTAAGAACCGCGACTCGCTAACTAGGGAAATAATAGAAGCCCACCTGATAGCTAGGACTTCAGATCAGTGTATCAGCACTCCCTCTGTAGCCTGGTCGGATAAGAAAACCCGCTACCTTGATTGTGAATGAAAACTCGTGCCTGCTGTAGGGGTGATATTTTGCACTGATGACTCTTGTATGTTGACACGTGCCTGATGAACTGGCGATGTTTGATATCACGCAAGTCAAGCGTGCTTGTATTCTTTTCCCGGCCACCAGGCCAGTATTTATACTGGCTGGCAGCCAATAAACGTTTTAGTTGTGAGTCAGCGCTGTGTTTTGTGTCTCCTCTTCTTTGTCCCGTCTGTCGCGCTGTTATGGATCATCGTCAGCACCAACTCGCCCAACAACAGGTATTGTCAAACGTAGGCGACCGGCTCTTGACCCGTACGCGCCTCATGTTTCCTCCCGCTGCCTATTTAAGCCATGCGGTGCGCTCCGTTGCCATCAGACGTGCTGACTGATTCGGGCGTTTTCACGTCTTCTGTTAGGCGCTTAGAAAGATACAACCGCGATTTAAACCGGCGGCCTGCTTAGAAGGTGAGTGTCACAACTTTTTATTCCGACGATGTGCTCACAGAGCTGGGAAGTGAAAGCGCCACTGAGTCAGTCGCTCAGCAGTCGCGAATCAAGCCTATTTTTAAACACATTTAACCTTTGGGCGATAGGATATTTTGCAGGATGATTACGACTTGAGGCAAGGAGAGTGCAGTAGGAAATGAAGTTCCTCTGCAATTATTCACGTTGTCCTGTTCAACAAGAGAATGTCGTAATCGCTAAACCACCAGTGCTCTTTTATTTGCTTATTTTTGAATTTTTTTGTACACACTGCAGCCCTATTGGGCTATTGCAGAGGTGTGTGTAAACAAAACCACGTAGAGAAACAAGGAGCACAACAATGGCGAGCAGCAGAGACATTGTGAGTAGAGAAAAAAAACATATGCAGAAAAGGCAATACTATTCAATAGCCTCTAAAAACAGTTTAAGGGAAGGGAGAGCGTACAACCAGGTAAAGAATTCCAGAATTCCAGAAAGAAACTTTACATAAATGTGTTCGTACGGGCAAAATAAGGAGTGATATTTAGGCTGTGGTGAATTCTAGTTTTAGATGGTATAGCTGGGATTAGATAATCATTTGAAGAGGTCCGGCAAGAAGAGTTAGCAATACAATGCAGAAATTTTAAAGACTCAGCCCTTCGTCGAGCTGAGAGCAGTTGCAGGCCCAGTGATGAAAGTGCTGCGTAAGGCGAGAAATCCCGATCAAACCTGTGGTATATAAGCGAACGGCTTTTTTTTCTGGACTGCCTCGATTTGGTTAATTCCGTGTTGTTTATGCGGGTTCCAGACAGGAGAGGCGTATTCAAGTAGCGGACGGATTAGCGACTTGTACATTAGTATTTTATTATCTCTAGGAGCAGCTTTTATTGCGCGATGCAGGTATCCTAACTTTTTAAGTGCCTTTGAGGTTATTAAATCTACATGTTTGGACCATGACATGTTCGGTGTAAAAAGAAGACCAAGGTATTTGTATTGATTCACACTCTGGATAGGGGTATTGTTTGTTTTGTAAGTAAATACGGGAGGTGCTGTTCTCTTAGTGAAAGTCATAACAACGGTTTTGCGGATGTTAACCGTCATTTGCCATGTATCGCGCCAAGAGCTAAATTCTGAGAATGATTTCTGAAGGTGTAAGTGGTCATCGAGGCATGTAGTTTTTGTGATATAACACGCAGTCATCAGCATACAGACGTAGTTTAGAGGTGATATCACAAGCTAAGTCGTTAATAAAAATCAAGAAAAGCATGGGACCCAATACAGAACCACGTGGAACTCCTGAGGGCACGTCTGCTATTCTAGAATTACTTCCGTTGAAAGACACAAATTGAGAACGATTAGAAAAAAAATTTGAAATCCAGTTGAGAAGGTGGGGGTTTTTCAGGATGGCGTTAAGTTTATACACTAGTTTCGAGTGGATCACTGTATCGAACGCCTTCGAAAAATCAAAGAATATTGCGTCTATTTGATTGCCCGCATCCAGGTTATTGCAAATATCATGAGTGAATTCATTAAGTTGTGCCAAAGTGCTGAAACCGCGTCTGAAGCCATGCTGAGCATTCGTTAATAAATGATGTGATTTCAGGTATTCCATAATGTGTTTGTAGATGATGTGCTCTAAAATTTTACATGCAAGAGAGGTTAGATAGATTGGTCTATAATTGGATATTGTTTGCTTGTCACCGCTCTTGAATAAAGGGACAACTTGAGCCATTTTCCAGGATGAAGGAAGTGTACAGGAAGCTAGAAACACGCGAAATATTACAACAAGGTATCGACATGTTCATAATGAGTAGCGTACAAAAAACAAGTTCGGGATGCCATCAGGTCCCGCAGACTTCTTTGTGTAAAGTTTCAATATTAGGTTCATAGAATGGCATAGTTTTTACAACATGTGAAGGACAAAATTTTACAACACCCAAACAAATATTGCGCACTTGAAGGTTGAACTTCGACAATATTCTCGGCATCGGTATATTTGTCTCAGAATTATTAGAAAAATAATTTTCAAATCTACTTGTGTAAATATCCTTCGACTTCTTAAAGTTAAGTAATCGCGGAGTTTTCCGTGGTTGTTACAGATTATGATCTCCGGTTCTTCCTTCAATGGATTCTCGGGCGCTTGGAATCTCAATCTGATGTGATGACTGCCAGAACATAAGTTCACCTTCGATCATATGCAGGTTCTAAATTTCAATATAGGTTTCTTCTAATTACCCACCGTGGTGGCTCAGTAGTTAGGGTGCTCGGCTACTGGTATGGAGTACCCTGGTTCGAACCCGACCTCGGCAGCGGCGTTTCGATGAAGGTGAAACGCAAAGGCGCCCGTATGCTTTGCGATGTCAGTGCAGGTTAAAGATCCCCAGGTGGTCGAAATTATTCCGGAGCCCTTCACTACGGCACTTCTTTCATCCTTCCTTCTTTTACTTCTCCTTTATCCCTTTCGTTACGGCGCGGTTCAGGTGTCCGCCGAGATGTGACAGATACTGCGCTATTCCCAAAAACCATTTTTATTTTTTTTGCTGCCAATTAGCGCTCTGCATCACTAGATGCTCAGCTCTGCTTATGAGCTCTACTCTACGTTCCTTGATGTTCAGCAGAGTCTGACAGGTCAGAGCACGCTGCGCTGGAGGTGTGTCTGCGACAGTAATGGTGACTAGACATTTTTTCCGGCTAATGCCCTGCGTTAGCCACAGCGGGGCTGACGGATAAAGAAGACAGTGCCTTAGCAAGAAAACAATACAAAAAACTAAGAGGCAGTAAATGGGCGGCTGCGCAGTAAAAAATATTTCAACACGTGTTGAAACAGCAGTCTCTTCGGTTGCGGCATTGCAGGATAGCCAAGATGACCTGGATAACAGGTCACGAAGGAACGGTTTAATAATCTATGGCCTTCCGGATACACAGGAAGAAACATAGACAGAATGAGAGGCAACAGTCTTTTCATTTCTTTCTGAGAAACTAAACATTTCGGTTAGTTCGCAGTTTATAGAAAGAGCGCACCGGCTAGGACAGCACGAACCAGAAGGTACGGCCGTTGATTGTCAAATTCTTCTCATTTAAGCACAAACACGGAGTGCTTGATGATGCTCGTAAACTAAAAATACAGAATTTTCTATCCCCCAAGATTACTCAAAAAAGTAAGAATTGCTCCAAAAAAATGTTATTTCATTTAGCACGCGACCGTAGTGGCTCATTTAAATTGCACTTTTACAAGCTGACCATGTAAAATGGAGTTTTTATTTATGACAGTACGAATGATAAAGTAACCAGTATGGGCCAATAGCCACCACGAAATGCTCTAGTAAAAAGGTTGCAGCCAGCAAATGACTTGAAGCTCATTGTCATCAATTACTGTAGTCTTAAAAACAAAAAAGGATGACTTTGCTGCACTCTTAGATTTGGTTAACCCACACGTAGTTATGGGTACTGAATCCTGGTTAGACAGCACTATAAGCGACTACTAGATATTTTCATCTAATTACGCCGTTTATTGAAAGGACCGTAACGCACACGGCGGTGGTGTTTTAGTCATTGTAGAGAGCAGTTTGAGCAGCATACATATTAATGTCTAAAGCAAGTCATATGAGGCAGTCTGGTTCAAGGTTGTTCCAAAACAATAGTACCTCGATGGCATTTGGATTTTACAGGCCACGCCACCTGGTTCCAACACTCTCCAACCCTTATTTCAGTTAAGCGTTATATTATTATTCTTAAATGCAACGTGTATTGTTCTCGGCGGAGATTTCAACTTACCGAACATAGATTGGCTCTGTCTTCGGCCGACAATCAACACTCGTTCGCCTGTTTACTCTGCCTTTCTTGTAATGATCAACGCGCATTCCCTGTTTCAATTTGTAGAAGGTCCTACGAGAATAACCTCAACTGGTGCAACTCTGTTGGATTTATTGTTTTGCTCCGACCGCACGCTCATTGCTTCTGTAGATTTAATGCCCGGTATAAGTGACCATGAAGTTGTTGTTGCAAGCCTTCCTTGCATTGCAAGCCGTCGCCGCTGTCCACCACCGTGACTGGTATTCCACTGTGGCCAAGCAGATTGCTCTTCACTATCTAGAGAATTAGACGCATTCCAGCCCGATTTTAGACCACGCACGTCTTTCCTTGACGTAAACACGGCGTGGCATCTACTGAAAACCAAACTTTTATCACTAACAAAGTCGTTGGTACCGTCTCGTGCTATCTCTTCCAGACGCCGTACCGATAAGGCTTGAATTTACAGGAACGTACGGGCCTTGATAAAAAGGAGACACCGCTTGCACCGCTTGTACTGCAAATCGCCGAAACCTGAGCTGCGTGGCAAGATGAAAGAACTCAATAAAGAGATAGCAAATGAAATGTTCAAGGCAGAAAGTACCTATCTGGGCGTTCTGGGTGAAAAATTAAAGACCAACCCGAAAGAAGTGTGGACGTACGTCAGAAACAAGCAAGGAGCAAAGGATGCTATTCAGAATAATATAGTTGACAATAAATATGTAGAAGACCTGAAAGGAAAAGCTGAACAGTTTAATCGCTATTTCGAATCTGTGTACTTACAGTGCAATCCCCAGGCTAGTGGCATACAAACACTGCAGAATTTTCCACAAATGAACGAAATATCCTCTTCAGAACAGGGCATAACAACACTTCTGAAAATTGAACGAGAACTCTGCACCCGGTCCAGATCATACTTCGAATTACATAATAAAAAACTGTGCCGCGTCAATTGTCCCATTCCTGATGACTCTCTTTCAGAAATCATTTCATATCGGTCCCTTAGCAGATGATTGGAAAACTGCTAATGTGGTTCCTGTTGTGTTTTGTTTTAGAATGCCTTCTCCTGGAATGAACATATAGACTACATTGCAGCTAAGGCTGTCCGTGTCCTTAACTTCTTAAAACGGAATTTCAAGCAAGCCCCTGCAAGAGTAAAAGAAACAGTTTACTTTTCAAACGTGCGCCCTATATTGGAATACGGATGCTCGGCATGGGATCCTGCCACAGAAATATGTAGCGCATACAAAAGCGTGCAGCGCGATTTGTCTGCTCAAATTTTAATTTCACCCAAAGCTCATCTGACATAATAATCAATCTGGGCTATCCCCTCCTGCAAGAAAGAAGGAAATACATCCACCTAAAGCTATTCCATAAAATTTATTCAGGTGCAACGGGCATAAGGAAAGAAACATATATACTTGATCCTACCTACAGATTCGCCAGAATAGATCACTCATTAAAAGTTCGTGAATACAAGTGTCGAATCAACATTTTCAAATATGCGTTTTTCCCTAATACAATTCATTATTGCAATGGTTTGCCGGAGCATATTGTGTCTGTGCCGACCTCTAGCAATCATGGTGCTCTTGCCGAATTTTTGTTTACTTAGTGTGTAAAATTTTCTTCGTACGCTTTGTATACACAACTGTAGTTTTTGTATCCAGTTCTTGTATATAGGTTGTTTTGAACATTTTTTTCTTGTTTGAATACGTTGTGTATCTTGCGTTATCTTTTGAACATAGCGTTACACTTATTGTTGCTGAATTGTGCTACCTGCACCTTTTTTCTCTGTCCCCCCCCCCACCTCCTACAAAAATGGCCGTTTCAGGGCGCTGTATGTATCTGAATAAATAAATAAATAAATAAATAAATAAATGAATAAATAAATAAATAAATAAATAAATAAATAAATAAATAAATAAATACTGTTTGTTCTTGAAGCTAACACTGAACGTATTTAAATGGTATGTAACTTGTTTCCCCGCCTAAATACTGAAGAAACCATTACAGCAGACTAAGCTAAACGGCAAAATAACAAAGCAAACTTATTGACCAAATTCGCAACCGTGTGCGCGTTTGCGGAACATTTGCTTTCTTGCATAAGCTCCCCGGTGGCTTAAGGACTGTGGCATTTGGCTGCCAAGCACCAGGCCAATGTATCAAATCCCCACTACGGAAACCGCCTTTCGACGGTGGTGAAGGGACAAAGCATCCACGTGCTGCGCGAAGTCAGCTCACGTTGAATATCCGCAAGGGGTTGATATTAGTAGGGAGCCCCCGACTGCGGCATGCCCCAAAACACTGTGTGACTCTGGGAATATTTTACCGTGACTTAAGTGGCTGTGCTTGCTTGCTTCCCTGGTATGCCCGTGAGATGCATCATCACAAATCAGGTGAATGCAGAAGATTTACTTGTAATTTCGAGGCGCGTATATCAAAGCCTGTTTTAGTCATCTGAGCAAAAACTGGTTGAAAAGACGGAACAAAAAGCAAGCAAGGAGTTTAGGTGGAACGGAGCTCCCGTTTTACAGTGTTAAAACACGAGCTGCCGGACGAGACATGGGGGTCATTTTCACTGTTCTCTCCATTTTTGCACTTTCCTTTTCTTCGGCAGGCACCCCGAAAATATGTTCGGCATGTTTCCCTGTATACTTTTCCTGGCCGCATTCGCCTACGCAATGGGCACCACGCCGCCGTCCTTTGGTCTACTTCGGATGCTTATCAACAA
The DNA here is from genome assembly GCF_052857255.1 of Amblyomma americanum. Taxonomy (NCBI): domain Eukaryota; kingdom Metazoa; phylum Arthropoda; class Arachnida; order Ixodida; family Ixodidae; genus Amblyomma; species Amblyomma americanum. Next base: position 87,495,958 of record NC_135498.1, on the reverse strand, counting down.
GTGTAAGTTGTTTCTGACTCGGGAGTTCAGGAGATCTGAAAGAACGGAGAACTGCCGGTATCGCTACAACAGTGTTTGTCTAAAGCCAGCTACAAGGAACGTATCCACGTTAAAATTAGAACTTTGCTTTATGTCTGACATAATTTTTTATTTAATATTTTTATTTATTTATAGATACTGATATTTAGTACTGATCATAGCAGGATGGGAAAAAAACATTATACAAGCATATCAACACTCAATTTCATAACATTTGCAGGCACTTTTCAAACATCAATAAAGAATTATGATTAACAGTCTCGCTATTAAGTTTATTCCATTCAGTAATTGTCCTCGAAAAAAAAAAGAATATTTAAAGCAATTATTTCGTGCGTTCAAAGAGGTTATTGTTAGTGCATGAGGTGGAAGAAAAACTTTAATCCACAAACACGATTACGCTCAACAACTGGGGGTAAACCACTTCACATCAGGAGCTCACTTACAGATGCACGGCCATATGAGTTAAAAATAAATCTAACTACTTTATGCTGCATTCGCTCTGATTTCTGAATGTTTGTTACCGTGAAAGGGTCCCAGATGATTACAGCATATTCTAGTAACGGACGAATGAGGGAATTGTATGCCAAAGATGAACACTAGGTGGGGATGACTTTAACGCTTATATATATATATATATATATATATATATCAGTGTCTCTAACAACAGATGAGACCACAGAGCGGGCCTAGTCGTTTGAGCACCCGCCTCGCACACTGTAGGTGCGGAGCACGATCCCCAGTGCCACCTGGTACGCACCGGTGATGCAGTCAGTGCAGGCATTCTCCTGACTAGTACTCGGCTTCTTTACGTTGAAATACTTTGGTATTGGGTCTTTGACCCCACCTTGGGTAGACAAAAAACCTTGTGTCATGGTACTCTCTGGCCACAGATGTCCTTGTGCGATAAAAAATCATATCATCTACCAACGGATAGGAATGTGACAAATACGCGGTATATTGTGTTTACTTTGAAAAAGAGGGAAAGGATTGTACATTTCTTCAAGTAGAAAACGCATCCTGGGCGATGCTGGTGACCCTTCCCTTCCTCTGCATGGTATTCCGAGGAAGGCCTGGACGAGAACGGTCGTGGTAGGCCGGAAGGGAGAGAGTTCAGGAGGGGGACGTCTAGGGCCAGCGAGAGGAAAGCGGATTCCCTCACAACTTCTTCTTTTCCCTGCCAACAACGGCTTGCTGCAGTCTAGATATTTTTACAATGAATGTAGCATCTAGATGGCAGCTGAAAGAGTTTCGTACATCGTACTCAAGATTAAAGGGTCTAATAAAGTAGACGGCCAAAAAGGGACGTTCGTTCATATGGTGGATCGCTAAGAACGCACTGACACCAACGACGCATACGTGAAGCCCAATTCATCTCACTCAAATACCGTCCACGGTAAGACGCTGAAAGAACGGCAGCAAAACGGTATTTTGGTGGTGTTGAAGTAATTTGCTGATTTTTCCCTCGCAAAGAACAATATTTGACAAAATGCAATTAAACACACTGGCACATATTTCTATTTCTTCTAGGAAGGTTAAACTGTATTTAATTTCATTTTGACCACACACACTCAGCCTCCAAAAACGCTAGACAGCTTCAGGTACACTGACTGGCGTTCTTTGGAAGACGCCGATAAAACCCGCGAAGCTTCAGCGTGCACAGCCCGTGATTCGACTTAAGTAGCGCTCATGTAATCAAAAGGACTTTGTTGAACTTGCAAAGACCAAACTCAATTTACAAGGAGCCCCATAAAAAAAAGCTGTGCCTTAATGCAGACGCGTTGCAATGCCGAATGGGTCCATTTCTTTCGCTATTAGTCGATGGACAAGAGGTGGTACCTCATTCTCTAGGTAGTATATGCAAGAAAAGCAGAGGTTGCCATGACTTGTGGAATGTTGGTAGTGCATGCACGGCGTTCCTTCGTTTGCGATACCAATATTTCGGGGAATATGTTGGTGCCCATCTCATCTGTGACGCAAAGATAAGAGTGCAGGAAATACTGTTTTACATACAGTGCTGACGATATCTTTCCCTCGACTCTCGTCGTCAAGAAACGGTCACGATTGACTTTTCTCTATCACTGACACGGTCTCTTCAGCTTGAAGAAATATAAAAATACATATAAAGCAATCCTGCCTAGAAGCCAGCGAAGCCTGTCACAGACAGCGTTCATGTTCTCCTTTGGTATAATCGAAGGAAAAAAAAAAGATTTTCTGTGTTTTCGTTCTTGCAGTTGAGTTTAAGCCCCAGCACTGCGGTGATATCCTGCGAGCCGGAGGCGCCACGAGTGGAGTGTACACCTTGTTCCATGACGCTGCTGGGCCCTGGGGACAGAGAGTGTACTGCGACATGGACACAGACGGCGGAGGCTGGACGGTGAGGATAGCCGTTATGAGAGAGTTATTCGGAATGTCGCTCTCCACCGGCATACCGTTTCTTCGCGCTTGCTGCAGCTGTCGCTATGTCAGCCAGACTTGTGCTCAGGTGCTAGTGTGGTATTTTACCTGAACCTAAGGCTGCAAATACTACGCATTAGCGGCCGATTGAGACTTTCTAAAATTTTTGCACAACAGCTGGGCCACTCCTGCTTATGTAAGAAAACAAAGTTTTAGCTTAATATAAGGAGAAATTTATTTCATATTCTGCTGTAGGAATTGCGGTTCATAACACATATTGTTGGTTCTAGTGAACTGAGCAAGAATTTCTTGCATAAAAAAGAACTTTTTTCGACTTGAGGCAAGAAGACTCCGGAGAACGAAGAGTCAGCACAAACTCTGACGTTATCTACTGCAGAAGTCCTCCTTCGATCAATGCGTGCAACTGTAACATGAGTTTGATTGGGACCGGATTTTGACGGTGAGTTGTCAGGCCCAGTTTCTGCGCGAATTTGGCATGGACAATGGTGCAGGTAGTCCGACAGCTCAGAATGATATTGTGGATTAGGCAGTTCCGGCAGTTCCAGCGTGCAGACAGTGTCTGATTGTGGACCTCCAAACCACAGTGTCAATATAATAGAGGAAATTCACCGCGGCAACTGTAGATTGCTCCCAAGGCTGTGGGCTGCTCACGAAATTTGGAAAATCTCACATCGATGCGCTAACAGATATTATCAGGCAGAGAAGAAAAATGTCCAATGAGAAGCAATTTTGCAATATTCAAGAGTCAGGAGGCGCAGCTATGCAACTCACCATCGCAGTGCTGTTTAATTCCATCTAATCCGAACATTGCCAGAGCAAATATGTAAGGAAAAAAAAAAGCGTCGAAGAACTGAAAACTGGGCGAGTTGGTGCTTACTGAAGAAGTAAAAAGCAGCGCAGCGACGACAGACAAGAACGAAGAAAGCGCTTGTGTCACGGATCTCCCCGGAGAACACTCGGACCGAAAGAATGGACTAGGCGACAGGTGTACCCACACCGACGCACATTTAATACACCCTACGTGACACACACACACTAGCATACAAAACTGACTAAACTAACACTAAACACAAAGACTATAAATACACACGACCTGGCAACACTGCTACCAGCGTCTACTACTAGCGTTCTGCTGTTAGCGTTCGGCGTTCGGGCTCACGGCTGGTTCGGTGCGGCTGCGGCGTTGTATGGATCCAATAGCCGGCGTCGAGGCGGCGTTCGACGTGCTTGGGCTGGCGTCGCTGGAGGCGTCGGTGGCTGCGTCGCATACGTTCCCGGTCCAAGTGCCCGTGTAGGTCATGCCGGTGTTGTTGGGGGCACCACCCGGATGGGTGGCAACCGCGCTGGAGACACCCGGGGCCGTAGCAGGTGGTAGCGTCCCCCGTTAACTCCCCGGAACGGGCTCACGAACGGCAGGAACTTCACGTTGCGAAGCGGTAGAACGCGAGCTCACCGGAGCAGTAGCCGGCGTCGCTCTCTTCCAGTCGAAGCGTCCCTGACCCGCCGGATCCTCCGCTTCTCTGTTCCCCCCCCCATGCCTCGCTCTCTCTCGCCCTTTTATAGCTTTGGCATTAGTCCACGTAAGCCTTGTCGTCTTCTTTTCTCCACCAGTCATCTCCCTCCTCTTCACCGAATGCTTCACCACCAATCATCTCTCTCCACCTCACCGAATGCTTCTTCATCTTCTTTAGTCATAGGTTAATCCACGTCGTCTTCTTCACAACTCTTTTTTTCATAATTTTATTTTTGACACCCTATTATATGTGACAAGGACCCCTCTCTGAAAGGTTTTCATGAAAAACTGCTGATGTCATACTAATGTTCAAGCCATCCAGCCAACCGACTATCTTCTATGGCGATTCCGGACCCAGCACACAACACACTGCAGATGTCCAGCACACACCAAAAGTACACCACTAACAGAGCACACCAAATTGCAATTTCGGAACACTAACACACCACTGCCGTTGTCCGTACGGTGTCCTTAATAAACATGGTAATGGCCACAACACACTCCCTTGTATAATAACATAACAATAGTAACTACAACAAGAAATCAACAATAACAACAACAACGACGATAGATCCTATAAATACCTAGAGCTGTTTAGTTGGCTCTATTTGTATACACGTATAATTTGTAACCTATGACCTACGTTTGGCTGGCCTATCCGAAAACATCTTCCCCTTGATTTGGAGTAGAGCTGTGATCGTCTGTCTTCATTTACGTTGGGCTTCATTAGTACCTCATCCCCTCCTGCATTTTTGTTCCGACTGCACGCGGGCACATAGGCAGGCAACATACCCTGTCTCCTTGGCCACTACCGAGCATGCTACCTTGGGGGCGTACCGTGCGGCACCCCTTTCTTCATACTTCGACATATTTACATGAAAAACCTTCTTAGTGTCATTCATAAATAATTCATAATCCATGTCCTTTTTCTTCCGCGTCACAAGGTATGGATCCTTCCATTGCATCAGTAACTTATTATGATCCGTGGGTAGGAGGATGAGAACCCTATCACCCGGATTCAGATTCCTGTGAATGGCTTTCTTTTCATAATATCTCTTATAGCGTTCGCGCGCCCTTTCCAGGCCTTGATGTGCAAGCCTGCATGTTTCCTTCAACCTGTCCCGCTACTCAAAACGTACGTGTATGTTGTCTTGAGATTTGATGCAATTTTTTTATTAGCCCACAGCTCCTTGAGTATTGTCAGTGGACGTTTAACGGTTCTCCCATATAACATCTCGAAAGGCGAGAAACCAAGACTCGTTTGCGGTACTTCGCCGTAAGCGAACAAAAGAGGAGGGAGATATCTATCTCAATCAGTAGGTCTCTCTTGGCAGGATTTTCTTGAAGGGGTCTACAAGCACATTACACATGGGATGGTAAGGCGTCGTAAGTAACTGCCTTACTGACAAAAGGCGCTTAACCTCCTTCATTAGTTCTGGTGTGAAGTTCGAGCCCCGGTCACTCAAAATTTTCCTCGGGAATCCAAAACGCGAGAACATCTCCACAAGACCCTCCGCCATTTGGATACTGTCAGTAGCCCTCAATGGAATAGCGTCAGGATTACGAGTAGCCATGTCAACCAGAGTAAGCACATATCTATTGCCTTTTACGGATACTGTAGAGATTGGCCCACAATGTCATTAGCCACTCGTTGAAACATCACGTCGACGGCTGGCATCTTGCTCTGACGTACGGGATCAGGTCTTCCCTTCAGAACTGTGCGCTGGCACATGTCACATGAGCGAACAAAGCACTTAACGTCACTTTGAACAGGCGGCCAAAAGAACTCCTCGGTGATCCTAAACACCGTTTTTTGAACCTCCTGGTGTCCGGCCATAATGGCGTCATGTCCTAAGCGTAACACGGTCTCCCTCATACCTTTCGGTAACACCAGCAGTTGGACCCGCCTTTTGAACTAAATATGAATTCCCTGTACAGAAGTCCATTTACCAAATGATATTCGAGTGACGCACGACTCTTCATTCTTTTCACTTTTTCTCCTACTCTTTCGAAGCAGGCCTTCAAACTAGCGTCTTCTCTTTGCATAATTGCAATTTCGCCCAGTGTTACGCTCAGGCACATCGTAACAGGAGTAGAGAGCGGACGCTGCGTTGCTCGGGCTGTCGCTTGAGCTCTTGTCTCCACTGGCGACGATAAACTGACTGCACCCGTCTGAGCTGTCGTGGGCCTTTTCTCCTCTAGGCGTTCTTCAACGTCGAGCATCCTCCACTCGGGATCGGGGTCCTGGACACTTCTTGCACCAGTAATGTTTCCCAGGATGAGATCGTAGATGGGCTGCTATACTATTTGGCCACTGCCTGTCCAGTATAATATGGCGTGGACAATATAATCCTGGCTTCGGGAAGGTACCTTACTGTGCTATCTACAAAACTGACGGCCGACGCTTCCCCTGTAAGATCGTCGTCCTTCACCAGGCTTCTCCGAACCAAAACTGTGTTGGCTCCGCTGTCCCTAAGAACCAATATAGGACGGTCCCCTGTTTGTTCAACCATCAGCGGCATTGCTCCTTTCGACTTGGGTGTTCCATTCACCACTCCATTTCCCAGCTGCGTTTGCTCTTCTTTTAACTGTGGAACTTCAGGAGGTGTGACAAGCTCTGCCTGAGAGTCGACAACGCATGCGGCTCGGTCCTGCGTTCTGTATCGGCAGTCATCCATAGTATGACACCTCCTCTTACAACCTTGACACACAACCTGTTTCTTTTGGGCAACGCTACTAGTCCGACAGTGAACTGCACGGTATCCCACCTTGCTGCAGAGCTTTGCCCCAAATTCGCCCCAGAGCTATCCACTCGAATCGTTGCAGATATGCGTCCAAAGCATCTCCCTTGTCATCAAAAGGAGCCATCAGCTTTCTTGGACAAACTCTAGCCTGTCTAGGAGATTCTGTGTCCGTTAAGGAACGCTGATCACTGTCCGTTATCTCCTGATATCCTCCCGCGACATGCGCCTGTTTCCACAAAATAAACTCCTTCTCCCGTTTTATCCTTATTTTCTCCTGTTCTGCCTCGCGAGCTCGTTTCTCGCTCTGCTGCCTCGCGAGCTCGTTTCTCGCTCTTCTGCCTCGCGAGCGTCTGCGCGTGCTTGCGCCCTTTCCTTTCTCTGCCTATCTGCCTCCTCTTTCTGCCTCCTTCCCTCCTCCTCACAGAGACGCATCGCCTCTTCCTTGTTTAACCCTAGCTTGAGCGCCAGTTCTAACGTTTTTGCCAAATCAATACTTTCTGCCGTCGAGAGATCCTAAAAATACGAGACAAAGCAAAAAGAAAAAGCAAATGAATCCTGGCACAGGCTCGCCACTTATCTTTGTCACGGATCTCCCCGTATGACACTAGGTCCGAAAGGATGGACTAGGCGACAGTTCTACCCACACAGACGCATCTTTAATGCACCCTATGTGACACACACACTAGCACACAAAACTGACAAAACTAACACAAAACACAGACTATAAATACACACGACCCGGGAACACTGCTACCAGCGTCTACTACTGGCGTTCTACTATTAGCGGTCGGCGTTCGTGCTCACGGTTGGTTCGGTGCGGCAGCGGCGTTGTATGGGTCCAGTAGCCGGCGTGGAGGCGTTCGAAGTGTTTGGGCTGGCGTCGCTGGCGGCGTCGCTGGCTGCGTCGCATAAGCTCCCGGCCCAAGCGCCCGTGGAGGTGATGTCGGTTTTGTTGGCGCTGGGGGCACCACCCCTATGGGTGGCAACAATGCTGGATACACCCCTGGCCGTAACAGGTGGTAGCGTCCTCAGTGAACTTCCCGGAACGGGCTCAGGAACGGCAGGAACTCCACGATGCGAAGCCGCAGAACGCGAGCTCACCGGAGAAGTATTCGGCGCCGCTCTCTTCCAGCCGAAGCGTCCCTGACCCGCCGGATCCTCCGCTTCTCTGTTCTTCACTCCCGGGCCTCGCTCTTCCTCGCCCTTTTATAGCCTCGGCGTTAGTACACGTAATCCTTGTCGTCGTCTTCTCCTTCTTCTCTTCTCCACCAATCGTCTCTCTCCACCTCACCGAATGCTTCTTGTTCATCTTCACAAGGGTGGAAACTTGAGCGAGTCGGTAACGATGATCCATGGTATATGAGGAGCGCAAAAACGGCACAAGGGACAAAGAAAGAGAAAGAAAAATTTTTGATAATTGCTAAACTTTTATCTCCACTCCACTTTCATCAACTGGAAAGGCGATGCTCACATTCAGAAACAGGAAATATGCATTGGGTCTTGTCTGGCCCCTGTACTTAGTGACCTGTATTTGGCTCATCTTGACAGGAGTCTCCAAGAGAGGCTTGCCAGCCCTCATGTAGTCAGGATTTTCCGTTTTGTTGACGATTTCCTTTTTCCGGTTGAATGTACGCCATCGTGCTTAGAGCAGGTTGCATCCGGTATTTTAGCTAATGTACAAGAGTGTTTTTCACCGCTGCTATTGACTAACAAAATGCCTACCAACAACAAAATTTGCTTCCTCGATATCCGGTTTAAATTCCTAGAAAACCACGTGTGTTGGAGCTATTTACCTCGAGCCAACAAACCTGTACTTCCCTACACATCTGCCCATTCAAAACTCGTTAAAAGAGGCATTATTAATTCATGCTTGAACAACGCTCTTGAAAAGTCATGCCCCCATCTCATAAGCGAAAGCTTTCACGAACAAATTGCAAGGTTTCATGATTCAGGCTACCCCGCTGATATTTGTGTTTCAGTCGCCGAACGAATACTGAAGAAGAAGCTCCAGGAAAGTCTACTACCGTCCTGGCTCTCGGAAAGAAAGGAGAAAATTGCTGTTATTCCTTACATCCATTGCGTCCCATAACCTCAAGAAAATTGGAACAGAAGCTAATGTTCGTGTCGTTTTTTCTGCCCCTGACAAACTAAGAGCGCTATCCAAAAAAAACTTTGCCCGCCGATAAACGTCCCCAAAAGATGCAGTGCACCATTCAGCACAGACAGAAATTCGTGAAATGCACTGAAGGCATTGTTTACGACATCCCTCTCTCTTGTGGCAAACGGTATGTTGGTCAGTCTGGTCGGTGCTTAAATGAGAGACTTCGCGAATACAATAATAATTTAAAAACATTTACTGGCAGCAATCTGTCTTTACACTGTAAGGAATGTGGTTGTGCGCCATATCGGGACAAGTGCTCGATCGTCGCCAGACACCGGGATCGGTTAACTCGCGAGATTATAGAAGCAGCTCGCATCGCTGCCTTGCAAGACAAATGTGTCAGCAAGCCGTCGATCTCCCTGTCGAAAAGAGAGCTGGCCTTCTTAAAGATTAACTGAGTCGTGCATGTCCGTTGTTCCTCGTTCACCTGGTTTTCTTTATCTTTCCGAGCGCATGCGCCTGGTTCCCCTCACGGTCCACGTTCGTTTTGGTCGCCTATGTTTCTTTCAGTCGGAAGTTAGCGCCTGTGTTGTCCGTCTTTCTTTGTCCCTTGTGCCGTTTTTACGCTCCCCATATACCATGGTTCTTCATCTTCTTTAGTCTTCGGCTAATCCACGTCGTCTTCTTCCCACCTCTTTTCTTCATATTTTTTTAGACTCCCTATTATATGGAACAGCTTGTTCGTCTTCTTTTTTCGTTTTTGTCCGTCGTCGCTGCGCTGTATTTTACTTAAAAAAAAGCGTGATACGCACTTCTATGTGCAGTATGCAGCTAATAATGAACCCCCCTCTTGTTTCTCAGGTAATCCAGAGAAGAGGACAGTATGGAAACAACGCGTACTACTTTTACAGGAACTGGACCGAGTATGCTCGAGGTTTCGGCGATCCGGCTCAAGAATACTGGATCGGTAACGTCACTTTGTAAATCTGGCTTAGCAGCATAGATAAAAACTGGAAACTAGTCGTTAGCCGCCAATTCTCTAGTGTAGTGATGAAATGAGCCTTTTTGGAACAAAGCATCGAGCCGCCATCAGAATTCTGTGATGAGCAATTGAGTGGCAGGGGCAGCCGAGGTTCTGCTGCTTCTGATGATCATTGACGTGGAAGAGCGGAACCGGAAAGCCTGCAAAACATCTAAATAACGCTGAATTCTTTGCCTTGATAATAGCTTTTATTTATTGGAGACAAAATATCGCTGAAAATGGGCGCAAATATAGGCCTAGCAATGTCTCCGCAACCAGTTGGTTATGATTCACGTCAACTTCTGGTATCGGCTGCCTGAGCCGATAAATTTATTTGCGGTTCATGCTCTGCAGGCCATTTTCAATGTCTACCGTGATGGAAAAAACTCGCTTTTGAAATTATGCAAAACGCTGTTAGAATAGAACCCAGAGGTTTACTTTTAACCTAGTTTACCTGTAGCCTATTTTCCTTGTGTTGAATAGCCGCCGCTTTGCGAATCCGCCGCCCGTTGAGTATAAATGATGTGCACTCAGGTCTGTGCCAACAAAATAACGAAACAAGGCACCGAATTTAATTTTCTTGGATCTGGGCTTGTATTATTAAAAGGCTTTGTCTCTGCTTCCCAACTAGATAAGATGATATGGAAGAATACTGAGGGTTAAACCAGGCAATACAGACATACGGAGAACTTTATTCACGTTTCTAATAATATTGAAGGAGCACAATATCGGAGCTATCAGTTTAGTATTTTAATGAAGAAAAAAAGGGGCAGATTTGACGTCACGGTCAGTGCAATTGGCAAAGAAGGTTATGAAGAAAACCATTCCTTTTGGCAATAAGGCACAGAAAAGATGAAAGACAACTTTAAAAATTCCGCGACGCAATATTGGGCACGAATGAATGCATACGTGGCTAAATAGTTATTTCGGTCACGACGCATAGAACTCAGTCGGGAAGAGGAGCAAAAATATTGAGTAATCTTGGGGTGCAAAAGTCGTGCTTTACGAAAAGTGGTGGCTCTGTTTATCTTGCAGACAGTCATAACAAGGCCACGGCCTCTGATTTAGGTTACTATAGTGCCAGAAAGAAAAGGTGAAAAGAGGGGCCCAATACGAGGTCATCCGGATTAGCATACTGCAATACTGTTTCATTACCTTCTCAACCTATTAAAACATAAGCAGGGGCAAACTAGCGACAATTTTTCTTTGTGACAGTTATTGTGACACCTGGCTGACGCCACTTCAGTATTAGCAACACAGTTATACCCCATACATTGTGAGGGGAAAGTCCCCAGTATATTTGGGTAAACCGATCATGCTAAACCACAAGTGCTTTTTCGCTGCCACGGTGGCTCACTGGCTGTGGCGCACCGCTGCCGACCCGAAAGACGCGGGTTTGATCCCAGGTCGGGGGTAGAATTTGTATGGCGGTGAAATTATAGAGGCCTGTGTACAGTGCGATGTCAGTGCACGTTAAAAAACACCAGGTGATCGAAATCTGCGCAGCCCTCCACTACGGCGTCCCTCATAGCCTTAGTCGCATTGAGACGTTAAATTCCCCCAAAAACGTTTTTTCCCTGTTACAATATACTGCTTTTGTCAAGATGGCATTGGTGTACTTAACCACAACTGCTGGCATTATTACTTAGATGTTAATTTGTTTGTTTTGTGAATCGTTTCCACTTTTGATTATTACGTGCCGATAGAATGTCGCTGGTAGAGCAACTGCTCCGGTGAAGCAATGGTCTCCGGTTCGTATTCCGAACCAGGATGAATTTTTCTTAAACTGCGATGTTTGTGAGAAAAATGCACATCTTTCTTTTCTAGCCGTATGGCTGCGCTTGGCTGGATGCCATTGAGTAATTATTCCTTATTACATGCAAATAGAGTGAATGGCCCTGCATATAGATGCTCCCAGTTCACTGCAGCGACCTGACTTAGTTACACCAATTTTGTGCGCAATTTAATCGACTGCCTTTTTGGGTTTTGGTGCAGGAAATCGCGCTCTGCACGCTCTTACATCCGGGAAAGAAACCATGACTCTCCGTGTGGTGCTGATTAATAGCACAAAAGACAGCCAAGCAGTGGATTACGAGAGTGTCGGCGTTGGCAGCGAGGAAGAACTGTTTGAAATGAAACTAGGCAAATTTCTCGGTCCCACAGGTGAGATAGTTTCTGCTGTGTAAAAACGGAACTTCTTGCACTTTGTCACACTGAAAGTGTCCTGCAAGTGATAAAGTGTGCCAAAATGCCAAGACATGCAGTTCAAGCTATGTTGCTTTGGTAATTCGTCACACATAGGATTACAGTACTCGCCTTAAAGGGTAGCAAAACGGCCAGATATTACAATAAAGCAGGGTTGCATTTAACGACTACATTTGCACCTGTCTTTGCTGAAAGATTTTTGGCCGTTCCTCTGTCCCCTAAATAAAAAAAAAGACTATGTCTAACTTGGCCACTGTCGGTGCAGCGTGCCGAAAAAAGAGAGTTGAAGAAAAAAATTAAAGGGCGTGTCGAGTCCACCAACCCTGTGCGCCCACGCAACTGTTGTAGACATGTCCCCCTTTATCTCCCTGCGATCTGGCATTCAGGTCACGGAAGATTACGCAGAGGGCACTTGCTCCTGCATCAGCGAGCTTACAATTAGTGCGACAATGCCAACAACAGCGTTGATTAAATCTGGCGGTAATTTGGCATGCAGCGAAGCAGAAGGATCAACTAAAGATTTGTATTATACACCATAGGCGACACAGATTTTACACGTGCTTTTCGACTAAAGCGCTCGTATTAGCCTGGCTTCTCTCCTAGCGCATGCTTTCCTCATAGCATGCAGCAGATATGGCATACTTCCGCTTTGATACCAGTAGAGGCCGGCTCTCAGGCGTTATACACTAGAGTGTGTCCATGCATGCGCAAAGGAAACACTATCAGGGCAAACTTCATAGTTTTGTTCAAAAACGAGACATGAGAAATATGCGCTCTGGATTAACTGGCAACGAAGAGTTAAGAAGCCTGGCACTGTTATAACAGTGCTCCAACTTTCTCTGCTTACTCAGAAGTAAATAGAAATGTTTCGGGTATCCTTGACAGATTTAACAATTGTTGATTTCTCCAAACAAGCAAACGTTTATTAGATAAAGAAGGCAACAGTACTGTGGCTAAAATGCCCGGAGCAAGCCACCTTGTGCACACTCTTTTAGTCTGAAAATTATCCGGATCGTGGGACGGGCACGTGTATAGGACGAGAGACAGGAATCATGTCGTTTCTTACCACGGACGCTTGTGTTTTATTGTGATCTGTCATTAACAAGCCCAGGTCAACATTTCGTTTTTAACGAGGTAAAACACAAAAAATCTTGCAGACTGAAGAAACAGTATGTCAAGCCAGTTGGGGTGGTCTTTTTAGGTTTTTACCAAATCAGAGCAATTATATTTACTAAACAAAGAAAACGTCGGAAATCATTTCCCACAGTCGTTCCGGATAGGCTCAAAGAGTCTAGTTTTTCTGTCTGTGGAAAACGATGTCAGCTATGAAAACATTTGCTGTGGAAAACGATTGCGATAATTATTTATATTCAGAGTGAAGAGTATACTTTACTCAACAAACGAATTTTAAACAGTCGATATCTATCCCATTGTTCTTGTTAACAAATGCCTTTTGGCGCAAGTAAAAAACAGCAGGCTAAGGGGACTTTCTTCAGCAAACTAATACATTCTGGTTAGTTTGTGCAAGGGACCATGTGTCCTGTTATTAGTTGTATAACAGGACACATGGTGGTAGAGCTAGATGAAGATTGTCGGCTCCGGACAAGAGCTGAAAGGCGACTTTTTCAGGATGCAGAAGCAGAGGCCGTCTCTTACAAAATTTATTTATGCTATCTACAGACTGTCCAGAGTCTTCTGTCTGTAAAGACTATAGACTCTAAATGAACAAATCCTAGAGGACAGTCTAGAGGCAATACAAATCCTATAGACAGTCTATAGACATCCTATTAATATATGGCCACACACGTTTAGTAGACTTTTGTCTGTAGACAGCCTGTAGACTATGAATAGAAAAACGAAATATCGATAGGAAGGCAATAGAGGCTGTAAGAAGTCTATTGACTCTCTATAGACCATTTTTAAGGGAATGGCGCCTGGCGGTGAAGCGCTGGCCCCCTGAAGCGGGCACGTGCGTTGTAGGAAACATCCGAGCATCGTGTTGCGCTCGTGCACCGCTCTTCGCTTAAACACACGCACAAACAAACTGTAGAAAATATGGAGCCTACACCCGGGCATAAACACACATGCACACATATGCACGCATAAGGGTGGAGACGAGCACCTGCAGTGCTCTGGTGGTACGAGCATGAACGCCTGATCGAACGGTGCAAGATAGAATATGTAGTCCGTAATTATCCGCTCTGGGTGCTGCTTTGCTTTTTCCTGAGATACTACTACGATATTATTCCCTGAGCTTCTTTCGGTAAAGATTTTATCGAAAACAGAGTGGCGTGCGTTACGACTGCTAGTCTTTTGTTTTACTGATATACTGATTTGGAACTGTGTTTTAAATGCTTCTCGTGAAATTTTTTGGGGGGATACTCGATTACGATGGCTTTCCTGTCCCATATTTACAGCAACCTGGTGCACTTTTATCCATCGCCGCCTCTCAGTCGGTTGCTGCAATGCAGCTGCAAAACAGGATTGGGCACCATTTATTGCTATGCACCTCGAAATGAACGTGTCCAGAATATTGACTCTTATTTTGCTTACGTCATCGTTTACAGGTTGGGACAGTATGGAACTTTGCAATGGAATGAAGTTTTCCACGCACGACCAGGACAATGATTCCGCTGAGGTCAACTGTGCAATTTCATTTGGTGGCGCGTGGTGGTACAGCAACTGCTTATTATCGAACCTTAATGGTCTTAACCTAAATGGCCACCACGATAGCAGTGCTGATGGCATTGTATGGGGAAATAGGGGACACCCCGTATACTTTCCCCATTATTCATATCCCAGTGTGCGTATGATGATCCGACCGACGAGTGTTACACCTGCATAATACAGCTGTTTAATGCAGCTGAAAGCAGATTCGCCGTGTTCTGTACGATGTTACAGGCTGGTTTTCGAATGCCGCTAGTCAAGCCCTCGCCCTTAGCAACCAAGGCAGGAATGCAGTCGAGTGAAGAATTGGGTTTAGGGGATATTTTTTTTTGTTTGACACACTACCAGACGTATTCACCAAAAGGGGAGTCAGCAATCATTCTCAGACTACATCGGTTCACGTTCCCTCAGATTACATAGAGGGAGGCCGGAGTCGCCGAAGAGAGAGCACCCAGAAAAGTTCACGGGGCGTGCGAACCAAACCACCCACTCATTGAAGACGTTCTAAAACCGGTTAGAAGTTTTGGTTTAGGCGGAGACTACATGGTGGCACGTGCTCTTCAGGCGGCCATCTAGCGGACCGTACAGGGTCCGCGGACGACACATACCTGCTCTACCATGGACAACGCGCGAGCAGCAAGTGGAGAGCAGGCCAGAAGAGATCCTTGAACTACCAAACTTCGTCGCGACGTTTTTGTGGGTGATAACGGCCGCCCAGTCACCGAGGCCAGTGCGCGTTTTGTAGCCACACGGTTTTCGGGTTCTGGTCAGTTGCACAGCTTGTCAGTTCCTATTCGGGCACATTGAACCACAGGCTTATCTTTAAGACTAAAAGAGCGCTGACACTTTCGCAGGGAGGCTCGAAAGGCAGTGATCATTTTATACCACACGATCTGCTTTTCTAAAGAGACGTGTGTAAACGCCAACTTTGTGAAGGGTGAATGCTAGCGTACGAACAGTCTTAATTTTAAAAACCTAAGCATGCTTCATAAATTCAAGGTTTTTGGTGTAATCCAAGCGTTTGCGCATTAAATTTTTTTCTGTGTCATCAGTGCAGCGTTTCAAATGCTTACGAACATCGTGTTACGTTCTGATTTTGTTCTTGTGAATAAAAGCCGCTCAGTGCAAAAGGGGCAACTGGCTAATGGTTGACTGGAACGACAGCGGAGCGCTAACAGACGGACGGAAGAGAACAACACAAACACATGCACCGTGTATGTGCACTCTTCAGTCGTTTCTATCAGTATGCGCCAACCAGCGCCACTAAATTCTCTTCTTGAAATCGCTAACGCATTTGCAAGAAACAAGAGACAATGATACCATTTAGAGCAGTGGCACTACTAGCCGCACTTTACGGATGTATTGCCGTCAAACCTCTTGCACCTGCGCACGCACACACGGGGGAGGGAAGGAGCACAGCTGCGACACGGAGGAGCCAATCAGAAGAATGCGCCTTACATAATGCCACAGATGGTGCAGCCAATAAGAAAGTATTCGGCCCGTAGGTGACGTCAGAGGCTGCTCCGCCACTGCTGCCGCGGTGAGGCAGACAGGAACTCCTGGAATATCCCAAAGGAACAGAAGAGGAATCCCGACTCGCTTCGCAGTGGCCTCTAGACGTGTTTAAGCATCTTCTGTCAAGGCGCTGCTTCTCGGGTGAGCATGGAGGCTAAGTCGAAGAAGTCCTTGTTTTCTGTTGAAGAGTATCATCGGGTGTGGTGATGGGAACAACAACAGGCATGAGAACAGCGGCAGCAGGAAACACCAGAAAGTATTGGAAGCACGCAGGCAGTATCTGCACAGACGTCAGCAATATACCGAAGAAGAACGGCTGTTGCTTTTGGATGCGATGGCGTCTCAACTAAAGCGAAATTCTGAAGAACGTCTGGGTGAAAATCCTGCAACGTGGG
Source organism: Amblyomma americanum (assembly GCF_052857255.1). Classification (NCBI taxonomy): domain Eukaryota; kingdom Metazoa; phylum Arthropoda; class Arachnida; order Ixodida; family Ixodidae; genus Amblyomma; species Amblyomma americanum. The sequence continues at coordinate 87,479,343 of NC_135498.1, read as the reverse complement.
ATCTCTTCACCCCTTGATTTGTGGGAAGCCAGCTTCAGTTTTCGCTCCGTCTGTGTGTGACACTTTGGCATCAACGCGACTTGGAAATTGTGACGCCATTACTCATTCATTGAGACATAACAAGCATAACCTTGTCAAAACGAAGCTCGACTGTGCGATATTCCGTTTAACTGAATTAAACCGTTTGTAATTTTTGATCTGCATCGCTCAATGTCCTAAGTGCTTAAAATTTTTAGAACACGGAAGATTTATCGCAAGCATGAAAGGTGCTGCAATTAGCTGACTTTTCTTAGACCCCAGACCCTAACAGTGGGGTAAGGGTTGCGGAGATAAGATTTCCGAGCAGAACCGTTGATAATAAAAAAATGAAGAATTGGATTTTCACAAAGATGACACAGGTATCTTTTCCCTTGCACCTGCATGAACACCGTGCCCGCGGTGTAAACGAGTCGCCGACCCTGGTATAGCCAGACTACTTCTAAAGGCGATGCGTGCCTTAAAGAAAAAAAAACAATTGTGTAAAGTTTTTCAGCCGACAGGGATAGCTGCAGTCGTGCGCTGCCCTGTGCTTTTGTTTTGAGGGTGGGTTGTCCTCAACAGCAGCTGGAATGCCGTGAATGGCTCAGCAGTGGGCTTGAGAGGGCTGCGAGTATAATCTGCGCCACGTGAACCACCACCCTCGCTCTCCACATCTCAGCGTTAAAAGACTCCTGATCGCATGCCCAAAGGTAGAGGCAGTCTGATTAATTTTGCATACGTGGCACCGGCAGTACTTTATACCCCGTTTGCCCCGCGATTCTCTTCTGTCGCTTCGCGTTTCAGGCGTCTACTCCGAGTGAAAGTATTTCGGTCTTTCCTTCCTTCGCAACCGCCTCGTCCTCACATAAACAAAACGCAAAAATGCCCACATGATCGAACCGCTTGTTTGCGGGATCTTGGTGCTACTATATTTATTGATTACATTTCACCACTGAAGACAACGATGGCGTAAAAAATAGCCACCAAACCCATACGAAAATATTATAGGATTTGTGGCGTTGGTTACCACCCAGAAGGCCATAGTGAGTGCTCAAATCAGCATTATTCTCCCCGTTTTCACAAGCCCTATGTTGTCCATGAAGTCAAGAAAGAATTTATTGGAGCATTCTGTGCATTTGTATACCACTTCATTGATGACATGGATATGGTCTGTTATTGAGCAGCCTTCACGCAAGCCAGTCCTGTCCTTTTGGTTGGCTGAAATCTAAGTTTGCTCAAATTCTATTATCGGTTTCGTTAATGGGTGCCTGGTCGCCATTAGACAGTAATCTGATCGGTCTACAGTTGTTCAAATCCTTCGGGTCCTGCTTCTTCATAATTAAGATATTGAAATCCTTCCAAGATTCTGGTATGCTCGAGGTCTTGAAGCACTGCGCATCTATGGTTGCAAGCTTCTCTATCAGAGTATCCCCACCGTCCTTCAACACATTGATGCAGTAACCTGGTCCTCCCCAGCTCATTTCTGCATTTGCAGTGCCTCCAAAGATTTCATTATTACCACTTACGTTAGCAGTGGGATGGACTATTACTCGACGTTCGTTAACAACCTGATTGTTTCGGCTTCTGCACACAGGTGTGCAGATTCATTCGGCTGTTTTTTTCTACTTTAGGCATAATGGTAATCAATTACGCTCCTTGTTTCTTACAGCACACATCTTATTTTCGCTTACATCTATTTTGCTTTTCACCGCTTTTAGGTTTTCGTCATTATTTAGTGCCTAAACAATTCTCTACACATTAAAATTCCTAATGTCGGTCACCTTACGCTTACTCATAAATTTCACTCTTCTGCTAGTCTTGTTTCAACAATCCGGCTTGAAGTTTTCATGCTTTGGCGTTGTGCTGAGGCAAACTGCCGGTATCCGGTATAGCTGGGTCCTAGACACGCGGCCCGCACGTGGTATTAGACCCGGCGGCCCCCAAAGTTTAAGCCATTATTGCGGAAGCACATGCTAGGCGCTTCGCGCAACAACTTGCTCAATGCCGCCCGGCCCTGAGACGTCGGTGCCGTCGTGCCTGTGATGTGCTGGCTTTTAACGCGATAGCATTACACTTCCCATGAGAAGCGAATCACATCGCCTGTGGGACGATAATTGCCTATTGGTCAAAAGGTTCTGTGGCATTACAACCTTCGTAGTAAATCATATTTAGCGTTGACATCAAAGGCCACATGGTGGTTTGTGTGGTCTGACGTCACAACTATAGATCAAACGGGCTGGGGATCGAACTCCGGTACCCTGTGTCTCGAAGCGAACGTGGTACCTCTAAGCCCCAGAGGCTCATGTGTTCAAAAGCGGCAAAGCATCTCGACAATGGACATGCATGAAGATGCCGAAGAAGCGTGCGATGATTGCATTGGCAACAGCGCTTGTCTGTGTAAAGAGGAACTTGCTTGTGATCTGGAGGTGACTAGATGATGCGAGTTCGGATATGGCTGTGTATGTACTCTGTTGGTCGATCTGTAATCACTTGGCATTCGGGGTGTATGCCCTGCTGTATACTAAGTGTAAAAAAACACGCAAATAAAAACATGCTGAAGCAGTGCACAGTGTGTAACTGTTTAAAAAAAAAATTGAGAACGCAATGTTAACCACAGTGCAATCTGAACGCGTTAGCTTGCGGAGATGCCTCTGCGCGAAATGCTTACCAACCATTCCTAGTTCGAC